>NC_081857.1:39698124-40298124 GCF_963259705.1 Myotis daubentonii | reverse complement strand
AACACAAAGAGAAGATTCTTGTTATTTAGCAAAGGTATTTTTTGATGTGCTCTTTGATGCCACTTCCCACGGACTTGAGTTGCATCCAGTTAACTAAGTTAAGCTGAGGTGAGTTTACTGACTGTGTTCAAAACGCAAAAAGAAGAAAAATCATTTTTGAATGTCAAATGGCCTTTCATTTTTCTACCTTGAGATTCGCGTCTCTCTTCTTTCTCTCTTTTTCACGTCCTTTTCTTTCAACCCCCTTGGAGTGTGGCCAGACGCGGCAGCCTGCCATGTGGGTTTGCCTGCACATGCCCGTTTGATCTCCTTCCCTTGATGTGTTGGTTTCTTTGTGGGCTGCCTACTTGTCAAACCATTTTTATTCTTCAAAACTCTATTCATAATTTTTAAATAAGTTGTGCACATCTCAGGGCACTCGATGCATTTTCCACAATTTAATCACACTTCTATGGCATCAGCACTGCTGGGTCTGTGTTTAACACTGTGAGAACAAACACATATTTACCCAACTACAGCCAATGAGATGCAAAATACTCAAATGACAGGTGAAAGAAAGCTGTCTGTGCTTCCCTCTGAAGGAGTAAAATCAGTCCATTTAAGAAGCCAGCTCAACGAAACGCCCCTAGCATTTGTAAGCATTGAAATGGAGGGTGTATTTTATTTAATTTTTATTTTTTTATTGTTGAAAGTATTACATATGTCCCCTCCCCCCCCCCCCATTAACGCCTTTCAGCCTGCCCCCACCCCAGGCTTTCACCACCTAATTGTGCTAAAAAAAGCAAGAAAGACAATCAGTACATATTACTTAATGGATTATTGCACTAAGATGTAAAAGTCTTGGTTCTCACATTATCTGACAATGGGATAACCATGTGAAGGTGCACGCCTCACCCTTATTTAAGTCTCTTCCCATGAAAAGGAACCTACTCTGTAGTGAGAGATGTGTGATCAAACCTGGGGCTTGTCATGTGGAGGTGAGGGGAGTTCTTCGTGCCTCATACAACCTCAGGCATGGAATAATTGTCAAAAAATGCAATACCGGTTGTGTCATGCAGCTTAAATCATTCACCTCAAAATCTCTAAGTTGTAATGAAAATTTACTGATCTATGCGAAGAAATCTATTTTAAAAAGTATACTCGGCAGATTATTAATGTTACTCTTCAGAAACTAGGGGATGGCAAGGCCATCCTAGTATTAATAAAAAAAATTCTATAAGGTGGATGAAAAAATTCATCTTAACCAAGCCTAGTAAAGGTCAAGTGAAAGAGAATTTAAGCTCACTGTACACTTTTATAAGCTGTTTTTAAGGTCAATTCAAGTAAACATTGTTTAGTCCTGGAGAGGTAATAGAAAGAGTAGATCTGTTCAGGAAAGATAAAGAAAAATATTTTTATTATGAACCAGGGACCAATTTATTTCCATTCACTGATATACTCACCACTGAGAGCTTAAGCCCATTTTGCTAGAAATTTTAGGTTATTAAAATTGTATGAAAAAAGACAAGAATAATGAGTAACATATTTGGAAATGAACATCTCTGAAACGATGAGAGATTTGTAAGCCCAAGTCGGCACTCACTAGGAAAAGCTGTCCAAGTTACTGAAGATCAAACTGAGGCGCATGGAGATGCTGGAGAGGACCCCTGCAGCGACAGTTCTTGAAATAATTAGCACAAGGTGGTTGTCTGAAGCGATGATCCTTCATGAGGGACACGAGCGAGAATCTGCTGTGTCTTGTTGACAACATGGGAGTGGCATCTGCGGCTGGTGGCAAGAGCTACTCCGATCTCCATAAAAAACAACAAACAAAACAAACGCTGAACTTGAACAGAAAAGTACGCAGACATACCTTTCCGGAGGCTGCCATGCAGAGAGGAAGCGTGGGAAAGGGTTCCATGTTACGCTGATTCCTGTTCCAGAGAAACAGGTAAACATTTAACTCACTGCCCCCACAAAGTCCATGCCCCATCAACAATTTTAATTCAGGCATTCAATTATTCCTTAGTCAATTGGTTTTAAAAAATCTGGGGCTACAATGTTAAGACCAAGAGAATTGTGTTAAAAAAAAAGATGACCCCCCCCCAATATAATATCCAATCACGAGCATCTGTGGGCAAATATACAATCACAATCACATTTTCCTTCCTGAATCTTTGCTTTTCTTTCAAGAATGCTTTCTCTACTCCAGACACATCCGTTACTAATTTAAGTTGCAAGCAGCGCACATGGACCTTGGCTAATTGAAGAGGCACATTTATTGGAAAGATATCTCATACTGCAGAGAATTAAAGGAAGCCATGATGAGCCAGGGTTGGGAAACAGGCAGGACTTAGGGTGTGCAGGCACGGAGAAGAATAAGCCAAAGGGATGTCCTAAGAATATCCTGTTGGGAATGTCCCCGTTGGCTCCATCAGCAGGAGCGTGGCGCCGCTTTTCTGAGGGGCACGGACATTCTGAACTCCACTCGGTCTGTCATTCCCTGGAGGAGTCAGGACTTGGACAGGTGCGTCATCTTGGCAGAGCATGGTCCCGCATGAAGGATCGGAGTAGCTCTTTGGCACATTGGATGTTGTAGTTGAGGGAGGGTCCGATTCTCTCTGAGACTAACACAGTTAGGAATTTCCACTGAAATGGGAAAAGCATTTGGATTGCAATTACCTGAAGATTGGTAAATGTCCATTAAACTGAAAAAAAATCGACATTACTGTTACCATTTTAAAATTTTATGTGGCATAGGTAAATACCAAAATATATGGTTGGGACCCTGGCTGGGTAGGTCAGTTGGTAAGGAATCCTTCCGATATGCTAAGGTTGTAGGTTCGATCCCCTGTCAGGGCACATACAAGAATCAACCAATGAATGCATAAAGTGGAACAGCATTCTCTCTCTCTCTCTCTCTTTCTCTCTCTCTCTCTCCCCCTCTCTCTCTAAAATCAATAAACAATAATAAAAAAAAACAGTGTAAAAGAAAACTAAAATATATTGTTGGTTAAAACTGTAGCATGGGAGGCGGTTTTTAGTGCAATGAAAAAAAGACAGGAAATGCAACAGTAATGATGCATATCTAATTTTAGAGTTTGTTCATGTGGTCAGGATGAACTTGTACTCTCTTCTGAACCATTCTTGATTCAGTTGTTAACAGATACTGCTATCGCTATTGTAGGTATCAATTTAATATAGGGAATTCAGTTATTTTTAAAAATTGTTGAGTAGTTAGAGGCATAGATTCTCTGATAGGTCCCCAGAGTGACACACTCAGGACAAAACGTCCTGCAATTTGGAAGCCTGGGAATCAGAAAGCTGCCATCCCAGAGAGCTCTAGTATTAAACCCCTTTCACACTCTGTGGCTTAGGATGCTGTTGCAGCTACTGGCTCCAGGAACATGCTACCTGTCACAGCTGCAATGTGGAGGGCGGAGTCTGAGCAAACCTGCCAGATTCATGCCAGCAAACATAGATTCAGTTACTGCGCCTTTCCTTCCACTTCTCCTCACACTGTAGTGCCTCAAAGGGCCTTCTAGATCAGTTTGCTAGCTACGACACAGTTATTATTATGGTTGGTAATTGTTGATGACAATTACATTAATTTTAAATATGGAATAAATGCTAACTTTTCTAGAAGTTTCATGTTACACAGACTGTCTCAAAAGTGGATACCATCCTAGACAAAGGAAAAGCTGTGATTATATTGTTCAGTGTATGTGTGTTTAGAGTATTTAACATGTGGCTGTTTTATATCCATCACTGATGATGTTTTAAGTGGCTCAGTTAAGTGATGTTAGGATACGCATTAGTTTGTATTATAATTGGTGTGTCTGTGCCTATTGTATTTAATTTTGAGAAACTTAAAAGATGAAGTCAACAAATAGCAAACATTGCTAGAGGAAAAATATGCATACCCAGTATTTAAAATGTTCACACCAACCAGAGCCATAAACTCCCAGGAGCATTGGTCCGTTATGGTGGTCACAAACTGTATCCCCAGCTGGAGGAGGCTGTGTGATTGTTGGACTAATTCCACCATGAGATACCAATTAAATAAGGAGCTTATTAAGGAGAGCACTGCAACTTGGCAGTGTTCTTGTCATCATTTCACAGTCAGCCATGAACTAGTAAGGTGACTACTGGCCCAGGACAAGTATGACAGCACAGCTCTCAGGGGATTACGGAAGGAAATTGAAAAACCTTCAAAGCAAGCTTTCGGCTGGTGTGGCTTCTCAGCTAGAATCATCCCATCAGCCCGGAGACTGGGGGAGTACAGTGCTGTCATCCCCTGGGAATGAGCATTGAGGTCATGAGACTGGGAGTGGTTGGGGGAAGGGCAGTGAGACAGAATCTGAATGACATCATGCCTTCAGGCAGAAAAGAACCACAGCGCTGGAGCCACGCCACCTGCGGTGGTTTTCACGTAGGAAAGGAAGCCTTTCTCTGCAGCGGCGCTGTCTAGTTTTCTTTTCTTTCCATCCCACGGAGATTTCTGAGAGTTGCTATGTGGGTTATGGACTTAAAGCAGAGAGCAGAGCTGGAAAATTGCAAGTACTGACTCCATGTGAATCTGGCATCATCAGTCATTGTTCATTTTTCTAAAGATATAAACTGTTGGCAAGGTCCCTGATCCATCACCATAGGGGAGCTCTCAGGTGGCCATTTTAGCGATGCCAGTCACTTTAGAGGAAATTGTGAAGGGAAATTTTCTTCCTAGAAGATACCAGACTTGACTACTAGATTGTGATAGGACGTTGAGAAAAACGATGGCTGGGCAGCAATTTAGAAACACCTCATGATGACAAAGAACATAAAAGGAATGAGCTTGTGTAAAAGTAAAATTATATAGGTCAGACATCTCTTGTTTATTCCCATGAACCTGAAATTAATTACAATATCTTCGGTGCTCTAAAATTAATAGAAATGGTGGAGGAAAATGTAATGACAAGTTATAACAATAAAAAAATACTTTTTTTTACTAAAATTAAAATTTCTGACTGACACCCTTACTATCCTATCCTATCTATCTGTCTGTCTGTCTATCTATCTATCTATCTATCTATCTATCTATCTATCTATATCTACTAGAGGCCTGGTGCACGAATTCCTGCAAGGGTGGGGTCCCTCGGCCTGGCCAGCGATCAAAGCCTATCGGGGGGCTGGCTCGGGGGAGGGACCCCAAGAGGTTGGCCTGCTGGGCCCCCAATTGGGACCCACGGGAAGGGCTGCTGGAGGTTGGCTGGCCGGGGGGAGGGGCTGCAGGAGGTTGGCTGTGGGAATGCACTGACCACCAGGGCGCAGCTTCTGTGTTGAGTGTCTGCCTCCTGGTGGTCAATGCACATCATAGGGACTGGTCAACCAGTCATTGCAGTTGTTTGGTCGTAATGGCTGCTTAGGTTTTCATATATTTATATATATAGATCTGTAGTTTCAGGGTGGGAGATGGTCTCCAGAAAATATAACCTCCTGATTAGAGGGGTGAATCTTTCAGCACACCTCCTCAGACCTCCAAAAGGGTCAATTGAGTTCATTCTCTGATCCAGTGATCAGCCATGCCTATGTAATGAAACATTGAGGAAAGGTCAGAACCGCGGGCTGCGAGAGCTTCCTTGCTGGCGAACATATCTATATTCAGGGAGGGTGGCTCACTCTACTCTACGGGGAAAGGGACTCCTGCAGCCCCCTCCCCAGGACCTTGACCTATTTGTCCTCTCTGCTATTGGCAGTTCTGGGTTGTATCCTTTATAGTAAAATTGTAACTGTAGGTGTATTGCTTCCGTGAGTTCTGTGAATCATTGCAGCATATTGTCAAACCTGAACAGGCGTCACGGGAACCCCAGAATTTGTGTGTAATTAGTGTCAGAATTTAAGCACTTTGCCTTTAACTTGTGGGTTCTGATGCTAGCCCTCGGGAGTTAGTGTCAGAAGTGAATTAAGTTGTAGGACATCAAGTTATCATCAGAAAATTGATATTGGGACATAACACACCTGTTATGTAGCTACTGTATTTGGGGGAATCATGCCAACTTTATATACTAAATTCTTTGAACTTTAACTTCTCTCCCAGCTCAAATTCATTGTCATGCATCAGTGTGCTATAATCATCTCTGGAGGACATCTATATGTGAGTGTATGTTCTTTCTTTAGCCCTCGTTCTCATCAAAACCATATACATCTTTCATTGTACTTGGTAAAGTGAGGGCCTGACATGTACCTATTCTTTAACCTCATGAAAAGCTCTAATGCATTGATAGTCTTGTCCTCTCTGCTCCCATCAACCTTTCACTCCTCCTGATTATCTGTCTTTGAGTTATGCACCAACTATAAATTAGTTTCTTATAAATATACCAACCCATCCAGCTCCAGTCTCATTCCAACATATTCTCAGAACAAACCCCAGCCTTGAAATAATAAATGGACAGCAATATTTCACTCTATAGCTAAACATTGTTGGAGAAAATTCATACAAGTGGGTATGTCAGTTCATGACATAAACTCATGATTATAAATTATAAGTTCATTATTGTGATTCCCTGATGGGCACCAATTAAGCTCCCTCTTCATTCTCTGGACTGAATATTCTCTGTCTTGTAAACTGTCCTCTAATGACCACTTTTTCTTTCTTTCTCAAACAAAACCAAGAATAGCTGATAAAGTTTTCTTGTGTTAATAGAAGCGTTAGCATTCACAAACTAGCAGATCTACTTTCTGTTTGCATCAATCTTCTCTCTGTTACAACAAAAAATTTTCTTTTCTAGAAAAGGCCAAACTTTCCACCTGCATTATGAATCCACCCCTCTTACCTGCATAGGGAAATGTCCCTTTGTTTAGCCCCACACTCTCCCAAGTGTGCATTATAGCATTTTTTTTAGCATTATTGTAATTATCAGACTAATTGGACCCAGTAAACATATTCAAGACAGCAAGAACAATAAAAGCAACAGTTGTGTTTGAATTCTATTGAGCTGTTTGCTATGTTTTCAAAATACTCATGGCATGGACTTTTCACTTTTCCTCTAATTTAAGCTTCTCAAAAATTTTCACAACATGTGGCCTCCACATCTCAATCCCAACTTCGCCATCAAGCGCACCCTTTCCTCCTCTCCTCCCAGACCTCCAACTCCGTGATGCAAGTAGATATTTTCAATTCTAATTTCATTAAACATCTTAATGGTGTTCAAATTAGTGGGAAAAGTGTATTTTTTGAAATATTATTTTCCTTGGCTTTCATCATATTGCATTAGGCTGATCTCAAGAACAATTATGATCTCACCAAATTTTTCATTTTCTCTCTTAGCATTATTCTGTTCTACTCCAATACAGAGTTCTTTAACCGGAGTGTACCCTCAGCCAATTTTTTCTTCTGGGCACAGTCTTCCCAGTGAATTTCAATAGCATATATTCCTACAGGCATGATTCCCAAGTTTATATCACATAGACCTTGCTTTTGAGCTCCAGACTGATATTCCAATGCCTACTTTGCATCTTCCCTGGGTACTCCAAAGCAACAATGCTTAATATATATCAAACAGAAATCATAATTTTCCTAGGCCTCCCCAGCTGCGTATGATCCAATGTTCCCACTGAAGGTGACACATTCCATCTAGGTAGGTGCTCAGGCCAGAAAACCAGAAGTTATCTTGGATCTTTTTTCTCTCTCAACTCCTACATCAATCCATCAGTACAGCCTGTCATTTCTGCCTCCTAAATATATGTCCAACCTGTCCATTGCTCAGCATCTCTGTACCATGGCAACCTTTCTCTCCAAACTCTAGCCGCACTGGGCTGCTTTCATTTCTGTGCACTCATCAGACACTATAATAACTCCTTGGGGACAAGTAAATCAAACTGATTCACTGGAAAGTCTCCCAGTTCGAGGTGAAGTCAGTTGGATTTATTTCTCCTGGATGGAGAAATACATGCAGAGAAAAATGCACAAGTTCATTAAAAACTGTATCTTACTAATTTACAACTGAATCGGGGGAGAATATCCAGGGAACTGATGGATTTAAATTTGTTTTAGAGATACTGCTTTGAAAAAAATTCACATGCAATGTATGTAAACACTGTCTCACAATGTAGTTCAAGAACTTCAGCTTGAGAAAGCCCTTCAGAATCGTTTATTGAGAAGATAAGTGAACTTAACTTTTTTTTTTTTTTATAAAATGAAGCAAGCCTATTTGTGGCTGTTAATTATTACAGCTCATCCACATTTAAAGAAGATATATATAAAGCTTTCTTCATGGTACTTACTCACAATAGTATCTCCTAAGTGGGTAATGTCAGGAATTTTAATGTACTAAAGATTTTTTTGCCTGTCATAAAACAAAAAACTACTCTATTAAAGTTGAATAAGTGTAAGCGTAGATTTTGTTCATAAATCTGACTCATGGTGCTGAATATAAAAAAATATTCAAATTACAAAAGGTCTCATAGCCACAGAATGAGCTCACAGTCCTCTTGACTTACCTATTCCTCAATTACAGCAAGGGTTGTATTGGGCTTTAAGCCATCTACAGTATTCTGCCCCAGGCCCCCTCCTCACGCTATGGATGTCCTCTGGTTGAATTTTCCCAATTTATTATGTGCTACTCCCTTTGATAACTCCCTGATGACTCCTGAATAACTCCTGCTGAACAGTCTCAAATTCAACTCTGACATCCATCTCTCTCTTCTGATGCCCTGATCTACACATGTGTTCATTGGACCGCCCTATTTGCGTACACTAACACCACTTCCAGCCTCACCTTCCCTAGCTCATGAGACCAGCCTTTATTCCTGCAAGAGTTCAGTGAATGGCCCACCAGCCATTCTGTCTTCTTAAATTCTGTCTTTGTCTACTTGGCATCCATCCATCACTATATTTTCTTTCCTGCATTTTTTGTATTCTCTAGCATTTGGGTGCCTTCCAGACATGGGGGGAGAGACTGCCTCTCCCAGGACCAGCGAATTCCTCAAGATAACCAACCTGTCCCTGAGCATGCAGCTCTTATGCCACCAGCTCATCCCGAGTCCCCAGCTACCTCCTTGTGGGACTCGCACACACCAAGTCACTATTTCCTCTGTCCTGAGTCACGCCAGGGCCAGATACCAGGGCACAAACAAGCAAGCATTCCTGTGTCCTCCTGCCCGCTGGAGTCATTCAAAGTGGCCAGTCCTAAATGTTTCTCTGCCTGGCCTGGTCCTTCTGTGGAAACCCCCAGGAAGATGTAGTCTGGGCTTTCTCCTTAGTTCTGCTCCCTCCCCCAACAGTGGAGGACTCCTTACTGGGCCAGTGACTGTCCGATGGTGCCTACACAGTGGGCATTACCCCTTAGAGATGGATTTTCCCCAGCTTGTTGCAGATTCTGAGATGGTTTCCTAAGCATTGTGATCAGTAGCAGCATCTCTTCCCTCCTGCACAGTCTCCTAAATTCTGTCTTCTCACTGTTCACTAGCTTGAGAAATCATGTCAGTTTGTCCTAGAAACCACTTGGCTTCACTGTCATGAAAAAAAAACAACGTTGTCAACTCCAATCCTGTCTTAAATATAATGAGATATAGAAGGCTCAAGGTATAAAATACTATTTTTAAGGCGCGTATCAGTAGCCTCTCATTTTTAAGCTGTCACAGCCCACATATCAAAGCCAAAGCAATTATTCACAATAAAATGTAATGTGAAGTTTTATTTTGAATAATGCATTTCCAAAACTGGTTTTTACCCTGCTGGTGGCATTCACTGAAGTCCTTTTGTACGGCAGCTTTCTCTTAAGCACGGGCTTTAGAAGCAATATTCCTTAAGATTTCATTAGTTAGCATTTATCAGATGCAGGATGCTGCTGAATAAGTTTAATTCACATATAAATATCATAGTGTGCCTTTTTGCTTGAGAGACCAGTGACTTGTCTGTAAGTTTTCTGTTTATTAATATGGACTCTGAGGACCAGATGAGTTGACGAACAGAGGATTGAGGACCCAGAGCCTCACTTAAGTGTGCTAACTATAACTAACCTTATAACACCTTCTAGAGCCAATTAATTTAGACAGTTTAGGTGCCTAAATCTAGGGAGATGCATTAGCGCTCCTAGGTATAAAATCAACAAAGACAGTAAGTCCTTGGCAATTTTTTAATGTGCATGATAATAGAATATTTCTAGAACATCGCTTTTACTCTACTCAACTACAATACTATTTTTTTTTTCTGTAACAAAAAAGCTGTAAGTATCATTTAGCTCTGGAAATTGATGGGAGATAATTATGTAATAGTAATGGAATTTAGAGTCTTTAAGCATGTTTTACATGTAAATGAAAAGAATGGATAAATTGTACTCTTGGAGAAAAGTTTCATATTATATCTGAAATATGATGGCATGGTAAGGTTACTTGATAATCACACTACCCTTGACTTTTTAGAATTATGATACATTAAAAATTTTATCTGCAATATGCACCTTTAATATCACCAATAACTATAACACTTCTATTATATTTTATTTTATTTCACTTGTAAGCTCTTAGTCAAAATGTTTTATTTGAAATATATAAACAAGTGTTTTAATTATCCTTTATCTACACATAATATTTATTTTAATGCTTTTTATTTTGCGAAATATAATAAAATTTCTTTCACTTTTATATTAATCAAAACATAATGTAAAAATGCTTTCTCATAACAGTACTGACAAAGTAGAACAACCATGTGTGCACACACGTGTGTGTGTGTGTGTGTGTGTGTGAGAGAGAGAGAGAGAGAGAGAGAGAGAGAGAGAGAGAGAATTCACATCTTCACTCTTTTGTTTAATGGCCGAGAGGAGTACAGTGCAGGGAATTATCTCTAAAGATGCAGACAAGAGCATTCAACACATCTTCTCTTATTAGATCGCCTCATAGAAAGACACCTGTAACATTCAGTGAAGTCAGAATCCTTTGCGGTAAAAAGATAACTGTTTTTGTGAATTAAGAATGCCTGTAGGACATTTTCTGGAATAATTTATTCTACTCCTGTTATGGATTGAATTGTGTCCAACTTCCCCAGATTGACATTTTGGAACACTGACTCCCAGAGCCTCAGAATGGGGCCTTATTTGGTCTTTAAGCTAAAAGGAGGTCTTTAGGGTGGGCCCTAGTGCAGGATGACTGGGACCTTTGAGGAAAGGGGACATTTGGAGACATGCAAATGCCATGTAAAGAGACACAAAGAGGAGATGGTGGCCCTGACCAGATAGCTCAGTTGGTTAGAGTGTCGTTCTAAAATGCCAAAGTTGTGGGTTCGATCCCAGTTAGGGCACATACAAGAAGCAACCAATGATTGCATAGATAAGTGGAATGACAAATCTATGTTCCTGCCCCCCTCACTCTCACCTTTCCCTCTTCTCTCTCACTGTCTCTCAAATCAAATTTAAAAAGAGAGAGAGAAGGTGGACACCTACAAACTAAAAGGCCTGGAAGGATGCTTCCCCACATCCCCTATAAAGATCCTTGATTTTCTTGCTTTCAGACCCCTAGACTGCAGGCTCAGAGACCATAGTTTCCTGTTGATTTAGCCCCCACTCCTTGGTCTTTGATATGGCAGCTCTACCAAACAAATACGTTAGAAAATAAAAGTGAAAGTGTAGTTATTGCTTTGGGTCAGTGGGAATGCACTACGCCACCTTTCCACATCCTTTCAGAGTTTTTGCTCCAAATGCCAGCAGATAGAAAATTCTTCCTTGCAGTAGTGGGGTGTGTGTGTGCGTGTGTGTTTTAAATTCCAGAAGTATATAACTTCAAAAATGTAAATCAGGGCCATACTTTTCAGTTAAATTTTAAAATAAATGATCATGTTTCTTTAAGAAACTAAACACTGGAACACTGGAAATGTATGCCTGCGTTTTCTCGATTCTCAACAGGACCTCTTCAGAGGCATATGGTGAGCTAGCCTGACCCCTGGATTTCAGCTGTTTAGTTTCAGAGCTTATGGAGAGAGCAGGGCTATTTCAGTAGCAGAAGTTACCAGAAAGCTGTTTCCATAACCTTCTCGCAGCATTAGGCATGGCAGAAGGAATTAAGAAATCCCATTTTAGTCAGATATTAGACTCCAGCAGATTGAAACCCATGCTATGCATTATTTAATGTTCAGGTCACATAATAAAAGGTGCATTGATGACTGTGTTGTAGAGGGTACAATAAGATACTTCATTTTTATCAATGCTTTTCTTAAGTCAGATCAAAACTCCATCCCACTTTGTCTTGTTTAATACACAATAAGCCTATTTCCCATTTGGTACTACTTAGGAAATGCCAGTAGAAATTTAAAAAACAGGAAGAGGAAAAATTGAGTTGAGTATTTAATCATTTGAGGTGCTTTATAGTTCAGTGTTACATCTGCTGATATTTTCTCCAGTTGACCTTCTTGGGCCCACCGGGGGAGGGTAGAGAGCAGAGTTTGAAAACCACCCGCCCCCATTCACCTGCTTCTCCTCCATGGCAAGTCACAGCCAATCAGTTATTTTCCAAATTAAAGAGACAGTGACCCAGGCTACATTGGGATCATGTCCAAAGTGTGGGTTTCAGTGAAACTAGTATTTCTGTGTTCCTTTATGAAACTGTAAGAACTACACTTAAAACCATCCGTATTTTACACACCAAATCAAAGATATTGACGTTACTTGTTACAATACTTATAACCTATCAAACTTTTGAAATTGTTCATTGATCCTCGAAATAATTACATTTAAATGATTCAAGAACACAGGTGAAGTCATATCACAGACAAAATGTAACAAAAATTCAGGTGCAGCTCAGTCTTTTGTGTACTTATAAATTCAGCTGCCAATATTTCTTCCATCAAATTACCTAAAATCTCCTTTCAATATATTGCAGTACAAATGTGTTTCTCAAGGTCATTTTCTTCGTGACACCTAAGTGTTCTCTGCAGTAATAATTTTATTTTTGTTGCACAGCTATCATTCAAGTTTCTTTTCTTAACCTTCATCCCTGGGGGCTCTTTATTATCTCTCTTGTATTCTCAGTCCCCTGTCTTCCTCTCTTTGTTTACCTAAATTTTGGTGGAGGAGCTCCCAAATAAGCTTCTGGAGAAAGGGTTCACGCGAGTCAAACAGGTGACTCCAAACACGCAGGATTCCCCAATCCAGGTGGGGGCGAGGTTGTGCCCAGGCAGCAGGTCGGGAGGATCCATTCCACGCCCCTCTCTGGCTCCCAGGGGTTGGTGGTGGTCTCTTCCACTGCGGCTGCAGTTCTCCTATCATATCGGCCCCTGTTTTGACATTGACATTGCCTTCTCCTCTGTGCCTCTGTCTCTCTTTTTCTGTCTGTCCCCAGTCAAGGTAACATTCACAGATTCCAGGGATTAGTGCGGTACATGGCTTTAGGAGAGGCCCCCATTCAACAGCCCCAGTAACATTTTGTTGAAAAGAATGTGTTTCCCCTCCAATTTGGCCTTTTTTAAAATAAAAAGCATCACATGGATTGCATTTTAAAATCAGGTTTAGCCCTAGCTGGTTTGGCTCAGTGTATAGAGTATCAGCCTGTGCACTGAAGGGTCCTGGGTTCGATTCTGGTCAAGGGCACATGCCCGGGTTGCGGGCTTGATCCCCAGGAAAGGGTGTGCAGGAAGCGGCGGATCGATGATTCTCTTCATTGACGTTTCTCTCTCTCTTCCTCTCCCTTCCTCTCTGAAGTCAATAAAAATATATTTTAAAAAATAGGTTTAGCATAAATGAAATGAGCATATCCTATAAAATGGTGTCTAACAAGTACAAGTTTCCATTGTAAAGGAGGTAAGCCAAGCTACAAAACGGAATGACCCATTTCCTAAGGCTTAACGAAGAAGAGTGGCACTCCACCTAGTGTGTTAGCACAGGTGCTATTAACGTGGGTGCAGTGTAGCCACACGCAATACTAGGTGTGGAAGCTGACCCTGCGCTGCACTCATCACAGTGCTTCATGGAGCACGTACACTAGCATTTGACATGATATCTAAAGTGGGCAGAAATTATTCCTCTGGAAACGTGAAAAATAGGCTTTGTGACTATTGGTTGATTCAATAATCTCATTTCTTCTAAGACTATTAGAAAATCATTTGTTTTACCCAGCCACTGTGTAACTTTACTTCTTTTTGAAATACAGGGTGGGGCAAAAGTAGGTTTGTAGTTGTTCGTTTGGTAAATAATACCATAATTAATAAATAATAATATAACAATAAATTCTGTGTTTCGACTACTCACAGCTGTAAACCTACATTTGCTCCACCCTGAATGAAACCATTTTCAGTAAAACATTAAATGGAAAATGTTAGCCTGGTGGGATTTAGGAAGGGATTATAAATAAATAACAATATATATATGTATTTATGACTCTGATTAACCTACAAGAAATACTGTTGGCTTTTATTTTAAACTTAGCTCTCAAAGATCTTTTGCTTTTCCTTTTTTGGGGAGGAAGGGAGTACATTTATAATGTATTCTAATATTATGCAATTCATTGGGTATTTTCTATGAGAATATAATGGTTTTCTTTAAGTTAGACATAAAATTCAGCATATATGTGGCAAATTTAAAATGATAATATGTCTTTATGGCAGCTAAGATTTGCGGATTCAAAAAGCAATTACAATTGTAATTAAATTTATGGCCATACTATTCTGCAGCAAAATCCATTTTCTTCAAACACTGACACTTATATTGATGTCTGACTGTTGGTTTAATTACAGTTTCGCTGTTAATGGGACATCAACTCTGCGTTGTCTTTCTAGATAAGTAAACTTGTCCAGGTTTGTACGGTTTGTCGATGCAACTGGTTAAAGGCTGCGCCACCAGCAAATAAGACTGCTGAATGGATAATCCAATTCAGTCATTAAAATGAAACCCATCCTCCAGTCAACATAGATCTTCCCCTCTTACAGCACAACCGAGGCAGCCTTACTTTAATGAAGCATATTGGTTAGGAATTTGTCCTAAAGCCATTAAGAGAAATCTAATAAAATGATTCCTTAAATAAATTGAGTTATTTTTCTCTTATATAAATGGAGTTAAGATGGAGGTAGCCTGGAGGCTGCCTGGTGCTCCCCCCAGCCTTCTCCTCTGCCGCACTGTCTACACCTGCTCTCACGCACCTGCCGGAGGTGGAGCTCATGTTGGTCGTGCTTCAGGCAGGAGGATGGTGCAGGATCAAGCAACAGGCACAGGAAAGCTTAGGGTTTGTTTTCCTGTTAAGGAACTTCTCTGGAAGAGCTAGCTCCTTTTGTTTTGTTTCTTTGTTTTTTGTTTTAATATTTTTATTGATTTCAGACAGATAGGGAGAGAGAGATAGAAACATTAATGATAAGAGAGAACCATTGATCGGCTGCCTCCTGCACGCCCCCTACTGGGGATCAAGACCACAACCCAGGCATGTGCCTTTGACTGGAATCAAACCTGGGACTCTTCAGTCTGCAGGCCAATGTTCTATCTACAGAGCCAAACTGACTTGGGCCAGTAACTCCTTTTGTATTCTGTTGACCAACCCATCTTGCAAGGCTGCCATGTTAGGCGGAATAATGGCTCCCCAAGGATGTTCATGTCTTAAACCCAAGAATCTTTTAACTTCATCAGGTAAAAGATGCTTTGAAGATGAGACTAAGGACAAAGACCTAGAGATGAGGAGACTAAATGGGACTATTGGGGTGGGCACCAATTTAATCCCAAGTCCTTAGAAACTGAGAATTCTCCCAGGGCAGGTCAGAGGCGGGAGAGAGAGAGACAGGTCAGATAGGTGTGACATGAGTAAGACCTTGCTGTTGCTGGCTTTGAAGATGGAGGAAGGTGGTGGCCATGGCCCAAGGAATGTGGGAAATGTCTTAAAGCTGGAAAAGTCAAGGAAATGGGTTTTCCCTAGAGCATCCAGAAAGGGCTGCAGGGCACCAGCATTTTGAGTTTATCCTGTTGAAACTTAGACTTCTGACCTACTTGACTGTAAGGTATTAATTGTGTGCAGTTTTAAGCCACTACGTTGGTAGTAATTTGTTTTGGCAGAAATGGTAACCTGAGAAATATATATATTTTAAAGGGTGGAGGATCGGTTCTCCCAACAAAAATACAATCTCCTTTGGTCAAGAAGTAGAGAATGGGTATTATATGGGTAGTATTTTAATATCCTCAACCTTCCGTCTACACTCACCTCTTCTCAGCCACCAGTTCGAAGTTGCCACCACCTGGTCAATGGAAACTCTTAGTTCAGAACTCAGTGAGTCCGTTCCATCATGTGACTTTGGAACATTGCCATTCAAGTCATTGGTCTCATTCATGGTGACGGCTCCATGCCTTCTACAATTCACCCAGATTAACTACTAGCTTTATAGAAACTGTAACTCCATTCGGTACATTTTAAAAAGACACCTCTCAAAGGTGGACAAACCCTAGACCTTGTAAACTTTTCATTCAGGCATTGCATACATGTGTAAACATAGATAATTTAAAACGGGCTTGAACAGAATGTATTCAGAATTTAGGGGGAATTTGACTAAGCTACCAACAGCATCCTGTAGACCTGCAGTCATTGGCTATATTTATGTGATTTATATAAACATATACACCATATAAAAATTTACAAATATATGTATGTGCATGTGTACCTAAGAAAAAATATATTCTTTCTATATATCTCCATAAATACACAGCATGACATATGCATATCTAGTAAATACAAAATGGGGCTACAGACTCTATAAATAATAAGGTACACTTGCTGTCATCTCTGTTGTTCCAGAGTTTTGGATACCAAATAGCGAAATCTGGAACAAAAACAAAGACGTGCCTATCTCAGAAATTTCACAACAATCTACTGCATGTCCCAAGTCAAGGAACCACAGTTCGCAAGTCCAGAAAAAAGCATGTATAGTGAATGGGTCATGAGCATGGACTTGGTTTGGCTGATTGATGGGATTAGGCAACTCTGCCCCCTTGTGGTGCTCAGGGGCCATACAAACCAACCTAGAGGTAACAAGTTTTGGAAACTTGTCCCAAGTGCCCCTGACTGTGCCTCAGCATTAAAATCAAATGGCCAGAAAATATATTGACTTTTATGGGACACAGAAGTACTGGGATGAAAAATGAAATCATTTCTGATTAGGGTAGGAGAACTATGGAAACAAACACATTCTCAGTAGCTGTGCGCATGGCTGGTGTCTCACTCGGGTGGGTGTAGGTAATATGGCCGCTCAGTCTCCTCTATCTGTGGTCACGGCAGCTCCTAGGTGTCTCAGGTTCTCAGCTGAGAATAGTCTGGCCAGCAGATAGGGAATAAAGAAAATGCAGGCCTGGCTGGCCAGGTTCGATGGTTGAGAGTTGACCTATAAACCAGGAGGTCATGGTTCGATTCCCTGTCAGGGCACAAGCCCGGGTTGCGGGCTCTATCCCCAGTGTGGGGCGTGCAGGAGGCAGCCAATCAATGACTCTATCTCATTATTGATATTTCTGTCTTTCCGTCTCCCTGCCTCTCTGAAATCAGTAAAAATATATATTTAGAAAAAAAATTAAATACAGGTTTATTTGGGAATCTCTTTAAGGCCTAAACCTCTGTGGTATATATCATTTCCACACACATTCTACTGTTGAGAACCTAGTCCCAGAGTTAAACCTATTGTAATGGTGGTGAAAATAAGGCTCATTTGCCCAAGAGAAAGATAAATGAGTTTAGTCAATCACTAGCCAACTGTTACTCCACTCTGTTCCCCAGAAAGACCTCTGATAAGTTTCATGTTTATGGGCCAGATTCCTCGCTATGGGTATTTACTGTGAAATAACAGGCTTATGTACCATGTTCATCCCTGTGGCCATATACTAGGTCAGTGATGGCGAACCTATGACACGTGTGTCAGAGGTGACACGCAAACTCATTTTTTTGGTTGATTTTTCTTTGTTAAATGGCATTTAAATATATAAAATAAATATCAAAAATATAAATATTTGTTTTATTATGGTTGCAAATACCAAAAATTTCTATATGTGACACGGCACCAGAGTTAAGTTAGGGTTTTTCAAAATGCTGACACGCCGAGCTCAAAGGGTTCACCATCACTGTACTAGGGCCCACCAATTGCTGCTCTGAAATAATCCTGGGAAGAAAATAGGAGGTGTAGTTTTACTAAGGAAGTGCTCTTTCCAGTGGAAAACAAAAATACTGTGAAGATAAAAGTAAATACCTATTAACATACGAGAATATATGCATAGACGTACACACAGCTGCCTACCTATGATACAGTTATATGATGGTGGAGAGGAAAACGTGATAGAAATAGGACTCAACTGGAAGTTAGTAGACTTATTCCGTGTTTTTTCCTGGTTCTGCTGTGAATTCAGTCCATGGCCTTGGGAAAATCTTACTCCCTTCTGTGATCATCCCGCACTGCCTAAAATCAAGGTTTGGGCTAGATCAGAAGTCAAACTCGGTTGCCTGTGGGTGCAAAGAATATAACACTGATGTCTGCCATTGGCACAGTAGAGCTTTCCCTGTAGCCTCTCTTTATTTGCATATCAAAACAAAAGCAAATAAAAGAAAAATGTTCTCTCCTGTTTTCTGCAATTAGGCAAACCTCTCGATACATCTTCCATTTTATGTTTTGAGATTTGGGCAAATGCAAGCTTCTGTGCAGTAAATGCTCTGTTTCTCTTCTGTGCTCTGGAATTAAAGGAGCTGCCAGCCCTGGACTTCAGGTCCCAGCCCTCCTTCACCTCCAGGTGGAATATGGGACTTTCTTTCACCAAAGGATGCCAGGCCCAAGGGTGGCACCACTTCCAGGTCGTGGAAGGACACAGCTGTAGGATTATGAGAGGCATATGCTAGGTACACCCTTTCTTCTCCTTCCACTAAGTGGTCACAGGTGACCTTGACATCTCAGGGGATCTGCAAGGCACCAGATGACAGGAAAGTGAGCTCCCGAATTGCACAGGGAAGAGCACACCCACAGGTCGTGTCGTGGGGACCATGGCGACTGTCTGACTGGCAGGGACAGTGGTAAAGCAAAGAGCATGAGTGTATTTTCTCGCTCTGCCCACAAGAGTTTGAGTTCCAGTAGTTGCGGGGGTTTTGTCTGTGTTGTTTTCTCTAGTTTCCTGAGTAACTGGAGGAGTATCCTGCACCATGGGCTATGAATCAATAGTAGTTCGAATAAACAAGTGATGGAATAAATCTCTTCTATTTCCTAGTACATAGCTGTTTTTTAATAATGCGGTTCTCCTTGGCCAGATTTTTCTTTTTTTAATAGAAGATGTCAATGTGAATATGTTAGGTTTATTCAGAACACTTGGAAACACTTCCTAGGCCAAGGCACTCCTTTCTGTGGGCTGGATTTCACCCACAGGCAGCCAGTTTTGTGACCTCTAAACAGTATTATTGATCCTCAAACCTGGATGAGCTGAGTGCCTTTGAGAACCCCTTTGGGAGCTTTATGCTAATTTTTAAAAATGTTGGCTCTCCTCTCAACCTGTTAATGAGAATCTCTAGGAGTGGGGCACATTAATATATACATATATTTTTATAAAGTTCCTCAGGAGGTTTTCATATAACCAGTCTAGAATTAATCCATGGGATAGCTCTAGGAATTACTGCAGTAGATGACTCTAATTTTTATAGTAAAGTTTATATTTTTGGATATATACTTAATATGAAATTAGACTAAATTATGGTGGAATTTCAGAACCCCGGTCACTTAGACAATAAAAGTATTTCTTTATGTTATTTCATTAATGTCTGCCTTTTTGAATGTTATGAGAACTTCTGGAATTTATTTCATATCATCAGGAGTGAAAACATATCTAGCCTTCACAATGTCACTATGCATCACACAAGATAAGTTGTAATGATAGTGAATACATCTATAATATAATCAGGTCAGGATCTTAAAAAAAATGGATGAGAGCTTATGTAAATTGAAGGATGGGCACTAGTGTTCTCCAGCACTTAAAGGTGAGAGCTACCAGAATTCCTCAACCTCCTTTCTTTGAGTATGGAACAGTTTTAATTCTAACAAAATTAGAGCAAACAGTGGCTAGCATATTAAAAGAAAAATCTGAATATTAATGTGAAAATAAGAGCCACTATCAACTATCAAATATTGACTTGAAATTTCAGTAATTAATTTTTACAAAATTTCATTAGACTAAGTTAAAGAATAATCAGTTTACACTGTGTCTAACATTAGGGATCTCCTAGTAATATGTTATCTAATAACAAACTATTATCCATGTGTTGCTTAAATACTGGAAAATAATCGTTTTAATTAAATTGTTGAATGCATTTGATCAATTTGTGCATATTGCATTCCTGCCCTAAATCTAATCCAGTTGTAAAGGGACAAAGGAGGGGAAAACAGGGAATATCTGTAATACTGCCAACAGTAAATGTAGTAAAAAACAACTTGTCACTATTTAGGTGGGTAACTCCACCCTACAGCAAATCCCGTTCCTTTCAAATGTATCACTATTTGTTAATGTTGGTATTTGTTTACGCCTTCTGTCCTTCACCAGGGGAGCAGTGGCCTTTGCTGTCCAATTCGCAGTCGCCTTCCCCAACCCATCAGGTGTCCGCCACTTGGTGTGTATTTGCTGAAATGAAATGAATTGAACTAGTTACTGCTGTGTCGTTGAAGTGACAGGAACAGACTCTGTTGCAGTGACCAGGGTAATGAGTGACAGGTAGAGAGAGGACTATGGAGGGAGCTGCGAGGGGGAAGGAGACAACAGGACAGTGGCTGTAAAGAGCTGTTTTCTAAAAGAAATTCTAATTGTTCTTTTAATGGATATTGCGGAGAGAACGAGTAAGAATATGCAGCCGGAATAGCTAATATTTGATGGCGAAAGCTTACTGAGAGGGCAAGACTGGGTGTGATTTCCCTCGCTGCGAAGGAGTTAATCCTTGGTACAGATTCTTTACTCATTAAAACAGAAACATAAAATTGGGAAGGAGATGGTAGGATGTAGATTTTGTGAACAGTTTCAAACACTTTTAGTTAATGATTTCACTTCAGATGTGCTCTCTTTGTTACTTTTTTCATTAGATAATTTTAGTTCAGTAGGTTAATGGAAAATCTTCCTTATATCATATTGTAGCTAGTTGCATACACACCTGATATGAAATTAATGCAGATCTGTCCTACTAACTCATATAAAATATATCTTCCTTTTTTATACATTGGTCTCAAAATACTTGAGTATATTAATAAGACATTAAAGAGAGGCATTGTGTTCTGGCTAAATTTGGAAGCACTATTAATTCTCTACCTATTATTTCCTCTGCCTGTCAAAACACTTATTCAGAAAATTTTATAAACTGGTTTTCTGAACTAATAAATGCATTTCATTATTTTTCAGAGAGTATATGTAATTCCTGATGGCTTCCAGTCACACTTTCTCATGCATATATAATCTCATGTCTTAAAAGCCTCATGCAATCCTTATGTGATTGGTAGTCAACTCTGATAATTAGCAGTAACGACTCGAATTTCCACTACTGAATGGGTTATTAAAATATAGAGGAACAATATATTTAAAAATTTATCTTTGCTTATTTAGATAATTTGACATTACATAACTTGACTGTTTATAGGGAGGTCAGCAAATTCGCCAACAGAAGGACCAAGACTGTATTTAGGCTCAATCATGTCCCGCCTTATTGATGAGTTGAAAATAATAGATAAACCAAAGACCAGAAAACAACTTTTTATTGATAAGTCCTGGATGTGGTAGCTTCAGGGGTGTGTATATTTGTCAAACTCATCAAAGTGTGCACTTCGATTACACATAATTATTTGCCTAATGGTATAAATAATGACATAAAAATAATAGTTTTTATTAGTAATAAAAATTAGACATTCATGCATGTATTGAAAAGAAAAATAGTATAAAATAATATGTGTCCAGAAGTAATCTCTATTTTAGTTTTCCTTTATACTTTTCTGCTAGACATGAAAATGTGTGTACTCACATAAATTGAAACTTTTTCTAAATATACACTCAATCTAAAATTAGGTTTTATGTTTCAGCAAATTTTGCTTGTATAGACATATGCTTCTAATGGAAAATCTGCAAGTACTTTTTACTTCTCAGAAATGAGAATATTGGAAGGAAAACAAATCTAAAAACATATGTTGCAAACACAAAGACATTCTCTCAAATGAAATGAATGATTCAAGCAATAGGGGGCTATTTTCCTATTAAAATATGAAATGATTCTATTGATGCAGTTACAGTGAGAGAGACAATGCATATTATAAACTGTGAAAAACAAAACAAACAAAAAAGAGAACTTCTTAGACTTCTTAATGGTAATTTGTTTATACTTACCAAAAGCCACAACATAATTTGTATTTTTCATTTAGCTGTTTTACTGGGAATTATTCATGAGAAAAGTAATGAGTAATTCAGCCTCAAACTTTAGGTAAAGGATGTCGATGTAGTTTTTAAGATAGCAAAAAATGTGCATAACTTTATTGTCCAACGTTGCAAGAGTCGTTACTATGAAGAAATTGGCCTCTGTAAGAAGCAGAACTTCGGTTTACTGGTACATTAAAATCTCAACTAATGCTTCAGAGGATTTTATTTTTGCCTTCCTACTTACACACTATAAACCAGAGACAGGGCTGAGGTATTTACTGCACAAATCATGTGACTTACCTCATGAGCACCATGATGAAGTAGCTTTAGTAACTTTATAACCACAAATCAGTCCCTCCCTCCCCTAGTTGAGGAGATTGTGTCTTGTATATCACACCTGTGGGCACAGTGCTTCGCTCCCGTCCTGACCTCAAGACTCGTCTCAAACGGGGTCATTGATTCGCTTTGTGTGCACAAAGAGCCAATAATTTTAATGTAGGTGCTGGGGGACTGCTGGCTGGTGCTCCCTTCTTCCATCTCACAGTTTCATTTTTGCAAAGATCAAGGTCCTACTTTTAATTTTTTTAGTCTGGTATTAGTTTTTCCAACACCTGCGTAAATTGTTTTATACAAATATAATATGATGTTATGAAGGCATTGAATCATAGCTTCCAATATATGTTAAAAGTATGGTGAATAAGTTTTACATATAATACCACGTTAAAACGGCAGCACACAATTCTAGATCCAGCCTAAAGACCAGTTCAAGGTCGAATTAAGAAGCAACTGTAACAGTGAGGGCTTTTGGAAAGAAGTTTATAGCTGTAGTTGTACTCCTGGATTGATTATAGTTGTGACGGTATTTTTGAATTGCTTGCGCGGTGCGGTTTTATAGCATGTAGTGAGGGTTGGGTAAGGCGTAATTTCTTCTTTAAGTACCATCATCTCCCAACCCTCTGCCCAAGGTCTAGATTCTGTTAGCCCTTATTGTTAATCTGTACCATCCAGAGTAAGATGCTTTTACTGGTTTTTGTCTCAGACTCCACAAATTTCACCAGAGTTCAAGAAAGCGTACGATTTAATTAATGCACCACTCCCAAGGGACACTTCTGAAGGATCTATTGTGTTCAGAGTGCTAGAGTCATAGAGTCTGAATAATGTAAGCTAAAATACTGGATAATTGGGAGACAGCTCACAAACAATATTGAGACAGAAATACACATTTTAACACAATGTAAAATGCTTTAAACAAGTAAAGACGCATTGATACTGAGGTCAGGGGGAAGATAGCAAGATTCTTTTGTATAACTGAGTTTTGAAGGATGCACTGAATTTCACCGTTAAAGGAGCAGTCCGACGGGCAGGTGAAGTATTCTGTGCGAAGACATTCTCCGAGGGAGAACGAGATGTGCTTGAGGAGATGCCACTTGTTTCATGTGGCTAAGGCAGGGAGTTCAAGATGCCAAGTGGAAACGGCTGAGGCCAAGGGCACAGGAAGCTGTCGACTCACAGAGGGACGGCATGGTTGTCAACGTAATCTTGACCTCCTCTTGAGGGAGATGGAAAAAATAGAAGAATTTTAATCGGGGACAATCATTCTGCACTCGGTAAGGCCATGCTGGCAGTAGTGGGCGTGAACTTGAGGTAGGCGGAGAGCAGAGGAAGATACTCCCCTGGGAGGCTGTTGTGGGAATGTGAGTGGAAGGGATGGAAATCTGCCTGAGGCAGAGCCAATGAAATGAACAGAATGAATGAAGAAAACGGCAGTGATGGTGGCTGACACGTATGAAGTGCCTGTTGTAGTGCAGGGTTGAATCTGAGCGCATAGGACAGTGATGGCGAACCTCTGACACGCGTGTCAGAGGTGACACACGAACTCATTTTTTTGGTTGATTTTTCTTTGTTAAATGGCATTTAAATATATATAATAAATATCAAAAATATAAGTCTTTGTTTTACTATGGTTGCAAATACCAAAAAATTTCTATTTGTGACACGGCACCAGAGTTAAGTTAGGGTTTTTCAAAATGCTGATACGCTGAGCTCAAAAGGTTTGCCATCACTGGCCTAGGACTTACTTATGGTTCATAATATATGGCTTAGGTAGTGTTATTCTGTTTATAGAGGAGAAAACTCAAGCATGGAGATGTCAATTAATTTGCTCAGGACTGCTTAACTAAAAAGTTCTGGAGTTGAGATTTGAAGCCATTTTTGCTTTGGAGTCTTTACACTGAACCATCTTGCCATTTTGACTTGCTTAATAGAAGAAATACAAGGCAAAGAACAAAATACATCATTTATGCACTAATAAGAATGGTTGGTAGCCCGGGCCAGTGTGGCTCAGGTGGTTGGGCATCATCCTGTGCAACAAAAGGCTGCCAGTTCAATTCCAGACGAGGGTACATGTCTGGGTTATGGGCTCAATCCCCAGGAGGGGGAGTGCAATAGGTGACCGATCATTATTTCACTCTCACATAGATGTTTTTCTTTCCCTCTTCCTTCCACTCTTCCTAAAAATCAATTTAAAAAATCTAAAATAATGAATGATAAAGGTAATGGACAACTCATTGCAAGCATTTAGCTTGTAGAAGAAAGCATGCCATTACATTAAGTTAACCAAGTATGTATAGTAATTTCTATTTCCGTCACAAGGCCATAAACCAGAATCTGAATATTTCCAGTGGTCACTTCTTCCAACTCCTTCTAAAGGATGAACGAAAACAAAATATTCAAAGAATTGTTTCATAAATGAAAGCCCACAAAGACAGCAAATATTATCAGTATCTGATGATTGTACTTGCTAAATTTTCCATCAAGATAATGAAAATAACCTACTCCTTTGAACTCTGTATTTTCTATTGGCTCCAAGCATGTTCCCCGTTGAAGAAGTGAGAGTCTTAAAGGGGCAAAAAGACTATTCATTTAATCGTTGCTGTATGTACATTAGGCAAATTTAACTCCTCTTACCTGCTTCACAAACAAGCTTGTGTACAGCTCCCTCCTCCTCACTACCATATGCAAGCATGGCATCTTTTATTACATGGGTCTCTTCTTACTAGTTTTAATGTATAAATCTCCCAAAACAATGAAAATAGTGGCACTTATTAGATGATGCCACCCCTTTAAAAACAATGGGCAATTTTTATTAAAAAGGAACCTAAATGGAACCTGCTTAGTTGATTTTCAATTGTAATTCTCATACTACACATTAAGACTCATGGATTAGGGTAAGGACGTGACTTTTATTTTTATTTTAATTATCCTTTCCTTGACTGCTTTCATTTTATATGTTTAGATAGTGCTTTAATGCAAGGTGTATTTGCATAGCTTCTTAAAAATCAATATAGGAGCACAAAAAGACATGCAATCACCGTGTGTTAGGGTTCTCCACAGAAACTGAAGTATCAGGAGATACTGTATATCTGTGTCTACATCTATAACTATAGCTTATCTGTATCTATATCATCTATATATCATCATTATGGCTATCTAAACAGATATGTGTGTATGTATATATATATGTGTGTGTATAAATATAAAGAAGTAAAGATGAGAGAGAGAGAGAGAGAGAGAGAGAGAGAGAGAGAGAGAGAGAGAGAGAGAGAGAAGAGATTGAGAGATTGAGATTGATTTCTTTTAAGGAACTGGCTCATGTGATAGAGAGAGGCGCAGATGGAGCCCAAAGGCATTCTTCTGGCAGAATTTGTTCTTGCTGAGGGGAGGTCAGTCTCGGTTCCTTAAGTCCTCCTGATGGAGGAAGCCCACCCATCACATGAGGAAGAGCGATCTGCTTTACTCAAGTAAATGTTGTTCTCGCCCCAAAATAGAAAAATGCCTTCACAGAAACATCCTGAGCACCGTCTCCCCAAACACCTGGGCCCTGTGACCCAGAGGCGCGGACACAGAACTAACATCACAAGCCCCATGCACGTGTACAAACATGAAATAAAATCATAATGAGGAATCGAACACGTGTTTTGTCAGGATTCCTCATTACAATATTTATTAAAAGATATGGTATAGCTACCTTTCCCCTTAACTTCTAGCATTTTTTTTGAAACATTTTTGGTTACTTTGTATTCCGGAATGGTTTCAGTTCAATTCAACTAAATTAAACACATGCCCACAAGCAATATGGGGTAAAGTCAGAGCGAATGTTTTTTATTATTAAGAAGGGAAATGATGTCTCTCCTCATAATTTTCAGTGGTTTGCCAAATTGAAAAATGCATTCAGAATATTCTTAGGTATTGCCCCAATTCCTTAACTCCCGTAGACCTACTGTCTGGAGCTGGCCCTCCACAAACTAACAAGCTGGGGAACACATCTCTTTCCCTCATGAGATGTTTTTAACGCCCCATCCCTTGTTGATTTTCTTAGGAAATAATAATAATTATCTCTAGATGTTTACCGTAACTTAGTGAATTGATGACAGAATGAACTCTAAATACCTAAGTATAGCTTATGTTCTTTTAAATGAATCTTTTTTATTGTAAATCTCAGTCTCTTTTTCTGATAAAATGGAGAAATTGAAATTTTTCTAAGATCTCTTCAACCATCATTAGTTTTTTTTTTCTTTCTTCTTTTCATTCCTACTCTCTGAGCTGACATGGCTCCTGGAGATAGATTGTGTGCTCACCTTGCTTTAAAACCTGACTGAGATGATGACATCTCCTCTTTCCAGCAGTCCATGGCTTCTCACCTCATCTCCTCAGCACCTGTTTACTATGCTCTCGACCTCACCTCTGAGCAGTCTTCTCTTCTGGCCACACTGGCCATCTTTATGCTCCTCCACCATGCGAGCCACGCTCATCTCAGAGCGCTGGTGTGGTCCTGCCCGCCTGCACTGCTCCTCCCTGATGTCAGGGTTCCACTCGCTTCTACACTCTACTAAAAACCAGATAGCCAAGACCCCTTCAGTTGCTTCCCTATCTGAAATAGACTCTGCTTCCTGGACAGTGTGGCTCAGTGGTTGAGCATTGACCTTTGAACCAATAGGTCACAGTTTGATTCTCAATCAGGGCACATGCCTGGGTTGCAGGTTCAAACCCCAGTAGGGGGCATGTAAGAGGCAGCCAATCAATGATTCTTTCTCATCATTGATGTTTTTCTCTCTCTCTCCCCCTCTTCTTTCCTCTCTGAAGTCAATAAAAATATATATTAAAAAATAAAATAAAATATATTCTACTTATCACACACCATCTCCTTACCCTGATTTTTCTCCACTCAGTTCCATTGCTTACCAAGAGTCTATGTTCATTTACTTATTTCATGTCTATTACTCTGTGGCACACCATTTAGAATGTAAATCTTCTGAAATTAAAGGCTTTTTTTTTTTTACTACTGTATCCTGGTTCCTATTAAAGTTTTATTAGCTAATGTGATGCATGAATAACTAGACAAATGAATGGATTTATTGAAACACATTCTGAGGTCGCATTGTGATTTAGTAGAAAAGGTTGTAGTAAATGATTAGAGATATTTGGCAGCACAATAAATATTTTATAGGCATAGAAATGGCCTTTGTGGTGACTCCATTAAGTGTTCTCAAAATGAGGAGCCCTTCAAAGTAACCCAAGAGGTGCTTACGCTGTGTTATCTCCGGTGGTACATGCCAGGAATGGCACTAAGGTGGTTAGTGCTGCAGCACGGAGTGAAAGGTGAGGCCAGTTCCCAAATGGCTTCATAGCCTGTGTGTGTGTTGTGTTCTTCAAAGTCAGTGCCCTTGGGAGCTCTGCTTCCAGGTCATGGCAAATTGTACAGGAACCAGTTTATAGTGACAACTCCTTTTACTAATCAGGTGGAATTAAGAGCCAGTCACCCACTTGTGAAAATAAATAATGCATTTTAATGCTCGCTGGTGTCAATATACTTATTTTCTACTCATATGCCAATAAACATTGGGAAATCATGTCTTCTACTATTTTATATGGCAACACTACATCTAACAAGCTTATCGGTTATTTTGATGATAGCAATTAGACTTTCCATTCCCATAATTGGTGATGCATAGCATTCTTAGTTAATGTGTTTCCATGATCAGGGCTAATCAGATCCACCTGCTAATTTTTAATGAATTTGATAGCATGTATGAAGAAATTAATTGTCAAGAAAACGTGCAAATTTATTAGCTGAATTCAATTTAATGCCATTAGTTAAATGACTTTTACTATGCAAATATATTTAATACACTTTAATGATGACTATTTTACCTACAGCTAGGACCATTCACCCTACTATTTCAAAGGATTATGATTAGAGAAATATTGAAGTAATTGCCTATAACCAGAACTTAAGAAACATGTAATGACCAAGAGTAATGAATAGATTTTTTAAAAAGTGATTGTCAGTCTCACTAGTGGTAAGGAAATGCAAATTAAAATATTAATAAGTTATACACTATTAAGTAGGAGAGTATATGGAGGTGCATATGTGTGTAGAAGTCACTTGAAGCAACATTATAAAGAGGTGCACACAGTGACCCGATCAGTATGGCTCAGTTAGTTGGTGTCATCCCCTGCACCGAAAGGCTGCTGGTTCAATTCCTGGTCAGGGCCACATTCCCGGGTGGTGTGCTCCAGCCCCAGTAGGGAGCGTGCAAGAGGCAGTTGATGGATGTTACATTCTCACATAGATCCTTGTCTCCCTTCCTCTCTCCCTCTCCCTTCTTCTCTCTCTAAAAATCAATTTAAAAAAAGTCTTTTTAAAAAAAAGAGGTATCCACAGTCAGCTCTCTCAGGCTGGTACGGGCACCGGGACACCCTGAGTCCACTGCACCGCCAGGGACCTGGGCCCTCTCAGGACTTATCCAAACAGCTCAGTGCAGTGCGGTGGAGATCTTGTATATATACATGCGAGGCTCCAGCGCAAATGGCACAGCCTCATGAGATTGTGGGAACTAGGAAATGGAGAGGCACGCTCAGTCTCATAAAGAAAAATTCTGTTAACTAAAATACATGGACCTGGGCCCTGGATAAACCACCAAGATTGTAAGTGTAAGAACTGCTTGATATTTGACCAGAATCCCTGGGCGGTTTGGCCCACTTCAGTTCACACCTGCCCAGCAAGCTGGAGCTCCTTCCAAGCCACAGGTTAGACAGACACACACAGAACGGGCCCATGTCAAGACTGTCGGTGCTGATGGGAAGTGGAGGGTAATGCGATGTGAGTGCAGATGCAGACATCTGGGCCCCTCGAGCCCCTGCAAGGGCACCTTCATGGCTGGAGGCCATGTTTCTTAGTTCGTACTCGGTGTGAGGTGGTTTGGGTAGTGCCCTCTCTACCTTAGTTATCATCAATTCTGATACCACATAATTCAGGCTCAGCTAAATCTATAAAAGGTGGTTATGGTTTTTGCCTTAAATATGTAGTTATTACTTTTGCATATTAAACAATAGGTACAGCAAACCAAGTCTGTCTAAAGTTCCTTTTAGAAACAGAGGAAAGCATGCATTATTTAGACATAGAGAACTCAAAGGCTTACTGTAAACCCAAATGCAACTATATCAAAGAATGAGAATAGTGTGTTTCATACGGCAAGGTAGAAGATGTACAGAAGTTAATGACCATGCAATATCTTTGTGCAACTCATGGTTTTGAATAAATAGAAATGATCCTGCAGTCATAAAATTAAACATGGGCTCAGAGTTAATCACCCTTTACCGGAATGCTTGTGTGTTTCCAGGAAAGACTTTCCAGAGGCCTGCAAACTAATATCTGCAAATTAATGTTGCCTGGGTTCCTGATCTCTCTCTTTGTCACAAGATTATAAAAGCTTGCCTTCATAGCCAATAAGGGATTACGCAGAGGATGCATTTAATCTGAGAATTAGAGGCGAGGACACAGTCTTTTCCGAGCATGTCTTTACCTGTAATAGTTTAAGATGGTCTCAGAGAGCTCTGTTTCTTTGGTATATTTTAAAACAGTAGGAAAAAAAGCTCCAAAGTGAACGTACCAGGGACTCTTAGGAAAAAGCAAAAGATAAAGAGAAGAATTGAGACCCACACAGCAAAGGGAATGGTGCATGGAAATCGGGGTGACCTCTCGCCTTGGCGCTCTTGCCCCCGCAGGCTGCACTGTGCACAGTATTCTTCAGGGCCACAGCCAGCGCTGCATTTAAAGTGGAACAGGTCTAAATCATTGGCACATCACGTGGATTTCCTGGTCACTAAGCAGGCGACCTTTAAGACCAGTCTAAGCCAGCTGTTTTCTTCAGTATTGAGCACACATCAGAAATGGGAAATGTGAGGAAGGCAAAGTTATGAGGGGGGGGGGGGGGGCGGGGAGTCTGCTCTTGTGAAAAAAAAAAGCATTCACAACAGAATCAATTTTTTCTATTTAGTATCTGTTCTCTTCTTGACCAAGGTTTGAATACAGAATCCTACCCTTGTGTTCCTAAAATCACCTTCTCTAATATTTCTCTCCCTTTGCTCTACTATAGATCTTATGTTTCCTTTCTTCTGTTCAATGGTTATCCTGCAAATATACCCCACTTCTGTCTGCTTTTTATCTAACCCCTAGGGTTTCCCTTATTTATTTTCAGGGATCTTTAGGAAAAACAGATTAATCAGTTACTTGGTTTTGTAACGATAAGCCAAATTTATGCTTAGGACTTGCTTACATAATGACAAAAAGGGAGGTGTAACTTATAAGAGTCATCCAAGAGTCCAGAGTCTAGAGAGGAAGGTTGATATTAATTTAATAGCTGTTAAGGGAAATGTAACATTGCAAAGCTAGTGCCAGGAATGAGAGATAGGGTAACAGGTAAGCATCAATTAAGGGATTGGTGTACTCAGGGAGGGCAAGGAAGTTTTCTCTTTGGAAATAATGACTGGGCTTGGGTATAGTTATTACGATGTTACTTTGAAGAGGGCAAGTAAGGGTTGTAGACCTATAACAACTGCAGAGTTTTGTAGTTATGGAGACCTGCGGTAGAAGGAAAGATAAGGCTTGAGAAATAAATGGAAGCTCTCAAAAAGATTTTTGAGCCATTTTAAAGGAAGATTTGGGAGGGGGGCCCTAAAAGTAAATGGCAAGCCATGGAAATCTTCTAAGCAGGAAATATATGATTGTGTGTTTCAGAAAGATTTCTCTAGCTGTAGTAAGGATGAAAAATTGAAAGCAGGCAAGAGTTGGTACCATTTGACCACTTAGAAAACGAGTAGCCTCGGAAAAAGGTTGCAGTAGCTTGGATCCAATGGGGTTACAGATAGAGACTTCCATGTAACCACAGTATTGGCATTATATGGAGTTGCGGCTTAAATTCACCTTCTCATACCATTTTAATATGTGGGTGATATTTGTATACTTTTTATGAGTATAATCTATATCCCAAACTAGAGTATGCATGGTTAGTCAGGAACGAAACATTTTATTTCATGGTTTGTGGGCAAAGAGGAGCCGCTGAGCTCCATGTGTCAGGACATAAGTCCATTCTCACAGCATTCACACGGACACCCGCCCATTCTCCCTAAGACACTATCGGGCCAATTCCCATCAAGATCCCCAAATGGACGCCCATCTCTGGACCTGTGCCGATGCTAAGCTTTCTCCAGTTCTCACCTTCCAGCTCCCCCAGTTTTCCCACCTTTCCCTCTGGATCTCACAGTCATTGGTGTATCATCTCCTATGTCCCCATTCTCTTCTCTGGAATTTCCCAACTTGTTTAACTGAAACCTGGCTTTCCACCGAACAAGCTATCCTTCAGCCACACAAGTTCCCTTGACCTTGGTCCTCAGGTTGTAGTACATGACCTCTGTGTTCCTCCAGATAATTGTCCTTCCCTTCTCTCTAAAAGCCATAAGGCTTGAGGATCATAGCTTTAATCTATACTTAATATTAATTTTATTGTAACCCTTGAGGTATTCAGTAGAAACAACTTTATTAATCTGGCCTCTTAGAAATGTGACCCCTCTCTTTAAGTCTTGCTCCCTATCTTCCCACCCCTGTTGTAACCTAGGATTCTCCCTTACACAATAAAGCACCCCTTCGACAATATACTTAACCTTGAAGGATTCCGAGAACGCTCTCTGGCCTCCTCCCTTCCTCACTCCTCTTCAAACCCACTTGCAGTTTTCATCTGTTGACTTTGTTAGCTTTACAGGGTCCCACAGCCCCTCATATCCTCACCGATCTCCCTATCCGGCCTCCGAGAATGGTTACAGTCAGTTCTTCACATACACACCTTTATTCTTTTTTCCCCCTCTGGCAAATCACTGATCTAGTTAAATCCTAACTTCCTGCTTATTGCACAACTTCTCCAGGACAGCTAAGCAAAACACAGTTGGGAAAAAATACACAACCATGATGACTGTTCTCTCTTTATGTTTATAATCACCAACATCAAATAGACATCCATCAATTCTATGACATTTACCAGATCCATCCACTCTTATGCAAACTTTTCTCTTATTAAACTCTTAATACCCACTCCCCTCTCTTCACTCACAAGTGATAAAGGTGCCATCTGATTTCAGTGAGAAGATAGAAGTAATCAGAAGAGGCTTTCCACCAGATCTTTCTACAAATTACACCTCTGCATTTGCATCTTCGAGCAGGCCCCCTGCCCCTCCTTTTCTTATAAAGGATGCCTGCCTTTGCTCCATTTTTGCACAAATCCCACCCTCCTCTTTCCTTCTCAAGGGCACCCCAAGAGCAATCCCTGCTTCTCCTTTTCCCCATTAATATTCATCTTTCTACTGAATTATTTCTGTCAGCACACAAGCGGAGTTTAACCCCTCCCTTCTTTAGAGAAAGCGCCACTTATCCCTAAACTTTTGTCCGTCTTCAGTTCCTGTGATGTTCTTTGTCATCAATTTCTCCATAATTATATTCTAAACCAATTACCACCAATTGTACTCGCATTCTCTTTCAGCTTCGTTATTATGACTAAGAGATAAATAAAGAGCAACACGGCTATGAATTGGACCATTTTACTTCAATTTGTACAATAGCTGATGGTCCTGCTGTGTGCATTATAGTCTAATGTATTTGTTTGGTTATTTTAGCTTGGTGCTTTCATTATGCTGAGGAGCCACGAATCTCTGGGTCACTTGTAAAGTGTCTGGGTGACTTTCAACTCCCAAGAACCGAGTCTTCACCAAGGATACACATTTGATACTGTTGTTGTAGGGCTGCGCAGCTACTCCTCTTCAGTCAACACCAGAGATTTGCTTGTTTGAAACAAGTTCTTCTAGCTTCACTAACAGCTGTCATCATGTAATAACGTAACTGTGAAACGTTAATATCAGTTTCAAATTTAAGCAGGAGGCAGAGAGCCTTAAATAACATTTATTCATTGCATGGTCATGTTTAATATGTCGGTCTATTTTCCTCACTAGAATCATCAATAATAGACTTGGGATTACTGACAAATGTATGTAGCCTTTGCTACATCCTAAGAATCTAAAGGTGTGTACATAAATGACAAATGATTGATCAAGATGAGAAATAATGTTGGAGTTCAGTGTGTTCTGAGATCACCAGTAAAGAATTGCAGCCCTGGCGAGTATGGCTCAGTTGGTTGGGTGTCGTCCCATGCACCAAAAGGTTGCTGGTTCAATTCCTGATTGGGGCACATGGGTTGCAGGCTCAGTCCCTAGTAGGGGGCATGTAGGAGGCAGTAGTTCATGTTTTGTTCTCACATTGATATTTCTGTCTCTCTGTCTCTCTCCCTCCGATTCTCTCTAAAAGTCTCTCTCTCATAGACCACAACGACAGAGTACGTCACTTTGGGAAGCCCAGAGGAGAAAAGTGTTGGGAGTCTGAGTCCTGGATTTTCATCCACGAATGCTAAGTACAGGTATCCAGGCCCCAATACAAGCTCTCAAGTCTGATCTTCCCGGTGCCTAGTAGTTATTTCAAATAATTAGCATGTCTGTGTGGTTTATAGTGAATGTTAGCGCCAGCAAGCCAGTTAGGAATCAGTTAAAATGGGTGTGACATGTGGAAGGCCTGAATTAGGGCCTGTGCCAAATTCTCAGGACAGTTGCAAACGCAGACTCCATCTTTGGCTTTTGCACGTCCAGGGAAAGCACGGTCTTGCCGCATTTGTGAAAGAGCATTAATCAAAACTCCTTTTCCTTTCAGTGCAGTTATTTGTATCAGATGGACACTGAGACCTTAGTTCTATTCCTTTAAAAAGGTCTTGACCACCAGATAAAACCCATTAAGGAAAATCCCGCTGGCCCTAGTCACCATCCTGCCTCTCAAGACAGGCAAAGTGCAATGCATCTCCAATTCTCACCGCGTAATCACAACGCCAGAGAAATCCGCAGGTCAGATCAAGTAACAGAGGAACTTCTTATCATTTCTAGGCTTTGAACAAAGGACAAAAAGTTAATTGGCTGAAATGATAGAGTTTATCTTCAGAACGAAAGCACATTAACCTGTAAAGTCAGTCTATCTCATTGAAAATAAATGATTTTACCTCTCTCTATGTATTCACTGTAGAAATCACTTTTAGGGAAGGAAATATCATTAAACCGTACACTGTGAGGTTTAACAAAATTTGTTAATAATGGTTCAATAGCCCTGGTCAGGTGGTTCAGTTTGTTGGAACGTTGTCCCATACACCAAAAGTTTGCAGGTTCGATTCCGGGTCAGGGCACATAACCAGGTTTCAGGTTCAATCCCCGATTGAGGCGCATACCAGAGGCAACTGATTGATGTTTCTCTCTCTCTCCCTCCTCCCCCCTTCCTTTCTCTAAGATCAATAAACCTATCCTCAGGTGAGGATTAAAATAATAATAATAGTTTAAATTCACATTCTGGTTTCCACCCAAATATAGCAGGCACACAAACGTGTTATCAGCTTAGAAATGTTGGAACATCATTGGAAGCATACACTCATATATGTTTTTATGGTCTGCTCTAATCATACTAGACGAAGTATGATAAGCAGTGAGGGACTGTGTTGAGAAACGATGCGTCAATAATACTTGCACTATGTTAAGGACTAAATAAATAGGTAGAGCGTTATAGACTGCATCTTTAAAAATATTTTTTGAATAAGGACTGGTTTTACTTAAAAGCATATTTCAGTCTACCTAATGCAGTGGTTCTCCACCTTGGCTGCACATTAGAATCACCTGGAAATCTTTTTAAAATCCTGATTTCTGGGCCTCAGCCTCCGGAAATTCTGTTTCTTTGTTACTAATGTCGTGGCCTCACCCCATTACAAAGAAACAGAATTTCCGGAGGATGAGGCCCAGAAATCAGGATTTTAAAAAGATTCCCAGGTGATTCTAATGTGCAGCCAAGGTTGAGAACCACTGACCTAATGCATACTGGTGAGTGAAGGATCGATCCAATATAAACTTCATGTATCTTAAACTTAAAAAAATTTTTTTTACATTCCTGAGCTGCTTCTAATTAATGTATAGCCCACATACCAAGACAGTAGTTGACATAAGTTTTGATATACATACAACATTTAAATTTATCTGAAAATTATGGTTAACTCAAAGAACATTTTGTTTAAAAAAAACCAACAACAACACACAAAACATTGTTTCACAACACGTTGGGTGTGTCTGTTATTTCGGTCACTGTCCAGCCCTTAGCGGGCATCTTGTACATTGTAAAGTGCCAAATAAATGCAAATGGTTATTATGATGATAAATCTAGTTCCACAGAGCTACAAAGCAAGTTGAAGTCCTCAACCAAAGCAACATCACTCTGATAAAACTCCCCAGAGAACCAAAAAACTATATTAAATTAAAGTTGACAGGTTAACAAATAAATAAATATAGTTTTTTTCAAAAGCATGAAAGTAGAAACTGATCTGTATGTTCTCTTAGTTGCATACAAAGAGAAGGTGATACAATGAACCAAAATGTTTTGCTTAACTTAGGATTTTCTTGCTGACATTCTACTGAAGTTAAAGTACCAGCTCATTTCCTGTCGGTGGAGATTAAAAAATAAAATGCCTGTTACTGTACTCCCTGGAAAGCCATATTTGCACTCCTGCGAAGTTGCTGTCATGCCCAGGTGTGAATTCGGATTGCGTCCACGTTTCAGTGGCAGTGCAAATAAAACAGAACTGGCCACATGCAAGTAATGGAATAGCTGCTGGCTCCTCGTATCCAGAGAGACAGTAAAATACTCATATCACTTTTGGTTTGGGGGAAACCAAAAGTTACGTGGAAAATATTTTATATCTGATCTTTGGGAAACATACGTTAGAGAAACATGTTCTGAGGTTAAAGAGCGGGGGTAGTAGTGATGAATGTCTCTTCCTATTTCCAAAGCATCACTTACTCTTGTGTTTGGGAGGGAGTTTTATATTCCAATAGAGAGCACAGCCGTCCAAAGGGCCATGAATTTCCGAAGTCAGCTTCTAACACATGGAGTTCCTCAGCTTATATTTCTTCTAAGGTTCCCCCTGCCTAAATATTTGTGAAAACACCTCTCATACCACTGCCTCCCGAAGTCTCCTCAGACAGAGCCATCGTCCGAGAGAAACAAAAGGTTTTTGTAGTGAGAAGCCTCCCTGGTCTGGGGTGAGTGTTGGTTTCCAGTCTCAAAGCCCGTGAATATCCTGACTCCCCCCCATGAGTTTCCTATCGGATGCACAAGAACACATAGAACATCGAAGGGACCCATCCTTGTCACTTGCTCACAATAACTATCGGTACTCTCCTGAGAGCCTGCCAGTAGGCCCCTTCCGTGGACTTGTGTGCAGGTCCCCCACTTGCACGCGAAGAAACTGAGACCCAAAGTTATTAGCCGACGGAACTGGTCACAGGACGCAGGTCCACAGGAGGGGTCAGGGGAGAGCGCTGCCAGCGGGTGAGACGCAGCTCCTGAAGGGGCAGGAGGCTGTGTGATATGGCCCCCCTCTGCCTGCTTTGCCTTCTTGGGTGAAGCCATTGGAAAGTGTTTCAAGATAATGCCACGGTAGGGACAGAGTCACCTCCAGCGGCCCAGCACACGGGCACTCCAGAGTCTCTGGGAAGGCCCCTGGCTGCAGGAGTAACGGGTGGCAGAACAGGCACTGCCCTTCGAGCTAAGAGGCACCAAGAAGTAGTGCCCACCTCCCAACACACACACACACACACACACACACACACACACGTACACACGCGCACACACACGCACCTTAGATCAGGATCTTGTCGGGAGGGCAGGGTTGTGGCTCATGAGGCAGGGTTGTGGCTCATGTGGGCCGAGAAGTCGCTATGCTAAACCTCCCGGAAATCTGCGAGAGCTACTAGGGCCAATTTGCTACCAAGTATCCCAGGGGCGTCGGGAGAAAGCTGTGGGCTGTGGGTTGATGGAAGCTGCTGGCCTCCATGCAGAGCAGGCGCGTGGCTGGGGATCCCAGCAGTGACCGAGCTTCGGCGTCTGCTGTTTGTGGGAACTACACAGGGCATCGGATTCATTTTCACCGAGCAGGCAGAAGGGTGAATTTAGAGCTGGGGGACAATAAGCCAATAACTGTCACCAAAAACTAAAACTAAAATCTATAGGATCATCTCTCAGTTTTCAGTATCTTCCATTATAAACCCTTGTGTGCTCATTGAGAAACTTAGAATGCTGTATTCCCGATATGGATCCGTTTTATTTAATAATCGCATGCTGTCCACTCTTAGTCTGATAGGAAAATAAAATATTGCCACTCCTTCTCTTAGCATCGCTATTGAAGTCACAGCATTTACAAACGCGTAATGATATCCCTTCCGTTTGTTTTGCCATTTCCAACGGTAAGCTCGGTTTTAAATTGGAAAACAATGCGCTTCTGTGAGTGACAAAATGGCACATTTTTCATAAATAAAAATAAGCATCTTTCAGGCAGAATTCCAGAACAGAGACAAATGACTGAATCTGATCGAGGTGGGGGGAGGGGAGGGGAAAATCCTTTGGCTAGAAAGGAACTAACACATATTCGGAGAAGAATTCTACATATTTTAGATATTTATAAAAAAGCATGGTACATCCTAAAAGAATACAGAAGACAACAGCTATAAAAAACATATGATTTATACTCTGTACAGACTGGCTCACAAAATGTGTGTAATTTCTGGCGATATTTTTTGTTTGGGAAAAAACTAAAGATAGAACAATGCAGAGATTAATTTTTCTTAGTGATGGAAGATTTTTTTACAATAATCAAATCATTGTGGTTTGATTACTTTTTTTAAACACAAAAAATCTTGCTCAGTTATATGTTCAAGTCCCAGTATAACATTTAAAAATTATTCTATTAGAGCATATATAATTGTTAGGTATGAATAACTAATGAACAGGCTAAGATAAAAGATTTTAAGAAAGATAGTTGGACGGATTTTCTGTTTAAACAGATGCTATTTTATTATATTGGAATATTAAGAACAGTGGGTCAATACTGGGAAAATGTACTCTTCTTAACCAGTAAGCAAAATGTGTGACTGAGATGATCAACATGTGACTCAAAATTGCAATCTGTTAATAACTTGGGCAAATTATTTTTGGACAAATGCAATGAGTTGAAATAAACTAAAAGTCTAAGTTCTGGAGAACATGATGCCATGGAGTGTGTGTGTATGTATGTGTGTGTGTGTGTGTATGTGTGTGTGTGTATATGTATATGTATATATATACATATATACATATATATATACACACACATACATACATATATATATACATATATATATATAGTTATTCATTGCCGGGAGCCGGTCCATCCTTGCTGTTTCAAGGGACCTGGCATATATGGCATACGGTTCTTAATATGTTTGCTCACCTTCTTGGCGCTGTGTTTTAACCAAGGTCACCTCTCCGAGAAAGGTTGAATCCCCAGGTAGGGATTTTCCCCTGAAGTTAGGGAGGGAATAAAACCCCTCAACTAAGTGCCAGGCGGGTAATTAATCACTTTAACTATGAACAATCATGCTTAAGCTACATAATCTTTACTTCCTGGAATGGAGATAAGAAACGCCCTAACCTTTGTAATAGAGATTGATAGGATTGAATCAACTGGTATAAATACAGATGCAACAAGACAGCAAGTAACAGAATTTAGAAGTCAGAACTCAGAAGACAGAACTCATGAGACAGAATTCAGAAGACAGAACCTACAGGGAGCCTGGAGACAGAAGAACTTCGCTGGAGAGAATATGGCAATAGATCCTGGACTGAACCTGACTATAGAACATGGCAAGAGAACCTGACTAGAACCTGGTGACTGAACCTGACTGGAGAACCTGAGCAGAAGAACCTCTCTGGAGATCCAGACCAGAACTTGGCTGGAGATCCTGGCTAGGCTGCTGATCAACTGAACGCTGTCTCCGTGTCATTCCTTCTTCGCCGACTCCGTCTACGCCTTTGGGAACCCCTGGACCTGCTGGGGTTGGACCCCGGCAATTCATGTTCTAAACATCAGACATTATAGTTTCCTAAGTTTTCTCATGTCGTCCAGATCTGACAAGAAAAAAATTATAAAGATGTTATTATGAGAGAGATGTTTGATCTCAAAAGAAAATAAGGGAAGTGATGTAATGCATAGATAAAATATTCTATAAAAAGTTATTTTTAACAGTCATTAGGTCTTTCAACTCTATAATTCTGTTTGTGAATCACTAAGAAAAGAATATGGAAAAGAACGTATTTTCCCCCTATTTTAATGTAATTAGCTCTCATTATATAATTCCCTAAATAAGCCTCTTATGAATACACTGTCTACATTGGTATTATTTTCTTTGTAGATGGGATGAAGGCCAGAGATTTCATGCAAATAAACAACTGAGCAAATACTCTGGAATGCCTTTGGAATTGGAGATGATGGGAACTGTGAGTACAACCACCTTTTTTTTGCTCTTACCAGAAGAAACAATGAGTCAGACACAGAATGAAAGCCTCCTTCCCATCAACTAGTGAAGGCTGCGTCACCACTTCCCCCCAGACAAAGACTCAGTTTTGCTTGTGTCTACTGTTCCGTAGTTAGGACACTAGAGACAGGACACCGCATCTATGGAACTCAGAACTCCTGTCAACTTTTTAAAAATGTATATTTTTATTGATTTCAGAAGGGAGAGAGAGAGAGATAGAAACTTCAATTATGAGAGAGAATCATTGATTGGCTGCCTCCTACACGCCCCACACTGGGGATCGAGCCCACAACCCAGGCATGTGCACCAACTGGGAATTGAACCGTGACCTCCTGGTTCATAGGTCAAAGCTCAACCACTGAGCCACACCAGCAGGGCTACCATCAGCTTTTTATATGAATCTGTTAGTTTCCAGTCACTGCTTCAAAAGTAAAATATAACTGAACATCAGCATTATCTTTTAAATGGCAGCAGCGTTAATATAATTCCACCTAGTTTCTACATTGGGAAATAAACTTGACCCTCTGAAAAAAAAATGGCATTATCTCCCCAGTACTCAATACATGAGAGATGTTTGCAACAACGGTGAAACCGATTTATCTTTTTGCTAAAAATTATTGATTAAATATGATTTTCTATCCCCCCTCTCACTTTTTTAAGGGAATGCAAGCCCTTTATGAAAGAGTGTACATTTTTATTTCTGAAGCAGTTCTGTGATAAAATGTATATGCATCCTAAGAAACCCAAAACACTACTCAGAAAGAATGCATGCACCCCTATGTTCATAGCAGCACTATTTACAATAGCTAAGATCTGGAAACAGCCCAAATGCCCCTCAGTAGATGAGTGGATAAAAAGCTGTGGTACATTTACACCATGGAATACTATGCAGCAGTAAAAAAGAGGGAGCTCTTACCCTTTGAGACTGCATGGAGGGACCTGGAGAGTATCATGCTGAATGAAATAAGCCAGGCAGAGAAAGACAAGTGTCAGATGATCTCACTCATATGTGGAATCTAATAAACAAAATAAACTGATGAACAAAATAATTCCAGAAACATAGAAGCATCGAACAGACTGTGGAATCTCAGAGGGAAGGCGGGAGTCGGTGGGTGGGAAGAGATCAACTAAAAAACTTGTATGTGTATATACATAACCCATGGGCACAGATAATGAGGTGGTGGAAGTGGGCTAGAAGAGGTCAATGGGGGGGAAAAGGGAGCATATATAATACTTTCAACAATAAAGATTTTTAGAATGTATATGCAGAATTAAATTTCACAGTAGTTGGGAGTAAAAGTACTTAAGAGAAGTCTAGAAAGTTAAATAAAAATATTTGTTTCTTGAAATGAAGTGATGCATAATTACTGTTGTATATTGCCCCATGTATCTGCTCTCCTTAATTTCCTTCTACACGTAGTGTCAAAACAAACCAACTATAAACTCTAGAATAGGAAAGTTAGTGAATAAAACAGAAGATACTCAGTTTATGAAATGTAATGTTTTATTTTCCATTTTGTTTTGCATTTTGTTTTTAAGTCTATATCTAAAATTCTATATAAAAGAAGGCTGATAGTCTCCCCTGCATAGGGTGCTTGTAAGGATTAAACAATATAATACCTGCAAAGTACTTAGAACAAAACAGTGCACACAATGGATCTTAACACTTACTAGCACTAATCGGATTACGTCCATTACAAAAGCAGCTAGATCCGTCTTTTATCTTTCACGTGAATACAACATTTCTCTTTTATCTCCACAGTTCATTTATGTTGCAATCTATGTCTTAAATAAAATAAATAAAATCATACTTAGCTTTCTAGAATGAAATTAATTAGCTTGAAATCAACTAATTTGTACTTATTGTTATATTACTCATTTGGCTTTTTAATTATCATTTTTATTATTAAAGTGATCTATGTATATATGGCTGATAACTGTGAAAAGAAAACCAGAGCTCAATCATAAAGTGGAAAATACAATAAAAGGAAGAGATCTCAGTGGAGAACTACGCAGATACGATTCCATGTACATCATGGATGAGAGGGGACGTAGCCAAGCAGGGTGAGGGTCCGTGAATGGGAAATGAAGAGGGAATATGAGGAGTAGGGGGGATTCTGATGAAATAGACCTAACGGGATTCTTGCTCCATCTGAGCCGGGCAGGGCCCACAGGATGGATGTCCAGGGGGAGGCTCAGGGGGCGTACAGGAGCCTGGCTTCAGTGAGGGCAGGAAGGGCGCCTCCTCGGTCCCTCCTTCTGTTCAAGTGAAGGAGAGGCATATTTTTGTTTTCTTTGAAGGGTGTAAGGCCACTTCTCATTCCATCCTCTTTAATTGATAAAGGGTTCACTGAACTATCTACTGGGACGTGGTGGTAGAGGACTTTTGCTGAATGGTACAGTCCGGCACGTAATGAGAGGAGTTTCTGTAAAAATAAAAGAAAAGTATTACTGGTCGGACACCCAGTTCCTGAGTCCAGAGGGCCGTCAGTGGGGGGATGTGTAGGTGCTGGGCTGGAAGCATCTTGAGGTGGTGGTGTGAGGACAGGAGCGGCCATCTGAGTTTCCTGGTTGGCAGTGTGGCTGTGAGATGATGGCATCGGTTTCCAGTGAACTTGCTGAGTGTCCCAAGCAGCAGCAGGCATAAAGGTGGCCCAGACCCAGGCTGGTGTGACCGTTTGAGGTTATTCAAGCCACCCAGCTTCAGCCTGCAGGGGCTTCGGGACAGGGCAGTTCTGGCTCTCTGCATGCCAGGCGGGAGGGCGGCATTATAATTGGAAAGGCCGGTTATGGACAGAATACATGGGAGGCGGGATCCAGACCAGTTCAAAGGTGGATAACATGTAGAAAGTAAAATAGAGCTTACCTGGAGATGAAAAGGACCTCAAAGGCAATAAGCAGGATTATAATGTAATAATCCACTCGAGTGTGTGATGGTTTCCCATGGAATCCAAATTTCGCGCTCTCAGCATTCCGCCATTTTGCAGATTCTTGCATACAAAATAAGTATGGTCTCATTAGATCTAGTCTGGTTATTGACATAGACATAGCAAGTACGCCTGATAATTTACTTTGCTGGAATTTTTCAGACAGAAATTCAGATTAGACTTTTAAAAACCTCATGAGCCCTAGGACAGCTCCCCCGAAATTCACCATTCTGCTTTTTCTGCTTTACTTACAGATTCGGATGAATTCCTCCTTCCTGATATCCCCAAGATATCCTGACCTCCAGAAAGAGACCTGCGATATTCACCTCTAAAGGTAGGACTCTTCTAAGCCAAATATCAACTCAGTTTTTCCAAGAGGGTTTTTTAAGCATTGTTCCATAAAGTCAACCTTCCTTTTTGAAAGCTATCTGGTCGTGTCTGATCATATGCAATAGTCTCAAATGTGACATTCCAGGAACACACTGGTAATGTAACTGATGTTTCCAATTATGTCCAAGTCTGACTGAACTTTTGCAGATCATTATCTTTCCATGAAAGTAAGAAAACTCCATTATAGTCTCTGAATTCTGGAGGGAACCGATAGGGAGAAAAAGGAATGTTTCCTTTTTTTTATAAAACTACTAGAGGCCCAGTGCAGGGATTTGTGCACCCGTGGGGTCCCTCGGCATAGCCTGCGGGGATCGGGCAGAAACTGGCAGTCCAACCCCGCCTGCTGCTCCTGCCTGCCGCTCCTGCTCATCCCAGCCCTGCTGGGCCTGCCACCACTTGGAAGGCTTGCTGCCTCTCTGATGCAGTCTCCGGGCTGCCGCAGCCAGCTGAGAGCCCTGCATCTGGTGCCCAGCGGTCAGCTGAGGGGCGCTCCCATAGGGAGTACACTGACCACCAGAGGGAAGCTCTTGTGTTGAGTGTCTGTCCCCTGATGGTCAGTGTGTGTCATAGCGACCAGTCAACCAGTCGTTTGGTCATCTGGTTCCTTAGGCTTTTATATATATAGATAATCTACTAAATTGTTACAAGTGATAGATAGCTTAAGAGAAAAGGGAAAAGGGTTCCTCATATACTGAAAATAGAAGAAGCAATGCCCAAAACAAAAACGGTGATCATCCTGTATCGGTGCATTTCAGTCCCCCATAATTTTTTCTGGTTCTGCTTGGTATCGGGTTAGCAGGCCTATGAATCCATCAGCTTCTCCACTAGAGACCTGGAAATCCTTACTCAGTGCACGGTTGAAGTTATTTACACAGTGCTCTCAGGGGCCCGCCATCCAAACCACCTGTCAGAATCCTTTCCATGGTTCCCAAGACAGTCACTTTGCTGTCCATGATTACAAACATATTCACGGAAGATGCAGTAAAATAGAAATGATCTGTGGGTGACAAAAGAATAAGACGGCCCTGGTAAAAGATCTGGGAGTTCATCTGACCAGGAGTTTCTAGGAGAAATATCAGGAACTGAGGTTGAGTGAAAATGTCGAGTCAGGGTGTTCTTAGTGTTCTTTATTTTAACCTGGCTTCATAGGCACATCCCCCTTCAAGTAATGTGCAAAGTCTCCAGTGTCCTGTAAGCATGCTGTGCTCTGAAATCAGTTTAGAAAACAGTTATCAGGAGCTGAACTTTCCAGTCAAAGACTTTTGTTATTGGAATCTCATTGAACTTATTTTCTCATAATCAGAGCCCTAGGGCAATTACTATGGCCGTAACAAATACATATTTTCAAGAACATGGTGCTCAGCAGAGGCAATGACTTTTGTTTGGAAACTTTTGGTACAATAGTCCTGTTGTTGTAGCTTAAACGTCTAAATAATCTAGCTCTAACTCACTCCTGTTTCTTCTCCAAAGCCAGCTTGGCTGCATCCATCTCTTGTGTCTGCTCCTGAGTGTCTTCTGATAGTGGAGAGTGTTGATCCAAGCTCTCCAAGTGCATGGGGACACTCTGAGGGCAAATACAAATTAGAACTAAGAGGCTTAACTCTCCCTGTTGAATACAAGGGAAGAGACTTTTCCCTCCCTCCATTTCCTTAAAGCATTCACTTTAGAAAACTCATCATGTAAGGGCTTTCTTGATCTCTTTGAAATGTATGCAAATCCCTGTAAAAGCTAAACAAGCCTCTTGACAGTTCTGTGACCCAGGAATGACTTTCTCAAGGACCTGAGAAGTAGGTCTTGGAAAAGGCTCTGCTCCCCTCTCTCTGCATCTGTCAGGGGGCTGTAAGCTAAATTTAAAGGTGCTCCCTAATCGTCTCCTGTCCTAATGATATGGCACTTGTATCAATGAATAAAGCCCATTATTACAAGTATTTAATGGGTGGACATATGGAAAACTCTTACCATCGTACCTGTTATATTATCAGCACTACAAAAGCATGTGTTAAATAATAATAAAACAAATAATGGCAGAAACAACTATTTCAAACAGAACATCCAAGGGGTAGGTTATCTTTAGGGTGACGAGTGATGAGAACGTTGGGTCTGTGGTTATTGAACTCTTATTCTTCCTTTGGGCCAGTTCAGTGATAGTCTTTTCTGGAAAAATCTCTAAGCCTGTACCTTGAAGATGACAGTTACTCTACCCAGATTTGAATTAAACGAATCGATTACTTTTTCATCAGGGCCGGTGGTCTCTGTCATTTCTGAAGTCTCCCGTAGTGTCTAGTAGCTGCCTTCTGTGTACATGGCCACTGAGAATAGGCTGGCATCAGAAGGAGGCGTCCAAAGGGAACGGTATGAACTAGAGTAACTGTGTGAGGACTGCAGGCACTTAGTGGAATATGAGCAGAAAAACTCCAAGAAGGAAGTCATTTATGTGAAAGGGAGGAATTTAGCAATTAGCCCTACACATACTGTATCTAAAGATACTTTGTTCTACATTGAAATATTAAGGGTTTTATGGTCAGGTCAATTTCAAGCACTCTTATAAACCAATTAAGCAATAAAGTCAGTAGACATATAGAAAAATCGAGTTGTTATACACATATTCTGATGAATCTTCTAAAAGCTCTTGAAAATTATCTCTTCACAGAGCTCATAGATAAGTTTCATTAATGCAAGTGGAAGTTTTGCATATATTTCACATCAACTGGAAATGCAGCACTTTTGATGTCCAACTCTATAACGTGGTACTGTACATTAATTGTTTTTGATGTACGGTATAAAGTAGGGACTATGCTTAATACACAAAGTCTAAAAAGATGAAAAGAGAATCACTGAAGCTTAACACTTACACCCCTTAAACAAAAAGGTGAACACAATAGAGAGAAAGAAATAAGTGTGTGCTATACACGTGGCTCAGGCGCATAGGTGTGACCTTTGACACAGGGAAAGAATGAGGGCAATGATGAAAGGAGCAGCCTGGAACTTCTTCCGGAGAATTTATTTTTCAGCTACTTAATGCTCACTAAAAGCTTCCTTAGGTACTCACCAATCTGCATATACAGTATATAGCAATGAGAAGGTTTTAGTTTTCCATTTCTCAACTCTTAAAAATCAGTGATGGTTTGAGAATAGTGAGCAATTTGAAATTGGTAACCTGTCTCCTTAATTCTGCCCCTTGTATCCCAATTGGCAGCTAGAATTATCCAGAATGCTCAAAATGCTCAGATCCCTTCTATCAGATTCAGGGTCAAGGCCAAAGGCCTCACATTGGCCTGCAAAGCCCTCAATTATTCAGCTGCTGCTTACTCTCTGAGCAAAACATCCGCTCCTCCACCCGTCTCCTCTTGCTCTTTCAAACACCGTAGGCACATCGCTGCTTCAGGGTCCTTGCTGCCAGCCAGCTTCCCCACAGACTCAGGGAGGTTCATGGATTACTGCTTTAAGCTCTTTAAACAACTACCACCTCAAAGAAGTCTTTAATCTCGCCTTTCTACTTAACTATTTAAAATGACAACTGCCCATTCCCCACTGTCCTGCCATTCTCTGCTCTCTTCCCTGCTTTATATCTTTTCAAAGACTTACTATCACCGTTAGGTTACATATTTTATGGACTTGTCTATGAGAGTGTGTGTGCCCGTGTATATGTTGTGTATGTGTCTAACTCTCCAGTTATAATTTAGGATTCATGCAAGCAAGATTTTTGTTTGGTCTCTGGATCATACAATTCCTGGCACATGTTAGGTACTCAATGTATATGTGCTGGATAAATATTTGATGAACAAACAAATGATTTCAGAAAGAAGCCAATGTGAATCATTAGGTGGTAAACCTTTACTTTAAACAAATTTCATCCTGCCCTGGCCAGAGTTGCTCAGTTGGTTGAGCTTTATCCCATGTACCTAAAGGTCACAGGTTTGATTCCAACTCAGGGCACATAACAAGGTGTGGATTTAATCCCTGGTCATGGTGTGTACTGGAGGCAACTGATGGATGTTTTTCACATCGATATTTCTCTCTCTCTCCCTCTCCCCCCCTCTCCCTCTCTCTCCCTCTCTCCCTCTCTCTTCATCTCTTTCTAAAATCAGGAATAAAAAAACATTTTTTAATTCATATTTTCATAATTTTGATAAAATAACTGTTTTGTCTATTTCCATAATTTGTATTTCCTTTTCCATTCTTTAATTATAATAAAATGCCTGTACTATAATATAGAGGGGAATGAGCAAGGCCGGAAGAGAGTGGGGAATTGGGATGAGAGGGTGGCATTACTGGGTAGTAGGTCAGAGAGCATTTTACCCTGCCTGTTTCTGTTCTTGGCTCTATGCTAGCTCAAGATGAGGGTGGGCCAGAATTCAGGGAGGAGAGAATCTTAACAAAAGTTCAGGTAATAAACATTTTGTTCTGGTTGATCAGTAGGGGGACAAAAAGTTAAGCTGATTAACTTTGGAGGCAATGCAAGAGGGTCTGTGCCTGGCCTTGTCATAGGTCAACAGTACAGGGGCATCCGAGAGACTCCTGTGTCCTATGGGGAAGGTGGCTCCATGCAGGAACCCATTTGCTGGGACATAGGGGGTCTAAATTAGGACACAGAAGTGCACCTTGGTACATTCTTATTCTTTTTAAGTTTTAAATATATGTTTTTATTGATTTGAGAGAGAGAGAGAGAGAGAGAGAGAGAGAGAGAGAGAAACATCAGTGATGAGCGGGAATCATTGATCGGCTACCTCCTGCACTCCCCACACTGGGGATTGAGCCCACAGCCTGGGCATGTACCCTGACCTGGAATTGAACGGTGACCTCCTGGTTCATATGTCAACGCTCAACCACTGAGCCACATAGGCTGGGCGCTTGGTGCATTGTTAGGAAACTATCCTAATGAATACCTGCTCTAAATGGTTCATGAAATAAAGCTCAGTTGCGAGGAGGGGCTAAAAATATCTGAAGCCATTCCTAGGGCCTCAAATAATTTGTGCATTTTTTGTCTTGAGTGAGTCAGTGAATGACTTAGTAAAATGGGCAATATCACCACCAGGGACTGAAACAGGTCTGGTAGTCATTTCATTGACTCTAGTCTAGAAAGAACTCACTTTGTGTTGTTGGTGGTGGTGGTTTCTTTTATCCATTTGACACTTTTGCTTAATAGACAGACATTGCAAATTCTAGTCATTCTTTGCACCACCTCTTCCCACTAAAAAAAATATCCTGAAACTTCCCAGTATACTCAGTTTTCTTTTCCATGTCCGCAGCTGGGAGTCCTCCTTACTTTCTTTCCTACCCTATGCTCCGTCTACCAACAAGTCCTTCTGAGCCTGGCCTCAAGCCTGCTCTGAATTTGATTACTTCCCCTCCCTTTCTCCGCCCGCCATCTGCTCACCCATCGCCTGTTGCCGGCACCACCTCAGAACTAACTGGTTTCCTTGCTTCTGATTTGGTTTCCTTACACTCTATTCTCCATGCAGCAGCCAGGATGATCTTTTTAAAAGTTTAATAATATCCCCCCGCCCCCTTTTAAACTGATTTATAACTCCCCACTGCTCTCAGAATAAAATTAAACCTCTTGCTATGGCCTAAGAAGCTTTACAGAATCTCTCGCTACGTAACTGTGGGCCCTGTTCTAGTACATTCTCATTCTAGCTCCTTAACGTTGTCCAGTTTGACCTCCTAACTGTCTTCAAATCCAAATTAATTGCAGGTGTGGAGCCTTTCCTTTTGCTCTTCTCTCTGGCTCATACATCCTTCTCCAGCTCCTCTCTTACCCTTGTGTGGCCTTTTTCCCCTTTTACACAATTACATGTCAATGGGTATTCCAACGTTCAATTAAAAATTCCCTCATTTTTTTGATTTCTTTATAGATTTCGTCAGTGCCTCATTTTCTGATCTGTAAAATGGAACACAGGGTGCCTACATTAAAATGATATCTAAATGCAATAATAAAATGTGAAGTATCTTTCTGAGCACAAAGTAATATCTGTCATCATTGTCGTCTCCAATATCACACCTACAGAAAAGTATTTTACTAATTTATATGTATCATTTTAATGTATTTTTAATCATTGCAGAGAGGAAGGGAGAGAGAGAGAGAGAAACATCAATGATGAGAGAGAATCATCGATTGGCTGCCTCTTGCACGCCCCCTAATGGGGATTGAGCCTGCAACCCGGTCATGTGCCCTGACCAGGAATCAAACCTGTGACCTCCTGGTTCATAGGTCAATGCTCAACCACTGAGCCACGCCAGCCAGGCTATATGTATCATTTTTTTTAAAATCCATCTCTTAGAATAGAATGAAGTCCTATGAGGGCAAAGACTGCCTTGTTTGCCCTTTATCGCAAGTGCCAAGTGTAATATCAGGCACACAGTGAGGAGTAAATAAATATCCATTTGAACGATTTGCATGAAAATTATAATCTAAATATCTCTCTCCTCTGTATTGGTGCTTTCAGTTCTCAAGAGACAGGTATTCTCATGCCTCTCAGGTGGTGGTTATTAATGTTAAGGGACCCGGGAAGCCAAGGAGAGAGAAAACCACTGAATCCAAAGGGCAGAATATCAGAGGGCACTGAAAGCCGTTTGTCACCACCGTTCAGGACATGAGAGTAGCTCCAGTGACCCCTGAGCAGCTCTAATGACCCGGAAGGTGGACGCAGTGAGCAGTGATTGTGCTGTTGCCTTCGAATCAGGCATCGATTGCTTTTTGGTCCAGTAACCTGCCTCCCTGTTGACTCTTTCCTCATCTGCTATGATTTCTCCTCTTAGCACATCTTGCCTACATTGTTCCTTCCACTGTATTTTCTATTAAGCCTTAAATTTATACTATCCAATGCCAATTTTTAAAAAAGATATTTTATTGATTTCAAAGAGGAAAAAAGAGGGAAAGAGAGAGAAACATCCATGATGAGAGAGAATCACAGTGGATCGGCTGCCTCCTGCAAGTCCCCCACTGGGGATCAAGCCCACAACCCGGACATGTGCCCTTGACCAGAAACAAACCTGGGAGCTCTCAGTTCGAAGGCCAATGCGCTATCCACTGAGCCAAACCGGCTAGGGCTGGACTATGTCATTTCCTCATTGGAGCAACACCTATTGTTCCTTCCAGAGGACCCTCCAGGCTTATCTCCACTGCCCCTGCCGGATGGTCTCCCCTCTGTGGAACATCCAAAGTACCCCATGTGTGCTTCTGCCGGGGCCGCCTCCTAGTCATTTTACTACCGTGGATTCTGTTTCTCCTACTAGACTGTATTGTAATGTATTTTTAATCATTGTACTGTAATCATTTGAGGGCACGGACCTGGACTATTTGACTTTATATTCTCAAAACCCATCACAGCCTGGCTGGTGTGGCTCAGTGGTTGAGTGTATACCTATGAACCAAGAGGTCATGGTTCGATTCCTGGTCAGGGCATATGCCCAAGTTCTGGGCTTGATCCCCAGTTAAGGGGCATGCAGGAGGCAGCCAATCAATGATTCCCTCTCATCATTGATGTTTCTCTCTTTCCTTCTTCCTTCCTCTCTGAAATCAATAAAAATAGATTTTAAAAGAAAAACCTATCAGAATACCTTTTACAGAATATTTAATAGAAGTTTGTTGAGATGCATGAGATTTTATTGATGAGAAACCTGCCAGTTGGTGCATTGTGCCTTTACCCTTCAAGAATATCTCCACAGGTCAGCACAGGCTTCTGAGGTGATCATCTGAAATTAGAATGAGCAAACGGGTTTTGATTTGAGCCATACAGTTTTATCACAGTCAATATGGAACCTTCACAACCTGAAAAGGTGTTAGGGTTTTCTCCCAACCACAATTAGAATCTTTGTAAAAGTTAAGTGCTTAGATTTTTCTTAGCAGGAGATAGAATTTATCTGATCACATCCCTACTCCTTGACTCTTCACTGAATTAAAAATTAGAAGCTGGTGACACACTACACTGATGCCATCTGCTGTGACACCAGCATCTCAACATTGTGACAACAATGTCACATCGACTATCAAGACTGACAGATAGGAGGAAAATTAAGTAGTGTAAAAAGAAATGTTGCGGCAATTAGGAAATGCATTAGGGGACATTTTTTTTAAGTTGTGAAAGGCACATAGATCTTGGCTTGAAGTATGATCCAGTTTCAAGTTCTGGATTTTCTCTTCAATGGAAATATAGGTGCATTCACCTTGTTTTATCACAGTATTTTTAAAAAATATATTTTTATTGATTTTCAAGAGGAAGGGAAAGGGAGTGAGAGAGAAACATCAATGAGAGAGAATCATTGATCAGTTGCTTCCTACATGTCCCATACCAGAGATGGAGCCCACAACTCAGGCATGTGCCCCGATCGGGAATCGAACCTTGACCTCCTGGTAACCTGGTTCATAGGTCAACGCTCAACCCCACGTTGAGCCACGCTGGGCAGGCCCTCACAGTAGTATTTTAATCAGAATAAAATGTTTTTCCGTGCTGGTAGTTTTTGTTCTCCAGATGGGATAAGATTTCAGACTCTACATCCAGATAATTAATCCACACAGACCTGGATTATAGAAAAACTTCTCTGCATAAGCTTGGTGGCCCCACAGGAAAAATAAAGTTATACTAGTTATTTTAAAGAGTGTTACTGCTGAATATTATAAGTTCAAATAAAGAACTGTAGCTTGTACCAAGAGATATGGTTGCTCATGAGTCTTTGGGTCTTAATTTCATAGGCACCCTTATTCCTAACACTTAACATGGATAAGAGACTGAGGGCATTTAATGTGAAAAAAAAATCACACCATGAAAATATCTAAAAGCATCTAAAAATCACACCATGAAAATATCACCTTTAAAGTAGACATTGATCAGTATCTCAACAAATGAAATATAAAAAGTGAATTTTTCAGGTCTGTAACGGTCCACAATATGAGCTCTCTGTGTAAGATTCGATGAATCTGAAGAATGTTAGTTTAAAAATGTGTATAGGTCACATTTTTATGAAATAATTTTAATATTCTATGTAAATGCTATTACAAATTACTGTTTAAGTTAATATTAGGTATTTTCTTTACCTATTTACATTGAAAGATTGCTGGAAATATTAACTTGTACAACAACTAGCCCTTACTGTAAATAACATTACCAATGTGGAGAGAGGAAAATGGTGAGCATGAGGTTCAAATAGGGACTTTTAAGTTCACCACTGTATTCCTGCAAACTACATCCTGTTATTTTGAATAGGTTATGCATGTTGTATTGCTTCTTAAAATACTCCTATCTGGGGATAAGAATTTTAAAAGGTGGGATTTAAATATTTTGCATCATTCATCAGATACATTTAGTAAACGTTATTATTTTGAAAATATCTAAATATTCCTTTTCCCCCCAATTTTATTTTGTATTGGTGTCAGGTGTACAGCTTAGTGGTTAGACAATCATATATTGCATAGCGATACCCCTGATATTTCTAGTACACCACTGGCACCTTACATGGTTATTGCCATATTATTGATCATATTCCCTATGCTTTGCTATAAGTGACTATTTTCACTTAATTCCTTCACCTTCAGCAACCATCAGTCTGTTGTTCTCTGTCTGTGATTCTGTTTCAGTTTCATATGTTCGTTTACTTTGTTCTTTAGATTCCACCTATAAGTGAGATCATATGGCATCTGGTCCTACCTTTAATCTGCAGCAGTCCCAATATCACCTGCACTGTCATCTTGCAATTATTACTTGAAATACAGCCAACACCGACATTGAGAGAGTGTGCCTGCCTCGAGCCCAGGCCGTCTATCACCAGCGGTGGGCATCCGAAGGGATCTGATACTTTAGTTCTTTGTTTGCCCGAAAACATACAGATACAAGGTGCAGCTGTGTTCCAATTAAATAGCAAAGAGAATCAAAGTCATTAGATTAGTCTAGACCACACAGGGCTCTTAGGAAGAAACTTTTGAAAAGGGTGTCATGATAAATCCCCTAAAATATATTGACTTTGCCAGCCTTAGTCCACATGGGCATAGCTTCCACTCTGCAGCCAGTCTGTTTCATGTAGAGATTAACCCAGCGCGCCTGCACTTGAAAGAGAATGCTCGGGGACTTCATTTATATTCCGGCCTCTCTGTGCTTTGGGGAAAGGCTGGGTAATCCATACAAATTGCGAAGTGATGAAACCAGGAGCAGAAGGAGCAATGACAAAATTGTCACTGGCGTAACGACTCTAGGAAATAAAACGAAATAGAAGTCGGTTGAAATAATTATGCTACTGTGAGCTCGTAAGAACCAGGATTGAAGAGACTACAAGGTTCTCGTGATAACATGGAAATCTTAGACTGTTGAATTAATATTTTGCGGTCATCACCACTGGTGATAAGGCTGCCCAATATTTAATGTTTATAATTATGTTTATAAATGTATTTAAAGAACTGCAAATCTATTATTTTTAAAACATCCGGTAGGGAAAATTTTTCCTTAATAAAATAATGAAAGCCAATAATATTTCATCAATATAATATGAAATGTATGACTTTATTACATGAAACTCTTCTTATAACAGCTCTGTAATATAGTTATACAACATCTGTATATAATACAGAGGTACAGGAAAACAACTATCCAGTTTTATATAATGATATTTAAAATGTATAAAGTGAATATAAATTACATAAGAGCAAAAGGTAGATGATAGTGAAATATTAGCATATGAATAAATTAGTACATCTCTCAATATATATGCAAACAAAATCATTTTATGTTTTTTCCCCTGAAGTACCACTTTTATGGGACATATACTTCCAAAGCTAACATTTCTCATTACAATTTTTTGAAACACATTCTGTCATTCATAAACTTTGAAAAAACATGTGCCAGGTCCACCTGATGTCAGAAAATGTGAGTGTGAATGAGGTACTCCGTCAGTGAGCTGGGAAGACAGATAGTGGGGAGGCAGAGTCCCACGGGGGGGGGGGGCGCAGCCTAAGGAGCGAGGGGGTAACTGAGGTGGGAAGGCTGGGGGCACAGTGGCGACAGGGCAGTGAGTGGGGTTCCAGGCTGCGGGAAGGTGTAAGAGAAAGGGAAGCAGTGCCTAGATGCCCACCTGGAGACGAGAGTGTGAGCTTGTGTTTGCGTCTGTATATGCGCAGGTAGCTCCTGTATGTTCATGGAAGTAGACTTGTCATGTGCTTATTGAGAGCCAGGCACTCTTCAGGCTAATTGGACGCTAAAGGTAGCTAGGCCAATGTGGCTCAGTGGTTGAGCTTCTGCCAATGAACCAGAAGGTCACGATTCGATTCCCCGTCAGGGCACATGCCAGGGTTGTGGAGGCAGCAGATCTATGATTCTCTCTCATCATAGATGTTTCTATCTCTCCCTCTCCCTCCCTTTCTGTAATCAATAAAAATATATTTTTTAAAAAAAGAAAAACAGTATACAATAACTCAGGCCTCAGATAACGTATTTTGTTAGAGGGAAGAAATTGATTTCCCTTATGTTTTTCCTGCACTATTTTGGTGTGGGTGTGTGTGTGTGTGTGTGTGTATATCTCTATGTACAGCTGGTTAGTAAGTAGGTAGGCAGGTAGATAGGTAGATGATAGGTGATAGATAAAATTTATGTCCAGCTTCCATAGGTGGTTTCATCCAATACTGTTTCCACAGCACATTAGGACTATGTAGCAGAAATAGTGGTGCCCGTGTCACGCGTCTGTTTGTGTCATTGGCAGCACGTGCCTCTCTTCTTGCGTGTGCGTGGTGACAGCGTCACACCTCCGCTGCCACACCTCAGCAGCTCCGCGCTGGTGCTTTGAGGGATGACCCCGGTTTCTGTCCCAGGCTCCCTGAGTTTGTCTCTTGGGGACATCACCTCAGTTGCCCTTGAAAAACCACAGCTTTCCTCTCACCCTCCATAGATTCGCATTCATTTGCCCTCAATGAAAGCCCCTGCCATCGGCTCAGTGGTGTCCTTCCCCCGAGTCCGATCTGTCAGGATTCCCCGTCTCGTTAGCTCTCTGCGGTGTGGAACTAAGACTTCTTGATCCCCAGATTGGAATCTTGTCTAGAATAATTTGTGTTTATTCACTGAGAAAATGAAATTAAAATCAATCCCTTTGCAAAATTGATATCGGAGTCCCTGAACATATAATTACAGACACGTTCGAAATGTATGTTTCTGAAATCATCTCAGCAAAAACTTGCAAATAATGTGCAACCTGCTATTATACTTAATAGTGAAAATTTACACAGGAACCCTTTAAATCCCTCCAAGTGAACATTACGTATTTTAAGCAGAACCATCAAAAATATACCAGTAACATTTGTAATTTCTCATAAGTTTAAAAACAGACAGAAATTCAGATAGTTTTTGTAATATTTAGATTATGTATATATTGTATTAATTTAAAAATTACAAATATAAAATGTAATAAGTAATCAATATTGATATATAAGGAACCTAAGTATTAAGGCTAAGACCTATTATTTATAAAACAGTTTTCCGGCAACCAGTGTCCCTCCCACTCAGTGCTATTCTCTCTAAATGTCATGAGGGTCAGATAGTAACACAGATTAACTAGTTTACTTGTCACTTCCGTGTTTCTCCCTTGGGCTTAGCTGCAGTTCTATCCACTGGACTTAGGGCCCTGTCTGAGTCCATGCCAAGAGCTCAGCAGACATTTAATGAGTGAGTAATAATAAGAATACATTGTTATGTTCATAAAATAAAATGGGGTCATTCTAAATTCTGAGCCTTTATATAAAATATGAAAAGGAAAAACGTATACGTACCTGGTATGGTGTTAATAGTTTTCCTGAGAATTCACCTTATGACTGCTTTGGATTGAAACTTGGGACACGAGGTATTGAAGTGCAGAATGGCAGCATGTGATGAAAGCAGACACTCACCCCGGAGCCTCACAGCATGACTTCTGAAGTCATGACAAAGGACAGCGGTCAGTGAGGTCCTGGTGCTGTGTGTGCTGTTTGGGGAGCGGCTGCCTGAGAGTGACACGCAGGGTGTGGGCGGAAGAGACAGTGTGTAGGTGTCTGTCCGTCAATGGGGGCCACGAGGGCGGTAAACAAGAGGTAGTACATTTGTTTGCTTGCTTTTTCCCGATGTCATTTATAGTTACACAAGTTTAATTTGTATAACTTCGCCTCTTGAGTTCATGTTTGGCTCAAGAAATATATATCTACTAAAAAATCTAGATTCTAGAATTTTCTATGTATGTTCTTAATCACTGAGCAAAATTATCTAAGGACAGGGATTTTCACTAATTGTGTACCTGAATAATAACAACTAACTAATTAGGATTATTTATCCTCTAAGTCATCAGTAAGCTAACAATGATTGAAGGCACATTGCCCATGATACTAGCTGTGGGTTAAGCTATAGATTGAAGCAGAAGCCGAGAATGTAATCATTTAAGTTACTGAATCAATATACCTTTTCATTAGCTGGATACAGTTTAATGTTGAACAATGACTGAAGAAGATGTTCATGTTTTTCAGATGATAACCCTTAACTTCATCATTAATCCTTATGTGACATCCGTTCATTAAATATCAGTGAGTTATTCATTTGTGCATGAAGATGCTAATGTCACAAAAAGGGCCTAGAAAAGTCAAGTCTTTAATAAGAACTTAACCCAATCTTGAAATCTGAATAAAGCAATAAGAGCAAGCACATCCTCAGGAAGTTCAATGCACAATAATGTGCCATTTGACATTCAAGAGTCCATTGAACTCATGAAGCAAGAAGTCATTTTCATGTCTAGCTTAATAATTTTCTGTGAACTACATGCCTATATTTTAAATGGTTATAAAACTCAAGGAACAGAATAAGAGAATATTATCAAAAAATTAGAAAATACTTTATTGTTGGTAGGTTATATGATTTGTATAATACCCTTTTAAAAAGAAAAATTAGTCCTCTGAGGAAAGAGTTCGACAATTTGTGGTGAGGGCCTAAAATTCCATGAGGCTGGACCCACTTTTTTCTTTTCTATTTAAAGTATTGGCTCTGTATTAGGAGATAAAACCCTGATACCTAATATCTGTGTGTGAAGAATTACAAGGAAGACTTGATGGAAGAGTATGAGTTAGAAGTTCTCCCTGGGGATGGGAGTGTTTTCCATGGAGCTAGACGAGGAAGTCTACAGCAGGGAGGTGAGGAACTTAACACAGAGTGGCCACAATGGATTGACTGGGTACATTAAATGACTGACAAAATTCACATATACATTTGGTCACATGATAGTTCCACCCTTAAAAATGTTAATGTTTATTTTATGTAAAGTCTAGAGGCCTGGTGCACAAAATGCATGCACGGGGGGGGGGTGTTCCTCAACCCAACCTGCGCCCTCTCACAGTCCTGGAGCCCCATGATCGATCACCCCAAAGAGGGAGGTCCTGCCCACCTGCCGCAGCCCACCAATCGATGGCCTGTGCCTCCCTCTTTGGGGCGATCTTGGAGCCCCCCAATTGATAGCCCTGCCAGACAGTGACCTGGGCCTCCCTCTGCGGGGCAACCAATAGCATGGCACCTGCCTTGGCTGGCCTGGTGCCAGCGGGTGTCATAGCATGGTAGTACCAACGGTCATTCTGCTGTTCGGCAATTTGATCAATTTGCATATTATGCTTTTATTATATGGATGCCAATATCAAATGTCGATTTATAATATATAATTATTAAGAATATTAATGTGCATTCATAGAAACAACAAACACTTGAAAATATTCTTGTTTTAAAAGTTGATAAAGACAGTATGATGCATGCATTGCATTGAAATCTAATACAATTGTTTTGATAGATTTAAAATCTCACTTTTTAACACTGGTTAAGCTAATCATCAATTTGAATTTTGATTAAAAAAATTGCTTCTAATTATTTTATTAGAAGTACTAAAATAAGAAAACTTGGAGGTATTTAATACTTTTTATAATATGTATAAAGAACTGTATGTTTAAAAACCATTAATAAAATGGCATGTAAGGGGTACATATGTAATGCATATTTACTCTTTTTATAAATATAGAAATTGACTTGTTGCTAGCAAAGCATTGTTTTCTAGAAGAAAGGTTTTACAATTCAGCAGTTTTATTAAATGAGGGAAGTATGTAATTTATTGTCATTCAATTGAGAAATTCCAATTAAAGCCCACAGTCAGTATTTAAGAATCTTCGTCCCCCTGGGAGTTAATATCCTAATGTTGCTGACTCATTGTGTGTTTGTCTTTAACTTAAAATTTATGCCCTTAAGTGATGTATTTTGTATTTACACTACATACTTTTTCACCAGATCCAGTTTAGGTTTTTGTGAGTACTCTCGCCCAGCGATTGTGGTTATTGGCCAAATATTTCTAATTCTTCTCCCTTCTACTAACATGCTAGACTTGCATTTCCTGAAAATTTTCACAGGTTACTTTAACTGTGTGATTAATTATGGCTAATGAGAATGTTGCTTCCAGACTTAGCATTTAATTACTTTTTCGCGTCTTTCCAAAATATCCTTTTTTCCTTTCCGTGGCAGCTAGCAGTGTTTAAGATTTTGCCCACTCTATCATCCAGAGAGAATTCTCTGTCCATCTTTGATGGGTATCATGCAACCAAGACATACATTTTTATTGTAAGCCACTAAGATTTTGAAATTTTTAGTTACTATAGCTTAACTCAGCTGATCCTTCGTGATATCAAAATTGGTACCTAGATAGGGGATGCAACTGTAACACAATTAATAACAGACCATGTGGCAAGCAGAGTGAAAGCTATAATTAAAGGGTTGGAGAATGGAACTGGCAATACGTTGGCAAAACCTCAGTAAACGTCGCCTGCGATGATGTAAAATCAAATAATATAGCTGAGTTATATTCCAGAAGTCGAGGTTGGAAAACAGAATGTTCACAGCCTTTGCTTATTACTTTGGCTACATACACAAACTGCTGCCGGGAAGAGATGAACATATGAAATAACTGGCTGCTGTTACAAAGAGAAATGAAAAGACATGGAGGCTCCAGAGATCTGGCAACTGGCACGTTGGAAGAGGCAACTCCTTCTTGCCGCCAGTGGGTGAAATATAAACTGAGAAGGTTTGGAGCAACAAAGTCTGCAGAGACTGGATCCTTTTGCGTGTTTGAAACCCAGAGCCTAGTAGTCACACGCACGTAACGCACTGCTAGCACCTCCTGTTTGAGGTGATGCCCAAGAAATTCCTTCAGAGGAAGGACTGGGGGCTCTTGTTCTGAAGACCCACAGACAAATGCACCATCAGTCTTTACAGTTTCTGGCAAAGCACGTCTCCAGACAGATAAGCAAACAAAGACACTCTGTGAAATGATTAGCAGACTGGAACTGACTCGAAGCTCCCAGTGGGAAGCTGAGCATGTGGAAGGCACCAGGGACCCATGCATGTGGAGTAAGGCAGGCTGTGGCTCAACCTTCTGCATATGAGGCAGCTCCAGGATTGATGGAGAGACTGGCATCCGCCCCTCCCCCCAACTCCCTGGACTCTGGCTAGTGCAGGGATTGGATGGGCTGTTGGCTGTTTCCCTTGAGAGAGGGGTGTGGGTAAGGTGTTCTGAGTGTGGGAAGGCGGGCCCGTGGAGGGTTGATAGCTAGAAAGGAGACTTTAGTAGTCATGGGTGCTGTGAGCGAGGATTTCTATTCTCTTCCTCTTCAGGGGATAGTGGTGGTATTTGATTTCTGGTTCTGCCCGTGGTGGAGTGGATTGTTGCAGTAGCTCTGGCCCGTGAATCACGTATAAGCACAAGTGATGGGTGCCACTTCCATGCCAGGCATTTGCTGGAAGTTCAAGACCTCGTCTGCGCCCTTTGCTCTGCCTACGGAATTCAGTGGAGAGGAACTTGCAGTTGGAAAGTGGCAGGGAGGATAGGATGCTGGGGGACTTTGGGGCATTTGGAAAGAGCACCGTTGGGAGTGGCTTTGGGCCATGTTTGCTGGAGGAAACATCCTATCTCCTTAGACCATGCCCACAGCTCTGGGCCAGCTTGGGCCAATGATGCCCCTCCTCCCGGGCCGGGTGCACCGCTGCTGACCGAGGATGTGGACGGAAAGTGTTCTTTACCTCCTTCCGCTGAGCGTTCGTACACACGCCTACATCTTTGCAGTAGCATCGGCAGGACGGTTCACAGGTTCATTAGACAGGAATTCAAGACCTTCCCCCAAGTGCCCAATGTTTTAATATATAAATATCTTATTGAGTTCAGAGAGGAAGGGAGAGGGAGAGAGAGAAAGAAATATCAATGATGAGAGAGAATCATTGATCACTACCTCCTGCATGCACCCTACTGGGGATCGAGCCCACAACCCACACATGTGCCTTTGACTGGGAATGGGACGCATGACCTCCTGGTTCATCTGTTGATGCTCAACCACTGAGCCACACTGGCAGGGCAAACCCCAGTGTTTTAAGTCGATCTTTAAGCCACTAGAACCAACTCTTAGCTCACCCGGTGTCCTTCTACCTGTCCTTGAACAGAGCCCACGTTGACAGATGAAGCAGAACGTGTTTAGAGTAGTGAGTGGAGGGCCCCGATGGTGGCAGTTAGCGACAGGGAGTTTCCTGCAAGGAAGGTTACTGAGTCCAGAGCCAAAATAAATAAATAAAATCATCCTTTCAGGCTACAGAAGGATAAAATTCAAAGCAGAAATGATAAAGGCCCACCACCTGAGGCCATTCAGAATCAGCATTCAGGAGGGAAAAGAAAAAACAAAGGGTTTCAGTACCTGAAAATCATTTAAAACTCTAAAGACCAAATAATGCACATGTGAAACTTACTTAGATTTTTTAACAACAAAAACAAAGTCAAAACAATGGCCCGAGAAACAGCGGGACTCTCTCATGAGCCCAGGTTCCTCCTGAGAGACGCGGAAGTGCTGGGTTTAGCCTTGAAATGATTTGGCTTTTAACACAGAGATGAAATATAACCTTTGATTTCTAAATCTCCCAGCTACCTGGATAGAAAATTAATATATTGCACTATTTGAGCACATTTTCCTGAAATGTGTTCTACTGAATGTGAGGATTTATTTTGATTCTTTGATTAAAAATAGGCCTGAATGATCTTTATGGATTACATCTTCTCTTTATTTGTTATGCAGCTGACAGCATCAGGAATCCTGATGAAATACTCACGGATAATTATATGAAGTACCTTATAGTTCCTGCTTAATTTCTCCTGGAACTAATTCTTTACCAATATGTGAAGAACTAAATGTGTAGGATAAAAATATGCCTGAGTCTTGATAGGCAAAGACTGTACGTCCCTCAGTTGTCATTGGCTTGGTCAAGGTCATGTGCGTGCAGGACAGCGGCCCGTCAGGTACAGACCTCAGGCTCTCTCTGTTTGAAGCTAGACTTGTTAGGTTTATCCAAAAATTCAATAATACTTTTAGCTGCATAAAATCATTCTTTTCCATTTTACTTGGAAGTCCTCTTCCCATATGAAAATTTATTTATTTTGATTTTATTGATGATAGTAGTACAGATGTCCCCCAATTTCTCCCCCGCACCCCCTCCTCCCCACCTTCTGCCCCACCCCAGGCCTTCAGCGCACTATTGTCCACGTCCATGGGCTATGCATATGTGCACATGAGTTCTTTGGTTACTTTCTTCTTGGCTCTTCACCGCCCCGGTCTGAGATTTACAGTCTGTTCCATGCCTCCATGTCTCCGGAACTGTTTCATTCCTCAGTGTATGATGTTCATTAGATTCCACTTAGAAGTGAGATCATGCTATTATATTTTGGGACATGAGAACAGATTTAAAATATGTCAATGAATTCATCCATTCAAAAATTGTTTATTGAGAATGAGACACTGTGCTAGATTCTAGGAAAATCATTTTCACAAAGGAAAACTTGGAGCCTGGGTTCTGAGAAAATCATTCTCAATAAGAAAGACACGGAACTTAGTCTAGCTGAGGAAATAGGCAGTCGATAATAATTGTAACTGCACAAATATATTTTTACTTGTGAGAAGATATAAGAAGATATCACAGGGAAATTTTTATGTTAAACATTTATCAGGGAAATGTTATCTACGAATTCTAAGTTGACAAAGATTTGTGAAAAGAGACCGGAATGTGTCAAGCATTCCCGGTGGAAAGAACAGTGAAGGATGTGAATGACTGAAGCGCACTTAGGGTAGATACATAGGAAAAGCGACACAAGAGTTTAGAATTAGGAAGGTGACAGGTCACACAGAACCTGGACTAAAAAAACACAACAGAGACACATACAAACAAACTCACACATAGGTCAAAATCATAGAAAGCTGAGGACGTAAGTGTGTGCTCGTATTTATTTACATTGCAGATAAAACCTTGACTTCTACCAACATTGACATTCATTAAAAAAAATAAAAGGCTATGGCTTTGGAAATGAAATCAGTCATGACAATGCCATTGTAGAAACGTCTGTTTGCCTTGATGGTGAAATCGGGAGAGAAAAAAGCGAAAACAGTAGGCAGTTCCTTCAGAGAATCAGAAGGTTCTCGGCTCCTTCCATGCAGGGAAGGAGGGAAGAGGGGCGAGAGGAAATGTTTTCTGACCAAGTGGTGGCTTCCCTCCCACCCCGACCTTGCCCTGCACCAGGGCGGGCTGAGGGCGCTTTCATCATCATGGCAGCTGCCTGCGGCCACGGAGATGTCCTCCTCGGGGTACCGGAAGCCCAGACAGACAGACAAAACAGAGGTTTTCTGAGTTTCTCCGCTGGTGTGTGTACTCCTCCAGGTTAAGTGGAACTCTGTGTCTGTGTGCATGTGCCTGGCTGTGTGTGTCTGTGTATGTATCTGCATGTCTCCACACATGTCCACACGCCCAGGGACCTGGAGAAACGGTGGTCTCTACCTCTGTCCCTCAGATGCTGACCCTCCTCTTCTACTTGGCATAGAAGCACAGGCAGAGGAAAGCCGAAAGGGAGAGTTCCATTTCTCACCTTGACATTAAGAAGCAGAAATAACCAACAGAAAGTCAAAGTGCCTTAGACTATAATAAGCCTACTTTTTTTTCTTCTCTTTCTTTTACTATAACAGGAAACATTCCCTATGCCAGGGTGGAATACAATAGCTTCATGCCCATTTTCTTGTTCACAGCGTGGGTAGGTGGGGCTGAAACCCACCTCTGATCAGAGGTTTCAGTCAAGTACCTCTCGCTAGACATCCCTCAGACACGACCGCTTCACTCATTCCTCAAATGGAACTGGAAACATATTTTAGTGAAGTCAGTATTCACTGGGAATCATCATTTCCCAGTCAATTTATGTTGCTTGTTTTCTCTGTATGATTTGAATCTCTGCACTAGATTATAAGCCAATGTGTCTCTGTTTGCTTTGTTTATTTGTTTGTTTTTGCATATACTAGAGGCTCAGTAATAACTTCTGAATTTTTCCAAATGTAACTGACTTGTATAATTCTTTTCCATGACAGACCATTTATACTACTAGTTACTTTCTTTTTTTTGGGGGGGGGGGGTCGTCTTCATGTGTGTTTGGGCGGGATACAGCGTGCTACATAGGCTTCCCAGCATAACATTAGATCTACATAAGAGAACACATATCAATGTAAATAATTAGTTAGGTTTTACCCATATATTCCCTTCTCTTCTTAGGAAATGGTTACTCTGATTTAAAGGGAAAAAACATCTTGAAAATGTGGAGAAGCAGTGAAATTAAATGTAACAACAAGGAGGTTCCATACACACGGGTTGACTGATAAGGTTTTAAGACTGAATATTAGGTGTGCCAAAAAGACAGAGAATTATATAATGTACACTCCATCAAGTTCTTTTCATGACATGATAAATACATTTCTGTTTCCAAAATGTTTCTGAGCATGCATCTAGTACTAAAAAAAAACAGCTGACACTTTTATCAGGTCAACTGATCTACGCAGTTGCTTCTGTATGTGAGTTACAAGACTACATAATTGAACAAAAAGTTATCTTTCTAGTTAATTTTCAAAGATCTTTCCAAACTATCTGGTATGTGAGTTGGTTGTTAAAAAAAGTAGTATTTACAAAGACACTAGTAAAAGTATTAGCATCTTTAGAATAATAGCCCATTTTATTTAGCAATTACTATGTGCCGTACTATGCTAAGAGCAATTACACAAAACCATATAGTGTGTGTGTGTGTGTGTTTTCTAGACAGGGTCTGTCACTGTACATTGAATAGTGCACATGCTTATGGAAATTAAGGTAAACGGGATAATTTCATTAGTTAATGTATTAAGATTTACATTTTATTTTTTTTAAATATATTTTATTTATTTTTTACAGAGAGGAAGGGAGAGGAATAGAGAGTCAGAAACATCGATGAGAGAGAAACATCGATCAGCTGCCTCTTGCATACCCACTCCTGGGGATGTGCCCGCAACCAAGGTACATGCCCTTGACCAGAATCGAACCCGGGACCCTTGAGTCTGCAGGCCGACGCTCTATCCACTGAGCCAAACCGGTTAGGGCAAGATTTACATTTTAATAGTACTTTAAGAACCAGGGTATTAACAGAAAATTACTTTAAATAGAACTGGATACAGTGTGAACACATGCTCAGGAAAAGAACATTGTTCAGAAGAATGTTCAGACATGAGCTCAGTGGTCCACTTGGGTGCCGTAAGGGGTATAAGCCCCATCCTGTGACTCATCCATCCGGCTTTGGAGAAGTTCTTTTACTCTCCCTGTGCTTCAGCTTCCTCGTCTCTACAATGGACATAATGTTCACCCTGACCTACAGAGGCTCAGGAAGGACCCATGGATTCATTTGTGAGAAGTCCTTGGAGCAGTGCCTCCGACGTCGCAAGTGCTCAATAAATGTTAGTTATGAAGATGGTGACGGTTGTGATGATGGTGATGATACATAGAAACATTGAAACGTGGCATAAACATCCTTTTTGTGCCTTTAAACCTTTGGACCAGATAACTCTGTGATCCATCTCACTCTATGATCAGAACTTCCGTCTCACGTTCGCATTTTCCCACTATTCCCCAGTCCTAGCCTCATCCCTTTTCAGATCTCTCTCTGGGTTTACCACTGTTCTGTAACAAGCTCTATGTCTTGTCTCCACTTAAAATTGAAGCTCATAGAAGCTGGGGTCTTCATCTTACATCCCTCTTGTAAACATGAATCACGTTGCACACTTAATAGTTGTTTAATAACTAACAATCCAGAAATAGAGAATAACCCCAATATTTGTCTGTGACTGTTCAGTTATTCCAGGGCAGCTCAGGTGATGAAAGAAAGATACAAACAAGTAAGTTTTATATACTTTAGATGCCGTGAGTTATGTAAGCGCCCATCACATCACCTGTCTGAATTTCATATATCTTGAAAAAAAGAATCAGGTTAGCTGATACTTATTTTAAAATACGAAAAAATAAAAACCCGGGAACAGAATTCCAGAAATGTTCATTTTGATTGGGCACCGGAAAGAAAGGGCACATGTTAGAAGCAAAATCTGCCCTTGAGGTTAATCGTGAATTGCGAAAAGCTGTTCTCTATGTAAGTACCTATTTCATACTAGTTTATTTTATCTATTCTGGATGTGGAGGCTGTGAATTTTAAGTCGGGTCAAAAAAAAAAAAAAGGAAAAAGGTATTTCTTGAAAGAAAAAAAATCTAGGCCACTTTTGGTTTCAAAAGCTTCTTTCCTCATTTATTTGACTGCTGGCCTAAATTTAAAAAGTCAAATTTCAAATAAAATAGTGCCCTTTTTTGGTATCAGTTTTTGAGTCACAAATGAGGACACAAAATAATAAATGTTTTGGTCTTCAAATTTCTATTCTATTTCTAGTGTCAAAGCTTAAAACCAACTATAATTCAACATTTTTGGTCTAGAAACACTGAATTTGTAATTTGTAATTTGCATGAATTTTACAACCACTATTGATTCTGTATTAAAGCTTTCCTCTTTTTGAGACTTGAGAGTATGGCTAAAATCTATTTCATTTGAATTAGATCTGCAGTACCCTCGCTTGATAGAAAGGGATCCATGCATATGCCGTCGAATAAAACAATTATTTAATAATAAAAGAGGCTATGTAGTATCTTCATTGTCATTAGGGAAGAATTGAAGACCTTACACATGAAGTACCTTGTCCCAGGGGACTTAAACGAGGTGAACTGATTGATACTATTGAAAAGAAAAGAGGTCCCCAGGATTTAGGCACAGATGAATCTAAAAGTTCCAATTTGGTCATTGATCTCTGTCTTGAGATACTTAAGCAGCTTGCTACAAGGTAGGAGAATGGCTGCCACACAAACACAGAAACCTACACAGACAAACCTTTCTTTCCAATCATACATAGTCAAGAACGCCCAGGCCTGATCTCTATATTACATGGTATCAAAGCCTTGAAGTCCGTGGCTTCCTATTCCAGGCATGTCATTTTCCCACTAACAGTGCATATCCTGCCAATGACTAAGTTGAGATCAAAGTAAAAGCTTTATTATTCAAGTCCATACATTTTCATTATCAATGTGGACTGACTATATTAACAACTGACCTTGCACTACATCATGAGCAGAAATGACTGTAGGAATTTGTTATATGCAAGTACACATAGAAGCCACAGAACTTTCCCTGATTTGCCTACACAGTCAGAAATGACTTTGTTTGCACTGGGAAAGAAAAAATTAAATACTTCATGACTTTCTCTCCCAATCTGGCTTGTTACGCTAACCTTTACTTTATTATGATCTCTCTCCAGTTTTGTCTTTGGCTTTTTCCTAGACCCCCTTAGACTAACCCACCTCTTATGGGATGCCACTTTGTGTAAATTCTACCAGACTACTTCCTTCTCATCTGTGAAGTACCTTTACCTGTCTATGGGATTATAGATTTTAAAGCAAGACAGGAAATGAGTCCAGTTGTTCCTGGCTCTTCTCATAAGGCAGTTAGCAAGGATTTTGCCTGAAGAGCTTTTTTACGAAGAAGGGTATTGCCAAGTTACTTATCAAAGAGTTTTGAAGAGACCTCAAGGCAGCATTCTTCTTTCCACATTTGCTTTTTGTTTCCCTATTCTTCAGTTGACCAAAAAAAATCGAGTTTAACACATAAACATCATGGTAATTAATTCATTTATGCAAACTGCTCAGCATTTTGCCTAATTACTATGAAGCACAATGAGGATTAGTCGTGTTATTAAATATGTTTGATAATTTTGCCGTCAATTGTATTTGATTAAAGCTTGAAGTCCTGTTCATATGTGTTCAAACATCATGTTACGTTGCTCAGGAAGCACAGCTACTTACCACTTAGAAAAGGAAGGTCATGTTCTTGTCAATTTTTATTATCCTGTCACTCACAAGGTCTCTGAGTGGCTTCCATGGCCTATTTTATTCACATGTAGATGGCCCCAGCATGCTGATGAAATGTGTAGGCAGTCACTCCTTAATTATGTTCCTTCTTTTTTTAAAATATATTTCTATTGATTTCAGAGAGGAAGGAAGAGGGAGAAAGAGAGAGAAACATCAGTGATGAGAGATAATCATGGATTGGCTGCCTCCTGCACGCCCCACACTGGGAATGGAGCCCACAACCCAGGCATATGCCCTGATTGGGAATCAAACCGTGACCTCCTGCTTCATTGTTCAACGCTTAACCACTGACCCATGCTGGTGGGACTGGACTTTTCTTACCCACTTCTTTCTTGGCTGTGGAGTGTCTCAAATCACGTTATAATCCCTCTTCCCATCATTCAGGGCAAACGGAGTAGATTCTAGTCCTTCCTCCTGGCTTTGAGTTCCATCTATATGCAAAAGAGTCTAAGTATTTTTATTCTACCCAGACTGTATACCTACTCTTCTGTCTCTCAACTCCAATTAATTGATATCTCAATTTTGAAGATTCAGAAGCATTTCCAGCTTAATGTATCAAAATCTCAGCTTGTAATATTCCACAGGAATTGCCCAATCCACAATTGTCATTATCTCAGTAAATGGTGCCACTTATTTCACTCATTAGATAGGTATTAATTCAGTGCCTGCTATATAAAGACCGTTGATTTAGGTGCTAGGTAATAATGCTTCTTTCTAATTGCATATTTTTCTGATCCTTTTCTTGGTATCATGATATATTCTTTTGTGAATTTCCCTTACTTGTTAGTAATTGTTAACACGCATTGTGTTTTTATTTGGAGCTAGGCTAAACTTCTCTAACAAGAACACTCAAAAGTTCTGTCATTAATAATGTTGGCCTGAAAGCAGAGAGAGTGCCATAGGGCAAAACCTGGTCAAGAAGGGCATGGTTGGCAGATAACCCATGAAAACATTCTGTTTCTGTTTTGACACTTGAGGCCATCCTAGCGAGCCATGCCTGTTTACTCCAAAGGAAATACAGGAATAAGCCTTGCAATGCTGAAGTCTTTGCCAGCACCGCTAACTTGTTTCTTTGAGCCCCATTTAGGCTGTTGGGATGATACCAAATAAAATATTAGGAAATGTGTGTTATTTGAAAAATGTGCATCATTGAAAATACCATTTATATTTTTGTTTCTTGTTTTATGGACATTATGATTGATATTTTGATAAAAAAGCATTTCCTAAACATACCTGGCTCTGAGTATTGGGTAGGGTATGCCCCATATGGTGTGTAATATTAGACAAGTAATTGAAACAAAAGTTTTCTCTTCTATACAAGGGGTTACCTTTAACAACTAGTTAAATTCTGTGCTAATAAGAAGTGCTTATATATGTGCCAGCTGCTTGTAAACTATGATATTCTCTACAACTCTAACATAAATTATAATTGTTTTTGAGCAGCTTCTACTCAAGGTGCTTAATTCATTTAACATAATAAACATTATTACTAAAAACTGTCAAAAAACTTCAAAGTTAAACTCACGTAAATTATGGACTTTGGGTGATAATGATGTATTGCAGTTCAAGTTCATCCATTGGAATAAATTTATTACTCTAGTGGGGTATGTTGATAAGGAAGGCTTTGCACGGGTAGAGGCAGAAGTTACATAGGAAATCTGTCCCTTTCTCAATTTTACTGTGAACCTACAACTACTCAAAAAATAGTCTATTTTGTCAATTGCAAACCCATTTTAACATACATATGTATATGTAAATAACCTAGAATAGCCAAAACTACCTTTAAGTGTTATTGGCATAAAATAAAATTATTATTATTATTGGATCCTGTAAGAATTATTGAACCAATGAATTCAACTCAAAGGGAACAAAGAGTGGCATTGGCCACTCAGCAGGTCAGCAAAACCAGAGCTCTCTCCCTGGTTGGACAGCGCCACACGGACCAGCCCTGAGCGTGGTGTTTTACACTCATGTCAGCCCTAACTAGCCAGCTTACTTCTCATTTGCCTCTTCCTCTCTCACTCCCAGACTGTCAATACAACCTCTGTCTTTCTTCCTTTCCCTGCTTTTCCTTCCAGAAACTGTAGATTGCCATTGAAGAGGATTTTTAAGACCCTAAACGTCACTTACTTTTCAGTCCATCAGTTCAGCACAGTACCTAAGAAGTTCTCCAGAGTTTTAACGTACATGTGCAGATATACTGAAAAAAATGGAAGTTGCTAACTTTGTGCTTTCTGTTCTCCCTGCCCTATTTGGAAATAAATGTTCACTCAAATGTATGTTCTTTTCCAACAACAACAAAAAATAGAATAATTCATAAAATTGGATCCATTTAGACTAACTTCTTCCAAGAGAGTGTTTGAAGATGCAATTAAGATAAATACAATTATAATCTCTTAGCGACTACTATTATGAATACAGTTTTTTATAAAATATGACTATGCCCAGATGGTTTGTATTTACTTCTCACTCTCCTCAGCGCTTTCTGCCTTTTTAATGTGTTAACACAATGTGAATTTCACATTACTAATGGAATTAAATCTGCAGAAATTAGAAATAATGGCTTCTAATTGTGCCAAAAGACTCTCCTGAATTAGCCCATCTTCCAAATAACATCTACTTTGGTTTCATATTTAGACTCTCAGCAGTTTTAAATTATATCCATGGCAGTGAGAACTGCATTGCTTTTCTAGGTTCTGTAAAATACTGGCCGAGTTCCCTGAGTGAAGCTCTCTTTCCCTCTTCCTTTAGCAGAATCTGAGTAATTAAAATGCATTTTCCCCTCCTTTCGTTTCATCTTCCCAAAGGTGTTTTCATCTGACTGGAAAATAATGCTTTCCGTTTTCTTGCAGATCAAAATATCCTAGTAGAAACTTTCACATTTGCTGAATAGGTTTAACTTTGCCTTATTTTTTTTTTTTTTATGGGACCTCAGACCGATTCCCAGATAAGAGAGTGAATTAGTTATTCTCCTTTTGGAATGAGTGGGAGGAAGAGGGTTCAGCTGCCACCAAGTCTTCAGATGTTTCCCTTTGTAAACTGGGCCACAGCCCAGCCGGTGTGGCTCACTAGTTGAGTATCCATCTATGAACCAGGAGGTCACAGTTCGAATCCTGGTCAGGGAACATGCACAGGTTGTGAGCTCAATTTCCACTAGAAGGTGTACAGGAGGCAGCCAATCAATGATTCTCTCTTATCATTGATGTTTCTATCTCTTTCTTCCTCTCTGAAATCAACTATATAGTTATATATTATATATTTAAGTATATCTTACCTAATAATAGACAAATATGTAAATTAACCATCCCTCCACTATGCTCACCAGCCAATCATGAGAGTATGCAAATTAACCCAACAAAGATGGCAGTTAATTTGCATATGTAGGGGCGAAGCGGCAGAGCAAAGACTGAAGGCTCCTTCCAGAGCTCTGAAGTCTGAAGGCTCCGTCGGGAGCGAAGGCCTGGGTCCCAGGTGCCTGAGGAAAACTGGTGCCAGCAGCCAGGGGAAGGGAAGGCCTTTTGCACAAATCTCTTCATGCAGCGGGCCTCTAGTAATTATATATTTAATATGTAAATATATACATATACATATATACTTTCACCCTGATATATTAAAAAACAAAACTCAGCCATATTAGACATAGGCAATGACCAGACACTCACGAACTGTGACACTTGTCAGACATACTAGGGCCATTAGGGGATCTTAGTGATAAAGATATGCATTATCCTGATAGATGTTTTTGTATTCTAAAATTTACCCAAAATACTATTTTATACAATCTGCAAGCCTTTTACAATACACATTATAGAAATAGTCATTGTTGCATGATTTAAAAATGGAACAAACTATATATTCCAATCTTTCATATACCTAGGTAATTAAAAAAAGAACCAACAATTAAAGTATTAGCATTATTCTTGAGAACATTAATTTATTGATTTGATCAACCACATACATCTATTATTACTGGAAAATTTGCTCCTGCTTCCCTCTCAGTCTGTTTTGGCAGAATGGGACCATTTAGATCACCCAACCAACTCCTCTTGACTTAGCCTCTTTCTCTGCTCTGAATCCTGTTAGTAAGGGGGAGTGCACAGTGGAGAGGGGAATTTTCATGCTCCCTATATTTTCATTTACAAAGTCTTTGGGACGATCTCCTTTTAGAGGGTACCCCAAAGCAGTTGTCTCTCATGACCCTCCCTGAGGTAAGCCATCTCTCGGAATCCTATTCCCAGATTCTGACATTGGGTAGGGTGCTACCATCATGGAAACCCATTTGTGTGTTTCCATTTTCTAGCATTGATATCTGACACATACCACATGGTTTTAAATTCAAAGTATCTCAGAAACAGACTTTATTATCAAAACCAGATTGAAAAAATATGCAGACAAGTAAAAAGAAGAAGAAGAGGCAGTCTTTGGGACACTTAAACTGCATAATCTATCAATCATATTTCGGAGCAGTCAAGGTATTGATTGTCAGTTTTAAAATTCAATCATCCTAGTTATCAAAATATATACACTTATCTCCCTCTTCTGTGTTCTTCTCTGTACCGGGTAAAGAAAACATGTTATGTAAGTCAGTGGTTCGCAAACTTAACCTTCTTTACTTACAGAGCTTCTGAAAACACACAATTTTGAGTTGCTCCCACAGTGTCTATGATGTAGCCTTTCTAAGTTGGAATGGATTAATTTGCACTTTTAGTAAATCCAAGATGATGTTGCAACCCTGAATTCAGCACCATAACTTGGCAATCAAGGGAATGAGTAAAAGAGGAAAAATAATTCCGGACTTCATGGAATGTAGAGTCTAGTTATGGTTGTACTTTTATTTTTTTATTGAATTTATTGGGCTGACATTGGTTCACAAAGCCATTCAGGTTTCAAGTGTCCCACTCAACACAGCATCATCTGCACACTGCATCATGCACCCATCGCCCAAGCAAAGTCTCTCTCCATCCCTATTTCTTCTGCTTTACCTACCTCCACTGACCCCACCTCCTTTTTCTCTGGCTATCACCACACTGTTGTCTTATCCATGTATCGTGTGTGTGTGTGTGTGTAATCTTTATAATTCAAATGGGAAAAGGAATCAATCAAAGAATCTAACTCAATATTGAAATGCCGTTCATAAGCAAAGATATGGTACCACTTCCCATGTTGTAAAATTCGTTTTATGGAATATCTAATGGAATGAAATGTCCCAAACAATATCCAGAACCTTTAGTTTAAACATACAGATTTGTTAATGCAAAATATAAGATTTTAGTATTTCTATTCAAATATGTGTACCAGTAAATGAGATTTGCTGTAGCAACAAAATGGTGTTTTCAATATAGTTAACATTTATTAAGTACCACTAGAGGGCAGGGTTATTTCTTAATTTTACCTAAATTGATTCCCTTAATTATGAGATTATACAAAAGAGTGGCATTATACTTACATTTTTGTTAACTTTTATTGAAAGGCAACTTCCATAGGATGGCATTTTCAGACTAATTTCATTCTAACGATTTCTTAATATGTCCTATTAAAAAAAATCTCACCCTGCTTCACAAATTATCTTAAACATTTAAAAGAAACTATTCATACTTGAAGGACAGATGTTGTTTCAATTTTAAACAACTCCTGGGTTATTTAATATAGAAGACTTTTCCGGTTAAGAAGGACATCAAGGAAAATGATCGTGAAATTACCATATAGCATTAATGTATTATTTTAGGTTCAACAAGTCATGAAACATGTTTTTACATTACTGGCCATGTGGTATGGCCTTGAGGCTAGACATACGAAGACACGATTTTTAGATATTATTTTCTTCTGAAAACCAAGCTCTATGTCCCCCCGGAAATGACTTAGACCACCCTCTCTGTGCTTGCACAGTCTCCATCTCCGAACATAAAGCACTGGGCTGGAGGGGCTGCACACGCTGCCCCTTCACGAGACTTACGAGCTCTTCGGGCCAATCTGAGATTTTGTCAGCACTGTATGCCAGCATGCAAAACAGAATTTGCCATGGGTAGATAGATACTCAATAGAAATTTGTGGCTGGCTATATTATCTTAATGGTAGGGAAACATCAATGAAAAATTAATTATTTACTCTGTAATATCTGCACTGTGTATTATTTTATTTTATTCAATTTCACATCAACATAGTATTGATTTTTAAATTACATATGGAGAAAAGCAAACCAACAACAACTTGGCTCTCAATTAAGTTCAATCCAGCAAGCATTTCTTGGGGACCTAATATATGCCTTGTCTTTTACAAAAACATGACAAAAATAGCCTAAGTCCTTAAAGGCTCAGTGCAAATAAAAGCACATGAAAGCATATTAAACTTTAATCTTTGTAGTTGAGATGAAACAGTTTGGTCCACTTCTAACGTGTCCTCCATCAAGCCAGCTAAGGAAAAACTCTTATACTCAACTTTTGGGAATTGGGAACAAACATCCTGCCCCATACCTCTATAACATAATAGTTCAAGCTGTTTTATGAAATATATTATAACACATGTAATAATAATAAACATGACATCAAAATAATGCATTGACCACTCAAATGGGAGTGCTCTCAGGGAAGCAATATAGTATTTCAAAAGTGCTGCTTCCCAGGGAACCTGTGTGCATATTTGCACAGCCGTGGACACAGTCCTGTGGGGAAGGCCTGGGAGGGGCAGCTGTTGGGTGGTGGGAGTAATTGAGGGAAAAAGGGGGAAATCTGTAATACTCTCAACAATAAAGATAATTTTTTTTAAAAGTGCTGCTGCTTAAAAAGCAGTTACAAACACGACTCACTATAGCTTTACGTATAGAAGATTATGTGATTAAAACATCAGATCCTTCTCCGTAAAAATGTGAGGAAAATTTGAGCCAGATGTTGCTAAGATATTTTTTTTATCATGGCCTAACTCAAATGTTCCCCATTTCTCTTAACCTGTTCTGTGTCATCTGCTGGAATTCATGTGTCTGTGATGTTCATTTTCACCCTCTCTTCCATATAATTTGGATTTATTCTTATCTCAGGGCTGTGTCTGCTTCTGATTGCTGTAAATTTATATTTTAAGGTGCAGGGTCTTCAGACATGCTGATATTTTTCTTCCAGTTGTTTCTGTTTCTGTTTGGTCTTACTCTGATGTATGAGAACTCTGGACAATCAGGATGAGCACGCATTTGAAGTGGTGGTCCATAAGGATGAAGCAGGGAAGGAAGTGAGCATTGATCAGACTATAGGAATAGGAGTGGGAAAATGAGGAGCATGAGAATGAAGGCGGTTCTGATAAAGGAGCAGGTGAGGCAGACTGGGAATAAGGGAAGAAAGAGCTTAATGGTGAAACATGATCATCAGAGAGAGGCTTTGTGATTTCAGTGTTAATTTCCTGTCTGACTAAGAGGAAGAAGAAATCTTTCTGCTGCCAGGCCGTGTCATGGAGTGAGAGATACTTTCTGAGGGTGACTTAAGTGCCTCTACTCTCAATTTCAAGGACTTTATCCTGACTTCCCATTTCACCCTGTCCTCCAGACTGCCCCTTGATGTCCTCAAGCACCTTGGTTTTAAGGTATAGAATATATGTAATAATATATTAAATTAATTCCATTATTAACATACTAGAGGCGATGCATGAAATTTGTGCAAGGGGCTGGGCCCTCACAGCCCTGGCTCCATCTGAAAGGTCGTCCGGAAGGTCATTCAGCTTTCTGATCTAATTAGCATATTATGCTTTTATTATAGATAATTATGCATACAATTAATTCTATAAGTATGACGATATCTGGGAAGAAACTTGATGGAAGTTTCTTTGTCTGCGTTTTCCTGTGGTATGTAGGAAATGCCCACTTTTCTAGTTAAGCAGCTCTGATGATTTTTGAACACTTAAAATGATTGCTCTTGTCCTTGATGCATTTACTCACATGGAGGGTAAATATTTAGAGCAATATATAGGGATTTAGTCTTGTGATCCTATTATGCAGAAATATAAACACTGACACTATATTTATCCCATGATGTTTGTCCTGGGACTCAGTATAATGAAACAAAACAACTATTTTTTAAAAAAGTTTTCTACAGCCTTGAATAAGTTTGTAACAACATGATGTAGAAGGCTTTATTGTGTCTTCCTACTTTCATAGAACACACTAAACATAATCAGTCTACATGTGCCCAACACTTTTAACAGACAGACTTAAAACTGATGGTCTGAGTAATCTATAAAGTGGTTTAAAGAAATGTGATTTTTTAAAAAGAAAAACCAAAGTGCAACAATAGAGAAGTGGTTACTTATAATTCTCCACTTTATTCCATGAACATAGGAAGCCAGCATGATACATTTAACTGACCTTCTTTTTAACACAATCTGTTGTACACTCCGCCCATGTAGAAATATGAGTAAATTCATCCTGAAAGGCGAGTTCTGAAGATGTATCATGTCAGCAGGAGATAAAAGTAAGTCATCGTGGCATAGCGTCTGTTTTTAGGATAAGAAAATCATGCCATCTTTGCTTTCTCTGATTTCTTTTTTAATTCACAGACCTAATTCGAAGGGATTAAAAGTTAAAAGCTCTGTCTTTTTAAATATTAAAAAATGGAAAATTAGAGGTAGAGAGAGGTTCAGGTCATTGCCCAGCTCGTGTAGCTAGTAGGAAGTATAGCCAGGATTCAGACTCAGATTAGTCTGACACTGGCATCAGCATCCTTACTGTCTACACTGTCTGTCAAGAAAATATGAAATTGTTTCATTCATGGGTCCACCTGATTATTCAGTTATTTCTGATGTACACATTCTTTGGGATTTTTTGATCCAATCCTTTAATTTGACTACATTTGAATAAAATTTAAATGTAACTTTCAAGTTTTGAACCTTAAAATTATATACCTTTACCAAGTTGGATAAAATATCCTTCTCACAGTGCCTAATGGCCCGCATCTCCATTGGCCTCAGGAATCTCCCAGATTGTTTAGTTTGTCACCACCCTGGGCTCTATATGCTCTTCCTCTCTGTGCGATTAACATCATCTTCTCCCTACCCTGCACCCCCACCCCAGCTTTGAAACCAAATGAAATTTAGTGCTTCAATTTCCCTGGTGACTTGGAAGGATGAGCCAGCAGAGAAAAACGCCAGGCAGTAGGGTTTCTCTGTCCCACTTTGTCCTCACTTACGCTAGGAGCTGCGTCAGATTCCCCAGCTGCCATTCCGCTCTGCCCCACAAAGGTCACAGTCAACAGAGCAACACCCAGTGCATCCCTCCCATCAGTTCCCACATACGCATCTAGTTGCTCATCCAGGACTCCTGTGGGGGCCATGAAGCACTTCCCTGCCATCTCAGCCATAGACCCCCATTTATTTCCAAACTCAAATTCTGTCTTGAAGACTTTTCTGACTGCTGTCCATCTTATTACTGTTTTTCTTCCTTTCCTTTCAACATATGACCATACCCCGAGTTTGAAAATCTGTGTTCTCTCTGCTGCATTGGAAAAAGCATGTGTTTGCTGACTACATGGTTTGAGTCAACAGAGATCAACAATTTTACTTAACAGCAGGTGCCCTGCAAGTTTCCTAATCAGCCTCTTTCTTGTAGATTTAGCTGGGACCAGATAGAAGCATTTTTCTTTTTTTCTTAATCGCCAAAGGATGCCAAGTCTACTTTTTCTTATGCGCGTAGACCAAGCCAACACACAAATTAACACATGAAAGAGATCATTTTATTTGGGTGTAAAAATAAATGGTGAGAGGTTGATCTCTGTAGCTGATACAACAAGTTGAACTAATTGGTATTATCTCTGACTGTTCTGTTCTCATAAGAAAAAATATCAGTTGTCCATAAGGATGAATAATCTTAATAAGGGATTCTGTTCTGCTCTTTAGAAGTTCCTACCTCCTATGTTCCACTTCACAGTACGAAGCAAAGCCGGAAAATATGATTTTCCCCCAACTGCTTCAGTTTCCATGTCCATTGTTTCCATTTGTAGACACTGGTCATCTCGGCATGCAGTGATGAAATGGCCACTGAAAACCATCACCTGTAGACACCTGTGTCCAAGCACCTAGAAAGAGAAAGGAGAATGAGTTCATGACAAGTAGTTGCGGTCCTGAAACACTTTGGTGAAATTAAACAATAAGATTGGGTTGGTGAGTTGCTTATAGATACAGTGGAGAACTTGTAGAAAAAGAAAATGGCTAGCTCAGGGCTATAGGTCCTCAACTGAAGTTGAAGGGATTGGAACACCTTTCCCACAACCCATTAAGAAATCCTTATTTTCTATAGCTACCTGGCTGAGATTTCCTTTTTTTTTTTTTTATCTTCACCCAAAGATATTTTCCCATTGATTTTTAGAGCGAGTGGAAGAGAGAGGGAAAGACAGAGAGAAATATTGATGTGAGAGAAACACATCCAGTGGTTACCTCCTGCATGTGCCCCAACAAGGGCCCAGCCAGGGAGGAGCCTGCAACTGAGGTACATGCCCTTGACCGGAATTGAACCTGGGACCCTTTGGTAGACAGGCCAACGCTTTATCCACTGAGACAAACTGGCTAGGGCATGGCGGAGATTTCTGCAAGCTACCGCATAGTCTCTTCCTAATGGTAGCTGAATTACAATGTAAATTAAATTCTCCAGCTCACAAGATTTTTTAATATTAGATATAGGACATGGATGGGAAAGGACTCAGCTTCTGAAAATTGGAATGGGTACGTAGAGAGAGACTTTCATGACAGTGGGGGCCTTAATCCCTTAAATCCTACTGAGCCTCATTTGGTAGGAAGGGTAGCCCTTCCCTGTGTCTAAGGAAGTTGGCCTTCCCTTGCCTGAAGGTTCTGTAATGTCTGAAGGGAATGTTGATCCTCTTCAGGAAGATCACAGCTTCCAGATATACAACTAGACTTCAGTCCCAATTGATCCCAGAGGATGAATTACAAAGAATAAACAATTGGTACTATAATACACACCAATATAATTACACTATTTTCTCAATTTATATTGACAAAAATCAGGGGGAAATATTGTGGAAATGGGTCCTCAGGGTGTTGGATTCAGTTGGAAAGAATATAATGTTTGGTCTGGCTGAATTTCTTGATGTGAGATTTTCAATTGAATCTGTTAGCCCAAATAGAATGGAGTGGCTCTAACAGTTCCCTGAATAGGCCATTTCATGGGCCAGAGCCTTCAAATGAAATGGAGATTTGGTCCCTTAGAGGAATGACCCTGGTACACAGCCAACATTTTACTACCCTCCTCCTGTCCTCATGCCACTTTACCTGAAGCTGTTTATCCGAGTCTCTGCATTGAGTAGAGAATTATTATAATTTAAGGTAATTATCAAACACATGTTTTGAACTGATACGTACACCTGAAGGTCTAAAATTTCACTGTGATCATAGTAGGGACTAATGGAAGGTAAGGATCTAGAAAGTTGTGGCTTCCATCCATCTCAAGTCGGCCTTAGCTCTGATACATTGTGTTCTATCCCTCAACCTGCACTGTGGCCTCTTGGGGAATTCCATATTATCAGCTGACTAAGGAAGAAAACGGTCTTGATTTATAGATGATACTGGACAGTATGTACAAAATGAAAACGGATGTCTGCAGCCCACCTTCAGAGTGGCCTTGAAAGACTCTGATGATGGCAGATCTTCCAAGTAGACAGAACTTTAAGGAGGGTGATTGGTGATTTCTTTTTCCTGGAAGAAGAGATGACCAGAGTTCAACAGCTACAGATATTCATGAGCAGTAGCTAGTAGTTTGGCTGAATGGTCCAAGATTGTAAGGAAGGTCATTGGAACGTGCTGCAATGGATGCCTGGGGCGGGGGGGTGGGGGGGCGGTGCGGGTATGTGGATACACCTCTCTGAAGGGTGAAAGAGCATGAGAATGTTTGTGCTGCATGGGAACGCTCCCCAAATTGCAATCTCTTCAAAGAGGAGGATTTTTAATATTTAGGTGGACAAGGAGACCCATGCTGTAGATGTCAGCCAGCCTCTTACTCTAGCCAACCAGTCATTTCTCCATGAGCACATGAATGAAGTGGTTATGGCTTCAGGGACAGAGCTTATGTAGGAGCTCAACAGCATGTTCTTCCACTTGCTAAAGGCAGTCTGCCTTTGACGTTTGCTAAGTGAATCAGCAGCTACCGTATATCCTTTTACACTATGTGGGGCGCCACAAGAGTTCACATGTTGTCACTGATTCAATAGCTCGTCTTATTGGGGTAAGACCTAGACCTTCAGCTCCTGCCAAATCTCCTTCAACTTCTCAGAGTCCTGGGCCAAGTGCACGTGCAGCTCCATGGGAAGGGCAGTCGGTCTCCTCACAGGCCACCCAGAGCATCCCAGTCAGAGGTGGTGTGAGTTCTCTTTCATCCTTGTGGGTTCCACTCTGCCCTTTTTCTTTTCCATATCCAACTTTTCTTTTTTATTGCTGTCTGGCTAAGCTATACTGCCTCAGGGTGAACACTATACATAGAGACAGTAGCCTGTGGAAACCCATCTACAAACTCCCACCGTTGCTGAAGACCTAAGCCTTGTGATAAGTCACTTATTCTGTATCATTCATCTTGGTTACAAGAGAAACATGATCTGAGAAAAATTCCATTTTTAAATAATCTGTACACACATTTGTTTCCACCAGCAAGATTACATTTAAAGATCAGGGATCAGAAAATACCATCACAACCACAGCCCCATTAGCAGGCAATTTAATGGTCTCTTACTTAGGTACCGGTTTTTACTTTGAATCAGTTGTTTGCCTTCTTAAAATGCCCACATTTTGTCCTGATTATTCAGAAAGTAAGTTTCTTTGTGTGTTGCTCCCCACCATTTCCAGTATACAATCAGGAAGATCTGAGGAATTCACTGCTTATATCTGGAAAAATTTTATCAAAAAGCATGGGGTCAGGAAGAGATTAACCAAAGAGCTTTTATGCATATATGCATTACCCATGGATACAGACATTAGTGTGGTGAAAGCCTGGGGGGAATGGGGAGTGGGATGGAGAGGGTCAGTAGGGAAAAAGGGGGGACAGCTGTAATATTTTTAATGATAAAGATAAATTTTTTAAAAGTATTTTAGGATCATTCCAAAATCATTTCAATAATAAGGCTTGGCCTATATATTTTTCACTTATCCCTTTATTGCTTCTATCTGTCATGCGCAGCCATGTGTGATAAGCAATTACAGAAGATCCTTTATGAAATCGCATTATGTTGTACTGTGCTCTATGTTATATGTAACCCAAGGCGTTTAGCTTTATAGCATCGGATCAATTAAAAGAATGTGGAATAGTTAGAAGATAATAAGAGCAAGTAATTCAACAATTTGACATTTAACTGTTAGGTTTGATCTCAAGGTTATACCAAATGCAAAATGTTCTCTGTCCTTTTTATCTTTATATTTAGAAATCTCAGAGAATAAACAGTAGCAAAGGCAGCACATATTTCTTTTTTTGAAATACTATTTTTATTGGATTGATTGGGGTGACATTGGTTAATAAAATTATATAGGTTTCAGGTGTACAATTCTATAATACATCATCTGTATATATCCTCACCATTTATCCCCCTGTACCCTCTCTACTTCCCCTCTGCTAATCACCATACAGTTGTCTGTGTTTTATGGAATACTACTCAGCCATAAAAAGGGAAGGAAATCTTACCTTTTGCAACAGCTTGGATGTGCTTGGAGAGTATTACGCTAATTGGAATACCATATGATTTCACTTATATGAAAAAAATAAAATAACAAAATAGAAACAGGCACAGATAGAGAACAGATGGATAGCTGTCAGAGGGGAGTGGATTTGGGGGATTTGTGAAAAAGGTGAAGGGATTAGGCAAAAAAAAACACTCAACAAAACAAAAAACAGCCTACGTCATATTTAACGTTAGCTGTGAGCAACTTCTCCTATACATCAAAAATTCATTCAAAACACATCTGGTTGAAGGTTTTGCTTTTAAAGGTAAACATGGCAACATCTAACCTCATCATAAGTGAAGACAAGGTGATTATATTTTTTAGAGATACACATATTTTTAGATCTCAGATAAGTCCAAGAGGTTGCAAAATGTAGGGAAGAAAATGAACCTTGTGGTTTTTTAAGTAAAGAAAATCTTCACCTACACGAGAATATCATGGATATGGAGATGAAGATCAGCTCTATAACTATTATTTTCAATTGTCAATAAACCAATTTGGTGCATGGCCAGTGCATTGCAGTTTTCTGGAGGGAGTTGCATTCAAGAATTCAGATACCCCTGGGTCAGTCAGGCTTATACCTGCACCAGCATCCCTGGTCCTGGCCGCTCCATTCAGAAGCTTTATCAGGGGACCTGGGCTGAGGTGCTATTCTCCACAGGGACTCTACCTTTTGGTCCCTAATTCTCCCTCTCCCCTTATACCATGTTCCATCAATAATTTCTAGTATTAAATAGTTTTTAGTGTTCTGTTTTAAATTCTTCTTGTTTCTTTTAGTATTTGGATTCTTTTTTAATTGGTTGCCCCAGGGATTTCATTAACATTTGTTGTGGACTGAATACTCATAGCAACTCCCAACCCCAATTTCACAGGTTGAGGCCCTACCCATCAACCTAATGGTATTTGGAGGTTGGTTCTTCGGGAGGTAACTAGGTGTCATGAGGGTGGGCCTCCATGATGGCATCAGTGTCCTTATACAAAGAAGAAGAGATCAAGAGATCCATGCTTATTCAAATTGATCTTTATTGTTGAAAGTATTACAGATGTCACCCCTTTTCCCCCAATGACCCACTCTACCCCATACCCACCCCTCCTCCCCCCAGGCCAACAGCACTATTGTCTGTGTCCATGGGTTATGCATATATGCACAGAAGTTCATCAGTTAATCTCTGCCCCTGCCTTCCCTCTGAGATTCATCAGTCTCTTCCAGGCTTCGGTCTTTGGGTCTGTTTTGTTCCTCAGTTTATTTTGTTCATTATAATTCCACAAATAAGCGAGATGCCATGAGACTTGTCTTTCTCTGACTGGCTTATTTCGCTTAGCGTCGCCATGCTTATTCTTTCTGCGTGCACATGCAGAAGAGATCATGTCAGTTCGCAGGGAGATGGTGTCCCTCTACTAGCAAAGAGAAGAGATGTCAGAATAAAACCGATCTTGCCAGCACCTTAATCTGGACCTCTCAGCCTGCAGACCTGCTAAAAATAAATTTCCGTTGTCTGAGCAACCCAGCCTATGCTATTTGGTTATGACAGCCTGATAAGAATAAGACAGCATCTTAACCTAGAACAATCAAATTTGAATTAATACCAACTTAATTTTAATAGTGCGTAAAAACTTTCCTTCTATTATATCATCATACAAAGTACATCTTATGGGAGGCCAGGGGAAGGTCAAGGGGAGAAAAAAAAAGACATATAATACTCTTTGTAATACTTTAAGCAATAAAGCAACATTTTAAAAAAGTACATCTTTATACATTTATGAACCCCTCAAAATGGTTTGTTATTTCACTATGCAGTCGCCTTTTAAATCAGGCAAAAAAGAAAGTTACAAATATAAATGCATCCACTGTCCTTTATAATTAACACTGCAGTTACCTTTCCTGATACTCTTCATGGTGTGTGTGCCTGTGTATGTGTGTAGATTTGAGTTACTGTGTGGCGTCATTGCAACTGAAGGCTTCTTTTAGTATTACTTATAAGGCATATCTGCTAGTGACAATTTAACTCAGCCTTAGTTTGCATGAAAATGTCCTAATTTCTCCTTCATTTTTTGGAGGTAGTTTGTGGCACATGGAGTAATTATTTGACTTTTTTCTTCTCTTTCAGCACTTTGAGTATGTTCTCCGGATGCTGTCCAGCCACCGAGGTTTCTAAAGGTAAGTCTCATATTGCTGTTGTCTCGGATTCCTTGCCTGCGGAAAGGTAAGTCCTTTTTTTTTTCCTGCTGCTTTCAAGATTCACCCTTCATCGTTTGGCTTTCAACAGTTAGACGATGACGTGCTTTGCTGTTGAGTTTATCCTACTGGGAGCTTGTTGTGCTTCTTAGATGTGTAGCTTGATGCTTTTCATTTCATCCTGCTTCCCTATTTGCTTGCACATCTCATGATTTTGTTGTTGAAACAATCTTGTTGTTGTTGGCTTGTTGGATGTGTTGTTGCTGCCGCCACCACTGTGTGTTGGTTGAATTGCTTTCCTGAACTAACTCTGCAAAGTCTGAATTCTTTGTTGTGTGACACCAAAGTCTAAGCTCAGATCAGCCAGTGACTGAACCAAGATGTCCTTAAATGCATTGAACCTAGAAGAGTCCCACCCTTCACTGAGGACTCTCCGTACGTACGGTGTTAGGATGCAACTTCAAAACACTAGCTGTGTGTCACTGTGCCTTACCCGTCACTCCCCGCATTGCCCAGGACCCGAACGGTCGCCCGCAGTGGGCGGTGGGACCCTCTGTCTTTTCCTGCGTATGCGCCCCACACTCCTGTGGGCAATAACGTGCATCTAGGTCCCCAGGAATGCGTGCTGGCTTTGCAAAGCCACTGTGGATATCTCAGATCGCAGATTTTTCTTTCATGGTTTTGCCAAATTTCTTGCTTGTCCGCCTGGTCTATCCTTTGTAGGCAGCTTCAGTGTGAAACCATTGCCCCTGATTGTTGTTGCTATTTAACAAAACCCTTCTCACTGAGCAGGCCTTCTCCCGAGAGCTCATAATGTACCAGCTAAACGGTATCAGTTCTCTAGCTATGGAGCTTTCCAAAGAGCAGTAAGCCATTCTGCTTCTTCCAGGCGCCCCAGAGCACTGGTTTTCAAAGCTTGCTTGGTTCCAGGATTGATGGCTTTCAAGGCTACCTTGCGCTGGGGGAAGATGCTGGGAAAAGGACAAGTTAAAATGCCACAAAACTCGCTGTTCTTCCCAAGGTTCAGTCATTCTCCTTGAGAAAATACTTCTCAGGTTAGAGCAACCTTTTGGTGAATTATCTGGGTTCAAAAAAGGCTGGCAGGGCCTATTTGTGACTGTTCTCATGTCTTTTATGGAATTGTGGATTGCTGGGTGTTTTCATGGCGCCATTTCAAAAAGTAAAATGGACTTGAGCAGAAAATAAGAAAAATAGATCTGATGTGAAAATCTTTGAAAGGAAAAAATGAATTGATGATGGTCAATGGTAAATATGAATACAAAAATAAGTCATAAAGCGGTGTTTGGAGATTAATTAGTGGTTCGGAGTGGCAGGGAAAAATTTTTTTAAACTGCCTTGTGGTATTTATCTTTTTCCAACTGGCTTATTTAGCTTAGCATGATTGAAAGCGAAGGTATTAACAATGAACTCTTGTAATGTTGCATACCGGTTTGCTATTGTAGCTATTTTTCTGAGAATGCTAAAATATCCACCTTCATTGTAACTGTACGTGGCTATATCTCTATGGGGCAAATATGAAAATGAAGGTGAAGCAACTTGTTTCTCTATGCAAAAGGGGCACATGCGGGGTTGATCTTTCAACTTTGATATGACCGATCCCAGAGACTTAGCCAGGACCGGCCCGCGTGGCTCCAGGACAGCGCTGCGGAGTGATCAGGTAAGTCACGCTCCAGGCGGTTCATTCATTGTTCGGTCCACAGTTCTGGTTCACTGTTTATAAGTTTTGTGTTGCAATTTTTACCTAATAAATCTCTGGTGCCTTGGGAGACATGAGTGAACACTTTTCTAAAAGGACCCTTTGGAATTGAACTCGTGTGTAAAAGCTCTTAGTAATCAAGTACTGTCTTGGGGTATCATGTACGTGGTCATCTCGCGTGTCCCTGATCACTTGCCCTGCCACACTATTCAATTAACCTGTCAGCCAACGTTGCAACAGAGGACACAGAGCGTTGCACACCACAAAAGCTCTCGCGTGAGCCCACTCAGCTGTGGTCTATCCATTACTCGGACCTCATGCAAAAGGAGAACTCATAAAGGTGCAATTGTACTAGCCTCCTGCGCTCGGCTAAATTCCTCACAATAATCCAATTCACCATGCTCAACTCCCAACCATCCTTCCGGTCAAAGACAAAGAATACTAGACTTTGATATGCCCCCTTCTCTCCACCTTCATTCTCTTATTCCAGGGAAGCCTCTAGATGGCTATGAAGTTAGAAACTATCCCAAGCCTGTATCAACCCTTCCTACAGAATGCTTGTTCTCAAACCGTTTCCTATTTGGTTTATTTCTTGTTTGGCTGCTACTAACAGGGATCTCACTCAGAACTTTCTAAATAGAAACCATGTCCATTTTTCAAGACCTTGGCATGAAGAGGTTTGTGGAGATAAAATGTTTAATCCTCAGACAAGGTCATCAGCATTTCATTTTTTTTAAATTTGAGCTTTTTTTTCTTTCTCTGATTTGCGTAAGTGAAAGGAATGAGGACAAAGGTGAAGTGTGATAACCCGGGAAAGCTAATCCTTTCCCTTCTGGTGTCGGGATTGGAGGGCAGCCTCTCACTGGGGATTCTGCTGGGGTAATAGATTTTCAGAGAGTCTCTCTCTCTCTCTCTCTCTCTCTCTCTCTCTCTCTCTCTCTCTCTCTCTCTCTCTCTCTCTCTCAATTTGGAGGAGCTACTTTCTGCTTCATTGTTTTGCTTATGTAAATATAATTAATTCATTAGCTCTTGCCAGAAAGCAATGTGACTGATATTAAGTGATTTTTCTACATGGGATTCCAGAAATCATTTTTTAACTTTCTAATTAAGAGCCAGTTTATTGTTAATCATAGAGCCATCTGTGTGAGACTCGGTGTCCTTCAATCTGAACAATGAGGAGTTTGCGGCTCGTGGGAAGAAGCCACTCAGCCCATCCTTTCTCTGGGGAGGGCGCTTTGGACTCTGACAAGTCTGGAATTGGAATCCTGGGTTAACATTAACTAGACCGACATGACCTTTACTGAGATTCTGCCTTTCTGAGCCCCCGTTTCCTCATCTGAAACACAGGGTTGGTGGTCTTATTTCTCTCATAGGTTCCTTGTGCAGGTAAAATGAGATAATGTATGTCTAACTCCTAGAGCATGGCAGAGTGTATGCCAAATAATAGTATGGAGGTGGTAAAGAATGTTTTTTTAAAAAATTAACTCCTAAGCCAAGTAGAGAAAAGGGAAAAATGAATCTGTACGCCAGAAAATTGATTATATTCTTCTTGGGAAAATATTCTTTCCAAATATGTTTAGTTTACTAGTCTTTAACACAGGACTTTAAAAGATGGGTTTTAATTTTTATCAAACTAACCTTAGGTACTTGATGCATATTAAATAATCTAAGACTTGGAAAAGCAAAGTTAATATGTGCATTTCAAAAATCAGTAAATTACAAGCTATTTTAGTTATCACATATTTTCTGTGCTTGTGTCTCTCATCATTTCATTATTTATTATCACTTGGGGAATAAGAAAAGCTAAGTGGTAGGTTGAGAATTAATGCTCCCAGAGTAAGAAGAGGCAGCAGAAAATAAAAGATGCCGTGGGGGAGTGGAGGTGCCTATTGTAGGCCCTGACATAATACATGCAACTTTAAAATTGTTATATGAATGGATAGATGATGAGTGGATGAATGAGTGACATATTGAAAAAAAAAAGTAAATATCAGAAATGTCCTGCTAGGTATTAATTAAAGACAAAGTGTGATTTCAGGAGTTTTATATCTTAGCATTAGGAGTTAATAGATTTCTTATGTGACAAAGGGGAGATATTTTTATGTTGTCATTTTTTATACAGGTATAATTTGATAGAAAAATCAATATTATTTTAAGATTCTTATACCAATTTACAAAGAGCTACCGCACTTTATTCTTCTTTGAGTTCATAGTAAATTTGAGTGTCAGATGAGAATTTGAATGAATATTTTATAAATGTGAAAAGGTATTTTAGGGAGATTAGTTGCCTGGAGCCAAGTATTCTAATATGATATATTCTAATCTCCCCCACGATATCTCTAAGACTACTGTTATAGGAAAAACAACTTGGTGGAATGAAAGATGTAGGAAGATTTCCATGTGAGACACTGATAAATATTTTTTTAAATACCATGTGCTAAAGCAACATCCTCTCAGGGAATAATGAATAGAAAAAAATAATTACCTGGTAGGTAATAACATGCAAATTGTCTTATTTACTAAATTTAATACATTTGATGCAAATAATATTATATTCCTAGCCTTAAATATTACAGATGACTAAGAACAACAACAACAAAAAAAACATGCAGTCAGACCCAATATTACCAACACAAAGAGTGTTTTGTTATTAAAAATAAAAAATCCTGGAAACATTGTAGGCATTAATATTTTATATTCCTTTTTCGAAAAATTTTTCAGTATTATTAAACTCCTGCTAATTTGATTTTGGGGGATATATTTTGCTTTCATTGTTTAAATATTCAATACAGTAAACAAAAAAAGTCAATGGGTATAAGTGATATAATAAAAATGGGACTTGAAGGTATGAACATGACTATTCTGTATAATAAAAGCCTAATATGCTAAGTGTCTGACAGTTTGTTCAACCGTTCGACCAGTCGCTATGACACACATTGACCATCAGGGGGCAGATGCTCCAACTGGTAGGTTAGCTTGCTGCTGGGATCCAGCTGAAGGGACTAGGTGAGAGGGGCAGGACATGCCCTGAAGCCCTGCAGTCCCTCCCCAGCTCCGATAGTGTACCTGGCGGGGTCCCTCGGCCTGGCCTGCACCCTCTCACAATCTGGGCCCCCTGGGGGATGTCAGAGAGCTGATTGAGGCCCAATCCCCACAGGCCAGGCCAAGGGACCCCACTGTGGCATGAATTCGTGCACTGGGCTTCTAGTTTCTAAATAATAGTGAAATCTCATCTCTTAAAAACTTTCTTTCAGCATCAGTTTCCTGAAACCTGTTGCCTATATTTGATTCGTGGAAAGACCTACAAAGAACCAACAAGTCACTTCGCTCTCTGTCACCTCCACCGTCTGTGCCAGCGGTTCTCAACCCTTTCACAGGGGTCGCCTAAGACCATCCTGCACATCAGATATTTACATGACGATTCATAACAGTAGCAACATGACAGTTATGAAGTAGCAACAGAAATAATTTTATGGTTGGGTCACAACATGAGGAACTGTATTTAAAGGGCCAGAAGGTTGAGAACCACTGGTCTGTACCTACCATATATATTTTTAAATATATTTTTATTAATTTCAGAGAGAGGAAGGGAGAGGGAGCGAGAGATAGAAACATCAAAGATGAGAGAGAATCATTGATCAGCTGCCTCCTACTCTGGGGTTTGAGCCCGCCACCCGGGCATGTGCCCTTGACCAGAATCAACTCCAGGACCCTTCAGTCCATAGGCCGATGCTTTATCCACTGAGCCAGCGGTTCTCAACCTTCTGGCCCTTTAAATACAGTTCCTCATGTTGTGACCCAACCATAAAATTGTTTTCGTTGCTACTTCATAACTGTCATGTTGCTACTGTGATGAATCGTCATGTAAATATCTGATATGCAGGATGGTCTTAAGCGACCCCTGTGAAAGGGTCGTTCGACTGCCGAAGGGGTCGCGACCCACAGGTTGAGAACCGCTGCACTGAGCCAAACCAGCTAGGGCTACCTTATTTTTTTGACACTTATATTCCAAAGAAGCTCTGAAAGCCCCGCAGAGCCTGTGAGTCTATGAATATAGGCTGATGATCTCGTTGAAAGTCTCTTCGAGGATTGGCGTTTGCTGTAATTATGTGGTTCTCAGAGGGCATCCCAGAAGTGTGTACTAAACATGAGCTGCCAAATCAGTTACCCTCTTCCCATTTCCCAACTACCTGGCCCTCGCCACTAAAGTACATTACTTCCTAGATTGATTTTTGAAATTTAGAACACAGTTCATTTCCTACCTCTCTCCCACCCACCCCACCCCCAGATTTCTAAGATATCTGTTACTGACAACTCCTTGGTTCTTTCTGTTCTATAAGAGAATATGCTCACCTACTTCTGGGGGGAAAAATACTGCAATGAAAAAGGATCCCGGCTCCTCCAGTTTAATTGAAAGCATCCAAATAAAATTGTGGTGAGAGAATAGCACACAGTAGGATGGGCAAGACTGTTGCCCAATAATCACTTTAAGACACGGAACAATGGAAGCACACTTACTACGAGGCCCTTCTTTCACATTCTCAGTTATTCTTCCATGTCCCAAATGTTTTATAAATGGGCTTTAGCAGCAGAGAGGTTTTTATGAGATGAGACAATAACAACTAAGAAACTATGTAGGTCAATGGAGGGGGGTAAACAGGGATAGAGGAAATAAAAATATGTGATATACCTATAATAGTGGACATTGCCATGTAATTAGCATATATTTCAATAATATTGAGTGAAACTAAGTAAGGAAGGGAAGAAAGGAGGGAGTGAGGGAGGAGAAGATTGGCAAGGAGAAAGAGAATGCTTAGTCTTACCTCCCATATACATTGAGGGACCCAAACCACAAAACCTTCCAAGGCTCCTGATGGGGAGTGATGGGAAGAGCAGTCTTGGATGGGGGAACGACAGTTGGTAAATGTTCAGGAGACACATCTCCCTCCAATGCCTATATTTTTTTCATGTTTTTTTAAATATATTTTTTTATTGATTTCAAAGAGGAAGGGATGGGGAGAGAGAGAGAGAAACATCAATGATGAGAATCATTGATCAGCTGCCTCCTGCACACCCCCTACTGGGGATCGAGCCCACAACCCAGGCATGTGCCCTGACTAGGAATCAAACCGTGACCTCCTGGTTCATAGGTTAACCTTCAACCACTGAGCCACGCCAGTTGGGCCAATGCCCACATTTAAACTTCTCTTCAGCTGCCCCATCTCCCAGGCTCACCTCTCAGCATCTGCCTCAAAGATGTGGTCCAGGTGGTTCACAGAACGTTGTCTGTTTTATCCGTAATATATAGGGTGTCCCCCCAAAATGTAGACACACTTTGAGTAATTATAAATTCAGGGTTTATTAACACACATTTCATTTTCAAAATGTAATAGAATCTAAAGAAAAGTGTGTCTACATTTTGAGGGACACCCTGTATATGGAACTTCACTACATCTGGGGGGAGAAAGTACTTTGCTACATTTGGGGAACAACACAAATAGGAAACAAAACAAGAAACTGATACATTAAGATATATTTTATTTTACTCTAAATATCCTTAACCAGATATTTCTGACCCAAGTTCACAGGGAAATTGTCTGTGACAGGTGCTATTACATTTTTGTGAGCATACCAATTTAGAGTCATGTTATTTTAACTTAAATTGCTGGTTATCGTGTGGGTAAGATTCTAGTCTTTCTTTTTAAAACGTATTGTCTATATGGTCTCAGATACCTAAAATTTTTGTTAAATTATAAACTTTTTTTTATTTAAAAAAAGGGCATTGACTTCCAATATTCTCTTACCTAAATGGCAGATCTGCTCTCTCCGTCTCAGTCGTTCCATGTCCGTCGGGCTGCTCTTTCTGAAATGGTGTATTGGATTGTTTCCCCATTTGAACAACTCGACTGCTCTCTCCTGTCCACAGAAGAGAGCTCACGTGCCCTAGGTTGAAATCAATGAAGACATTCACAGCATAAAGCATTGCCTCGTTTTTACTTTTGTCTTCAGATATGAGGAAGTTGTATCTCACACAGCCAAAAGTCATGTACTGTTTGCCCCACAGCTGGCTGATTCCAGGCACTCAACAGTATCATCAAGGATATGGGTTTCATCCATAAACCCAAAGAGTCATTCCAAGTCTGTTGACTTCTTATGACTAGTCCCCTGGAGGCCATGCAAATGCTCCCCAATCTTGGAGCAGGTACTACTGTGCGTCAATATGGACAGACTCAACCCCCTAAGATAGAGTCTGCTAACATGGGGGGGAGTGTGGGTAACGGCGTTAGCACCAGAACACAACATTGCTTTTCAAAGCCTGTTACTTAAGACCATCCACAAGGTAGTCCCAGCAACCAGCAACTGTGCCCCCCTTATCATGTACTACCCGCCCCTTCCCTTCTTTCTCATGCTCTGCAGATGACCTGCTTTGGTTAGAGGAAAGAGGGAGGGAGGATACGTCCATGTCTCTAAGGCGGGTATCCTTTCCCTGAGAGAGGATATGGAGGAGGGGCCAGAATGTTCTTTTAGAAAGCATTTCATGCAGTCTATAATATAATTGATCTTGAAATGTGAGTTACAGAAAAGAAAGCCTGACACTATGTTTATTCTGGTGAACAGATAAAGTAGACATGTCTATTTAAAGAGAGTTCATAGGACAATAAGTTTTGATGTATTACGTTTTACTACATACATAAGTGGTTGGAATTCAAGCATTCCTAATATGAAGGCATCTTTGCACTATGAATTCAGTAGACCTGTTATTACCGATCCTGTAGATATACCAAACTGTTTTATTTTAAAAATTAAAATATGTAGTGGATTTAATGTAAAGAAACACATTGTAACATATGGAAGTCTAAGATGCATAGATATTGACTAGTAAAAATGTGCATATGTAATACACATTTAAGAAAGAGTCACATCTTAAGAAATAAAAAACACAGGTAGAGGTTATTGAACAGGGATTAGATCTGGAAAATGTCTAATTGCGGCACTAATTATAACCAGTGTGTTGGTGGGACATCACTTAGTATCTTCAGTCTCCTCCTATAGAGAGAAAGAGTGTTTTAAAGTTTCCTTCCATTTCTGATCATGTAAGATCATTAAAATTGAAACCAAATATAGGGAGGAAGAAATTAAGGTACAAAGTCTTTCCCCTTAAAAAAAATAAGCAAAATCTTGTTGGTTGGCTGTTTTCCTTCGTCTAGTTCCACGGTAAAATATTCACATTATTTAACTTAATACCAGCTACTTTCTGAAGTCAAAGTCAATTGCTTGATAAGGTTGCCTTTAATCTGTCTCAAGCTAATTTCGCTTTTTATTTTTTGAACATGGCCAATCTGCCAACTTTTATCTGTCACTTCAATGCCCTTGCAGGCAGTAGGCCAGCGATCAGTGCCTTCCTCCTGGCCAGTTTTCAGCCCTTATCACCTATGAATATCTTTCTGTCTCTTCCTTATCATGCAATTACACAGCCCTCAATGGTTGCAACCCCTGTCTTCTCCTCAGAGCTGTACTAACTGTGTCACTATGACACAGGTAATTTCTAATGGAGCCACATTCCTTGGGTGTTGACCAGCGTGGCAATGGGAAGGTTAATCCACTTCAGATCAATTCAATGAGTCAGATCTTTCACATAATGGTGTTTATCTCACAATATTAAATAACCCAAATACATTTTTATCAATATAAAATTGTTATTATTTTTAATATATTTTTATTTATTTCAGAGAGGAAGGGGGAAAGAGAGAGGGCTGGAAACATCAATGATGAGAGAGAATCATTGATTGGCTGCTTTCGCATGCCCTTAATGGGTGTCAAGCCCCCAACCCAGGCATATGCCCTAACCGGGAATCAAACCCTGACCTCCTGGTTCAGAGGTTGATGCTCAACCACTGAACCACTCTGGCTGGGCTAAAATTATTTTTTTAAAGGGTTTTGCTTCTTATTGAAAGAAATGATGGCGTAGGATTGGAGGACCTCTTTTCCATACACTGAGAATAAGGTCAGCCTGGCACCGTACCTGAATAACTCATGAGGGAAGAGTAAAAGATCATCAATGAAAACAGGGTCACGGTCCCAGTGCGGAGCTTTCACTATATGCTAGTAGCACCGCAGCAGAGCAGACTTGTATACTGGAGTGCTCAATGTAAGTCTTCAGCCAGCGCTGGTCTTTATTAATAACTTTGTGGAGGAAACTCCCACCCTACCACAAAGCCTGTGGTATTTCAGAATCTCTGATTTTTAAACATTACTCTGGGGGAAAATGCTCTCATGCCTCTGAGGTAATTTCCCACTTTCCCAGTTTTTAAGAACCTCTCAAGTGTCCTTACCATAATAAGAGAGGCGTTTGCTCCCCACAGAGACACTTGCATAGCCGCATGTGGCGGGTGTGGTGGCGACCACATATACTTCTCCTCATGTACATATGGTACTGTCTGTGATGCCTGTACATGTGTGGCTGTAGGCATGCGGTGTTGTTCTCCCATGTGATGAGGCTCTAGAACAGAAGTCAGATGAAGTTAGTGTGATTTTAATTGTGCACTACAACCAAGCTGTAACCAGTTATTAATCATTTAGAACGTAATCCCAGGACATTTTTAAGCAAATAGCCTACGGTGCTTCCTGTGAAATAGTGAAGGAGAAGGGCATTTCTTCTCGGGGTTTCAAAATGGATTTATATGATTTTCTCTCTCTCTCTCTCTCTCTCTCTCTCTCTCTCTCTCTCTCTCTCTCTCTCTCTCTCTCTCTCTTTTTGGTAGTTTTTATTTATTCTATCAGTCTTTTCTGCCACGGGCCATTTGGATATTTATACCATTATTCGCCGGCCACACAAAATCATCAACTTAAAAATCAGCCTCTTATATTTGGTCAGACATTTCATTAACTCACCCCTGTGCCTGGGCAGGGCCAGAACAAATGATTTCACGGGCCTTACACGGCCCGCAGGCAGGACGTTCCCCACCTCTGCTAGGTGAGAGCTGAAGCAGGACCCCGTGGGCCTGATCCCAAGCTGGGCACACATTGACCAGGACGGAGGAGGCCTGTCAGGAACGTCCCTGCATGCGACGGTCACGGACCCTGGCAGGTCGCTGCTGAGCAGGCGGGGAGGGGTGTTTCTGAGACAGTACAGCTGCCAGAAAGCAAGACAAATGCCTTGAGAATGGGTCATAAATCATATCAGGTGTCTCAGACTTCCCCTTAGTGTATTGATTATAATTAAAAAATAAACTAATTAGTTGGAGTTACAATCATGAAGCACATGAACGCTGTGCTCACAGCGGCAGGCGGTGGCACTGCCGACGCGCAGGCGACAGGGGACAGTGATTAGGATGAACTGAACCTGGGAACTCACCTGGGAAGCTCCTGGGAGATTATTTTACATGAGTTTTCTGACCATAGCAACTGCCTTCTTAAAGGCTTTTTTTAAAACTTTAAAATCCTCCCTCCCAATAAATAAAATAAAATAAAACCCTCCATCCCAGGAAATTCCCCCTGTGGGAAGGCACACTATGATGTCATCTAGTTGGTCACTTTTAACCATAAGTGTGCCATAAAGTGTCACAGCACAGATTGATTAATCATTATTATTAATTTTAATAAGTCGATGCATGTATGTGCATTTGCCAGGCATAGACCTGATAATACACTGTAGAAAGGATTGTATTGGTTCTTTAAAGTCTCATAATGATTTGTAGCACCATCATTTCCCTCATGCATCCGCCAGTTCCTTGCTTGTGGGTGGTAATAGAAAAGGCAGCCCCAGAGCCTGGGCTTTGCTGAGGCCCCTGGAATAACTCGCTATCAGTCTTAGCCACAGTGCCCATGTCCTAACAACAGATACTGCGTAGTTTACTAACCGTGAATCTCTTTTATTGGGAATAGGATATAATCATAGATATTTACTTAGGCTCAGTTTTTAATGAATACCAACATCAACATAAATAAGCAATATATCACTATCTATGACTATTTTAAAAACACTATATTTTTCCTCCTTGGGAACTTTTTCATTAACTTACCACTTATTCGGAATGCCACATACAGAGATATTCAATTTAACAGAAATCCATAATCTACTTTGCAGAGAACTTTTTTTTTTTAAGAAACAGCAAATTGAGACACAGTGAGTCGAATTGTCATTGTAAATAGTATTTCATGAGTTATACCTGCAAATGTTAAGAATCATATTCTTAGAATTTTCATATATTGCTGGTAAGCTGTCAGCAATGGAAGGTAGCAGTTTTAAAAGTTGCCTAACTTATAGTCAGAAGGGATGTCTTAGTGTAGTAGGGTCTGGTAACAGATACGAGAAATTCATAACTTCAACTGAGCAGTGAACATTTTAAAAATTATACCCTCGTGCATAGATTAGCATTGAATTAAAATATGTTGCACAGTCACCTATAAATCACTGTTCTTAGTATCTACTTTCTTAAAATAAATCTGATAATATTAATATCTGATACTAATTGTTAAAATATTATGTGCTAAGGGCTGTGTATGGGCTTTACTTATATGTATTCCTTTTATCCCTATAGCCTTGTTTATAACATGGACATTACCCATGATACACCTGGAATGCTGTGTCTGGCTCAAACTAGCAGAGTAGCAATGGCTGAGCCAGAATGTGGGTTCAGGTGAGGCTTCAAAACAGTCTTTGGTTACAAATAGAAAAGCAAGGATTACAGTAGATGAAGGTTTATAGGATGATATAGCCTATTATGCCACCAATCCCCAAATGTAACCAAGAACAAAGCTACAGTCCTTGAATGGTGAACGCTAGAGTTCACAGATGGTTTGGGGGGAAATAGACTTTATTAAATACATCGGCAATTGACCTAAGGGCTTCCTTATAATTAAACACCTGCTCAACTTACTGTTGCATGCATGAGCTCTTGAGGATAAAAACCATAACAACATTAGGCTTCCTTGAAGTACTTTACCTTAAAAAAATTTTTTCAGAAGCGTTTAAATAAACGTAATTTGCTGTGGGCCTCATTCAACTCAGGATGCATATAGTAAGTATTTTTAACGCACAATGCACCAAACTAGTCTAATGCAATAAAGTATCTAATAATAAAAGCGTAATATGCTAATTAGACCAGACATCCTTCTGGACGACCTTCTGGATGAAGCTGGGGCTTCAAGGGAAGCCCAGGTCCTGGGTGCCAGAGGGAAGCTGGTGCCAGCAGCCGGGGGAAGGAAGGCCTACTCTTGCATGAATTTTGTGCATCGGGCCTCTAGTAGATAACAAAAAGCCCTGCCTCAATGCAGTTAAGGAAACAAAAAAAGCAAGTGCAAGACAATTTGATAAATGCTGAGGTACAGGTACAACCAGGGAACTAATGAAGCAAAAATTATGGCCCCAGTTTGGATCTGTGTTTTCAGTCCATTTTGAGCCAAGATGCATACTAATAACCACTAGGAGATGACCCAACACCACCAGGCACAGTGGTCTGGAAGGAAAAGTGGGTATGAAGTGGGGGAAGGAAGGAAAAATTGGAACTTGCCATGGATGCTGACATTACTGCAATGGACAGAAACTTGAATTTTGTTGAATTTTTTTTTCATCTATATCCATGAGAGAGATTGGTCGATAGCTTACTTTCCTTGTAATGTTTCTGTCTGGTTTTGTTATTAGTGTTGGCTTCAGAAAATGACTGAGAAAGTATTTCCTGTTCTATAAGAGTTTACAGAGAATTGGTACAATTTCTTCCTTAAATATTTCATAGACTTCACCAGTGTTTTCTGTTATGGTAGCTTATTAATTATTGATCGCATTTCTTCCATAGATAGAGGCCTATGTATATTGTTTGTTCTTTTCATGTGAGTTTTGGCAAATTCTCACCCCTAATGAGTCCCGATAACTGTCCTTGGTCTGAAGTCTGCTCGGTGTGGAAGCACTATAGCTGTCCATGCTTTCTTTTGATTACTGTTAGCCTAGTATGTCTTTCTCCATCTACTTGTTTTTAATCTCTGTGTCTCTTGTATTTAGAGTGGGTTTCTTGAAGGCAATAATTGATTCTTTTTTCTTGATCCACTCAGACAGCCTGTGTCTTGTTCTTGGTGCGTTTGAACCGTTGACACTCAGAGTGGTGACTAAGAGTAGAATTGACATCTATCACATCTGTTACTATTTCTACTTGTCTCTCTTGTTATCTGTCCCTACTTTTGTCTTCTGTTCTTTTTCTGCCTTTTGTGGTTGTAGTTGAACATTTTATATGCTTCCAGTTTCTTTCCTTTCTTAGCATATCAATTATGTTTCTTTTTTTATTTTAGTCATGGATCATTTATTTTATTTTTATTTTTTATAACTAGGATATTGTTTGTGAATGTCCAGTTTTCTGACGTGATATGTAAAAGGAGCACATGCCCATATTTTTCATTGTAAAAGTTATTTTGGCACGGTTAGCTTTAAAAAAAAAAAAAGAAAGGTGTTTCTAAAGGTTTTGTTTTATATGACATCATAAGCATAAGCATTCATTTTTAATGGTGTTTGCATTTTAATTCAAAACTGAATGCTCACTAACATATGTCTGACATCTTACCATCCTCAAGAATTCATCCATCTATTTAAAATCCACACGAACATCAAAGCATGCACCCTATTTGATTTGTGCCAACCAAATATTTCTGGGATAGGAAACTTTGTACTACTTCCCATCTTATGAAACCATCCTGGCCAAAGTGAAATTGTGAGACGTATGCAGGCTGTGGGAACTTGGGAAGTTTAGTTTTGCTTAGATCACTGTTTCTCTCATCCCCACACCACCATCCCCCATCGCAAGAGTTCTGAATGTTTCCTTCAACTTGACTTTTGTGATGTACACTGATTGCCTTATGTAACACACCTTGTTCAAACCTGTTACCTCTGTCGAGGTGAAAATCGCATCGCTAATGACATTTAGTCCCAATGGTCACATCATTATACTGTACCTTCCTTTCTTCACTGCACTGTGCCATCTTCCATTTCGCTAACTCATTTTCTTCTGCGAAGTTTCTGGGAGAGGACCTTCCCCAGGCTGCTGCTGCTATTACCCATTCCTCATACATTTTCCCTTGGAGAATGTGCTCAAAGACCCCTATTTGCAGCTAACTACCAAATCTTTGTATTGTGGTTAAATGTATAGATATCTATAATAATAAGTGGTTAATATGCTAATTAGACCAGATGTCCTTCTGGGCGAAGCTGGGGCTGTGAGGGAAGCCCAGGTCCCTGGTGCCTGCCGGCGACCAGAGGGAAGCCCGGTCCCAGGTGCCAGAGGGAAGCCGGTGCCGGCAGCCAGGGGACGGAAGGCCTACTCTTGCATGAATTTCATGCATCGGGCCTCTAGTATAATATAAATACACAGGGTGTCCCCCAAAATGTAAACACACTGTAGCAGCTAATAGCTCAATTAAAAAAATGGACTGCATTTTAATAAACACTGTCTTTATAATTCAGAATATGTATACATTTTTGGAACACCCTATAAAGTGTATATAATTTTGGAACACCCTATATAATTAAGTGTATATATAGGCGTGTATAGTTCTCTATAGCTGTATCTATAATCATAGCTGTACCTAAAATTGTAAACCCTTCTCTTGAACCAGGGATTTGCTTTTCCAAAGAATGGCTCTTAAAGTTTATATGTACTAGGTATTATATACATAGCGGCGTATCCAACATATAAACTCCCATATGTCTGCTATTGCTAGAATTCTAGATTTTACACGTTTTCTGAATAGCAGTACCCACTGACATGTTTGATTGCATCAAATGAACGAGAATAATATAAACTGTACTGATTAGACATTTGCATAAAGAATAAACTCGGCTTCTTCTGAGTTTTCCAAGTCTGCCTGGTGAGTCTCAACATCTTACACATGCTCAAGACCCAGCCTGTCATATTCTCCCACTCGGCACTTTCCTATCCAGGGACCTTCTTGAAGGAATTGGTGGGGGGGGGGGTCTCCTGCCACGCGTGTCGCTTTAAGAATTCGGTTCTCTCTCATCTCTCTTCGGAGTATCCAAGTGGCTCCCCGGCTTCTCAGCCCTCACTGTAAATGGGTCATTTTGGCACTGGGACACTCGATGCCACTTTTTAACTTTAAGTTTATTGTCTAGAACCTCAGGAGCAGTGATGTTGTAGCTTTGCAAAGCATTTCAGCATTTATGTGCAAAACTTTTTTCTATACGTTTTAGACATAAGCCAGGGGAGTATCTGGAAAAGAAACCTTACAGCTATGCAGTGGGTTCTCACTGGTCGCTCTTCGACATAAGCCTTTACCTGTACAACACAGCAGGTGTTTGTCCAGCACCTCCGCAGTGGCCAGGTCGGCAGGACGCGCCTCGCCCACAGTGGAATGTTTCCCAGCCATCACCTTCCAAGACCGGGGAGCCAGCAGGGCCGGCCAGGAAGAGCTCACCACTTTCCTCATCCTGGGGACAGGCCTGTAGATTCCTTTGGGTTTTAGCCTCACAGCAGTGCTGTCCACTGCACTAAGGTAGGTCTTCCTTTCCTCCAAGCACTTCGTGGTTCATTCATTAACACTGAACTTGCAGCCAGCAGCCCTGGAACCAGGCCCGGGGAAGTGTAGCGAATGCCCATGTTTTCTCCAGAGGCGCACCCCAGCCTTCCTGTACTAGACACCCTGTAGGCTCGCCACTTATGAGGCATTTTATTTTTATTTATTCATTCTTTTTTAATATAGTTTATTGATTTCAGAGAGGAAGGGAGAGGAAGAGAGTAATAGAAACATCAGTGATGAGAGAGAGTCATGGATTGGCTGCCTCCGCACGCCCCTCACTAGGGGTCGAGTCTGCAACCTGGGCATGTGCCCTGACCGGGAATCGAAGGATGACCTCCAGTTCATAGGTCGATGCTCAACCACTGAGCCATGCCTGCCGGGCTCTGAGGCATTTTAAACAGCAAAATTAGCAACCACAAGTACAAAAATGCAACAAAAAAGGGGGGCAATACATTGGGAAAAGCAGTTTCTTACAGTGAGAGAGCAGAGACAAGAAGGCAGAGCACAAGCTCATGCCCCTGACCTGGGAGCAAGCGAGCTGAGGGGCAGTCTTCTCCCTCCGGAATGTGTCTGTGGATGACTGTGGCGTGCCTGTGAGCATTGCTTTCGGGGTCTCACATGCACCTCAGTGAGGAGGCTACATTGCAAATACAGAGTCTGTGAATGATGAGGATCGACTGTGCGACGCTGTGCCCGGTATTCTTTCTACTTCTGGGGTATTTTATGAGATTGAGTCTGTTTTATGAGTCCCAGGACAAAGAGGAAAACCAAGATGAAATAGATAAAATACCAATCTATCCATTCTGTTTCCATCATCGACACTGTCATAAAGTATAAATTCTGGGTTTTTTTATTTTGTGACATTATGTAGATTTGTTTCATTCAAACTGATATTTCGAACATCTCAGATGATCGAATATGACGGAGTATCTAATTTGGAAGATGTATGGGTTTTGTTTTATGGTAGCTTGCCTATTTTATAAATATAAATGAAATATTTAGAGGTTACAGGATGATGCTATAAATTATGTTTATTTTCATTCTTTTCTAATGTAGGGTAGGAAATATTTTTCAGACCATCAATATGTTTGACGTTGAAGGCTACAAAGAGATGATAACCACTGTTCTCCACAATGGAGATGTCCTAGCAAAACTGCTAGGCGAAGAGCGAATGCTCTCAGTGTAAGCATTTCACATCTTCCCAGGTGCTGCAGCCCCACCCGGAACCAGGTTTCCCCTGTAAACTCACTGCTGATGCACCCATGGGACTTCTTGAGCCCAAATGCACTAAAGGAGGGAAAAGTGGGAAATGGGACAGAATCTTATGGGAAAGTAAATCCATAGATATTTTGTCCATCTTCCCTACTTCCTCCACTTACTTAGGGATTGGTTTCTATACAATCCTGGGTCAAAACCCATTGGGGCATCTGCTAATGGGGTTTTGCAGACCTTGGGTGCCTTTGATACATTGAGTATTGCTTTTGATAAGACTTCCAAGGTCAAACTCCATGTGGACAGCTCTGCATGATGTCCCTCCTGGGTAATCAAAATATTTCCAAGTGTCTTTGGTCCAGCTGATTGCGTTTGGCCAGTGTTTCCTAAATTTGTCTGAGCAAAAGGCCTATTGAAGTCACAGATGATGGATCAGTCTGCCTGGCTTTGATTTAACCCTCTTCAATCAGCTTCTTCATCAGAATCTGATCTATGAAACAATAGCAACTCAGGCCGCCTGGAGTTCTGTGAGCGTTCAGTAAGAATAGTGCCCACTCCCAGTAGAACTCTTATAAAGCGTCGGTTATCCAGAAAGTAACCTGGCTCTCTGTAGAAGAAGGCAGTTCCAGAAACATCACAAAGCTTTCTCCATGGTTTAAATTTATTTCAAGAGCGAATTACATAAACTTAGTGCTTGGCCTTAGAAATCATTTTTGCTTATGGAACAAGAAAGTAAACTTTTCAAAAGACCAAATGACTTGCCCAAGGTCACAGGTTTCATTTGTGGCACAATGACACTAAGAAGTCAGAGCAGAAGGGGATTGGACTTCGGGTGGTGGGCACACAATGCAATCTACAGATCATGAATCATAGAAATACACACTTGAAATGTATATGATCTTATTCATCAATGTAACCCCAATACATTTAATAACAAATAATAATTAAAAATAAGACATTACTATGCAATTAAAAAGAAAGAAACCAGGCCTTCTATAGCTAACTGAAGAGTATTTTCTCTTCACCTGACTGTCTCTCATATACTCAGATATTCACATATTGATTCTCTTTCAATCTAAGGCAAAAGACATTGCGTAAAGGGTAAGGTGTTAGCAAATCAATTCCCTATTACATTAGTCATTAACGCTATCAAATATCAAGCTTCTCATCACCAGTTATTTCTTATCATTGAAACACTTCAAGGTTATGACACCAAGATTATTTTCAGTCCAAAAATACTAGGCCACCAAATTATAGTCTCCCAGTTTGGACTTCTTCCCACTGTATACTACTCATTAGTTACCCTTTTAAATTTATTTTGTGCCATATTATTTTTCTTCTTAACATGATCAATTTTAATTTTGAACTTTCTTCACAGAGGCACAAGCATCTATACTTTATAATTTATTCTGTTATTTGACTAGCATGCTATATGATGAAGATGACCACTAGATCATTTCAGGTTAATATTAACCCGTCCATAGAAATGGGTTTCATGTAACACTTAAGTCAGTCAGTTGTATGATTGATTCTCTAAAAATGCAAATTTCATTAATTCAGTATTGAGTATCTCACATAGCTCAGAGTGAGAAATTTTACAGAAGTCAGTATCTATTAATATACATAAAGGACACCTACAAATTCATTAGAAAATGATGAATATGCCAATAGAAACAGACAAATAACTTGGACAAGAATTAACAATATTGATTAAATACACAGTGGCAAATAGAACATGTCAAAACACTATAAAATGCAGGAGAGGTAAGAATATTACTGAAATTTGTTGAAAGATTCAATTTTTAATTTAGGTACATACGCAAAAAGTCTGGATTAGGTATATATTTTAAGATGTTAACAAACCCAGTCTCTGGGTAGTGGAATTTTATTTTCTTCTTTTTTGCTCTTGAGTGTATATTACTTTGATGATAAAAGTATGCCTCCTTAAAATTATAACACCATAATAACGTAAATGGTACTATTTCTCCTTATGGAGAACTAGAGGCGTAAAAAGCAAGTCATTATTCATTTTAATTACTTCAAAGTGTGATTAAAATTAAAGTTTGAAAATAATGGTTTTCCTATAAAAACTTAAGAGAAAGGTAATAGTGATGTGGACAAAATTTGCTTCTCACAAATTTTTAAACATAAAACCATGAATTGTGATTCAGCATAATTTTTACTTAAGTCACTAGCACTATCAATTTCACTTTTACCTTTAGTGATTAATAGATAATAGTGATGTTTTTGTTTGTTTTCAAGTGACTGCTCGCACCAAACCAGCTGGTATCAGGAAATGTACTGTTCTTAATGGGTAGATTAGCACTTGATATTTTTGAATTCTTTAAAGAGACAACTTGGAGTAAATCAAGTACAATCTTTGCTATTTCTCATTCCATCTGGTGTATTTTATGCAAACCAGTGTCACTCACCGTTGTGTTCTATGAAGCATTGCTGTCACGCTTTCCAATATCAGTCTGGGCCCCATAGGAAGAGTGCTGTCCACGCTAAGTGTGCGTACACAAGTGAATGAGATTGTACTTGGTTTTGTTTGTCTCCTAACTACATTTCTCATGACTTTATTTAACGCAAGCCTTTGGAAGGAAAGAAAACTTGTGTCACTTTAGCTTTCACTCAACAAGCAGGCCAATTTTGCAAGTGATTCTTGTTATGTATTTCATAAGCACAAGACCATGAAAATCAGGACAGATGATAGCAAGGCCAGCAGTCCATGCTGGGGCCCGCCTAGGAGGTGAACTCAAACATGAATGATAAAGTGCTGTATTTTGTCTGAAAAGGAGCTGATGACTTCGAGGTAATTTATACCATTTCAACTACAATAAAAGATTAATATAGCTATTCTATTAGCCCCTTTCCACCTAAAATATAATGGAGCCCAGCTATAAATTGAGAAATGCCCTTTATATTTCAATGCTCCCTTCTTTTCCAAAAAAGGCTTTGTTCCACCTAATGCTTCTTATAAAACATCATAACTCATTACCAAATGATAGGAAAGGGGCATAATCTTTGCATATAAGGTATACGGAACACTTTTCAAAAAAACGGGGTCTCTGAAAACGATTTGGAAATGGAAGAAAAGGGCAGGGATAATCTTATTAGTAGTGTTTGCAGGAATTTAAACATAACGGATGCCAGATCGTTCGACCTATACACCATCCATCTTCCCGGAAGTTGCTGACCTTTGGAAAGGGCATTGAGAGATGCCTAACTACACAGAGGAAAAACATTTTCTGTAAATAACCTGCACATTACAAATAATTGGGGCTGACAGTATACAGGCCGTTCCATCCTTTCACAGCTGATAGCTCAATTTTGAAAATGAAATGTAGTCTAATAAACACTGCCTTTATAATTATCCAAAGTGTGTGTATACATTTTGGGGACGCCCTATATTTCATATTCCTACCATCATCTGGTCAATACATCTTGATTTGTTATAAGTTCTTTATTTATCCTTCAAATTGCCCAATTGCATATATATTAAGGCGCCATACTTGATCTCCATTCTTCATCATACACACACACACACACACAACATATTCATTAAAATACCATTTACGGATCTAAATCTAGAAAACTCCGTAAGCAAATCCTTAAGTAGGGTAATCTCGTTCCAGTTAATGTTTCTTATTCTTGAACACAGTTCCAATAGGATGTTATCTCAACACAACAGAGTTTAAGAATGGAATAGATATATTTTATTATACAAAAATCTTTAACCTCTGTTTCTGGCTTCTCTTACTTGATAATATCTCATAAAATATTATCTTCCTTCAAAATAACATGGTTTTGACTTCTATTGCTTAAATTTGATTTCAGTGGCATAGTGGCAGTACATTCTACAAACAACACCTACAAATACGTCCATCTCTAAATATATTACTAACAGATTCCAAAGAGAAGTGAGCAAGGGAGCGGGCCTGGCCTTGAACTTCCACAGCCTACACTTCCTATCTTTGAACTCTCCATGTGCTCCGGTCCACAGAACCTTCCCTTGCGCAGCCTGTTGGTGTTAGCGCTCTACCTGGCCCCAAAAAAGAAGCGTTCTAATGTCCCTGCAGGTGTTTACACTGGGGACCGTCCTCATGATTGCCTTTCCTGGCCCTTTCCCAGCCCCCACACGGCGGAATTCTCATCTCCATCCTCAGTTCCTGCCTCCAGCCCCATCTTAAGTTTCACCATCAGCGCAGGGACAGTGGATCTGCTTCCTGGCAGGGAGGACTTGAGGCTGCCTCTATCCATCCTCTGACGTCACCTCCTAGAAGTCCTCCAACAGAAATAGCGCTTCCTCCTGTATCGCTTCAGCAACTCGCGTACACTTTTATGATGACCCCAAAATGTGATTCCCCGCAAAATGTGTTCTGTCCAGTCAGGACCACCTTTCCCTCCTTCCTATATACAGCTTCCTCCTCAGGGACCCACTATGCAGAGAGGCCCAATCCAGGCCCTGTCTGCAAGGGGCTGTGAGCTGACTCCCTAATACTTGCCAGACTGCTTATCAACGTATTGTGCAGTAAGTCTAACATCTTAAGAGTAACAAATAAAAGACACTAGAGGCCATTGGCTTTTTACAGATATGATTAAATATATTTACTATAGTAAATAATTGGAAACCAACTGAAAGTCCAACAATAAATTACCATGCATCCATGGGATGCAATATACATTTATTAAAATAAGTTTTCAAAGAATTATAATGCTAGAGGGTTTTTTTAAAGGCAAAATGTAAGCACGTCTCTGCATTATGAAATCTATTGTATCACTGCAATGTGTGGGTGTGGGTGTGTAAGGACCAAAAAAAGACAGAAAGAAAGAGTGTCAGGGTGTGTGTAGGGAAGAAAAGGCCTAGAGGACATATACTGTATTTTAATGGTGGTTACTTTTGGCTTCAGTTATTTTTTCTGCTATGATTTTTGCATGTTATAAATTATGTTTAATCAGAAAAATATTTTAAAAGCTTAAATTACCTTCTGTTACAAGGTTGAAATGTTTCAAATAGGCTTACCATGACTTAGGCATGCAAGATTTCAAAAGTATTGACCAATAAAAATGGTCAATATCATTAATAGTTAAGCAATTTTTAAAAAGTATAAATGATATTACCATTTGTATCTGTCAGATTGGAATATTAAGCATCTTATTGCCCAATGTACAAAGGAACATACTTTGCTGAGAATATTCATGTTATATATATAATATAGTAACATTGGGTGTAAAAGGAAAAGTGGGATGTAAATACAGATGTAGAACATCTTTCAAGGTATGTTGTTAATTTTAAAAAGTCTGATTTTAGAATCACATGTAAATATTTTAATAATTTTGCCTTATACCCAGATTAAGCAGGAGACTTTTGATCATTTATCAAATACAATGGTGTATATTTTGCATCTACATAGAAAATTTATGACAGAATACACTAAACGTCTTTGAAAGTGGTTGCTTATCTCTGGGTAGCTTTGCTTGAGGTCTGGGAATTTTTACTGTTCCCTATTTGTTTTTGTGATATACTAGTATACTAATTTAACAACATTATTATAATTGACAAGTGACAAGAAAACCACATGGTACAGTCACTGCTATTAAAGTGGAAGCTGGTTTACTTTTCCTCAGTTAAGGACTCTGATGTTTTTAGAGACTGAAAAATGACAAATACTATCTTTTTTTATCAAGGGAATAAACATTTTCATTTTCAGAGTAATGAATGGCCTGCTTTGTACAGTCATGCCTTATTATTGTTAGGTGGGATTTTCCTAAATTCCATGTAATCTGATTATTATGTAGAATAAGAAGCAATACTTTCACACATTGAGTTACTTTAGCAATTGAAAGAGCACTAATAAATTTTCATTTCTACTCTTCATTTTTCAAAAGCATGATATTTACCCATTCAGTAGTAATTCTTTCTTTTTTAAATATATTTTATTGATTTTTGTTTGTTTGTTTGTTTTTACAGAGAGGAAGGGAGAGAGGGGATAGGGAGTTAGAAACATTCATCAGCTGCCTCCTGCACACCCCCTACTGGGGATGTGCCCGCAACCAAGGTACATGCCCTTGACCAGAATAGAACCTGGGACCCTTCAGTCTGCAGGCCGACACTCTATCCACTGAGCCAAACCAGTTAGGGCTCAGTAGTAATTCTTAAGGACATATCAGTCCAATTATTTTTAGTTATGAATCAAAAGATCATAATACATGGTATTTTTATTGCTTTTTTCAAGGAGAAAATAAAAGTGAGTAGATTATTTTAATTTCCTATTAACAGGGCAAGACAGGATCTAAGGTGAGAAATAGTGTCAACCTAAGAGTTACAGTTGAGTCCTCAATTTCGTTTTGCTAACTGAAAATATCGATTAGAAAATAATACAGTGAAGACCCTGGCGCCTCATCCATCTGCTTGTGTCACGAGGGCAGCGGGAACAGAGGAGCTGCTATGAAATCTAGGCGTCATTTTTATTCCTCACGTGCTTATGTCTCCCTGCGGTTTCCTGAGGTGCGTGGAAATAAACAGCCTGCAGAGATTCCGCAGGAAGTCTCAGCAGGCCTTCGAGGTGATGTGCTGCCACTTGATCCCTCCTGCTATCCTTTCTTCTTCCAAAATAAATCAGGTCTTTTGTTGTGGCGCCATTTAATTATATATTGTGCTTTTCCTCTGCAATTGTGACTGTGTCCAGGATGTAAATACCATAATTAGTCTGAAAACCATTTCAGCAAAATGACAACTGATGTTGGGTAAACAAGACCCCTGTACCGGAAGCTGCATCCCATGTGCGGTAGAAATACAGCTGGAAGTTCAATTAAATTGCCGTGCGCAACATCCACCACAACACATGGGCAGAATGTGTGTGTTTAATTCCTGGGTATTGAGACAGAGATTTGGATATTTTTTTGTTAGTTTATAATTTTATTGAATCATAAACAAAGCAAAAATGATATAAAATTGATCCATTTGAGGGTTTTTGTTTGAAAATCCATTGTGACATATCACATAGGAGAAAAGAGAGTGTTTATCCTGTTTTTCAGGATCAATTTGCTTGTCTGCCTGTCAATCTCTTCACACACAGACATATACAATCCAACTGTAAATTTTTACTGTTCACCTCTTACACTGATTCGCAAATATTTTAACACTTGATAAAAAATCACTTTATTTAATTTTTAAATACTTTACTTATGTTTCACTGCTTCAGATATCAGTCTCTGAGACGTGTGTGAAAATCTTCCACTGAGATTCTGGATTTGCCATTTGTTCTTTTAATTATAACCCTTATTTAAAATACATACCTAGGGGTAATTTTAATAGCATCTTAATGTATTGGTAGTGGTTGTTTTCTGTTATAAACATGCCTCTTTATTTTTAAATGTATGCAAATATTGGTTTTCCAAGAGGGGGTAACTTACTTTAATGTACATTTTACCGGGGTAAACATACGATATAAGATACTCATTGGTGCTAAAATTCAGCATCCCTACCGGCTACCTTGGCAGCGGGTGGTGTGGCAGCATCCTCGTTATCCATTAGGCTCCCGTCATAGTGCTCTGGGTAGCGCTGGGTTGGAGCAATTTGTCTGAACACAAGTTGATCAACTCACAACTCTGTTTGAAATGACAGTTGGTACATTCCAAGGGATAGCCTACTCCAAGATCATCAGTTTAGTGCAAAAATCCCCCTAAATGTAGAACATCGAACTCCTAAATTTTATAGCAGTCAGTGCAGAGTAGAAATAATTCACTACATACTCCCATTTGTTCGAAATAGAGACAAATGCTGAAAGAGCCATAAATATTTGCAATACCACATCCTGTTTATTATCAAATTATGATTTAGGCCCAAGCTGGCTGTAAATTAAAATCCTCTAAACAGATTCGTCTGTAGCTCTATCATTCAAATTGCTTCACAAGCTACTGTCTGTGGTGCATTATATTATCTGAAGATCAACCATCTATTTTCTCTACTCATTAAGTAAATTTATATCCACAAAGAAGCTGTGGTTCCCTAATTCATAAACAAGGCATGCGTTCAATGAGTTTGTTGCTGAGAAAAAAAACACAAAAACAGCCCACAATTCTCTTCATCACAATAGTACTTCCCAGCAGTTCCTGTCGATCAGGTTGGGCGCTGAGGACACGCAATGCTACTGAAAGGCGTGGCAGAGGGGCCGCTTTCCAAACAACGGCAGGCAAGTCTCTTCGCTTCCAAACGAAAGGAAATGTGTTCTAAAGAAGAAACTCATTTTCTCCAAGCCACAGGAGCATTCTCATTCTTCCACCTCAAATACATCTCCAATTGTTGTTTTTTAAAAAATTTAAATTCCGTACTTCTTGGAAAGCAAAGAAATGGCTTTAAATCATCGCTTATCTTAGTTTTTATATGAACCCTTTTCATTTTATTGGAAAATGAGTTTAACCTCCAGACATTCCAATCATTTGTCTATATTTTATGACCAGTTGCTTCAAGACCTGCTTAAGATTTATCCCAAGGGCTGAGGTCGGCCAGCGAGGAGTACATATTTATTGAGAACCGCGCGCCTGGGGAAAGCTGTTTCAGGCACAGGCTTCGTGATGGAGAACTTAGATTTTAGGAATTATGTTTAAAAATATATGTGATGACTTTATATTCCCTTTATGATGGCTTTATATCCCATTGCCTCTAGTTTCTTAGGAAAATATCAATGGGAGTATAAATGCATATGGCTGTATATTTAGTGAGATTGGGATAATGATGATGTGAATAAAAACATCTTTTTTGAATTAGGGTTACCTTGGTTTTTTAATGTTACCAGCATTTCTGGTGGATTTTTACAATTAAGTTGTTATCTGCAAACATCCATATGATACTCAGTTAAATAGAAACATCACCAATTATAAACTAGCCGCTCATGAATGCATACAATAATCTTCCAAATTACTTTCACTTTCCAATAAAAAAAACTATAGGAATATTTGCCCTGACTGGTGCTCAATGGTTAGCATCAGCCAGCGCACTGAAGGGTCTTGGGTTTGGTTCCCACCCGGTCAAGGGCAGGTACCTGGGTTGCAGGTTCACTTCCTGGTCCAAGTTGGGGCACGTGCAGGAGGCAGCCAGCAGCAACCAGTGTCTCTCACATTGATATTTCTCTCTCTCAGGTGAGGATTAAAACAAACAAAACTACAGGAATTTTAAATTCAGTACATTTTTGTTAAAAAAAATAGTAAGGGTGTCTCCTTTTACCTTTTAATGTTAGAAAACTAGTCTTTTGCTTTGAAGAAAGAAACCTCATCAAGGCTGTGACCCTATTCTTACAAAGAGGGCAGGACAGGACTCAGAAATACTTACCCACGGGTCCCTCCCAGCCTCGTTAGCGAGTGAGGAATCCGTGTGTCCTAAACCCAGACGGGTTGCATCAGCAGCCCACACTGAGCAGCATATACAGTGTGCACATTTATGGGCTGATCTGCTTAGCATGTATGAAGACTCATTTCTCTGTCGCCTGAAAAGAAACAATACTAATAGTGTGTGCAATTAAGAGCTCCCAAGAATAAGGGAAAAATTGGTGACCTGTAACCACTTTCAGTGCTAGGCGCTGCCTTGAAAGCTTAATGAGTCCCTCTGTATTGTCTCCACAGAGCATCGCTGCAGCTAAATAACCCGCAGGACTGCGGGAAAGACACAGGAGAGGATGAAAGGACGCGGCCAGGGGAGTCTCTAAAGAGGCACCCTAGTTCCTGGCGCACCTCCCTCCGCCCAGGCCGCTGCCCGCTCCTCTCCAGTACTTTCCGCTGGGAAAGCATGAATTAATGGCCTCTGACAGGTGCCGCACCACCAGAGTCCTTTGTCCCCAGGAATAACAAAGCCTGCTCCTGAGAAAGGGGACGCAGGACTGGCCAAGTCCCACAGCTCTCTGGAAAACACGGACTCAGAGAGCAAAATGAGCATGGGAAATGCCACTTAAGGAATCCGCAGTCAGAGGAAGGAGACATTGGGGAATGTTTGCAATGGAGAAGGAGCTTGGAGAGCGATTAAGGTATAAATAAGAATTGGGGAGGGGGGAGCAGGATTGATTAAGAGAGAGAATAAGATTAAACCTAGTGATAAAGGTCAGATTATCCTGGCCTCATGCTGAAGTGGTTTCATCTTCTTAAGATATGTTTGCTGTTTTCTGAAAAAAAAAAAAAAAAAAGTGGCCTCATTGGGCCTCATTACTCCATCCACAGGAGAAAATACAACAGAATGAGTAGGTGCCCTGGGGTCAGAGTGAAGCCTGGATAACCTGCAGGCGACAGAAAACAGTGCAGACACAGTATTCCCCTCCATCGCTTAAGAAAATACTTGTCCAAGAAAATGGCAGCCTGGGAATAGTAAGTTTTCCCAGGTCTACAAACACCAGTTCTCACCTAACTTCTTGGCTCAAACACCTCTTTATTCCCTGCAGGAACACAGTGTTAAAATCTTATCAGAATCGTAAGGATCGTTAAAGGTAATTCATTTAAAGCCCCAATTATTAAGCAAGCGCCGCGTCATAGTTGAAAAGATGTAATAGGAATCAAGGGTAGTGAAAAAGTGGCAGAGCCCATGAATACTTACGCTGTCCACAGCTTTATCTTTGTTTAAATGTTGTTATGTAATTGAAGATTTACATAGTGGTAGAGATCAATATTTCTAAGACTTCGGTATATTTTTATTGGGACATAAAAATATGTAAGTCTTTTCTTCAATGAACATTTTGCATAGAAAAAACTCACCATTAAAACTGAAATGAGGCTCATTTTAATGGAAGGGGGAAAATTACAATTTTATTCTCTTCTTTAAGAAACATCAAATAGCAAATCACCATGATTACATTTATTCAAATAATTAATTTAAAAAGCCTGCAGCATTTCAGCAGGTATGCTATGCATTGGAAAGAAAAAAAACAAGTAATTTTTACGTCATGTGGAATGACAGCTAGTCTTCTACTTGAGTAAAAGGTGCTGGGACACCCTAACGTGATAGGTGCTGTGAGGACAAAGCGGAGACATGTGGCCTTCCAAGAGTTCAGTATTTAAAGAAGGGATCTGGCCCAGCCAGTGTGGCTCAGTGGTTGAACATCCACCTACGAACCAGGAGGTCACAGTTCCGTTCCTAGTCAGGGCACATGCCAGGTTGTGGACTTGATCCCCAGTAGGGGGCATGCAGGAGGCAGCCAATCAATGATTCTCTCTCAACATTGATGTTTCTGTCTCTCTCTCTCTCTCTCCCTCCCTCCCTTCCTCTCTGAAAAATGATAAAAATATATTTTAAAAAAAGAGAGAGAAGGGTTCTGGGGAAACTGCCCTGTGATCTGGCGGAGCAGGGGAAGATGATAAAAATATATTTTAAAAAAAGAGAGAGAAGGGTTCTGGGGAAACTGCCCTGTGATCTGGCGGAGCAGGGGAAGATGGATGAGATGCTTCAGGCAGAGGAGCAGCGTGGGTGGAGTCACGCGGGTGTGAAAGTGCTGGATGGCTGGGGGACAGCTTCGGTGAGAAAAGAGGGCAGGATACTCCTAGGCCAGTGGTCGGCAAACTCATTAGTCAACAGAGCCAAATATCAACAGCACAACGATTGAAATTTCTTTTGAGAGCCAAATTTTGTAAACTTAAACTATAGAGGTAGGTACGTTGTTTTTAACTTAATTAGGGTACTCCTAAGCTGGCCTTTGCTAAAAACGTCCTCAATCTGATTGAGGTACATTCTCTGAGGTCGACCCCTTCCAACTCTCCCATCCACACTCGTCTTGTACACTTGTTTCGTCTGTCTCCTTTCCGAAAACCGACTTCTGCGCATGGCCCATGAAGTTTCAATTGCACTGTATGTGTGCACCCGCACATGGTATTTTGTGGAAGAGCCACACTCAAGGGGCCAAAGAGCCGCATGTGGCTCACGAGCCACGGTTTGCCGACCACTGTCCTAGGCGAACAGAAGGACCAGGAGCCGGCTGTGGGGTGCTGAGCCCCCTCGCTGATTTGCAGAAATCAGCAAGGGCCAGTCTGCCTCTTGAGGTCGTAGATGGTATTTATGCATCATTACCTTCTCTAGAGTGGGCCAGTGAGCACCAGGAAGTTAGGGAAACCTTTCTTCTGAAGTAAGAATAAGCACCTCCATCTAGCAGAGAAAGAAACAATAAAAAAAAACCCATACATAATGTGACCTCTGTATTGTTTCTTTCTGACATTGCCACAGATACAAATAAATAGCCATATGCCCTGAGTGAGGAGCCCCACTCTCACCCCTCAGAAACGGGAAGGCCTCCGCTCGGGCTGCTGGGGAGGCCTAAAATAACCTCCGGCTCCCCTGCGTCCCTGATGAAAGGTCAGGGGCTGTCAGCATGTTCTGCCGGAGCCTCCCTAATGTGCTGGAAATAGAGGCGGCGTCCTGGTTTCACCTGCGGCGCCCAGGGCCTCACTAGATTGGTGTTCTCTTCTCTTGGGAAATCACCAGATGCAACTGCCTTCGTCAGTGTTCCTTCCCTGCTCCTCCTGCCTCCTGCGCGGCGGTGACAGGCCTGGGAAGACGGTAATGGGACAGGACTGTTACAGAATTAGAGTCCAGGCTGTAGCAGGAAGCAAGGTATTCGCTTAGATGTCCTGCCGCTGCAGTAAACCAGCTCGGAAACAGAGACCTGACGGGACAGGAAACAGCCTCACAGTGGATGGGCCGAGGAGACAGGCAGGGCCTTAAACCTCGCTAGCATGATATTCTTGCTTAAAGAATAGGAATATGGAAATACTGTTTTTCAAAAAATATTTTGTTATTGATCTCAGAGAGGAAGGGAGAGGGAGAGAGAGCTAGAAATATCAGTGATGAGAAAGAATCATTGATCGGCTGCCTCCTGCACGCCCCACACTGAGGATCTAGCCCGCAACCGGGACATGTGCCCCGACCGGGAATCCAACCGCACCCTGGTTCATAGGCTGACGCTCAACCACTGAGCCCTGCCGGCAGGGCTGGAAATATGTTCATTGTTTTTCATAGCCCAGCAGATGATGAATCTAATAATTTTTCTTTAATAAAATGTCTGGGGATGCTGGAACACAAAGGTAGCATGGAAACAACCCTGTTCATTTAATAATAGCAGAAAGGTAGTGTAAAAGCAACCCTGTTATTTTAATAACAGCTTGTTATTGTTAAAAGGCTCTAAATTCAAAGTATAAAAATCTTGCATTTTTGAAATCCTCCTGAAGATTAATTTTCATCAGGCTTATGCTTCTACCGTAAATAATCCTCAAAAAGAAAAACGAAACAGAAAGCCCAGACACTTTCTAACAGCGGTTCTCAACGCTGTGGGTCGCGACCCCTTTGGGGGTCGAACGACCCTTTCACAGGGCTTACCTAAGACCATCGGAAAACACATATATAATTACATACTGTTTTTGTGATTAATCACTATGCTTTATTATGTTCAATTTGTAACAATGAAAATACATCCTGCATATCAGATATTTACATTATGATTCATAACAGTAGCAAAATTACAGTTATGAAGTAGCAACGAAAATAATTTTATGGTTGGGGGTCACCACAACACGAGGAACTGTATTAAAGAGTCACGGCATTAGGAAGGTTAAGAACTGCTGCTCTAGAACAAAATCGTTTTGTTTGTTTCACGTCTATTGGAAACCCTGGGAGACAGTTTCTGACCATTTGTCCGCATTCACCGAAGTCCTGGGAGTGACGGGTCAGAAGGCTTCGCCGCCTGCAGGTATCTCAGAGGTAAAGGAGGTCCACGTGACAGTGAAGACAATGGGTCAAGTCAGCCGAGAGCTTCAAATACTTAGGCCTCAGGCTTTCATTCCGCAGCCTCCGAGCCGGGAAACGTTAGGCTTCCTCTGTGCAGCCTCCGGTGTAGGCCTTGGTCGGTACTTGCAGAATTGCACTGAGGCTTCTCTCAGAAAAAGGGAAACTCAGAATATAAGAGCATCCTCTAAAAGTCGAGCTGTAAAAATAGTTCATTAATCCCCAAGCAAAGTCCCCCCAAGGAAACTGACTCCGGGGCTGAGGAGAACTGGCTATCCTTGTTGAATTTACACAATCTACACAGCTAATGGGGGGCGGGGGGAGAGGAGAAAAGGAAAGGGTGGGGCTGGGGGAGTTAACCAACCTTAGACCCAGAGGAGAAAGTAAAGGAATGAATCATCAGAAGTTCCCAACCTAGGCCTGCTGGGGACAGGAATGGATGCTGATGGAGAGGACAAAGACCAGAGGCTCATAGGTAACGGGGTGGCTCTGTGTCCTGGAGACATGCACCGAGATGCAGGCATTTTGAATTTCCAAGTTGACTGACTACATACATCCAAAATCAAATCATTCATAAGGTTGCTTCATTGGATTGATCTTGTGATAATCTCCTCACCAAAACCTCTTCTGATCATCAGTTCCATTTCCACGCTGAATGAGATTAGTATTTTCACCCATGCGACAAATCCATTGAAGACTAAACATGCATGCATAAAATTTCTAGTTTACTGCATCAGTCTCTTGGGGACACTTAGTATGAATCTGTTTCAGAAAGACCACAGTTATTGAGTTTCCAGAGCTGAAAGACAGACTGTGGGCTGAGGAAAGCAATCTTAGGTAATAAGATAGCTGAGGCGAGGTAAACTGTAGGCCAAGATAAATAATTGCCAGCAACAACTTTCCTATGTGCTAGCCCAGGTTTTTAATTTTTTATTTAAATGGCTGACCTTCGAAGCTCATTCAAAATAATAAAGTTAATATGATTATACAGAGATGGCAGATAAATTATTACAGTAGTTATGGAAATTTGTTTAAACAGTGAGTGAAATAAAAAAATATATTATTTTACCAAAGGGAACATTTTCAATTAAGTCACCAAACACATTGCTCACATAATACAAGGTTTTTCTAATGACCACCATCAATTAATTCAAATTTTTTAAATTTGCATGTTTTAGATGTAGGTGTAGAGGGCGTGCAGGAGGCAGCTGGTCCATGATTCTCATCATTGATGTTTCTATCTCTCTATCCCTCTCCCTTCTTCTTTGAAATCAATAAAAATATATTTTTTAAAAATGCATGTGATTGATGGATAGCAAGGACCTCTTATATGATGACCATTATATAAAATGTACACTTGGAGTTGGACAAGGCTGAGAGGGCCATGGCGGAAATGTTTAGGGCAAGAAAAGAATGAAATCTCTCTCGGTGTGACCTCCTAAAGAGTTCTTTCCAGGCCGGGTCTTTCCTTTCATTGCATTATATCTTCAGCCAGATTTTTTTCTCAAACGTCTTTATTTTTTTTTCACTGTAACGACAGCATTGCAAACGCGTGTGGGCTGAATTCTTGGTCTGGAGCGGGGTAGAATTTTCTTGTTTAAGTAAAACCATCGCATGGCAGACTCAGACGCAGAAACATCTTTATAGATCTTAAGTGTAAAACTTTAAAGTATTAGCAAATTCTTTAAGGATCAAACATCTTTTGAAAAGCCAGGGGTAAAACACAGCTGAGCTCCCATGTGCTTCTGGGAGGGGAAGCACGGCAGTGGCTTATCATGATTGCTTCACCTGTGCGTCTAGATTTAAGTCCATCGCAGCAACTATCACTGAGGTTCTATATGTGGTTCCTAAATGCAGGATTTTTCTCCTTTTTAAAAAAATATAAAATATATTTTTTATTGATTTCAGAGTGAAAGGGAGAGGGAGAGGAAGATAGAAACTTCAGTGCTGAGAATCATTGTTTGGCTGCCTCCTGCACGCCACCTAGTGGGGATGGAGCCTGCAACCTAGGCTTGTGCCCTGGCCAGGAATTGAACCGTGACCTCCTGGTTCATGGATTGGAGTTCAACCACTGAGCCACAATGCCCGGGAAATACATGGACTTTTTTTTTTTTAATGCTGTGTTCAACCCACAAGTGTATGTGATGCATCTGTATGTTCCTGAAACTATATTGCTAGGAACATCGATTAACCAGTGTTATTGAATCCATTGGCTAAGCAATTTACATTCCCCCATCCATTTATGTGAGCTGTATTGTAAGAACACTATACAAATTTGCATGGAACTGAAGCAAGGTAATTAATTTTGCTAATGTCAGTTTGCAGAGATGATTTGAATATTGAAAAAAAGGAAAAATAAATTAAAAAACACATAATCTTAGATACACAAAGAGAACAAATTTTAACCTAGGAATTGCATTCAACAAGTAATAAGGCAGTAAATTGGTAAAGTCTTCAGTTCCTTAAGTTAAGTAGTTTATTATCTCATGTAAAAGGGTTACAGGCCAGCCAAAACTGGTTTGGCTCAGTGGATAGAGCGTCGGCCTGCGGACTGAGAGGTCCCGGGTTCGATTCCGGTCAAGGGCATGTACCTTGGTTGCGGGCACATCCCCAGTGGGGAGTGTGCAGGAGGCAGCTGGTCGATGTTTCTCTCTCATCGATGTTTCTAACTCTCTATCTCTCTCCTTTCCTCTCTGTAAAAACTCAATAAAATATATTTTTTTAAAAAAAGGGGGGTTACAGGCCAGGCTGGTGTAGGGGTTCCCCAAACACGTGGAGAACTTGAAGTCCTTCTATCTTTTGATCTGTTGAATTCTCATAGTTTCCAACTTCAAGGACACAGGATGCTCACTGGAGCTCCAACAATTGGTACAAGGTTCAGGAAGCCTGGGGGGCACTATTCCCTGATAAAAACACCCCTTTTAATTTTCACTTCCATCTCATTGTCCAAACCATGTGAAAGGGTGGCTTAGAGAATTTTTCTCATGTGTTGGTTCTCTTAAGCTGATTGCATGCCTCTATTTAAATAAAATCAGGAAAGTGAGATAAGAATGTATATTAGATTCACAAGTAGTAAACTCCATTAGATGATAAAGGGATTTAAAATGTTATTTAACCTACAAGATAGTTATTCTCCTCTGTTGTTGTACTATATGGACAGGAATACAAAGCATAATTACTCTCTATTGATGGCAAAAGAGAATTAAAGTTGCAGATGGAGTTAAAGTTATTAATCCACTGACCTTGAAATAAGAATACCCTGAATTATGTAGTGCCCCATGCACTCACAAGGCGGAAGAAGAGTTGGCAGTGGGTTAAACATAGTAGAGGCTCACTCTGGAGATAGGCAGTCCCTGGCTGGCATGGTGGGTCTAGTGCATGAAATCCGTCACTCCTCTGTTCCTTAAAATCTTAATGTCTGAAGAGCCTTTGCACTTCACTATAGGATGGAGAGATCAATAAAGAATGGGCAATGGGCGTGCAATGATGTGCCTCTCAGGAAAGTCCCTGAAAACAGCACATGATTTCCAAGTTTTCTTCCGTTTCCCAGAATTTAGACACACAAGTCCACCCTTAACTCCTAGAGGGCCTTGGAAATATAGTTTTCCTTTGACTTTATGCCTTGCTGAAAAAGTTGTCAGTGTGGGAGAAATGGAGAATGGTAGTGGGGTCTGCAATCTCTATACCACTCAATAAAATTTAAAAATATATATATATATGTAAAATGTCACAAAAATATTAAAATTGAGAAATACTGTCACTTAAAAACAAGGTGTAAAAAAAAACATCCTGTACATTACTACAAGTCAATAAGTGCAAAGTAGTAATAATGATGGAAAAATTCCAATAACAAACACAAAAGGAAAAAAAAATAACTCCAATAATAAGTACAAATAAGTATCAACAAATTACTTTCATACTCTTGGAAACAAGGGCAGTAAACTCCTAAGAGAAAGGGAAATAGAGCCTCATAAACACTAAGAGCAAATGCTACTCTTCTCCTAGAATAGAAGGAAGTGCCCAGCGGTAGGTTAATCCCTGGAGAATTAGAATCCAGATGTCATTGGTCCCATGAATAGTAGGGGCTCTGCACTGGAACTCCTCCTATCGGATCAGAAGAAAGAGAAATGATCCCTCCCCCCCCCCCCCAAACAATCTGCATTTGCCTGTGATGTCCCATTCACATAGTAAACAGCTTCAGCGTTTCTGGAAATGGCTACAATACATTATAGAAAAAACCATTTTCCAGGCAAAGCTGTCTCCGTGCAGGCAGTTCTGGTCCCAGACTGTGTCATGGCAGTGAGAGAATTAAGTAGCCTCATCACTGTTTACCATCTGTATGGGAAAGGAAGAATAGTAGGGGAAATGCAGTTGATGTAAAAACGATGAATTATTCCTGACAGGAGTGCCAGAAGGGCAGCATGGGAAACTCTCATCGTCACAGAGATGAAGGCAAGAAGACAATTATAATAATAGCGATGTCTGGGTTCAGAAAGTGAAACACATGTCAGTAGTGAAACTCCCATAAGAAACAATAGCGACAGTTCCAAGGGCAACGCCCTATCCCGAGAGATCAGAGAGGGCCTCCCTAGGGGGAAATCCAATGATACGTATAGGAAAGTCACAGGAAATTCAGCTTCTATTGGACAAGGTAATATTTTTGACACACACAAAAATTACGAAGTTATTTTCCCCAAAATATTTCAGGTGTATTTCTTGCAATGTACATGGTACATGATGTGGTTTACTGGGTATTTTATGATACAGTATCTAGTTAATCTCTCCACCTCCAACACACTCCATGTCAAACATCATTCTTCAACCACATTAAAGGTCTTCCCCAGGGACACCTGAGGTCTGGCCTCTGGGCCCTATGCATGCCATTTCTCTCTGCCTTCATTGCTTTCAGTTCTCTCTCTTTTTTTTTAAAGATAATCTATGAACTTTATTTTTTTAATATATTTTATTGATTTTTTACAGAGAGTAAGGGAGAGCGATAGAGATTAGAAACATCGATGAGAGAGAAACATCGGTCAGCTGCCTCCTGCACACCCCCTACTAGGGATGTGCCTGCAATCTAGGTACGTGCCCTTGACCGGAATCGAACCTGGGATTCTTCAGTCCGCAGGCTGACGCTCTCCACTGAACCAAACTGGTTAGGGCTTTCAGTTCTCTTTTTACTAGTCACCACCATGGACGCACTGGCATAACAGAGGGAAATGTTTGGTCTCTCTGACTTTGTCTTGATCCCATGGCCTTCAGGCAAATAGCTCCTGCTTAGTCTTGATTTTTGGACAGGCTAATCATTAGAGGAATTCTGCTTATGGCTTGGCTGTTACCAAAATGGCCCCTCTCATTTCTCCCCTTGACATAAAAGAAGCCTGAGTTCTCTACTTTCTTGAGATGGATTTAAGGACTAGGTCTCTCATCTTCTCCATTGGTGCTTTCTTCATCAATAAATCTTCCCTTCCTCCAAATTCTGACAATTTAAGTTTTGGCTTTTTGAAACTTCGGGCACAGGAGCTTTGAACCAATAACACTAGGAAGTAGACTGTGGTTGGAGAATTAAACAGACAAACAAAGAACCCATGGTCTATTTCAGGCTACTTAACTCTATGTCACTGATCCCAGAGTTGAGAGACAGTGTGTACAATAGTCTGTCACAACGGGTATCAGCACCCTCCTTGTCTATCTCATCTTAGCTTTTTGTTGTTGTTTTTTTTGTCCTTTCCTTCAAAAAGTCTTTATATTCTCCCTCTCCCAAATTGTATAGCCCTGCCCATATACTGCCATCCTGCCATGGAATGAGTCTACACCATCAGCCTGTGTTGTTATTGCCTGTATGCATCACTAGGTAGATCATAAGCTACCGAAGGGCAAAGACTTGTAGAAGTATGTACAGTACCTGACCCATAGTCGATGCTCAGTGAATATGTGTTAAATAAAGTAGCAAATACTTACAAGAATATGCTTACAAAATAATTTTGTGAAATAAGAAAAATGTTTTTAAAGAATCTAGTTTAGTAGCAGTAATAGCAGTTATAATGTATACAGGACATGCACATAAATCCTGTGTACGTTGATCCTATGGATCAGGGAAGGAGTGCATGTTAAGCGACAGAATCCATACAGCTCTCACAAATGTTCACGGAGCACTGACTCTGGGCAAAGGCACTTTTCCAGGTGCTTCGGCATTTGACAAGGTAATGCTTCATGCTCCATTCCATCCAAACCACATAGAATCTTTCACATAAAATGTAGGATGTGGCATCAGACTCCCCATTTTACATGTATCTTGACTGTATTCATTTAACTTTCAGAGACATTTAAAGACTAGAGTTTAAATTTAATACAAATTTCCTTTAAGAAAGATGTTATTTTAATACATAGTTGTTGATCCATTAATGAATTGGTAGAGACATTTAAACTCTACGTCTTGATAATAAAATCTAGAAATGACTCATAAGGGCAAATAACTAAGAACTTTAAGGCTGTTAAGAGGCTCTTAAAATTGCCAGACTGCCATTTGGCACAGCCGTCAATGCCCATTGCCATACCACTACCATGTTAGACTTAATATTATCTCTTTTGCCAATCTGTGGTTATAACTTCAATATTATAATTGGGCCAGATGCGTTATTCAATATTGCTACCCATACTTAGGCCCAAATTGTGGCAGAATTATGATAATTATAATGTCATTGCCTTTGATCCAAAAAGGATAAATTATAGTTTTCTGAATCTGATAAAGTAGGAGAATGTACTCATAGAAATATGAAGATACATGCTCTGTCTATATATAATTGTAGTTATATCCTGAAAGCATATAGCCCTTGGAAAACTAGGGAGGTTGTTAACTCTATTGAGAAGATGCTTAGGAAGAAATTAGATAATTAGAGAGCCAAGAGCTCCAGTGAGGAAACACTCTGCTAGGAATCTCCAGAAAATTCACCATGAAGTGTTTAAAGACAATGAGCAATAAAACATCTACTTGAGCCCAGCCCATGTTGCTCAGTGGTTGAACATCGACCTAGGAACTGGGGTGTGGGCTCCATCCCCAGTAGGGGTCATGCAAGATGTGGCTGATTGATGATTCTTTCTCATCATTGATGTTTCTCTCTCCCTCTTTCTTTCTCTCTGAAATTAATAAAAATATTTTTAAAATGTTTTTCTAGAAAATGAAACAAAAAAAAATTTACTTGAGAAGATCTAATGATTAATTCCAAAGGCAAGGACCCTGACAGAGTAACTCATTTGTAAGAAAAATTACAGTCTTTCCAAGAAACCAAAGACTAAAGTTGGAAACTGCAGTTTGGGTTCTGTTTCTGATATTGAGAGCATTACTCTCAGAATCACATGGTGACACTCAGAGGTGAAAATGAGATTCACCTCAAGGATAAATAAAAATAACCTTCAAAGAAATAAAACAGTCAAATTAATAGGAATCCAGTGTACAGCTCATTTATATTTTCTACCAAATATATCAATGTGTCACATAGAAAAGGATACAATATATAAATAGTAATATACATATTTATAAATAAATGTATCTATCTCAGCCGTGGGCAAACTACGGCCCGCGGGCCGGATCCGGCCCGTTTGAAATGAATAAAACTAAAAAAAAAAAAAGACCGTACCCTTTTATGTAATGATGTTTACTTTGAATTTATATTAGTTCACACAAACACTCCATCCATGCTTTTGTTCCGGCTCTCCGGTCCAGTTTAAGAACCCATTGTCGCCCTCGAGTCAAAAAGTTTGCCCACCCCTGATCTATCTATAAGTGTCTATCTTTTTGGAGCATGTAATCTTATTAATAAAACGGAATATGCCAATCGAAGGTTAGCTCATACATTAGACATCCTATAATGAGGCAACAGGTTAAAATGTTGTGAAGATAGGGACTATCTCTTAACGAATCTCTAAATCCCTGGACGTACACATGGTACTGTGGCCATGGAGATCATCACCAGTGTTATTCTTATCAATAAATACACGACTTAAGCACTTCACAAGTATTAACTCATTTTATTTTCACAAAGACCCTACGAGATAGATTCTAGAATTATCCACTTTTTACCAATTAGGAAACAGAGTCGTTGAGTAACCGACAAGGTTACATAGGCAATGAATTATAAAACCAGTGTTCAAAACCAGGCCGACCAACAGGAAAAACTAAAGCCCTTGGCCCTACAGGGTGGGAATCATCTATCCATGAACATATACCCTATAAATATGTATTGCATAAATGAATACAAGTAACATAGCTGGCGGTCTATCTCTTTGCAGGCCAACACCGGGTTTGTGGTGCGCAGTGGTTGCAGTAAAGGTTACCTTGGCGAACAGTACTCTCTCTTCTCTTCTTTTGCATCTTTAAACCAACCAGAAACATGTAAAGGCAGCTTCCTGTATAAATGCAGGTTTGAAATCGGAAATCTAGCAGACTTTCCCAAGCAAGTTCCCAACCTGTAGTGTCTTGTGTTTTGAAATTTAGGAAGAGCCACTAGTGCTGAGTTACAGTGGAAGACTGCTGTGATTTTTGATGCTCAGTATATTTCATATGCATTCATTCGGCCACTCATCCACTCACACACCCACTTATCCATCTGATCAGTATCGCTTGCACACATTGTAGGAGTCAGGTACACTGCCAGGCATTGAGGAGGACACAATGGAAGTATGCTTGTTTGCTGATCAGACTGGGTACTGCATCAATGTTTGATGAATGCTGAATAAATGTTTAAGTGGATGGAAAAATCCCTTACTCTCTGGGCTTTTTTCCTTCATGTGCAAATTGGGGGACAGGATAAAGAGTTTTAATATATCACTTTTATGACTTCGTGGTTTTGTGTGTGTTTTTTTCTTTTGAGGCGAGGGGTTGTTTGTTTGTTTGTTTAAATATATTTTTATTTATTTCAGAGAGGAAAGGAGTGGGAAAGAGAAATAGAAACATCAATAATGAGAGAGAATCATTGATCAGCTTCCTCCTGCTGGGGATCTAGCCCCCAATGCAGGCATGTGCTCTGACCAGGAATCTAACCATGACCTCCTGGTTCAGTGGTGGACACTCGACCACTTAGCCACACAGGCCTATGACATCATGCTTTGATTCAATGGTGAACAAAAAAATACTAAAAATATTCAGCATGGAGGTGTGAGACAGAGAGTGATATTTGAAAGCGATTATTAATCAAGATTCTTTTTGACAAGGGTTTGCTACATGAATCAGTAGAGTCAGAGACAAGTGGAGAAAACCAACTCCCTACATATGTACGGACACTGGAAGCTGGTCAAAGAGGAGCCTAAGGGGTCGTTAAGGCCAAGCATGCAGAGAAAAATACACATTTAACAGAGTTAAATATGTCTGAAGGTTGGTAGGCAGGATTGCAAGATATATCTGCAAACATCTTTATGACTGCAGCTCTGCTGCGGAACCAAGTTTAAAGGATTTTATTTTACTATTTATGGCTGTATTTCCTTGTCCTGACTGCCATATTATTAGATCACCAGATTTTTAAGTTCAGGAACACGATCTCAAAACAGAAATGAGGACAAAGAGGTCCAGACCAGGAAGCAGGTGGTGCAGAGTAAAGCGGAGGAAGCATGTTCTAATTTATCCACATAGTTTTATATTTTACATTAAAGTGCCCTTGCATTCTAAACTCGCCATTAGACTCCACGCTTTGTGGCAGGGTGGGCTGTTAGATAAATGTGTGTCTGAAAGCACTGTAACTTATTAGTTAAATGAATGTGTGGTTTCTGAGTTTGTCCTGGATTGCTCTCTTGTTGTTTGGCTTGGATTTAGAGAGAGAGGGAAAAAAAAAAAAGATGTGGAATGATCAAGAGAAAAGGGCCTTGATAGATGAAAATGTTTCCGATGCAGAAAGGGTGACTCCAATAGAAATTTTATGAACCAAGTGAAATGGATATAAGATCCTTTGAAATGTGGCCATTATGTAACCTGGGAAAGAATTCAAGAAACTTGCAGATTTGGTAAGAAAAACAACACCGTGCCATGACTGCTAATGCCCGTTCCCCAAGCTAAAGATCGTTTCTAACCCTATGACTTTGAAACTGAGGAAGACCCAATGAATCCATTGCAAGCAGGCTGATGTTCTCATGCCATATGGTCAGCCTCAGAATCCCAGCTCAGCCCGGCTGGCGTGGCCCAGCGGTTGAGCATTGACCTATGAACCAGGAGGTCATGGTTTGATTCCTGGTCAGGGCACATGCCCAGTTATGGGCACGATCTCCAGTGTGTGGCATGGAGGAGGCAGCCGATCAATAATTCTCTTTCATCGTTGATGTTTCTATTTCTCTGCCCCTTTCCGTTCCTCTCTGAAATCAATAATAAAAATACATTTTTTAAAAAAAATCCCAGCCCATGTGCTTGCTTCGGCAGCACATACATAACAATTGGATGGACACAGAGAAGATTAGCATGGCCCCTGCGCCAGGGTGACATGCAGATCTGTGAAGTGTCCCGTAGCTTTAGTGTCAGGTCATGAGATGTGACATTTGAGGGCAACGAAGCAAGTCTTCCCAGTGCGGGGGCTCGGAGGCTGCTCCTTAGGACTCTTCATCTTCTCTGTTTGCCCAAAGGCTGCCTTCTCCCATGGTTGCCTGTACAAATCAATCTGATTTTGCGTTATTCAAAACAGTTCCAGCTTAAAACAGTTGAGTTTACATGGGCAAGGGTAAAGGGTTAAAATATTCTGAATGCAACGCACACATATAAAAGAGACAAAGGACGAGTGGGTAGTGGCTGTTTTGATTGGACATAATCCCTTTTGATGGGCCCTCCTATACATCAGAGCTTGGTCAGCCGCGTTTCTCAGACTCCCTATCAGGTGTATTCTAAATGGAAATTAGATCCCTCCGACCTGGTGTGTGCACCTGAGACTGGGAAGCAGGAATGGAGTGTGAGGCTTTGGCATCTGATGGTGATGTCCTCAAGCGCTGACATATTAGCTTTCCTCCCGCCGTGACCCGTCCGTGGCTTTGAGAAAGATGGGGGGCGATGTGGCAGGGGAGTGACAGCTGCTACCTCCCGGGACTGGAGGAAGGTCTGACTCAGTTTCCAGTGGAAGCCACCTGCAGCCCCCGTCTGAGGCCCAAGTACAGCTCTCTGGAAAGTCAGCCTCTTGCTGTCCTCTGGCTGATTTTTTAAAGAAACTAATTTCCTGTGTTTAAACATTCTTCATTAAGATGGATAGAATGGCTTCAGCCTCCTGCAGCTGAATTTCAACAGATCTATCAATGACTGGAGAGTCTGCTATGGCCCGGCATTTGCTTCATGTCCTGATTTTTAGTTTGTTTGAGTTGCCTTATTTCTGCTCTTTCAGTAGGTTTTCTGGTTTGTTTTGTTTTGTTTTTAGACTGGAATAGAGAAAAAAGGAACTGGAATATCGATGTCTAGTCAAGAACCAACCTCACAGTAGCAGTAATACCTTTGAATTACAGTGTGCTCACATCATATATATATATATATATATATATATATATATATATATATAGCCCCAAAATGTATATACTACTAAAAGCTGACAGCTCAATTGATGTTTCCTTATTTTCAGATTTAACCCATTGGAATTGATAATTATTCAAAGTGTGAATACATTTTTTGGGACACCCCATATATATTTGTAGAAATAGATGGGTAATATTTAGCACGCTAGTCATCCTCTCATTTAGACACCTTCATAAGAAGTCATTAGTTAAGTGACTGGGTGAAGTCCTCTATTTAAAATTAGAACAAACAAAACTTACCTTCCCATCTGCCAGTCACTGTGCTGATAGATTTGGGTTCTTGTTCAAATGAGAACCAGGAGGCACATTCCTAGAGAATTTCCTGTGTGAAAAATTAATAGCTAAACAGGCCGCGCTGGGCTGGAAAACAGTGTAGCTTGCAAAAAGCAAACACACTGAAATAAGATGAAACACGTGTTCAGGAGGAGCTAACATTGCCTACCATCATTCCGTTTCTAGTGAAGTAAATCAACATGTGCCAGTGACCGGGAAAAGCTCCACAGTGGTGAGCTACAAATACAAATTCATATCCAAAACCTGAAGTAGGTTCTGAAAGACTGGACATTTTAAGGAAGAACATTCCATCTGAAACACAAAGACGGGAGATGACATTTTTGAGTTTACATGCGCATGCAGGGCAGCCCTTGAAAACCCCTGAGCTTTGTCCACAGGACCCTGCCCAGCTGTGCTCGCTGCCCCAGGGTCACATAAACTGGCTCTGATGAATGAAACTCAGTGTCATCCTTTCCCCTTCCTGCATACCTTTTATGAAATTGACTAGTTACTTGACCTGGTTGCCAACAAATACACTGATTTTTTTTCTGTCTGCATTTTTCTGAACTGTAAGGAATAAAAGACTCCAGGTTGATTAGGCCCAGTCAGAATTTTAAAAATGAAATGAAAGCAGAATAAAGAACAGAGATGATCCCATTGCCTTTCTCAATGTGGTCATCATTGAGAAAAACAAAACAAAACACGGTCATTTAGAGTCTTGAAAATGCTTCCATGTAAAATACCAGAGGAAATATGAGGAAGATTATGGACAACCATTCTCTAAGGAGGGTCCATCCTGATTCAGCGAAGTTCAAAACTTAGAAAGGGATTTCAGTCCTGAGCTGCTCCATTTTCCATCGCTAGGGAAAGTCTGCTCCGGGTTTTCACGAAATGCAAGGAGGCGCCCAGAGAAGAAGGCTGGCCTGCGCCATTTGGGGCGCTGCTTCGGTGACTGGCGCTGGGGAAGCCTGGGGAAGTCGGGGTCAGCTCATCACCCCCCCCCCCCCCCCCCCCGGAGGAGCTCTCCGTCATCAGTGAGAACCTGAGCAGCTGTCCAGGCCAAGCAGGCTGCGCACAAAGTTTAGTGAAGCATCTGAAGGATTTCTTTTCTTTTCTTTCCTTTTAAATGTTGAAACAATACTATGCACATAGCATTTTAAAGGTTCCTGTGTGATTTGAATTTTGTCTCAGGAATTCCAGTATTCATTTCACGTCGGTGTAGTCAAAGTTTTTGTAAGAGGAGGAAGAAATCGTACACTGGTAGGGAGGTGATGTATTTTCTCTCAGGATTTACAAATCCTTTCATATGCATTCCCCAATGTGTCTGGGAACATGGACACATCTGTGTCTATCCATTTTAGCACCTTCAGTAATTCTTAGACTCCTTGACTCGGAGACCAAGTCTTATTCACCTTCAGTATCTCCCCTGGTATTGAGCTCATAGGTGCATCCACTAACAAATTATTGATTACCTGGTTAAAAATAACTCATGCAGGGCATATGAAAGAAAAGCAGTTTTCAGCAAGTTTAATCTAGACTTTTGTCTCATTCTCAAGTGGTTACTAAGATAATAAAAGCAACTATTCCTTGTGATCTTCATTTAACCATCATTCTTCAGGGGAAAAAATCACTGATATTCATCCACTACCCTCAACCCTCCCTATGACTACCCATCCCCAGGCCCAGCAATGTCTGGCCGCCCTGTCTTCACTTATAAACTTCACCTCAGCTTGCCAGTTCCATTTAATTTTGTGGTTACTTCATTTATGTCTCCTTTACCACATTTTACTACAATAGAGTTTGGGAAATAGTATCATTTTTATAGGTATTATACACACACAGGATCTGGGTCAGGAGAGAAGGGGGAGGGAAAGAGGCCTTCAAAGGTTATTATTATATTATAACAACTTTATATAAGCTTATTTTTAATTATAGTTGACATACAATAATATATTAACTTGCAGTGTGCAACTCAGTGATTCAACATGTATATACCTTACAAAAGCGATGAGCACTGCACCCACCGGCCACCATACTCGGTTAGTAAGATACCATTGTCTCTGTTCCGTAGGCTGTGCTGAACATGACATCCCACTGACTTACTGTAATTACAACACGGAGTTTTTACTGATTGAATCTGTCACCTGGAGCCCATTCCTCCTCTTCCCACCTCACCCTCCCACTTTGACCAAAGAATGCGTTTATAAGACAGTCAGTTGGCCAGGTTGAGAGGTGCGGTTTTTGGAGAGGTTTCACTCTGTATCTGTGTGTCCTGAGGTCAGGTCCATAACATAAAATAAAGGATGCTGAAGACTTGGTTACGGTCCAGATGATGTTTAATATTGGTCCTGCCCAGGGGTCTATGGAGCACTGGCTCCTGGTTTGTGTTGCTCTGTGGTAGCAGTCCCCAAGTGGGGCTGTAGAGAACAGCAGCTTTCACCCAGCACACCACGCACAAGCTTGTCGTGGTTCTGCTTGTGTGGGAGACTCTCATATTTCTCTGCATGAAGACCTCTCCAAGCCTTTCAAATATTAATGTCATTGCGACTTTTCCAAGAAGGGAAATCAATACACAGCATTTGCCAAACCTATTTGAACATTGAAGATTAACAATTTTACTTTACGTTATCTTTGAAACAGAGACTCATGTCCCTCAGAACTAGTCCTTCGCTGGACGTTACTGTGGGCTCTGATGCCCAGGTTCATGTTCACACAGCCAGACACTAGCGCTGGCTGTCCTTCAGTTCATGCTAGAAATGGAGAAAGAAGAAAACGGAGGCAGTAGACATCATCTCGGATTCCACACTCTGATTATTATTTTCATCATTTTACTGCAAAGAACATGAGGAGTGATAGGATGCAGGCTCTGGAGACCTTTCCCCCCATGTTTAGCATAAGGGACAGATGCTGAGCATAAGGGACAGAAGAAAATGGGTGGGAACAGCCCGGTCAAAATTTCAGTGAGGTTAGCACTTGTCACTCCTTCTCCAGAAAGAGCTAAGTTAGAATTAACTGAGTGTGAATCCTCCGATTTTACCAGCGTTTGGAAGAGGAAGCTTAGAAATCCATGTACTGACGTTAAAGCCCCAGTGTATATTGAGCTCCGGACCATATGCTCTGGTCTGTTTTCGGCTCTGGGCTCCACGTGCACGTGTCATCCGTCCCCACAAGGAAGGCCACACGTTCTGATGCCCAACCTCAAAGACCGCCCTTCACTGCTGGGCTCAGTTTCCCTCTTGGTCTCTATGCAGACAAGAAGCACAATGTTGTTGTTTTTTTAATCTTCACCCAAGGATATGTTTATGGGGAGAGAGAAAGAGATAGGAGAGAAACAATGACCAGACCAGTTGCCCCCCTTATGCACCCCAACCAGGATCCAATCTATAACCTAAGTATGTGCCCCCACCAGGAACCAAACCTATAACCCTTTGGTGTACAGGATCATGCTTCAACCAACTGAACTCACTTGGCCAGGCCAAGAAGCACAATGTGTTTTAGAGTTTTTGTTGTTATTTTTTAGCACTCCACTATTATTCTCTAAAAAATATGTGCATAGTTTTTAAAACACTTAATGAGGCCTGAGGGGGTTTCATTTCTGAAATCTCCGGTCTATTTGTATAGGTTAGTTGGAGGTAAACTGGCAGTTTCTTTAAGTTTTATTTAGGTTTATAATCTGTGTATAAATGCCAGGATTTTATTTTATTTATTTACCTATGAAAATAAATGGCAATAAATGACAGTTTGTGAATGACTTTGCACTTAACTGAAATGAAATTATGTAACTCAAATACTGAATAAACATTTCATTGTTATTAGAAATGGATTTGTAATATTTGATTAAAGATTCAATGATAATTCTTTCTAACAGAAAACAAAATATATAGTAGGTTAGGAATTATTTTAAATCAGGACAATTACTTTAAATACATTTTAACATCAAATTTAGAGGTGTTGAACTTAGGGTGATGTCATTATTTTTTTCAAATAACTATATTTTATTATATTTTTCATGGTTATTTTGAGAAACCTCTCAGAGGTGTGAATCTTCGGAATAGGGTCTCATATGAGTTATGATTCTCACACATTGAGGGCAACTCCATAACTCTTCAAACTTGGTTTTTGTTTTGTTTTCTTTCATCCCCATGAAAAATTGGATTTTGCCTTTATTTGAAAAGAAAACTCTATGGATATTTTTGGCAGGTGAAAATAAGTTTGTTATCTTGTAGAATACATGTCCCCTCCAAGGTTTACCAGCCTTGACACATTCACTAAAAACATGGTTATGGCGTTAAGACACCACCATAGGTTGGTTGTACCTTGAACTCGAACCTGTCTCCTCCTAGGGCTGAAGTGATTCTGCCTTGTTCCTTTCGGTTTTCATCTTATTCACCCTCGTCAATTTTTTTTTTTTTATAAAGAAAGGCTACAGTTGCACTTTCTTTTTTTAAATATATTTTATTGATTTTTTACAGAGAAGAAGGGAAAAGGATAGAAAGTTAAAAACATCGATGAGAGAGAAACATCGATCAGCTGCCTCCTGCACATCTCCTACTGGGGATGTACCCGCAACCAAGGTACTTGCCCTTGACTGGAATCGAACCTGGGACCTTTGAGTCTGCAGTCTGACGCTCTATCCACTGACCCAAACCAGTTAAGGCTCTTCAAATTTTTTTTAACTGAAAGGTTTGGGGTTATCATCTGAAATATGAATACCTAACTTTTACTATAATACTTGGTCCATTGTTTCAAGAAGTACATCTTTTTAGTTTCACTTGCTTTATAAACTAGAAGGGATGTCAGAAATGGTTTCCTACAGTTGAAATTCAGTTCTTAATTATTGATGATCTCCCATATAAATCAAGTCTACTAATTTTTTTTCTAAATTCTCATTTTGGCCCCTCTTCTGGCAGTGAATGAAGAAAAGAAATGTAGGTTACTCTTCCCACTTTATAATGAGAATAATCATAGCAAGATCTTTCACAAAAGGAAGGGATGCGATGACAAGAATATGACACAAAAGGCATGCAACCAGCAGGTAAATGCATGTAAGATTTCACAACAAAAGTGAGCAGATGGTCTTCAGTAGCTGCTCTTCGCCCTGGAAGAAGTTTGAGTTCAGCAAAAAAAAAAAAAGAAAAACATACTAACAAACAAAAAACAGTTACCGGAAGTTCTAGAAGGATCTATTTATAAGAATTCCCTGGCAAGAACCCTGAAAAAAACTGCCTCTATAATAGAATTCCATTGCTGTTCAACATCCAGTTTGATCAGATTTTAAGCCTTGCTACTAAGAATATGCTATATTAGCAAAGTGTTAACTTTCATAAAAGGAGCTAAGGATTACAGAAAAGGAGCTCATTAAACTGCAAGGATGGAGACACATCTGTCTATAAATGAAGTTGACTGCTCTTTTTGGGCTCTCTACAAACAGAAATTGACACAAAGGCTAACGGAATTCCAGTCCTAGCTTCACTGCTGAGGTTGGGAGCAGCTATCCCAACAGCCTCTATCCCAGATGTTTAAAAAAGTCCTATTCATATGAAAAAGGGATCTTTTCTGTTAGCTTATAAATACTTAAGAGCTGTGATGTAAATTTCCATCTAAAACCATAGAGAAGAGGCAAATTGTGCAAGCAATTCTGTTTATGCAACTGTCCAGATTCCACTTATCAGGCTTTGTTTTCCTGCATGCACGCCAAAAAATATATTTCTTCAATTATTAAAAACAACAGCAAGGTTTAGATAGCTCTGGAGTCATTTTAATGTGGGTATTTAAAGAGGAAGACTGGCAAAGCTTTAAATAGAAGGGGAACACACCAATTAACTAGTCAGCATTACCTTCCTTTGGAACTCTAAATAGGTTTAATTATTCAATAATTTATATTCATAGAGCAGCTTTAACTTTAAGCAATTATATAAAGAAAAAAAATGGGATTGTCTTCTTAGGCAGCCTGGATCTCAATGAAAAGGAACTAGAAAACAAACATACCTTTATTCAGCCAACATGCAAAAATAATACATTTTTTTCTAAAGGAAAGTCCTTCGGAAACATATATCTTTTGCTTAAGATTTTTGAGTCATCCATGACTCAGTGATGTCTTTAGTAACACAGGCCCTTTTCCATCCTTTCCTACGATTTCACTTTGTAGCACATGGACAAGCAAATCACACCATTTGTCTTAGGTATGCAGAAAATAGAAGCCAGCTCTCATTTCCGATAAAACGAGTACTGGTGGAGATTGTTAGATTTGACAATTTTTTTTGTAACTTCCACAATATTAGGTGTATTACAGGGGAAGTACCCAGTGAGAGGGTGTGTGGCCCAGGTTTCTGGCTCTTCCTCGGCCATGAGGGCTCCGTGGGGCTTTGTTGGTTTGGGGAGAAAGGCCAGAGGAGCTTCCTGCCAGGCTCCTGGCAGAGGGAAAGGGCGTCAGTGGGTCCATGTAGCAGCTGCGAACCTCGGGCTCAGAAGAGGCATTTGTCTCTCCCACTCACACTTCCTTGGCCAAGTCAGGGCCGCAGCAACGCTTGTGAACACACGTTGGAGAAAGAGTCCTATGATTAGGGGCATGGCAAGTGACTGGGCACCACCATATGCTCTTAGTCACAAATAATCCCCCCTTTTAGTCACAAGTAGATGCTTTTTCCTCCCTCCCCCAGCTACGATACACTCACTCCCCCCACCCAATCGTGATCGAAGTGGGAACCCCAGGATCTCACACTAATATATACCCGGATCCATAGCAGAACTTACCTGGGCAAATGTTGCAAGGCGCCATGCTGTGGGAAATGTCCCTTGACGAGTAGTAAGAAATTCTTTCTCAGGATAGCGGATCTGTTCCTCAGGCTCCTTCCTCCGTTTATTGCTCTGCATGGCTCTCTGTTTATCCCTAGAGTAGCCCTTACTTTTCTATCATTCTTGGCTACGGATAAAGAAAGCATTAGAGACTAGGCCCCCCCCCCTTGGTGCTGAGCAACTTCCTCATCGCCCTACCTGCCCAGAGAAGGTGAGATGCCAAGGAATCACACTCCAGGTGGTTCATCCAGGTGGCTGCTGCCCTGGAAACGGGACTCTCAAAAGTCCGGCTCCATCTCTTCACTTCCCATCGGCAGCAGGTGCAGCCACACCCATGACCGGCTTCCAGATGCTTCTGGCTCTGGACACCTCCTCTAGGCCAGGAGCTCATGGGGCACAAGTAGGAAAGACACCCCCTGTTGTTTCCTTCCCCCTTGGTCCATCTTGTCAGCCCTAAGTGGTTTCCTAGGTGGCCCCTTAATACTTCCAGAAATGTTAGCGCCTGCAAAGAAACGCCTCTAAGTGATTTTAAACTGCTTTTGAAAACTTATTTAAATAAATCTCAGCTTTATCTTTTACTAGTTATTTTTGAGAAACAGTTGCCTCTTTTACCCTGTAAACCCCAGAATTTCTGGGTTCACTCAGCTCCACTGGGGGATTCTTTTCCAGGGTCTTCGTGTTTCATGGAGCCTTGCCAAGTACGGCCAGTGTCCTTGGCACACATGAGGACCCTTCCGCTCCACAGCGCTGTTGCCGGAAGTGACCGACATATTCAGAATGCTCGCTTTCTTCCCAGGAGTTGCAGGGATGGTTTTATCAGATGCCTCCCAAATGCATAACATAGGTCCCCATTTCTCCAGCCTCCGCTAACAATGCCCTGGCTGCTAACTGCTGAGCCGTCTCACCAGCTTTAGTATTTTTATTAGACTAGCCACCACCTTCTAGGAGCCATTTGTGGGTTAGCTTCCAGTAGGTTATGCTGTGGGAGCGTGTACGCTGCAAATCTTAGCGGGTTACGTCCGCTAAGGTGTGCATCTCGCTCTCCTTCGATGCCAGGTCTGGGCCGGGTGTGAATTCGCCCCGATGTCTTTCTCTCTCTGAGATTTAGGCCAGAGAAGTAGGTCCTGCCTGCGACATAAGATTCCCACAGAAAATGCATTAGGATGAAGACATATTAGGTGATGGTCTCATGCACATCTTCTCAGACTAGAAGCTCGTTGGGGCTGGTCTATGCGTGCCTTTTACGCAGCACATTCTGAGCAAGTGTTGGTGAGACAGGAAACTAAGTCAGCGGCCCTGGGACTCACTGGCAATGAAAGGAGAAATGCATTACGCTTCTCTGGGGTAGATAAGGATATCGGTAATCATGAGCTAGAATGAAAACCAGGGAGTGTGGGGCGTTTGGTTTTGAAGCTAATTACCTAAGCACTGTGCAAAGGAGACCATCCCCTTAACTTGGTCACAGCCCTGCCTATTCAACAGGGATTTCATTGAGCACCTCCTAGGGGCCAGGCAGCCCAAGGGGAACGAGCCAGCATCATAGATTTCACGTTTGCAGGAATCATGTTTATCTCTTCCCTTTTGCTTTGTATTACAGAAGTCACAGGCAAGGACACCTTTTTTTCTTAAAGGAGCAGAAAAGGATCTTGTAAGGATGGACCAGCTGCAGCAACATCTTTGAATACTAAGGGCATCCGCCTCCACGGGAGATGCTGAGGGGTTTGCGCCACTATTATTTATGGGGTAACCTTGGAGGATGGGAACCCGACAAGGCAGCCAGGGGTGATACAGATCTAAATATACAGCAGTTCTATTCTGAACTTTTCCTTTCAAGAGGTGCTAAATAGGAACACGTGTATGCTTACATTCTAGGCTTCGGTTATGTAACCTGCAGTACTGCCCTTAATTTTTCTTCCCGGTCTCCCCTAAAAACCACTCCAGTCAGCCATCTGGATGGGCCTTGACTTTGGGGTTGTGGGAAGCTGTGATTTTGAAGATGGCATCCAACCAGGGGTCCTAGTTGCTGTCTTGAAGTCGGATGAGGAGGGAGATGGATGAGGACACGGCTGGCTCTTTCGGGGAGAAGAAAGAGGCTATGCAGAAACACAAAATCAAAGCTTTTTTAAAGGAACTTTGTTTCCTATTCAAAGAAAAAATCAGCTTTCTAAACGTTATTTCCAAGATTGAAAAAGTTGTTTATACTTAAAAAAAATGGTATTTCTGGTTTGCATGGCATTAATTTCCAGAGAGGGACATCCACGTTACTCATCTTTCTCTTATATCTCTTAGGGGAAATTATGTAAGGATCTTCCAAAAATCCCTCAGGCTACTAGGTTGGCAAAAGGGAATATGTGAGTGAGTGCCTTTATTTTCATTAACAAAATCTGGGGGAAAAAATTAAAGTGAAAATTCTGCTTGTTCTATAAATATAGAGGTGGGCAAAAGTATTTACAATTGTGAGTACGTGAAACAGTTTATTCCTTTGTTATTGTTTATAAATTCTTATATTATTTTCCATACAAACAACTATAAACCTAGGGCGTTGGTGGTATATATAGTGGTGAGCATAGCTGCCTTCCAAACAACTATAAACCTACTTTTGCCCACCCAACATAATGATGATAATTTTCTACTAGAGGCCGGTGCACGAAATTGTGCATGGGTAGGGTCCCTAGGCCTGGCCGGCGATCAGGGCTGATCCAGGCCTTCCTGCTGCCAGCTGGGGCCCCCCTTCCCTGGCTGCTGGCTGGGGCCTTCCTTCATCCTGTGCCGCCCCCTGGTGGTCAGCGCACGTCATAGCAAGCAATCAAATGCCCGTTCTCCTGGTCAAACTCCCAAGGGGACAATTTGCATATTAGGCTTTTATATATATGGGGTTATATTACCTTTTTTAAAAATATATTTTTTTATTGGCTTCAGAGAGGAAGGGAGAGAGAGAAAATCAATGATGAGAGAGAATCATGGATTGGCTGCCTCCTGCACGCCTCCTCCTTGGGATCAAGCCTTCAACCAGACATGTGCCCTGACCAGGAATCAAACCATGACCTCCTGGTTCATAGGTCACTCAACCACTGAGCCATACTGGCCGGGCTTCCCTTTTTTATTGCTGGCTCTAAGGAGTTAAGCTGTAAGAACAATAAACAGTTCAGGCTGAAAGTGCTAGAACATGAAGGTGGGAAACTGTGAACTTGGCTGAGTTTTTTTTCTCTCACTTCCTTTCGTCACCTCTAGCTTTGCACTTTCGGGAATGTAGAAAGATACAGGAGAACATTTTAAACAGACATTTACAATGCACTTTAGGTCATCAAAATAGTTGCAAACACCCTGTCTATCTATGTGGCCCAACAGTAGGACATGTGAATAAGAGTGGGGTGTGAGTAGGAAAAGAGCTTTTGCTCATATTTCATTTGAAGCGTAAAGAGATCCTTAAAAAGCCATATTGTTTCAGGAACTATTGCCATGTTTATACTTAGGCATTACTAAAGAATTTCTGGTAAGAAAAACTGGGATAGGGAATACATCAATCTATTAGATCTAGGTGTTAGGCCTGCCATACCAGGTGCCCCAAGAGTTATCTTACTTGATATTTTTAAATAACATACAATCATTTTACGTTGAATTTTCTTCCAATAAATGGGATGACCTTCAGTTCTCTGCCTCATGGATTTCAGTTTAGTTTCTCATCTGTGGGAGCCAGTTTTAATGTGATCTCTCCTGCCGGGCTGGGCAAGGGGCTGCATGCTCATCACTAACGACAGGAGCCTGGATGGCTCCCCTGAGAGAGGAATAGGAGGCAGTGGACCATGTTGAAAGGCCTGGACTGGCAGGGCCGACTGTAAAGCGCCTCAGGGTTGCCCCACTGCCCATCTGAAAGGGCAACGACATTGGGGTATCTGAGCTCCAACTTCTCTTTATCACTGGACTCCTCCCATCCGGGAGTGTTAACCTCTCAGCCTCCCCAGGCTTGTGTGTAAACTGAGGAAAAGTCTCCAATCCCAGAGGCCCAGGGCCCCCAGGAGCCTGGGAACTGCAGGAGGGTCTGGCTGGGGTAGAACACAGCGTGTTCCTCTAAACTGGTCAGTTTCCAGGGCGTGGACTCTGAGGAGGGTGCACGGACCAGGCCGCCGGAACAAGGAGCATGCTACCTGGGTTCTTCTGCCCCATGTTTATTTAATTCTTTTTTTAAAATTGATTTCAGAGAGGAAGGGGGGTGGAGAGAGAGAGAGAAGCATCAGTGATGAGAGAGGGGATCATGGATCAGCTGCCTCCTGCACACCCCCCACTGGGGATCCAGCCTGCAACCCTGGCCTGTGCCCTGACCGGGAATCACACCGTGACCTCCTGGTTCATAGGTCGAAGCTCAGCCACTGAGCCACGCTGGCCGGGCTTCCCCAGGTTTGTGTAGACGTGAAACTAATAAGAACAACTCCAGAGGCCGCAAAACTGTACTTGCCATTTAAAATAATAAGAATCCACAAAAGCACAGACAGGTGCCATGCGTTCTATATAAAGTACCTGCTTTCTTAACTTCCTCATATACTTCCCTGTGTGAATAACAGCCTCTCGCAGCTCAGAATATTCTAAATGCAATTAGCTTGCTGCACTCAACTAAGTGCCCTAGTTTTGGACAAAGCAAAGCTTTGATTGCTGGTTCAACCCAAACCCAAGTGCCTCGCTCTTCATAAATACACTCAATTCTAGTAATGATTCTTCATATTTGGAAAACATATTGGTATCACATCTGTTTATTATATATTAAAAAATTAGACATTGGGAGGTACTAAGCTAGGGGGATCCCTCCCTGGAAAACTGGGGTGGGGAGAGGGGGCGCCCAAAAGCTGGGTTCAGGATATGCAGTGCCTGGGCTTGGAGCCTGTCTCTGTCACTTCTTGGCTATGTGACCTTAGGAAATTACTTCACCTCTCCGTGCCCCACTTCTTTATCTATCCTCATAAAACCTTAACAAATTGAAATTAAATAATACTTATAAAGTACTTAACATATGCCTGGTCCATGGAATAACCAAACCCATTAAAGTTGACTTATTATGTATTCTTGGAGTAAGCACTCAGAGATGCTCTGGGTTTTTACCAGTTTTTACGTGAACCGGAGGCAGAAATTAACTCCAAAGCAACCAGAAGCGGCCAGAAATCTTTAAAATCTCACCAAAGGGATTCACAGGTAAACCACCATGGTACTCACTCCCGTCCGCTGGTAACAGTGCGAGCAGGTCTTCCAGGTTAGAAGACAGAGGTTATTGAGTTTCTGCATTGATGCCATTTACACTTATTTCTTTTACACAAAATATATATGCATTTTCAAAGAAGTATGAGAAACATTTCCTTTAAAAATCAAGAATGAAATGAGATGGCTAGTAACACCACTTCTATCTTCTATTCAATAATGTGTTTTAAAAGACACATTAAATTTTTTAAAAATGTTACGCAATGTCTGGAAAGAAAGAAAAGAAACCTCCATTATTTACATATAAAATGATTTTCCATGTAAACAGTTCCATGGAACCACAAACTATTAGAATGAGTAAAAAAGGTTAACAAGGTTTCTGATACAAAATTAATAATCAATAATTAAGTTTATTCTCAAAATCAACATTAAAACATTAAAAATTTTAAATATATGTACACATATGTGTATATATAAAATATATACCAAAAAGTTTTTGGTCCTAAAAATAAATCTAAGGTATATATGTGTGGGGAATATCTTGAAGAATTCTGAAGAATGAGGTGTAAATTTACTCTACCCAATATAGGAGTTATCCTAATCCTATGGTAATTAGATCTTAAACAGCTTGGCAGACAGGCCAATGGAATAGAAATGATACCACAAATCAGACCTGTGCATATAGAGCATCCAGGTGTGTGACACAGGCTGCATCCCATCCAAAGAGGAAAGCCTCGCTTTCAGTGTTCGGTCAGCAGTGCTTGGACAGGTCTGTTTTTTTGCACGGGAAAAACTAAAACTAAAACATGGGTTTCTGTGTTGTTCTGTACGTCCAATTTCACCGCAGTGGACTTAAAGACCAAAATATGCAAACTAAAATAAAAATAACCTCCAAAGAAAATGCAATATACTTACGACTGCTCACAAATAAAGGGCTTTTTAAACTATGCACTAAATAATGAGCTCCCTGGCCAGTGTGGCTCAGTCGCTCAAGCATCGTCCTGTGTACTGAAGGACCACTGGTTCCATTCCAGGTCAGGGCATATATCTAGGTTGCAGGTTCAATCCCTGGTTCGGGTGCATATGGGAGGCAACCGGTCGATGTTTCTCACATTGATGATTCTCTCTACCACTCCCTCCCTCTTTCTCTATAAAATGAATTTTTTAAAAAACCATAAAAAAATAAATAATGAGTGAAGGGGGTAAAGAGGTATAAATAAATAGTGAATTCTTATCCCTGCATATGAATGCAATGGCATGTGCACAAGGTCACTCAGTGCAGTATAGATTCTCATAGCAAATACAAGACAAGCTGGGAAATCTCATTTTTGACCAGTAGGTAAGTTCATCAGATGAACTCTGTTCTGTGTGTACATATATCTCAATAGTGGGGGTGGTCACATGACTTCATATTTTGTCAAATATCATAGAATTATCCACTTAACCTTGGTGACTTAATTATAAATTACATTTCTATAAAGCAAATTAAAAAAGAAATCTCAGGCTTTCCAACCCTAAAAACCGACCAGGTGGACACTCATTACTCTGTGTCCCCAGAGAGCTCTCTCCCTCCCTCTGTACCTCGTTTCCCTCACAGATTTTTTTCCTCTTTGTTTTTCTTTCTCCCACTCCCACCCCTTTGCCTTCTAAGCTGCCTTTGCTGGTCACTGTGAGCAGCTGCCTGTCCTGCTTTCTGTCTCTGTCTGTCTGTCTCCCCCGGCCCTGATGGCCATGGAAAAACTCAAGTCATTCCACAGGAGCTTTGCCCCCCGTTCTTCCTGGTGCCCCCACACAGTCTATTGCAGGCCCCCAGGACAGGTGTGTGGGGAGGAGGGGGACCAACTGGGAGCTCCTCTGAGAGAGATGGGTGAAGTGGGAGGAACAGGATCATATGCTGGGTGTGAGACCAACTCTAACGCGTAACTTGATAAGGACATTTTTCTGGGGCCGTATGATGAGGAAAATGGAGAGAACTCATATCCTTGTTAGTAACTATAACATAGACAAAGCGGAACCACCCGCTCTTCACTGAAGCTTCCCATAATGCCTAGCGGCAGGGATGCTGCTGCCTGAATGCCAAGTTCATTCTGAATTCTGTGCCTTCCCACCTTGCCCCAATGCCAGTTCCTTCCTATCATACCAGCTGCTGGGTTTTATTGGCCCTGCCTCAAGCTTGTGCACTGCGGCCCACTAGCTCATTCATTCTTTGGTCTACAACTTCATTTCTTAGCCCAGAATTTGAAGTCCATATAACACACTTAGCCTCCTGGCACCTTCTGGGTGCTGTGGTAGAAGCTAGAAGGCTTATGGGGATGGAGACCCAGTTGTTGGCCTTAAGATCCCCTAGTCTCAAGGGGAAATGCACTGCCTCCTCATCGTAACTTAGAGATCCTTGGACTAACAGTAGTGTTTGCTGTCTGTGTACTGACTTCAGGAGTGTTGCTCCCCCGTAAACTCAGTTGCTATTCTCAGGAGACACTCCAGTTATAAAGAGTGAAATGTTCAAGACAATGAATGACCATGACGCTGACTAAATTCATTTTTTTTCCAGATTTTTCTGGTGCAGTATGATACAGGGAGAGATTAGTCAATTTGATGGGGAATTAAGAACAGGACTCAGATAGGACCAGCACAAAGGAATCATCTCTTGATCGTCTTTTGCTTCCAAAGCATGTCATCACCATTTATCCCCTTATTACTTCCCCCTCTTCATATAATTCTTTTGATAACACCTTAAGTATGTTAGCAGGGAACCGAGACGAAGAAGGCATAAACAGTTTACTGCATTTGGGCATGAATTTTCTACTGTACAGCAGAAAAGCAATATACAAATAGCTGCATGTTCTTTTAAAATAGTAAACATGTCACTGATTACCTTTTAGAGAATACCTTTGTATATGAACTATAATTCTGTATATGATATTTAATAGAGAGTAGAATGCTACAAATAAGCAAAATGAAAAGAAACACAAAACTTTACCTTTCCTTAAGCACTTATAATGACCATAAAATCAGAGAGAGAGAGAAATAAATGACTATGAATGTAGTAGCAGTAGTAGCTTTTAAATTTTTCCAATTTCAAAATCACTCTTTTTTGGTTCTGATATTCATTTTCGTGAACTTAACATTCCTTTAAAAATTACTGACATGCATGTAAGCATACCATGATTTTTCTTAATTGATGGAATTATAGCCAAAAAGGCACAGAAATTCATGGAAAGGCAAAAAAGAAAGATCAATTCTAGGTTATTTTCATTTTTATTCTTAGCAATGGCTAACATTAATTGGAGACTTTGATTAATGCTCAGTGTAGACTTACTCTCAAGAAAAACCTACAACATTGTTTCCTAGATAAAGGCTAGCCATTGCATGCTGCCCAATTTTATCTGCCACATTTTTATATTAAAATCATAATTTTTCAGGATCCCTTAACTTATTTGGGTTTAGTTTTATATTTGTCTAACTCCACTATTAAGTAGGAAATAGAAGAGCTAAATTGTTACGAATATGTAAAGAAAGGTGGCTTTCTGATATGATTACAGATATCATTATTGGATCTTGGTCTTCGGATTTTATAAAAGCCAGTTGGAAATGACACATTATATGTCACCGTAATAGTAACATTCATTTCTTGCCAAGATTGGGCACGAATAGATTTTTGTGGTGTATGTTAGAATGTGTGAATTTTAAAATTATGTTTAGAACATAGACTGAGAGTTTATAAAAATAGCAAAAACTAGAGCAAATGTGTCTGCAAAGTTATTTTACTTATTTAGACCATTTCTGTCTCTCGGCTATATTTGATGCAGTAGTTAAAGCTTTATAGTTCAATAGTCTAGATAAGTCTACCGTTGGCTTTTATGGCACGTAAATATAGAGCCTCGTATTGGAAATCACATAACCGTTGTTTGCTCACTGTGGTGTACGGCCACAACTCTCAGTATTAATGAAATAAAATATTTATTATAGATCAGCTCCTAAGAGACCCGCGGCCTGTACTGTGGAGCCACAAGGTCTGATTAAACACGAGAAAGGACATAGCATTACCCTGGGCTCTCAGACGGCTACAGACCCAGCTCATCTCCTTTAACAGCTTAGCGCTTAACGTCTGGAATATGTCCCCTGTTTGATCACAGCTTTGAAACAAGAGAAGCGTATCTGAAAACTCAGCTACAAATCAATTCAATTTACTGTGTGTCTTTAGCTGCTAACCGGCGGGATAAAGCTCCTATTTATATAAAACACATACACATCAGTCAGCACCGTGCTTTTACTTTGACTCCCAATGAAATTATATGGCTATTTAACGGAATGATCATTCCAGGAGGGGGAATTTGAGACTCGAGATACTTTTGTTGGAAATAGATTGCTCTTGTTGACATTTATTCTTTGCAGTTCTGAGCCCCATTAATGGAATCCACCGCCTGAAATTGCATTCCTGGACATCTTTAACGTGCGTACAGCTGTTCCGTTGAAAAGGGTATTTTTATAAAACCACATATCCTATGCATGCTTTTAAAGAGAGAGATGCTGTTCTTACCTTTGGGTCTAGCGAGAATATGATGCTTGTTTATTTAAGATCAGTTGGTTCTTCAGTATGTAAACATAGGGCCATAGACTTCAATGCCCAGGAGAAAATTTTCTTGAGACTGGAGTTGTCAAATCTCAGGAGCTGCAAGGGGGGAGGCAGGCAGGATTCCTAGATTTTGGACAAGATGCCGCAGCCGGCACTTCGGATGGTTGCTCAAGCCACTTTTACGGTACTTGGAAGTTATTGTACCTCTCAGGGAAGGTTCTCAGAGCACTGGGGGCTGCTTCCCTTTGACGTATGAAGTTTTAGTTCCAACAAGTGGGAACAAACACTGATGTGAAAGAGTGGACCAGAAAGAGAGACGTTTTCAGAGCGGGCAACATTCTGATCCAATAAACTGGGCTGCCCCCCTCCCCATTTTCTGTCAGGTACTTATAGTTAAACATTAATTTGTCCAAAGCATGTGGCACTAAAAATTATCTCAGGTTCCACTTTACCTGGTCATCCAGTAAATGCACATGATATTAGGTTCATCGTTTTGTATTTTCATTTAAAAACACAGTAACTGGAAAGAAGCGCATACTTACAATATCCATGTTTGGTCCTGTCCCAGGTTCCTTTAGACCAGGGCTAACCTAGGAATAACACCAGCCTGGCAGAGCCAGAACAAGGATCAGCAGCCGTGTATGTAAAACCTCTTGCACTGTGTTCATTGGAGGTGCTCAATTAATGGTGATGAGTTCGTTTCTGCAAAAACCCTCAAACAGCAATGAAAAGGCAGAGGAGTGTGAACACCTTCCCCATTGTTCAGGTAGCTTGACATCCTGCGTGTCCCTTGATGGCTCTTCTACTAGTTTATGGAAATATCTCTTCTGTCGCGTCTCCGGTACCGAATGCTAACATTCTTCTCGTTTTATTCATTCGATGAATATTTAACAATGCCTGCAATGTGTCAGGTCCCGTCCTCAACATGAGTTACCAACATGAGCAATTACGTTCCTGTCACTGTCGAGTTTCCTGCCAACTCAGTGGAGCCAGAGATAGGACTGCACGTCGGAGTACAGGCTTTGATAGCAAATGATCAGTAGCCACACCCAACAGTCAAAGGAAAGACAAGCATATTTTGGGATCGGACAAATCTGCTTGGAAATCTCTGGCCTTATTTTGCTTGCGTGCATATGGGGAGAGCAGGGGAGGAAGGACAGGATGAAACACTGAGGAGCAAACACATGGGGAGAGGGAGCCAGCCATGCCCCATGCACATGAACTCATGGGACAGCAGAATTGAGAGGCATAGAGCAGACAACTGGGAAAATACTGTCACTGCAGAACATGGGGAAGCATCAATAATTAAGAAAATGTATCACTAATATTAACCTACTTGCCAGAATGAAACGAAAATAATAATTGAATGGCTAGCCTGGCCAGCGTGGCTCAGTGGTTGAGTATCATCTGTGAACCAGGAGGTCATGGTACGATTCCTGGTCAGGGCACATGCCCAGGTTGTGGGCTCAATTCCCAGTAGGGGGCAGGGGTGCAGGAGGCAGCCGATCAATGATTCTCTCTCTCTTCCTCCCTTTCCCTTTCACTCTGAAATCAATATAAATGTATTTTAAAAAATAAAAAATAATAATTGAATGACTAATAATGAAAGTGTACATTTGTAATTAATTCACTAAAAGGGAGGTTGAATTAACCGCATCTGACTCTTCATGTCTATAAATGCATCTGTTGTTATGTGCTTTTAAATAAGAAAAGCTTATTCTTCGGGTTGCCAATATTTATAAAAATGGAAAATTTAAGTCCTTTGTCCTTTTTTGACTTAATTTTGCTTTGAACAATTTTTTTATTATATAAGTTTCAGTTACATAACATTATAGTTCAACAACTGTATATACAACAAAAGGCTCACACCAGAAAATCTAGTTACTATTTAACAGTTTAATTATAATCAAAATAAAATAAGCTCATATTTTTAAAACATAGAAATTTGATATGTCTGAAGATGCATATACATCCTTGAAACCATGATCACAATCAAGGTAGTGAATAGATCAACCACCCCTAGAAGTTTCCTCATGTTCCTCTCCCATCCCCCCTCCCGGCCCCAGGCAGCCCGTCATCAGTTTTCTGTCACTATGGAATAGTTTGCTTCTAGGACTTAAATAAACACCGTCGTTTAAAATGGGCTTTATGTCTTCTTTCATTCAGCATAACTGTTTTGAGATTTCCTCATGCTGTTTCTAATCGTTCAGTGTTTTGTGACCGGGCGCCATTCCTCTATATGGCTATGTCGTGTTTGTTTATTGCCGTGGCTGTTGATAGACATTTGGGTGGTTTTTAATTTTTGGCTTCTCTCCATACAAACATGGTAGGAGAATTCACATAACAGTCTCTGTGTGGACATGTGCCTTCGTTCCCGCTGGGTGAATAGCTGATAGCCCAGTCGCTGGGTTGTTTGCTAGTTTTTGATTTACTCTTTAAGAAACTGTGTTCCAGAAATGCATTTTCCATTCCCACCAGCAGCTTCTCCGCAGACCTGCCAGTCCTTGGTTGGGTACATCTTCTGAATTCTGTCTGCTCTTCTAAGTGGCCTGGTACCCCGTTATGATTCATTTTGCATTTCCCAGCGAGTCATTTTAAAAGTTTCCCCGATGCCTTCGGTAATGATTTGCCAACTCCGTGGCTTCTTACATGAGATTGGATTTGTCTGCCCATCTCTTTGTTAGGTTGTTTGTTTCGTGTGCATGTGTTTTGAGAGTTCCTTATATAATCTGGATATAAACCCCTTATCAGATAGGGGACTTGAAATTATTTTCTTCCGGTCTGTGGTGTTGCATCTCAGAGCTGCTCCTAAATATGGGAAAGAAAACTGATGTAATGAAAGGAGAAGTAAGTCGTCCAGTGTCCCTGTAGCCTGCCCTCTCTCCGCCAGCAGAACAGTGCACAGGTGATCATGGCAGGTGCACTGTACCTGAACATCACTGCCAGACAACTTGACCTATTTGACGTTCACAGAACACTCCACCCAACCACAGCAAAGTCCACACTCAACTCAAAAGTCACAGTACAGCCCTGGCCGGCTTGGCTCAGTGGATAGAGCGTCAGCCTGTGGACTGAAGGGTCCCAGGTTCGATCCCGGCCATGCCTGGGTTGTGGGCTCAATCCCCAGTAGGGGGTGTGCAGGAAGCAGCTAATCAATGATTCTCTCTCATCATTGATGTTTCTATCTCTCTCTCTCCTTCTCCCTTCCTCTCTGAAATCAATAAAGAAATATATTTTTAAAAAATTAAAAAAAGTCACAGTATGGAATAGATCAAAACCTCTTCTGGCCCAAGTTGATTTTTAATACATTTAAAAATGTTCAATTTCTTCATAGGATATTCTCTGAATTAGGAATCAATGACAAAAGCCCCCTCAAAAAATTGCAAAACCAGATGTGCAACCCTAAATGGCCCACAGGTGCAAGAAGAAATCAGCAGGAAAAGGGAATGTTGTCGCACTGAATGACTATGAAAACATCACTGTCAGTCAGAGGGAAATTTATGGCACTAAGTGGAAAGGAAGCAAGGTCACAGGTTAATGGCCTCAACTTCCACCTCAACAAAAAGAAAAATTAAGGCAAACTCACTTCAAAGTGAGCGACCCAGAGAAAATGATAAAGGCCAGACAGAGCGAAAAGCAAATGAACAGAAAACAGAGAGCAATAGTGAAAACGAACAGAACCAGAAGCGGTTTCTGGGACATAACAACACTGATAAAAACTTAGCCAGATCAGGAAAAAAAATGATCAATATCAGGAATAACAGTGGCGACATTACAGTAGGTTCTATAGAGGTTAACGGGGATGTTATGGACAATTTATAACAATGTATATTCATTAATTCAGTTAAAGTGGTCATGTTGCTTGAACGATACTGCCATGGCTCCCTGAGGAAGAAATAGGTAATCAAATAGGCTGATATCCATTAAGTAATTGAGTTAAATATCTTCCCATAAAGAAAATTCAAGGCCCATTTGGTTTGTTGATTCATTCTACCAAACAATTAAAAGAAAATAATAACAGTTTTACACAAAACCTTCTAGAAATTTAAGAGCCCGAGTACTTCCCAACTCATTCTGTGAGGTCATCACCGCTCTGATATCAAACCATGTAAAGCTCTATAAGTGAAGAAACTGCAGTCACCATCATAAGCATAGATATGAAACTTGTAACTAAAGTTCTAGCCAATTCAGCCCAACAATATGTAAATAGGATAAAACAATACAACCAGGTGGGATATAGCCAACATCCATTGCTATTTTTTTCAATAAATGAACAGAAAAATGTTGGTAAATTAACAATAAAAGAGAACTTCTGTGTCATAGTAGGCTCCTATCAGTAATATTTAGCTAACATCAGGCTTTCTCTCTAAAATTAGGAATGAGACGAGGATGTCTGTTCTCAACACACATCCAGCATCGTACTGAACTTCCTAACCAATGAAATAAGGTATAAATAAAATAAGTGCCCTGCAACTTTAAAAAGAAATAGTCAAATTTTACTTGTATAGGGCATTTTTATGTAAGTTCAAGGAAAGCTATTTTTGAAAATGTTGTAAAGGAAATTCAAGATGAAAAGATAACTATTCTCAACCATTGGTACTGGAACAATTGAAAATATGGCACCGGAAAAAAAAAAAAGGAACTTCAATGTGTACCTTGCTCTGCATAAAAACATTAACTATAAATGGATCATAGATGTAAATGTCAAGCCTGAACTATAAAAACTCTAAAATAAAATGTAGGAGAATGTTTTGTTTTTTTCTTACCTTGGCTTATGCTAAGATTCCTTAGCTCTAGCACCAAAAGATTAAGTCATTACAGGAAAACATTGATGACATGGGCTTTCTAAAAATAGAAACTTAGGTTTTAGAAAGTAAATAAGGAGACAAGCCAGAGGCCAGAGAGAGCATCCTTACTAAGCACGTGCCCTGTATCCAGACCCTGTACGCAAACTCTCAACTCAATAGGAAAACAAGTTTAAAAATGTAACATGAGCAGAGAGTTTGAAAAGAACATAAGCAAAGAAGATCAAAAGGTAGCAAAAAGCACCTGAAAAGATGCTCAGCATTTTTAGGAAAATACAAATTAAAACCTCAAGGAGACCAAATGGATGGATGAGATATAACTCCACAAGGATGGATGAAATTACAAATACGGTGTGGAGTGCTGGAGTGCTCCCCCTGCTGGCGAGAAGGTGAACTACAACCACCTTGGAAACGGACAGTTTCCTTGATGTTACATCTACCCTTGCTGGATGATTGGGCCAGTCCACTCTTGGGCCTTTACCTGTGAGGGGGAAAGCATATGCCCACACCAACAATGGCACACGAATATTTATGGCAGCGCTATGTGTAATAGCTAAAAGGAGTGAAACAGCACAAATCTCCATCGATGGGGAAATGGATAAGCAAACTGCGGTGCAGGCAGCCCATCCTCGTTGCGTACAAATTCTGTTACCGGCTAAAATTTATGAGTGACCCCTAAGTCAGCATTTGTGGCACTTTCCCGGGCACTGGAGGGATGCGTGTGAGTACAGCATGCAGAGCTTGAGGGTCAGACAAGGTGACCCTCTGTAGTCTCGTTGCAGCACTCACACTACAAGCAAGTCTGTTGTTTTGCTTTTTCCTGGCATGATTTTTGCATTTTTGTGCTTTTTTGTTGTTTACAATGCCCCCAAAACACATGCTAAAGTGATGTCCAATGCTGTGCCTTCCAGAGAAAATAGGTGTGTCTTTTAGGCGTGAGTTACAGTCCAATTGACCGTCAATTCAATGCTAATGAATCGAATAAATGAAGTGCCCTTAGCAGACACATAGAGGGGGGGGGATGTATCGATTGGTTGATGAAGATGCTGTGACAGAGGCTGGCAGGAACCTACCCCTGCATGGGCCCCAGGGGCTGTGATTCAGTATTTGCTAATTCCGTCTTTGCTGGGAATTTATAGAACATAACTACCTTGAATAACGGGAACTCACTGTACATCCTACAATGGAATTTTACCTGCCAAAAACCAGAGTGAACTGAACTATTGATATGCACAAGCCAAATCTCTTAGTACTCAATGCTGAGTGAAGGAAGTCAGGGGCAACAATGAGTGCATACAGAATAATTCTACTTGTGTAAATTCCACACAGTGAAAACGAATCCATGGTGACCAAGCAGATACATGGTGGCCGGGGGAGGCGGGGAGGGAGAGGAGAGAATGACAAGGAGGGAAGAGGGTGATGAACGCGAAACTATTTTGATTGTGCACTTTGTGTAAAATTCTGTATATGTCAATTGTACTGCAGTGATAATTATACTGTTTAAAAAAGGATTGGTCTTTGATTGTTCTAATACAGAGACAAGAATATGAACTATATAATTATATAAAACCTGTAAGACACGAAGTGGGAGATGATTGTGTATCATCTGGAGGCAACATATGAAGAATATACTCCCAGCCCCTGCTGGAGGGAGGTTTCTTAGCACTTCGGTCTTACACGGTTTTAAACTTTGTTGTCCCCTTTTTGATATGATCCGTGCTTCTTTGTGTCTTCGATGTCCCCGGTGAAGTGTAGCATGTTTTTAAGTTTGAAATAATCCTCTTTATAATAATAAATTCTTGTGACATTCATACTAATTTGTTAAATTCATGAGGAACATTGTAATATAAACCACTATGTGTTAACTGCATGCAGAGTTAAAACTTCATTGTTAAACAAAAAATAATAAGATGTTTAAATAGGCTTTCCTCTCCTTACATTTCTGATTTTAATAAACAGCTGTACTAACTTTTAAGTTTTTCTGAAAAACAACACCTCTCTCAAATTTTATTGGCTTGATAGCTAAATATCAGATGATGTTTCAATGGTAACCAAAATTTACTAGGACATAAACTGATGTGATTTATACGTAAATCAATCACAAACTCATGGATCTAGTGCTAATACTATCTCAATGTTACAGGTGATGAAACTGAGGCACAAAGAGATTACGTAATTTGTTCAGGGTCACCGAGTAGTAAATCCTCGAGCTCAGTTAAAAGTGAGGCAGTCGGTCCATCTCCGGAGGGTGTTTCCTTAGCACCCACAAAGTGTCTCATTTCTTCTTCGAGGAGAAGATGGGGTACCTGTGGGCAGAGGAAGTATTCCAATTTATAGCCGCAGCTCAGTCTTGGATGAGGGGCTTCCTGGGATATTTTGAAAATGTAAACACAGTTTGGGATTCAAAAGAAATTTCCTTCCCCATTGAACTACTGGGATTGTAAACTGACCTTCTCCGTTATTGTACAAAAAGTCTGGGGCAGTTGCAAAGCTCTAACAGATGGATTTGCTAGTATTTATCTCTCTTAATCTAGGAAAGTCTAGTCGTGGTTTCTTAGTGACTTCCCTTCCTTTCCTAACCAGTCCCCCTCCCACCCCACCCCCGGCCCTTCCTTTTTCCTTTCCTTCCACTAAACAGGATTCTGGAAATTTGACCATGGATTTGATCAATATTACATATTTTCATTGTTTTACAAAGAACAGGAAAAGAGAGAATCGATGTGTCCTAAAAAATGTTAGATCTGCTAATATTCTGGACATACTGGAAGAAAAGAATTATTCTTTGGCTTTCGATCCTATAGGGATAATAAGAAAACGTTATTCCTTCAGTTTTCTTTGAAAAAGTCCAAGTTGAGAGGTTTCCCAGGAGAAGAAAAAAAATAGAGACACTATTGGAGTGTGAAAAATAGGTGAGGTAGCCTCAAAGGCCAAATGGTAACAGTGAGAACCCATAAGAGAATTTCTCACCAGTGGGCTTCATAATGGATATTTAGTGTTCGAGGATGGGCTGGATTCTAAGAAAAGGGAGATCGTGCACAGTGGATGTGATAGAGTTGTTGGTGGCCTCATTTGTTTGTCGGCCACCGGTCTGTCACCCGCAGCACTGCATTCTTTAAAGATGTCTAAAACAAAACAAAAAAATCTCTCAAGTGAAGTTATTGACTAAAACCGGTTCCACAGAACCAATTAGTATCTTACACAGGCTGCCCTGCGAGCTTATGAGGCCATCCATCACCTGTCCACTTAACTATTTAGCATTTGTCCCAGCAATTTGTCACCGTGTCAGAATGCTAGCATTTCAGAAAGGGAGTTTTCTGGTTGAAAGAAATCTCACTCAGATACTGCAGATATTTCTCCTTTAATAAGACTGAGAGAAGATTTATGTTTCTGTTATATTTAACCTTAAACATCTTGTCTGGAGGGTGAGGTTAAGTTTTTGTACTGCAAATACTTCAAATCTACATCAGTTTTATGTGAATTTAAAAATAGTGTGCCGAATGAATTCTTTATTTTTTGCATGTTAACAACGTAATGCAGAGTGTTAACGTGGCAAAGTACCTTTCCTGGTGGCTTCCGTGGTTTCATTTTAGTACTTTTCCAATGCAGTCGTTTGCTTTTGTATTCATTTCTCGTGCCTTTCTTAATTTCACACGACTGGATGAATTACGTCGTATTTACCACTGAATAGAAGACAACGTATCTGCATTGTTTTTAATATTATGCAGCTCAGGTAGACTTGGAGTTCAAGAAATATTGAATGGTAGAAGGATTACTGCACCATTTCAATTAAATTTCATATAATTTACAATCACATGTGTACCCTTTTCAAGCACAGACTATTAATTATAATAACGCTTGGCTGTTGATTACAGATCATCGTCAGCGGCTTAATGTTTCTCTCAAAATGTCAAACAGATACTACAATAGTGTAATTTGGAGCATGCTGGCCACTTAGTATAGAAGAAATGGACCAGAATCACAGAGTAGAAGACTATGGCAAAAATCTAATTTATAACATGGGGTTCACGTAGTAGAGCAATTGTAGAAAAATATAAGCTTGACATTTATTTAAAAGAACTAGGCATGCCAATCATATAAAAAATTATTTAGATTTGTAACCTTTAGATTTGACTCAAAAAGGGGATGCATTTTTTTGACTGACGAAGACAGTTATGTAGATGGTCTCTTCCCCAACTACCTTGCAAGTTCACCTGGTCGAGATTTCTAATGCAAAAGAGGCCAGCGGATGCTGGGGACTCAAATGCCACCAGTGCATCCGAGTGCTGTTAGCAGCTCCCTGGCATTTCCCGCAGATGTTCCACGCGTGCTTGTCACTGAACCCAATCCCGGAGATTAAACAGGAAATGCAACCCCCCACGGGAGCAGCTTCGAGTGGAACGCTTTCCTGAGGGCCTGCGTGCGGTGCTCCTCACCAAGGCGTCAGTGAGCCACCCCCTCCTCTCACCTCCTACATCCCGGGTCCACACGCTGGACATTAGGGTGGAATAAGGAATGCACAGTGCAAAGGTGTACGTGTGGGTGTGCCCACATGCACACATAGGAGTGTTCACAACTCACCTCCATGTTTAAGACCTTGCCAATCCCATCACCGGTATCCATTCCTGACAGCCTGTGTTACGTTACTTAGAAAATAGACCTGACCCATAAGTCAGCCTTTAAAGGGTAGAGAAAAATGTTTTTAAGGATTATTGGCTCAATATTATATACGTATATAATATTATGTATACCAGTGGTTCAATACCATATATAGATTCTGTATGATATGTAGACATACATACACCCACATAACAAATGCAAAGTAATACACACATGTATTACATTTCCATGGCATCTTTGTAATTCTTATCTTCAAAATGAGGCTAGAAAAAAAAATAATTTTGCAGAGAGATTTTTTCCATTGCTATCTAAAATGACAATAACATCAAGACATTTTCTTAAGGATCATTAAAGAAAAAGGTATCTAACCTAAGCCTTCATTAGGTCTTAACATGGGTCTGGGCGGAAGGAGAGGGCTCAGCATAGGTTTGGCTAAAGTACATGGAAATAGTGGAACCACATCACTCATGGTGTACACCCATTAACAGGATGCTGGGAGCTCTGTTTGTCTGTGGGATACATTTGTAACTTTGTCAGGTGGGGCAGGATGGCGGTGGTGCAGAGATGTGAAAGGGGAAACTCTCCAATCTAGTGTGCTAACCTCTTAGTCTCAATCATTAAACTCTATTCTGAGAATCTGGTGTTTTGGTCACACTCCATACCGTGGAGACACCTCACCACTACTTAGGTGGTAGGATTTTTACAGAATAATTTGCAAGAAAGACCCTCAAAATTCTATTTGGAGAGAAAGCAGGTAGGATATGATCTTAACAGATACAGAAAATTGTGTGTGTGTGCTTGTGTTTGAGTGTGAGTGTGTGTGTGTGCATGTATGTGTATGTCCATGTGTGCCTGTGTGTGCCGTGGTGAGAATATGGGTGAGGATACTTTAAATATCAATGTTTTCCCTTTCCCCGATAAGTAACATTTGACTTAAGCCAGAGCTAATATTGTCAAATGAGCAAACACTCATGGATAAATGCCTCACATCTGGCAAAATGAAGTCAGCTGACATTTACGTGGTACAAAGGAGGGGGATTAAGTCAGACAGAATCTCATAGGATCTAATATTGGTATTTTTTTCCCTCAGTTTTTTAAATGTTTTTGAAGAAAAGTAGAAAAATTTATTATTGGCAAGGAGATTAAAAGGGGAAATCACATAATTATTTTTATTATGTCATTAGATGCATATTGTAAAATACTGAAAGCAAAGATGAATTGTAGAAAATGCAGAAATGTGTAAACAATAAAGAAAAATAGCTCATAACTCTTTAGTTCAGGGAGAAACACAAAATTTTGATGTGTTTATCCATAGTATTTTCTTTTAATGTCTGTGGATATAGAGATGATAGATACATTAAAAGAAATAAAAACAGACCTAGATAGATAGATACCATAGACATTAGATAGATTTACATATATGCATAAACATTTTATAAAACTAAAATCAAATTATATAAATGCTTTGTGATATGCATTTAATTGTAAGTATATACACATATTTATAGTTTTATAAAACACTAGAGACCTGGTACACGAAAACCATGCATGAGTAGGGTCCCTAGGCCTTACTGGCAATCAGGGCCAATCTGGGGGGCAACTGGCGGGGTGGTCGGGGAGTGGGGGGATCTCCGCTGGCACCCGCCTTGGCTGGCCTGGGGCCTGTGGGCGGGCGGGGGGAAGCTCCTGATTGAGTGCCCCCTGGTGGTCAGTGTGCATCATAGTGACCAGTTGTTCCACAGGTCGTTTTGCTGTTTGGTCAATTTCATATTAGGCTTTTATTATACAGTGGGGCCTTGACTTACGAGTGTCCCAACTAACGAGTTTTTTGAGATACCAGCTGTCTATCGGTTGATTTTTTGCATTGAGTTGATACAGTAATTTGAGTTAACGAACTCCTTAACGAGCTCGGTCTCGGAACGAATTAAACTTGTAAGTCAAGGCCCCACTGTATAGGATTTTTAATCATTGCATAGTATTCTATCATAATTATTTTATCTTATAACAAGAAGGTGTCATTTGCAAAAGATCACTTTGACCATACCTTGGAGCATGGACTTTTGCTTACAAGGGCATGTTGTGTTAGAGAACTGTGGTCGTAATCTAGACAGTGCATGATGGAGAGCTAAACCAGTGTCATGCAAGTGAAAATTGAAAGAGGAAATCTGAAAGATTAGGAGGAAGAAAGAATGATGTGGGTAGATGGATAGCGGCATTTCATTGTGACTAGGAAAACAGGAAGAGGAGTTAAATTATTTTTTGGAGGAAGTCGCGATGTCATGATCACTTGAATTGTTGCAAAAGGAAAATCCAAAAATCCAATATTGGTAAAAATGTGGTAAAATTAGTCATAATGTAATATTTGAATAAAGAAGTTCAAGATAGAAGGAAGCCAACGCAGGGAAGATTAAAGGGCATGGAAAATGATTTTGAGGACACATAAGAATAACTTTAAAAATGCTAGGTTATGCCCAGCCGGCATGACTCAGTGGTTGAGCATCGACCGATGAACCAGGAGGTCAACGTTTGATTCTCCGTCAGGGCTCATGCCCCAGTTGCAGGCTTGATCCCCAGTGTGGGGCATGCAGAAGGCAGCCGATCAATGATTCCCTCATAATTGATATCTCTATCTCTCTCTCCCTCTCCCCTCCTTTCTGAAATCAATAAAAATATATTGTAAAAAATGCTAGGTTATTACTAAGGGAGGTAGTTTTGATGCATATAATAGGATGTATGTGGTATATATGAAAGTTATAAAGCACAGAATACAGTGAGCCCTAATAATCCCAGAATTCAACCGAAGAATTAGAACATCGCTAGAGTCATTGAATGAACTCATGCTTTCCTCTTCTCTCTCACCCTCATACCCTCGACAGAAGTGTTTCCTGGATTTTCGAATTTATCATCTTGCTTCTAAATTAGATGTATTTATAGCAAATACATTTCCTTTTTCTCTTCTTGGCATTAATTCCAGTTCTCCAACCATGCAACTTTCTGCTTAGGTTTTTATAGAATTATTTCTGTATTCCAGACATCTTAAAGAAAATCACCATAATTGATATAGACATGGGTATACTTCCATTAATCTTCCTTAGAGCCCTGTTGAACCCTTTCAATCTGTAGGCATGTGACTGTTTTCTATTGTGTTTCTTATTATAGTTTCCATTCCACTGTGCTGTGCGCTCTCTCTAGGGAGCGCCAATGATCTCTGGGTTTAATCCTGTTCTTGGTGCTCCCTAGGTACCCTCTCTGCTTGTTATTTTCAATCTTTTGCCCCATCCTCCCTATTCGGGGACCTGTTTTTTCTTCACATTATTTTTTTATAGCATCAGTTCTGTTATTTCCTTTTCTTAAAGTGTAAGGGATTTTTTTTCTCCCGGAGGCTGCATTTAATTTAATGTTAATATTTCCCTTTCTCATCCATCTCTGTTGTATTTCAATCTGATTTCCAGCCAGAACTTTTGTCATATGTCTTTTGTCTTATCATTCCACATTTCATCTTTCATTACTGAGAATCCAAGGTAGATTGAATTATATTGAAAGCTCAGACAAATATATTCTAACATTTAGTCTTTTTTTCTTACAGCAAAATGTTTTTCTAAGCTTGTTTTTTGTCTTATCCTTGAATGGTACCACCATCTATTCTTTTGTCATTCTAGAGTCTTTCCATAGGCTACATATGAGCGGGGTTTTTTTCCTTCTCTGTTTAATGGTATTAATATTAGAAATATTATTTAAAAAAATTGGGGGATAGTGCTGGACAGTTTGGCTCAGTGGTTGAGCATTGATCTATGAACCAGGAGGTCATGGTTCAATTCCCGGTCAAGGGCACATGCCCAGGTTGTGGGCTCGATCCCCAGTAGGGGGTGTGCAGGAGGCAGTTGATCTATGATTCTCTCTCATCATTGATGCTTCTCTCTCTCTCTCTCTCTCTCCCTCTCTGAAATCAATAAAAACATATTAAAAAATGTTTATCACACATAGGTTCATGGAAGTTTGGCAGTTGCCATTCAGAAAACCTAGGCTGGAACAGCTGACTCTGATTTTTCCCTGACTATTTTTGTCCAGATGAGCTCTGGAAAAAAAGAAGACTAAATCTGAGTCAAGCAAAATGTGAGCCTACGTTATCATTATATGTTAAAATCCTTCCCTCTCCTTTCAAAAGAGAATTTCTATCTATTTTTCAGATATTAGATTTCATATATATATATAGGGTGTCCCCAAAAATGTATACACCCACTTTGCATCATTATAAAGGCTGTGCTTATTCAAATACATTTCATTTTCATCATTGAGCTGTGGGCTGTTAAAGTACATATGCATTTTGGGGGGGTGACACCCTGGATCTATATGAGCTCCCTATTTCTGATGACAGCATCAAATGAAAACTGTGAGCCCTGTGACTGAGCAGCAGGACTTTGGGGACCCCCACAATGAGGCGTTTGGAAAGGTGTGGACCACTAAACAGTTCTTCATCTTCTCCAGCGTGAAGGACGACAGGGAGTCACCAGAGGCCGCGGAGCGGGCACAGGAAGAGTTATGCCCTGTGTCCTGAACGAGAAGAGCAGGAGAGGAGGTGCAGAGGCCGCACCTGCGCAGTCATATATCAAGCACATGGTGGCTCCCTCCTGGCCGTGAGCCAGGCTGCAGCCGGTCCGCACATCACACATGGACCTGCTGCGCCTGAGCCGGAGGAAGGGCACTCTGCCGCCTGTCCCCTTAGATAGGATGGCATTTCCCCACAGTTGCCAGCAAGGTCCCTGGTGGGGAATGTCCCTGCTAAGACTGTTACTAACAAGGAAGACGAAGAAAGTGCACAGTCAGCGGTTTCAGCCTCCGAGCAGGAAACCAGCCTCCAGGAGCAGAGAGGAGCCACGTGGGCTCCTGTCCCAGAGAACCAAGCACAAGGCATCTTTCCCGGGGCCCCCGGAATTAATTCTGAACTCCCCCCCAAAAAAAATTATTCTCTAGTATTTTAAAAACAAGTCTCTGTGTTCACACTGGTATAATGCCTGGAGCAAGAAAAAAGCAAAAATATCTTAATTTCTTGTGCCATTGCTGCTGCTATACTTAATAGTATCTCCACTTCTTGTTTATGTCATTAAGTCAGAGGACAGAGCGAAAGAGCGCTCCCTCTTATCTGATTGGATAACCCTCACCTAGCTCCATCCGAAACAAAGATTCAGAGGCAAATGGCTGGCATGTGATTGCAGCATCAGATCAAAGGCAAGCACCTGAGGTTAAGTGCAGGGGAGCCACGAGGAACCTTATGCTGCTCCCAAATTAGATGCGAGGTGTTGGCATGAGAAGACAGCTCAGAGGGAGGAAGGTGGAATAACTCAGGGGCAGGCACGCTCACCTGCACAAATTCAACGCTTCAGGGCAAGCAGAGCTATTTTGGAAAGAACTTAAAAAGCAACAGGGAAATGTGCAAGACCAAAGGGATCAGGAATTGTCAAAAAGCAGAGCAGGGCACCTCTGTGGTTCATCTCAAAGGAAATGTGGTAAAACTCTGGCAGCCTTGTATAAAATAGGAATCGCCCCAAGGGAAAGTGGGAGCAGCCCAAGTGTGGCACCTCTTCGCAGTTATGCCACGTGACCTCTTCAGTATAGAACCAAGTCCCAGGTAGGTTAGGGATCTTGTTTCTACCTGGAACTGAATTAATCTTTCAGGGCAAGCTCTCCAGGTTAAGGGACAAGTTCATTCCTTCTCATCTAAGAAGGAGTGTTGCCCAGCCAGCATGGCTCAGTGGTTGAGCATTGACCTGTGAACCAGGAGGTCGTAGTTTGATTCCTAGTCAGGAAAACATGCCCGGGCTGTGGGCTAGATCCCCAGGAGGGGGTGTGCTGAGGCAGCTGATCAATGATTCTCTCTCATCATTGATGCTTCTATCTCTCTCTCCCTCTCCCTTCCTCTCTGAAATCAATAAAAAAATATATTATTTTTTAAAAAAAGGAGTGTTAACCCTTGTCTAGTAAGAGGTTTTTCTAATCACATCACTTAATGTCTCCTCTTGGGTCTTCCTGGGACAGTCATCTGTTTGATTTCTAATTATTGAGTCTGTCGGAGGTTTGCCTTTTTCTCCCTTCAGTCCACATTCTTTGTTTAGTCGATCTTGATCAGTGTATAGGGTGGCCCCATAGATGTATACATAGTTTGAATAACTATAAAGGCAGTGTTTATTCAAATACATTTCATTTTCAAAATGTAATAGAATCAGCTGTTGAAGTGTGTGTACATTTTTGGGGAATAGCCTGTATTGTCTTGCCCCAACTTTACACCTGCTTCTTCCAACTTGTATTCAGAACCAAACTCCTAGAAAGAGGACTTAATGTTTTTATACCATCACAGAGAAGGATAATCATATAATTGGTAACAACAGAGAAGTTTTTGTTGGAATAAGAAAAAGTTAAATGGTGAAGTTTTATATTCAAAGCTAAATGTTCACACCATCATCTCTTCCCTACTCCCTGCTTTAAACTCTCTTCAACTCCTCAAAGATAAATTATTTGGCTGGTGAAGAGTTAATGTGTGTGAAATGCTGTGCTGCGTGTATTGTGTGTAGTATTGAATTTTGTGCTATCATAATTATTTGGAAATATAAAACTGCATTAGGTCACAATCAGAAGAGAGCAGGTAACCAGGGTCTGAAAAAGTACAGTCTTACGGGAACTGGTTGAGGTGGTGTGCATGGAGTGAGTAAAACAGACTGGAAAAAGTGGGGAACAGGGAGAAAAGCTAAGTTACCTTTCCGGTCATTGGACACAAGGAGTTTGGTTCCTTGGGATTTTAAAAGGCTAATAAGTTACAAGGTGCATATTTATGAAGCTCTCTGATATGTAAGGAAAGAGTAAATAAATATAAGGAACTATTAACATACACAGTAATTTATCTTATAGTGGTAACTAATGAGAGAGCCAAGCTCTTTATACATTCAAATTATATATTAGAGTTTAAAGCAAAATGGCAGGAAATTAACTGCTTGTATCATGAATGTGTATTAAATATTTAATTTACTAATTAATTATGCTTCCTTTTTACAGCAGTAATTAAGATGTGCGATTTCTTAATTTTATGTACACTGTTCATGCTGTATTTGAGGATCTAGAGTATAATTTTCATTATTATCATTATTACAATCACATCTAATATCCCTTAATACTCAAACACTCTCTAAAGTGAAGCCTTATCTTTCATCTCCTGCTAATCTTCTCACCTGCTTCATCTCATTAATATATCTGCACATGAGCCTTGCTGGTTTGGCTCAACGGATAGAGCATCGGCCTATGGACTGAAGGGTCTCAGGTTTGATCCTAGTCAAGGCCACATACCTCGGTTGCAGGCTAGATCCCCGACCCTGTTGGTGTGCATGCAGGAGGCAACCAATCGATGTGTCCCTCTCACATTGATGTTTCTCTCTATATGTCTCTCCCCCTCCTTTCCACTCTCCAAATATCAATGGAAAAATACCCTTGGTTGAGGATTAACTGTATCTACATATCTATATCTGCATATTTATATCATCTATATCTATCTATCTACACACACACACACACACACACACACACACACACACACGTCTGCACATGAAACTTTGACAGAGGAGTCACTCTGTAGGTATTGCTCAAGCTCATGATCTCACCATTACAAAGTCCTTTGCCTCTGGTCTGTTTTTGTTCTTTTCTGTGTTATATTCATTACAAATGCAGCTGCAAAATTAATTTTCCTTTCCCTAAGCGCACGGTACTTTAGCTACTTAAAGCCCCATTTCCTGCTCGCCAGAGGATGGAGCTGGAGCTGTTATTGTTTGCGTTCTGGAGATGGTGTGAATGGCTCCCTCGCACACCGTTAGCAATCTGCGCCTGCGCTTTCCAAGTGCTCCTGCCGTCCGGGGTCCAGCTAGGCCTGCTCCGTTTTTGAATCCAGGCCATTTTTCTGTTTGACTCTGTCTTGATGAAAAGCTCCTACAATCCGAGGTTCGAGTATGCAAGTTACTTAATTACATTAAGAGCTGAGTGAAAGCCTATATTCCCACCATATATTGTGTGTTCCTGGTCAGAGCTCATCTTGCTTTCTCTGTAACCATTGATTTTCTGTAATAATGAGATTTAGGGAGGGTCTGGGCATACAAAAGGTGGATAAAATATAGAATGAACGAAAGGATGCTGGCATCCATATACCAATAACTTCTGCAGTTGTAATGTAATTTATAGTAAATTCTAGAACACTTCATTGTTGTTCTTTTTATTTCTGCAGTGACAAATATTGCAAACTTGGAGGTTGAACCAATACAACTCTATCATCATACAGTTCTGTAGGTGAGAATTCTGGCACTGGTCCAACTTGGCAAGAATTAGAGAATTCCTTTCCAGAGGCTTTAGGGAATCATCTGTTTTTTCCTCCTCCTCCTCCTCCTCTCTTCTTCTTCTTTTTTGTATTTGAATATATTTTATTGATTTCAGAGAGGAAGGGAGAGGGAGAGGGAGAGAAAGATAGAAACATCAATGGTGAGAGAGAATCATTGATCGGCTGCCTCCTGCACACCCCACACTGGGGATGAGCCCGAAACCCCGGCATGTACCCTGACGGGGATTCGAACTGTGACCTCCTGGTTCATAGGTCGATGCTAAACCATTGAGTCACGCTGGCCGGGCACATCTGTCTTCTTGTTTGTTTCTCAGTTTGTAGAGACAATGCATGTTCCTTGGCTTTAAACCCAGCAACAGTGGGTAGAGTCCTAACCATACTGCCTTTTCCCTAGTTCAAGGTAGCTGGGGAAGGGCTTTTAAGAACCCATGTCTTTGTCAGAGTGAAGGTGGGTTGGGGAGTGAAAAAAGTGAAGGGATTAAGCAGTGCAAATGGGTAGTTACAGACTAGTCACAGAGATGTGGATCACAGCATAGGGAATATAGTCAACAATATTGTGATAACTGTATGGGGCCAGGTGGGCACTTGAAGCAGCGCAGGGACTAACCTGTAAAGTCCATGATTGTCTAACCACCTCGCTGAACATCTGAAACTAATACAGAATATTATTGAATGTCACCTGTGATTGGGAAACAAACAAAAAGAACCCATGTGACTAGATGGGCCCTCCTGGATCATCTAAGCTCATCTTCCCATCCCCTTGTCTTATCCTAAATCAAGTCTGCAAAGGCCCGTTGGCCTTATAGGGCAGCGTGTTCCTAGTTCCATGGATTAGGGCAAGGCCATCTTGGGAGCCATTATTCTGCCTTCTACATGTGGACATAAACATGTAAGTGCCTCCAGCACAAATGGGAGAGGACTGAGTCACTTCAGTTCAGCAAGGCACATGGTTAATTTCCTGTTAATGTCCCATATAGTATTGCATTTAAATTGCTGCATCGGTTGCAAAAGCAAAAGAGAAACCAAGTCCATCTCTTCCACTGGGTGAATTTCTTAGCACTCTGCAACTCAGTTTACTCAGATGCGTAAGAAGAATGCTAAACGAATCTACCTTTCTGAAATTTTGTGAAATTAAATACAACATTGCATATAAATTACTTGCCTCCCAGGAATCATGCATGTAAACTACCTTTATTATAATAATTATTATCAATCTAATTCATTTCCATCTCATTAATTTCAAAGCACTGATCTGCTCGTCTCTCTTTCTACTTCCAACCAAAGGAGCTTTGGAATTTAATTGTACCCTTTTCTATTATGTAGAAATCTAATAAAAATGGATTACTGGTATATTTGGCTTCTGATTCTCCTAAAGTGTGATTTTATAAGGGCATGCCATCCAGATGCCAAAGGCAAGAGAAAATCCTTTGGTTGATGCATATTTGGTGTCAGTTTCACAGGCCTGGGTAGCGTCATGTTCATTCTTTCTGCTCCCCACCCAGGCATGGTTCCGGGGTGCACTTGCTTTGGATCAAATATTGGGTTAATTAAGACTCTTTTGGAAGGAAAACTCCATCCAGCTTAAAGGAAAGCGAGGAACCTCCTCTAACCTCCGGAGCCTCACCACGGGGATCATTTCTGGTAGCATGCACTGAACTCGAGACTCTAAATTAAATGAGGAAGAGGAGAAATGGAAGCTAGCGCGGAGCTCCCTGACCGTCTTTCTGGAAGCCTGTGCTTTCTGGCTTCCATGTCCCTCCAGCTCCCTGCGTTTTCCTCCCTCTTTCTGCCTAATGCCATTTACAACGTAGATCCTTGGCCTACTTAGGATAATGGCTAAGCTGCTACTCAAAAAAAAAATAAAATAAAATAAAAAGAAAGAAAGCAAAAGAGGCCCAAAGTAAAGGAGCTTAGAAAAAAATGAGGATCTTTTTTTCTCTCTCTGAGCTACAAAAGTCGGAAAGCGAGCAGCCCAAGTTAGCAGTTGTTCAAAGACCCGGGTTCTTTCTAAACTGGTCTCTCTACATCCTCAGATTTCTGCATACCCCTGGGTTTCTGTGCACCTTCGGATTTTGTCTTCTGCAGTTCCGGCTGGGTTATAGGAAATTTTATGCTTCAGTATTCCGGGGTTTGGGGAAACATGAGTTCCATAATGTCTTACAACCAAGAAAAAACCTTTTTTAATAGTGAGAATTTAGTCTGTGTCCACAGGCGCTGCGCATTGAGGCAACCCTGTGAATATAAGTATTTTCTACCTTAATATTTGAGCCTCTCAAAGTCCGTCTCAGCTCCTGAAATTACTTGTCCTAACTTCAAGAAACCGGAGAAACTGACTAATCTCTTTGAATCCCATTTCTGAATTTCCGTGAGAGAGACCTAAATGGACTACTCTTGATCCCCAACGTTGGATAGAGATAAGTGAAATAAGACAAACATGCTTTTCGCTCTCCGTATCCAAAGTCGGAGAGGGATTCAGTGGAAAAGGTTATCGGTTGGACATGTAATCCGATGGTTATTTACTACCTATGGATAGAATTTCAATTTTGTGAGGCTAACATAATGCTGGCATCAAACCAGGATAATGCACCCCAAACAGAAAGCTGCCAACCAAACACATTTAGTGGATGAAGGCATCATTATCTAAAATACTGCCAAGCTGACATGTGAAAGACACGTCAGCAGTAAAACTCCGTGTACAAGTCCAGTTTACTTTACACTTGAAGGTATTTGATAGAAGGACTCCTCTTTATATATTTATTTTATAGATATGTCAGAGTAGAAAGACTGCTGTTACTATTTTTAGTTGATTAAAAGGCATTTGAATGAATTCAAATACATTTTTCTATTTAAAAGCATAGTACTAGAAGTAGATGGTTTTATCACTATAAAGATACCACACCTCCAGAGTTTTCAGTCTTTTATTAGATCTGGTAATGAACTGATTTTTTTCCTAACCCAGCATGATGCATAAGATGGCCTTGGGATCAATCTTCATAGACCTGAATGCCAGAGTCTGTGGCCTCCTGGTATAGTGTGTGTGTGTGTGTGTGTGTGTGTGTGTGTGTGTGTGTGTGTGTGTGTAAGAGAGAGAGACAGAGGAAGGCTTTGTGTGTACATGAAATCTTGTCTAGAATTTTCTTTAACAAGAAAAATGGACATTTTCTTAGAAAAGCTGCTGAGGATCTTTGATATTGATGGTCCCAATAATATCTATTACTATCTATACTAATAAAAGAGTAATACACTAATTAGATGGGATAGACCAGACATCTTCCAGACAAAGCCAAGCCGCAGCGGCTGAAGGGCCAAGGGTGGCAGCCACAGTGGCTGGCAGTGGCAGCAACAGCAGGGTGATGGGGGCAGCGCCTTCCCCTGATCAGTCCAGTTACCTCCCGCAGAGGGAGGCCAGACTGCGGCTTAGGCCCACTCCCCAGGGAGCGAGCCTAAGCTGTCAGGAGGACATCCCCTGAGGGCTCTTGGACTGTGAGAGGGGGCAGGCTGGGCTGAGTGACACCCCCCCCCCCCAGTGCATGAATTTTTGTGCACTAGGCCTCTAGTCTTTACTATTCAAAAATAGAAAAAGGAAAGCTACATATTTTGAAAAGTTGGAGATATTTCAAATAGTTCATTGAATAAAAAATGCAGAAGAAACTAGATTATCCTCAATTGAGAATTCTCTTCCTTGTTTCAATCTTCCACAGTATCAACTAATTCCCCGATTGAATGGCAAATCCCAGCACTTAGAAATACTGTCTAGATGTATGGTGTTTGCAGTGGGATTCTCAAAACACAAAGCATAGCATTCAGCTATTCACACATATTATTTGCTCGTATGTGAAAAGCAGTTATTGATTCGTGTGTCTATTACTAAATCAGTTTTATAGTCATGCAATCAAGGTGCAGTGAAAGTTTCTAATTCAGACTTGCAGATACATTAGACATGAAATATTTTTCATTCTAAACACTCAGCTCTAGTCTCAAAACTTGCATTGCTCCTTCTTTCAAGAGATTAAAATTGTTCCCTTCTGTTATACAAATAGCCTGTTTCTGAACCCCCTCATACACATTCAGAGAATAATCATGCTTTGAATGAAAAAAAAAATAGTTTTCTGTTTTCTATACATATTTCTCAATCTTTGCATTGCTGAGCCTTAGTTGAGTTACCTGTGTCCTAATTGTTTGTTTGTGTATTTCTAAAATGCTTGCTAAGGGGCGCCCTGCCAGGGAAGGCCATGAGCAATTGCTTTGAGGCCTGGGAAGGAACTGCTTATGTAAGCCCACAGACAGACCATCTTTCTAGCGCCCCGACGCAACTGTGCATATGGGATGCTTAGTCATTATTATGTAACCACCGAGCAGTGTAGCTAGAGAATGCTGATGGCATCATAAATTGTATTTAAGAATCTGACATTAGATCCAGTATCCTGGCTTCAAAAATACAAGTTTTGCAAACAAGTAATGCAATTTTGCTGGAGTTCCAGGTGATGTCTGTGGTTGCCTCTAGGGGTAATGTTCTTCAATGTCTACGATGTCCATGAGGGTCCATTTAAGCATATAAGTATAGAAGTTCTTTGGTTTGTCTCTCCTCAGCCCCCCAACTCCACACCGAGGTATGTCAGTCTGTTCGAGGCCTCCCTGCTTCGGGTCTCATTTTGTTGGTCAGTTCCTTTAAGTTCATTAGATTCCACACTTTACTTTTGATACTCCTTCTCTGCACACACCACGGGAGGAGAGCAGTCATCTGATAGGAATCGTTTATACAAATTATAATAAAAGCAGAGGCGTGGCTTGCAGGCTTTCCTCTCTCACATTTAATGTCCTTGCATTTATGTAGGCAGTCGAGGTATGGATGGGAAGTGGACGAGGAATGAGGATAACATTGGAATTAAACGATGGAACTGATTTAGGTGCTACTTGACTTTCAGTCCAGCTAGAAAATGTACTTCCTCACTTTTTTGTTGTTGTTGTTCTTATCATTGTTCTAATTCTTCTCTCTCTCTCGTTTTCTCCGGTATCTCATCGTGATCTGACATTGCAAAATAATAGAACCACTGACATGCTCAACAAAAATGTGATGCCTATAACCGTCTAACACTAAGAAGTTTCCAGATACTCTGGAGCCAGTGGAAAACCTGAAAAGTCTAATCTAACAACATTGCATTGTTTGATCTATGCCTCCGGGACAGAATGGATATTATTCAGCAAGCCCACGCAGACACAAATAGATGCTCTCATAAACACAGTGCTGGGGGCCAGCGACATCATCGCCAGCTTTATGTCCTAAACTCTCCTTTCACTGTTCGAGGCCAAGCACATCAAATGATGTGTCGCCTTCCTGGAATGTCAGAGAGGGTAGTGACTACGACCAGGGAGCATGTTAATCAGCACAATTGATATGTTTGTGTCTACAGTCCCATTTTTCTCCGTCTTCTTTTCTTTTCTCTCCCTTCTCCCTCTATATTTCAAGTTTGCCCATCACAGAATTTACTGTGGCCTGGATTTCTACCCTTCCCTAGTCTGCCCAGAAGCAAAAACTCTGTATGTGGGGAATCAGGAAAGTTAACCACATCCTTAGATATATTTTAATTTGTAATATGAGGATTAGTTGTGTGTACCAAACAGAAGGACATTTTTTATTTTTTTGTCACAAAATAGATAAATAGAATAGGTTAGTGAATGTTGTTAGTTATTGCATATCTTATATATTTTAAGTACCGTATGTGGTACATAAATTAGAGAGTTTATTATTATCTTCCTCGTATTTGTTGCTTGTTGTAACAACATATACTCAAAGGAAAATCAAGAGAAACCTTATAAATATTTTCTCTAAGAAAACAACATGGCACTACAGATTTTAGAGGTGAGATATAGCTCACCTCTGAGGACTCCATAAAAATACGGGGGGACAAAGATATGGAAAGAAAGAATTTGAGTGAAAATGTAAGGGGTTGAATTGAGAGTATATTAAGTGGTAATAAACCACCAAATTAGAGAAGACATAAATATACCTGGAATGCATCTCAGTTTCACTGAGGAGTGTGGTAGGAGTGGCCATTAGGGCTGGGAAATACTGGGTATGAAAGGCCTAGAGTGTGGAGCAGGTGGCTGTATCGAATGTCTTCATTGTCATTAGGAGCCAGATGGGTTTCATGATTTTCAGGGCCGAGTGCAAAATAAACATGCACAGCACCTTGTTAAAATATGATTAAGACTTTCAAAACAGCTAGCTGCAGCAGAGCAATAAGCCAGTGGGGGGCTCTCCTAGGCATGGGGTCCTATAGGACTGCACAGGTAACATGCCTGTGAGCGCCCCCTGCTGGTTAGTCAGTCTTTGTGTTGGAGTAAATGATAGAAGGTTTCCAGGTAAACTGGAGGATAAGGAATTAGGAAGGGAAAACAATTCAAAGACACTAGAACCATAGAGAAACATTTATAAATAGCCTAATGGTTAGGAATAAAAAGTCATAACATACTATGACATATGTTATGAAGTAAAAAAGAAAATCATCCATATTAGTTGACAAATAACAGCTAGTTAAAAAGACAAAGAAGAGAATTGAATAAAATGAACACACGTTTCAGCTTGGATGACTAGGAGAAAAAGCAAAAAAATAAAGACGACAGAAAAATCAGAAAGAGAGGCTGATTTTAGGGGAACATTGGGATGAGGTCAGTCTTAATCAAGGGGTGCCAAAATAAAACTGGATAGAAAAATAGATGAGGAAGCTAGGGATATGGGATCAGATATCAGGAGGGGGGGGGGGCATCATTAGGAAAAGAGATAAAGATTTGAAAGTTTTATGACCAAAGGGGGGAAAGGTTGTCCTCTTTGAAGATGAATTGTTCAAACGACTAATACTGACCATCAGTGGAGTAAATGATTCTCAGATGAGGTCTTATTTTCTCATCCCAGACTTGCCTAGGTTGTCATTTCCATGAAGGGAAGAATTGGCCGTGTGAGGTTAAATGGAATAGCTAACAAAGGGATATTTGAGCATGAAAATAATTTAGGCTCTAACCTTCAAGGCACAAACCAGTCAGAGAGAGAGAAAATAAACAAAGAGCTGTAAGAGAACAGTAAAGAGTTACTGAAGTTCTAGGTGGAAAGACTTTCAAGATGTAAGTACACGGAGACAAAGCATGTCTAATGCTGTACAGAGGTCAAGAGGGGCACGTCTTGTTGGAAAGTCCTGAACTGGGGGAGGAGGCTGCTGGTGCTAGTGTGGGAGCTTGCAGTCCCCGGGGCAGCGTGCATAGCGCAGCCAGATAGAGAAGGACCGTCACCAGGACATGTGACCCAGCAGGACGGTCAACTTGTAATGTGCATTGTGGAGGCACTCCCATTGGGGTGGAGCAGAATGGGCAACAGGAATGAGAAGACAGTGACTGGTTCCGTGAACAATGTTAAGAATGTAACCCAACTTTAAAGGGGAGGCAAAGACAGGTGCATGGGAGGAAAAATGGGAGAAAACGGATGAGTTCAAGAATAGAAGGTTTAAAGACTCCAAGGACCAGTTGTTCTAAGAGAAGGAGGGGAAAAGGAAATGAGAGAGGGGATAGGAAAAGGATTGAAGACACTGTGTTAAACACGAGAATTTCCAGATTCCATGACTGCAGAGCAAGACAGTGTTATCCTGTGAGTTCACACGAGGCCACCAAAGATAATGTCTTATAATATGTTTCACGTCTTCTTCTATGAAAATGCTAGTCTATGGATAAAACATTGTTGGCATACCATTATTTTCATGTAATTTTTTTTTTTTTAGTTAAGATCCTAAACTCCAGCTTTCTGGTTTTGTACTTTAAGTTCTATACACAAGAGTTGTCCTCTGACTCTTGCTGCATAGCTATTTAGGTGAATTATACTTAGCAAGTGTTTTCTGCAATCGGAGAGCTAATGATGCAGCCCTTTGCCTTCACCGTCTCATTGAAATTTCAACCCCCATAAAAAATGGTAGGACTTGGGTTCCTGGGCAGGTAACAGTCTAACAAATCTCTATCTTTCTGCTGCTCTACTTGCGTTGTAATAAATCCCAGCTCAGAATTTACTGTGTCTTCAGACTAGCGCAGACAAGAAGCCAGAATTATCTCGGCCATTTCTCCAAGCTTCTAAAATATATACACATCCTTAATTCTAACCGGAAGAAATAGATATTTTGCGCTCTTCCACATGCACTGTTGGGAAAATGGTTTTTCATAATAGTTCTTCCGGGTGCCCAAGGTCACATAAGGCTGCTGCGCATACAACGTGTTCTTGCTGATGCTTTGAAAGCATTTAAGAAGTTTCTCTCCACTTTGCTGTTCTAGGTCTCTGGGATGGCATATGTGAAAATCGTTTAGAAGGAAAACTTTTCCCTTGGGTTTGTCTGTCATTCTTGGCTTTCTCCCCCTGCTCTGCCCATTACTCTGACCATCACCGAATGTTTTAAAGGCCATCCATTTACTTCTTTGGCTCTACCTTTAAACATTACAATCTCTGATAGCAAGGTCTCTGTCCGAATAATGTTGGGATCAGTATCTGAATTATAATAGACTCTCAGCATACACTTCTTAAGTTCATGTGAAATGTGGACCCAGGACCCACATTTTGGGGAAATAATGAGGTCTGTTTTCCAATTTCTCCCAAGCCCAGGACAGGTTTCCTCGTCGTGGGAATCCACATAACAGTATAGGTTGCCCTATGCACAGAGGGTGGCCCTTCGAGTTTCACAGATGGAGAAACCCTAAAGTCTGGAACCTTCTGAACCCCATGGAATCAGGCAAGGTCAGGTCATGAGATCTCAGGAGGAAGTAGGGTTAGGGATCTTCTCTCCATCAAGGGCTCACCTCGGAGAAAAATGTCCTCTTGTCTCTTTGCTTAGGCATCTCTCTGTGCAGTGTTTTTATTCACCTGGGAATATGCAGGACCGACAGACATGGATCCACGGAAGTTGTTGACTTGACCCCAGTCATGAATCACTTTGAACATATGGCGGCACGAAGAGAAATAAACCACATAATTTACCATGGTAGTCAAAAAAAGAAGCTGCAAAAGAAAAATTAAAAGGAATTGCGTTTGCCATTGCTTAAATGCACACAGACTTGTTTTTAAGTTTGCGTGTAGCTTCCTTTGATCCTAAGTTTCCATAACTACAGAATAGGACATTTTTCACTTAGAAAAACACACAAACATTTGTCAGAAGGCGCTCCCTGGTGTGTAATGCTTGGGTTCTCAGGAGTTTGACTTGGTGTAGTTTATACTTAACAACCTCTCCTGCTAAAGGGCTCTGCGCCTGACTCAGTCCTACCCCAGGTATTCTTCTTCCTGCTCCCACTCAGTGGTCATGACAGTCAGTGCATCTACTGGCCCATAAATGCTTGCAGTTAGTTCTGGCAATATAACCCTTCTTAGGAATTTACGTATTTGAAAGCCATCTATTTTATTGGGAGGCCATCGCTTTGGCCATTACATAAAATTGGTAAATAAGGAACAGAAGTTTCTCCGAACATAAATAGCAACATGAACATATTTAGAAAGTTTAAAAAAAATGGATTGCATATATAAAGCCATTAAAATAGGGTCAAATTGCCGAAACCGGTTTGGCTCAGTGGATAGAGCGTTGGCCTGCGGACTGAAAGGTCCCAGGTTCGATTCCGGTCAAGGGCATGTACCTGGGTTGTGGGCATATCTCCAGTAGGAGATGTGCAGGAGGCAGCTGATCGATGTTTCTCTCTCATCGATGTTTCTCTCTCATCGATGTTTCTAACTCTCTATCTCTCTCCCTTCCTCTCTGTAAAAAATCAATAAAATATATTTAAAAAAAAATAGGATCAAATTTCTAACTCTTTTCTGGCAAGGAAACAAAAATAATAATGCATTTAAAGAGCCAGCAGATGAGGATTTACAAGAAATGAACTTTTTATGTATCGCTAAGCCAATCTTTTGCTGGTGGAGAGGGTCTTACTTCAGTTTGTAAAAAAACACACAACATCCATGAAGCATTCAGTGAAGTGAAGCCCAAGGAGAGGAGTTACTCCTGGCCGGCCTCGGGGGCTCAGTGGCTGAGCATCGACCTATGAACCAGGTGGTCACAGTTCGATTCTGGTCAAGGGCACATGCTTCTCTCTCATCATTGATGTTTCAAACTCTCTCTCCCTCTCCCTTCCTCTCCAAAATTATATATATTTATTTATTTTAAGATGAGTTACTCCTCATCTGTAAAACAGGTTGGAGAGTGAGAAAGCAGTGACACCTGATTCCTCACTGTGATTGGTTATAATATGGAAATTTTTACTGGTTACCTCCTATGGACCTTGGGCAACAGTTCAGGTTCTGCTTACTGAAGCTTTGTGGGTCTGACAGACTGGTTTAGTCAGCTCAGGGAAGAAACTTTAAGGGCTGATCTCACTTGTTTTTTATTTTTATTTTATTTTTTAAGGGCCATGTGTCCTCAGAATTCTTCACTTAGCCCAAATCCCAAAGATATCTTAAGTGTTTTCTTCTGATCCTTAATATTTTAAATGTTGCCTGTCCCGATAAATGGTTTCTTGAGATGCCACAATACTACTTGTGGCAAATAGGTGATGTTCTGAAGTTTAGTTATAAGTTGAGGTGTATGAAAAACTTCCTGAAAGATGCTATAATTTAACATGAAATTACATTATTTCATTGTCATTCTGTTTTTCAGTGAAGGAATTGGGGGGAAAAACTGTCAAAAACAAAATATGTAAATAAAAGGGCATTTCTAAGGGGAGCAAAGCCAGCAACTTGAATAAAATTTTCAATGCCTACTTTAATATAAAATGTAACTAACCAACTAGCTCATTGTTGCCCACCATGTACAGGACGAACACACCTGAGTAATTTCATAATCCATTAATTCAATTACTCCATAAAAAGTGTCACATTTTTAAAAGTGAGGGTAGACAGTAGTGTTTAGCAAAAGTAGATTAAGCATAATCACTGCTATTAAGCATAAAAGTTAATTATGTATATTCTAGAGTTGCAACCATAAATGAAAGCATAATTAATTACAAACATTTCGTTATTTATTAGTAAGATGAATAGTGGCTGGTTAGAAGAAATGGCTCATTCCCTATAAAATCTCAAAAGGATAATTGCATAGTTTTTCCCATCATCGCCATCAAATGAGAAAAGAGCATTGTTTCCTAATATAATTTTACTAGTAAAAGAAGAGATAGTCATAAGGATTTATTGATTCTTTGTAAATGAGTTCTCAAAAGAGGTGAAGAAATAATGTTTAGTTACATATATTTCTGGTGTTGAAATTTCATACAGCAAAAGAAACGGTCCCAAAGAAAGAATATCCCACCCAGCCATTGTGGCTCAGGGGTTGAGCGTCGACCTATAAACCAGAAGGTCAAGGTTCAATTCCCGGTCAGGGCACATGCCGGGTTGCGGCTCAATCCCCACTGTGGGACGTACAGGAGGCAGCTGACCAATGATTCTCTCTCATCATTGATGTTTCTTTCTCCCCCTCTTTCTTCCTCTCTGAAATCAGTAAAGATATGTTTTTAAAAAGAATGAATGTCCGTTTGTTAATTCCTCCAAAATATTCCCGTTAACTCAATCATGTTTCTGAGAGAAACTGGAGATCAGACTATGAATGGGCCAAGTCACAACAGAGGGAAGGAGCTCCCATTGGTGAGGTACCTACTGATGGCTGCGGCAGTTTACAGTCGCCAGAAAATAGCGGAAGGAAAGTAACCATAAGAAAAATGGTTCCAGTTGGTTAAGGAAATTTGGAATTGCTTTTAATGTACTGTTTCGTCCTGTGGATGTGTTTCTTGGAGTGTAACGGCATCTCAGATTAGATTTATATTCTGGTTCTATTTCAGCGCTGTTTGTCGACCCAGGGTGCAGGACCCACCTGGCCCTGTCATTAGAAGTATTACTCCCAGACAGGCGTCGTTTTCATTATAACTCCCCAACTTTCAATGTGATGTGGTTATAGTTCTAAACATGCCCAGAAAGCCAAGCTGTACTCCGGGAATATTATTGCGATAGTAATGATTTTAGAAGAGCAAGCTTTCAAGACTCGATGACTCAGACACATTTATGCCATACTGTGAGTTCTGTAAGTTGGAGAAATGTAAATATCTGCAGAAGCTATGAATTAGAAATTAGATTTTATCCCAACTTCTGAGGACATTGAGTTTCATACACTAGTGAGGAATTTTTTGGTGGGGGTAGATGAAGCTATTGTGATGCCTACGGAGATTAATTTGTGAATTCCACCAAGCCCATCAGCTATCAATCATCAGATACCCTGGAGAAGTGGGGGTTTGCTATATCGCTTTTAGTCAATCCTCCTTAAGTGTTCTCACAAAAAATATGCTTTTAATTTAAATAAAATAGAGGTATTGCGAAAGACACCAGAAACTTGGAACGATAGCAAGGAATGCTACAAAAATTCTATGTGCATAAGTGACAACTTAGATGAAATGACGAATACTTCAAATACCACAAATTACCAGATTTCCCCAAGATAACATAACTAACACGAAACATAATACATGTAATTATGAGGAGAATTGCACTCATATTTAGAACCTCCTGGAGAAAGCAAGTCTCTCTGGGCTGGGGAGCGTCTGACCACAAGCTGTATAAGGCCCATGAGGCCTAAGAAATCATTTGGCCCGGCCCTGCCGAGGCACAGGGGCGCGTCAATGAAATGTTTGCCAGATAGAACAGGCTAATCTTTAAGTTGATGATTCTGTGTGGCCCACGAATGATGTGATAAATACCCAAAGGGCCGTTGGCAGGAAAAAGTTCCCCACCCGGTGAGCCTGGTGGTTTCAGGGGAAGATCTGGTCACACATTTAACAAAAAAATGACACCAATGTTACACGACCTTTTCTAGAAAACAGAAAAGAAGGCAATGTTTCCCAATCCATTGGTTTAGGCCAGTATTACGTGGTTGGGGGAGGGGGGGGGCGGAGAGAGAAGGGGAGGGGAGGGGAGGGGCCGATTAACACATATTTTGTATGTTATGTGTGTTATATATTCCTAGACTGAAATAAGTTAGATAAAAGAAAATGTTGTTAAGAACATAATAAGGAAGACAAACATTTATAGTACTCCTCTGTATTTATTGGTACGGTAAGTTTATGTTGCCTGTTTACAAGATGAATCACCCATCTGTCAGTACCTACATCAGTATTGTCTTATATGATACAAAACGCTGTAGGTCTTCTACATATGACTAACCCTAGACATCAAAAGTGAAAAGGCGTTTATAACGAAAAATAAAAAGCAGTACGATTGCATTATGGTAGCCTAGCGTAAGCTATATGATTGTTTCACAGTAGGAAGAAAATATCCAAAATATTTCCCAATGTATTTATTGAAATAAAATCTGTGTACAAGTGGACTCCCACAGTTCAAGCCCATGTTGATCAAGGGTCAACATGTACTTCCTAAATTACATATATCTAAAAGCCTATAGAGAGAGAAAATAGAGATATGGGTAGAAAGAGAGAGGGAAGATATATATATATATATATATATATGAATTAAATTTATAGATGCTTGCTAGTCATCAATATGAATCATCTTTGGAGGAGAGATATTCTCATGAGATAAAGCAAAGTGTTTATTCTGTTCTAAGAAATGCATTCAAAATTTAAGAAAATTTAAATGATTTTCGTTATCTGTGTGTTCAGTAATTTACTAATGTATTTGAGTGTACAGATTAGTTAAGAGATTTTACAGTGATACTCTACCCTTCTGCTAATTTTCTCAGAAATCTGTAGTTTCATTATCTTGTTAGTTCTTTTAAAGTTCACAAGTGAATGTCATCCTGGCCTCAGCCCAGCTTCTAAGTTAACAAAGTCCTTTAATTGTAGCCAAATGCTATCCCTTGTAGTCTAATAATTTTGTGTAGAGCAGAAATTTAAAATCAGATCTACAGGAGGTCAATATCTGAAGTTCTTGCTTCACCACCAGAATAAAAATTAGTATATTTCAAAGGTTGTAAAAGGATCTAAGAAAAGCTAATTTTACTTAATTTCCAGAATTAAGAAGACATAATTGCTGTTACTCTGGGAATTGGAACATTCGTAATTATTGAATGTGCTAATTTCATGCCACTTGTGGTAAGTCTGTGGTAAGAGAAGTGAATGGTTATGTCCTCCACATATACCTTTTAAAATTGAGAACATCAGCTCCCGCGTGATGTCTGGTGCCTCCGCGTATGCTATGACGTAAGCCGGAGGTCGTGAAGAGCCCCCGGTTATAATGAACAATTGACTGAAGAGTCACTGCCTATGAATTTCTCCTCAACATAACATGGAATCCAACTTTATCCTCAGTCACAGGAATTTTCTCCGTCAAATGGTCATCAGCGTCACTGCAACAATTTCGGTTGTTCTTGATGTTTCCTGAAATTGGCATCAGAAAAATGCAGCACGCTGTTCAAAACCAATCTTCCTGGATAAGAAAAAAATAATGTCCAAAAATGATCTCAAGAGAGAACTGTCCTCATTTTTTTTTTCTTACTCCAAGTTACTCAGTCAGTGAGAACCAAATGCCAAAGCAAAATTAAACAAATATAAGCAAAAGTAAACAAAAATATTTTAAAGGGGAAATTAAAAGGAGGGATTTCTGGTTAAAGTGACATGTGTTAAATTGGAGATCCCAGATCCATGACCTGTGAGACATATATAAGTTAAAAATATTATTTCAGGTAATGGACGAGACTTCTGAAATGTTAGAGGAGCATTTGAAATTATCAATGAAGTCTACGGCCATACCACCCTGAACGCGCCGATCTCGTCTGAAATTATCAATGAAGTCAGAGCACCATCCTGGAAAGGAAGGGAGTGGGAGAATTTTCCAAAAATCCTGATGGCATTATGTCTTGGTCTCACAGCCGGATGCCACCAGAGATGGCAGGAAGGGGTGAAGGGGGCTGAGCCTTTTTAAAGTCGGTACCCTCATATAAGCCAATGAAGAAGACACCGTATTTAAATATCGAGGTGAATTTAAAAATTGCAGATTCCTTCTGCTCCACAACCTCTCCAACCCTTGTTATTAGTTGTCTTGTGGTGACAGCCATTCTAGCTGCTGTGAGGTGGTATCTCCTTGTAGTTTTTTTTAAAAATATATTTTATTCATTTTTTTACAGAGAGGAAGGAAGAGGGATAGAGAGTTAGAAACATCAATGAGAGAGAAACATCGATCAGCTGCCTCCTGCACACACCCTACTGGGGATGTGCCCACAACCCTTGACCGGAATCAAACCTGGGACCCTTCGGTCCTCAGGCCAACGCTCTATCCACTGAGCCAAACCGGTTAGGGCTCCTTTTAGTTTTGATTTGCATTTCCCTAATAGCTAGTGAAGTTGAGCATCTTTTCCTCTATTTGTTGGCCATTTGTATGTCTTCTTGGGAGAAGTATCTGTTCAGGTCTTATAACCATTTTTTTATACCCATTTTTAAGGCAACATGGATGGATCTTGAGAATATCATCCTAGGTGAAATCAGAAGGAAAGGTTAAGAACCATCTGATTTCACTCATAAAATTGACAGCAACAAATGAACAAACAAGAAAAACGAACAAAAACTCATAGACACAGATAACAGTATGGTGATTACCAGAAGGAAGGGGGGTGTGGGTAGTAAAGGATAAAGGGGGTCAAATATATGGTGATGGAAGAAGATTTGACTTTGGGTGGTGGGCCACACTGCAATATGCAAATGGTGTATCATAGAACTGTACACTGGAAACCTATACAATCTTATTAACCATTATCACCCCAATACATTTAATTTAAAAAGAAAAAAAGAAAATAATAAAAATTGCAGATTCTAAGTTTCCTGGAAGATAATGAAAAAACAAAAACAAACTACAAAACCTACCTCTAGTTCATATAACAGCAACTAAAATGCATTTGCAAATTTGAACTGTTTTCGTTTCTCACATTTTGAATCGATAAATTTGTCCTAAGAAGCATCTAGATCAGTGATGGCGAACCTTTTGAGCTCGGACTGTCAGCATTTTGAAAAACCCTAACTTAACTCTGGTGCCATGTCACATATAGAAATTTTTTGATCTTTGCAACCATAGTAAAACAAAGACTTATATTTTTTATATTTATTTTATATATTTAAATGCCATTTGACATAGAAAAATGAACCAAAAAAATGAGTTTGCGTGTCACCTCTGACACGCGTGCCATAGGTTCGCCATCACTGACCTAGATTTTGTAACTGAGCAAAGAGTCGTCTGAAAACCAAGTGCAAGTTACCCTTTTGCAAGGAAACCTCCACCTGGAAGGGTGTCCCCTGGCTGTCCCTGGAGGAAGGGGGGTGACCATATCTCTAGGAACTTGGGGGTGTTTCAGCCAAGAACCTGGGAGGGTTGAGGGAAAATTATTCTCCATCCCCCACACATGAAATTCAGATTGTTCTGCTTTGGATAGAAAATACACACTTGAACACTTCTGTTATTATGAAGCTTGCAAAATATGTTCCACGATTGGTCAGGAAGAGTGAACGGAGAGACAGAAAAGCAGAGACATAAAAAAAAGATCACTTTTCCTTCTTACCTTCCCTTTTTTTTCTCTCTCTCTCCATGTGCTTGTTTTTTGTTCCTTCCTCTTTTGAATTTTAGGCTGAATGCTCAGAAGCCGGCCCCAGGTCAGCCCCAGCCCATCCTGTGCATGTTAATGACTTGCCATCTAAGCACCTGGCATTTATTTTTAGTTGTAATTGGAAGATTATATAACTTACTAACAACGTAATTGGTAACAATACACAGCTCAGGATGTTTCCCAGCTAATGTTAAAATGTAATTGAAATGTAAATAGAGTAGCAAAATGTCATATGCAGCAATGGGTTCTAATATTTTCCTATTAACAAAGGAAATCAAAATGGAAAAGGCAGTTATAAGAACTGTAATTAATGATGTCGACTAAAACTACCTCATGGCACTGGACATTGACTAGCTATTGCATAAATCCAATACTACGATTTTTGTTTGTTTGTATCATACATTAAAAGCTATTTCTAAAAAATGGCTGACATTGTCAGGCAAAAAGGCTTCCAACATTTAAGAAAAATCTGACACTTTTTTATGTCAAACACCTGGTATATTAAAGTAGGATAGAGCCTAGCCAATGTGGCTCAGTGGTTGAGCATCGACCTATGAATCGGGAGGTTGCGGGTTTGATTCCCGGTCAGGGCACATGCCCGGGTTGTGGGATGAGGAGGGAGGGGACATGTAGGAGGCAGCCAATCAATGATTCTCTCTCATCATTGATATTTATTTATTTATATATATATATCTCCATCCCTCTCTCTTCCTTTCTCTTCCTCTCTGGAATGGAAATATATAAACAAAAACAAAAATTGGTATGGTAGAAAGATGTGCACCATTTTTCTCTCCATAGAAATATTCATGTTCAGAAGTTAGTTTTTTCTTTTTCACTTATAGGATAAGCTGAGGTCTTTCTTTTGGTAAAAAAAAAAAAAAAAAAAAAAAAAATTGACTTTCTCTTTAACAAAGGAGTTTTCTGCACCATTTTTAAAGCCCTAACTGTGTATATACACTGTATATATTCTGCAGCTGTTCCTCCCGATACCAAAGATAAGTAAGTAAAACCAGTAGCAAGAGAATTGTGCTCCATAGATTGAGTTCAGCATGGAATTGGCCCTCCCCTCTCGGGGGCATCACCTTTCTTATGGTGATGGGCATATCTGATCTGACATTTTCCAGCCTTGCTTTCCCATTGGCCACATCTCTCCGTGAGCCCTCCCCAAGGTACCACCTCTCAAACCCTGGGCTTTGTCTAACAGCTGGGCGGCTCAGGAGTGGCTGAGCATTTTCATGAGAAAAGGACAGAGAGGTCAGGGAAAAGTGTCCATCATCTCCAGTTCCACCGCATTCCCTGTGGCCTGGAGATAAAGAGGAGACTGTTTAAGGGCCTTCAGTGTAAATGCCGTTTTGTTCATTTAGGTCTAAACGGAATGGTATTTGCCTGGCCTAGTCTAATGAGTGTAATTTGTGAAATCAGGTCTATTTCCACTAATTCAGTATCCATAGTAATAAAAGCATAATATGCTAATTAAACCGGACGTCCTTCCGGACGAATTCCCGGACGAAGCTGGGACTGTGAGGGAAGCCGGGTCCCGGGTACCAGAGGGAAGCCAGTGCTGGCAGCCGGGGAAAGGAAGGCCTACTCTTGCCGAATTTCGTGCATCAGGCCTCTAGTGTACATATATTAAATTACTAGATTAACACCAGTAAATGTATACTTGGTGAGGAAATAAATCTTTTAGAAACTAGCCGGTGAGAACCCTGACAGTCTGTTCACTGAAGCCAGGGACACATTCAGCATCAAACCGTCAGGTCAGACATGTGGACACGTGGTTCCCTGAATGTTTGTTCAACTCACTGTGGGAGGGGGGATGCATGTTAAGGATGAAAGGAATGATTTTTAGTATTTAAACTGCCTGTTTCTTTACCTTCGTACGTGGAGCTATTCCGTGCAGAACAAGCCAGATGTTCCCAACAAATTACCTGGGCCCCTTTGGGAGACCATTCAGGTAGCCCGGGACCCTTGCTCAACTGGCCGCTTCCATGCAGGCAACGGTGGCCTGTTTAGTGGCTCTGGGTTTGCAGAATGGGGCGCTCTGCAATGCACGCTGGGAAGGGACCTCAAGCCCCCAGGCATGACCGCTGGTACCGAGGGGCAGGAGCAGGGGCGGCCGGCTAACGGGAACCCCGTGGACTGGCTGGCTTTGCGCAGAGGCCCCGACAGCTGGGGAGGAAAGCAGAGCAGCCAACAGCGACCGGCCCCGGAGAGAGTGGCTGCGTTAGCAACAGCCATGGAGACGCGGCGCCTCCTTTGCCCCACCCGCAGTCGTCCTCACGTTCATAGCAACAGCCTCAGCCACCAGAGCCAGGCTGGGACTTGAAACATCAGTGACGTATTTTGAAATGCCTCAACATGGGGACGTTTGCTTAATGGAAGCCACGGCAGAGGAGGGAAGCGCACTGGGCCATGAGAACAGACCCCCCAGGCTGTAAATCCTGGTCTGGATCTCTACTGGTTTTGTGACCTTGAAGACCTTGAAGGGGTTCTCTTTGATCGCTCTCTTTTTAAAATACATTTTTATTGATTTCAGAGAGGAAGGGAGAGAGATAGAAACATCAATGATGAGAGAGAATCATGGATGGGCTGCCTCCCGCACACCCCACACTGGGCATGTGTGCTGACTGGGAATCCAACTGCGACCTCCTGGGTTACAGGCCCAGCTCAACCACGGAACCACAGGCGGGCGAAGGGGTTCTCTTTTATTCGCGATTCCTCGTCCTAAAGCGGCGGTAATAACACGATGTATGAACAGAGAGGCAGTGTCAGTGGCCTCGCAGGTGCTAATTGTAGATTTGGGTGGTAAGTCTAGATGTCCGTGGAGCATGATACTGTGCTAGAAGCTTGGCCACCATGACATAGCTGTGACAGCTAACTGGTTTATAAGACTGTGTTGATTTTAATTTGATGATGTGAATGGTTGGGTTTCTCCAAAGCACAGTTATCTAAATAATAATAATAATAATAATTAAACCCTTTATTTACTCAATTTTATTTTTCTCAAACAAATTGAGGATGACTATTTAATGGCAGATGCCAACCACAAGGAGGAGCCCAAGATCCCTTCATCCCCTATTCACTCCCTAGCATGGGGCCCATCCCAGGGCAAGGGAGGGCCCAGGTGGTGGGAGTGCATCTCTCTCTCTACCTGAGGACCCCAGGCTCTCCCCCTGCAGCCTCTCTTCAGAGGCATCACCTGGGGCCTGGTCTCCCAGGGAACCAGGAGGCAGTGGGGTCAAAGCAGGCCTGTTCCTGACGAAGAGGCACGTCTCTGAGAAAACCTAATGTGGGTTCTGTCCCAAACACTGAGGGGCAGAGAGCCACGCTTTTTTGTTTTTCTTTACTCCCCTTTAGTCTTTCACTCTCACTGGACTAGCAACTGGTTGAGGGCTGTGATCTGGGAGTAGCCCGGGAGGACTCTTGGAACCGCAGGGATGTTTCTCGGTCCGTTTAGATGCTAGAACTTGTCTGTTCCTTTTCAGCAAGAGGAGGCTCGGCCTCCCCACCCTGGTCAGGCTGGTACAGGAGGTGATTGCCCTGAGCGCGACACGGAATGCCTGGAGTACAGGAGCCGCACCAGCTAGTGTAAACTAGCTTCTCACTTGGTGTTATGATGGCAGAAGCTGATGGCAGAATAGTTGAGCGTTCAGGATCCTAGGTCCCAGGCAATAATAATAATAATACTTCCCCACATCCGTTTCTCCTTATAGGCAGCGGTCGTGTGTGCTCAGAACTGGGGTTCAGACCTTGGACCTCCCATCTGCTAGCTGTGTGAGCGTGCTTGTTTCCGCGTCTGTAAAACTGCAGTTCCTCATTTTGCGTTTTGCATCAGTCTGTTCATTCACTGAGCCCCTGCTGCGTGGCCGACACTGCCCTAAGTGCTAGAACGCAGTGCTGAGCAGCAGGCACCCAGTCGGCACACACTGTCCTGGGGAAGAATGTCGACAACGAGCAGAGAGAGAGACGTAGGGTAAGGCCTGTGAAGGAAAACAGTAGAAGGGACAGGACTGGTCAGGAAAGTGATTGCTGATGTCCAAGCCGCACGTACGAGGGGGACATCGGTTTCAGGCTGAGGGAGAGTGCGGCACAGGGTGTGTGGGGTGGCGGGTGCCGGGCATGCGGAAGGACCTGCAGACATTGCAGTATTGTTGAAATTACATCAGCGAGGGGGAGAGCACCAGGAGGTGAGGCCAGAAAAAGTGAGGACACGCTGACACAGTCATCCTAGGAGGAGCCTTCCTAGCACCGGGGACTCCATTATCCAACCAAAATGTTGGTCATCAGTGCATCCTTTGGATTGATTTATGACCAAAAGGGGGATGTGTGGACGAGAGGGGCCACATGCTGACCTGACAAGCCAGGGGAGGCCTGCATGGCGGTCTTGCAAACTCGGAAACCTAAACTAACCACAAAGGATGGCCTAAAATTAAACTTTAACTAAAAGAACTTTAATTAAAAGCAGTTATGGTGGGTAGTCATCTCCTAGGCCGGTATCTTCACTGACAAGGTCAACCTTTACCTTACCTTTTTGCATCTATGATAACATACCCTTGAAATGTCTGGGTAACTTGTAACTTCCCTTTGTCTGGAGCCCCTGGGGCACAACCAAATGTGCTGGGCGCCAGGACAGAGGCCACAAATTCCTTCATTGTTACCATGTTAATTGATCCTGCACCCACCTAAGTGTGTGTCTATCATTTTATTTCTTATCCAATCCCAGGGATCTCCCCTCCCCACCCCCCGCCTCTCTAATCTATCACCAATGGATTTCATGTAACCCACCTAAGTCCCCTCCTTTGATTGCAATATAAAAAAAATAGACGTAACACCCAATCCATTGAGATATTGCTTCCCGGCAGTTGTCAACAGTTCGGCTCAAATAAACTCACAAAAATTATTTAAAAAAAAAAACAAAACGGAAAGGTCAGGACCCTGGTCACAGAGTGTCCTTGCGGCCATTGGAAGAACTTCCGCTGTCTTCCATGCATGAGGAGAAGGGATGGCCCTGGAGCAGGATGTGAGGTGATGTGACTTCCATTGGGGCCACACGTGGACCGTGGACCTCGGGAGAGGTGGGAGTGGATGGAGAGAAACAGTGGGAGGAAGAAGAATGAAGAGCAGACCAGCCAGTGATGATGGCGAGGACAGGGGCTGGGGGGGGGAAGAGAGAGCTCTACTTGGACCGTAGCAGCTGTGCCAGAGGGCTGTCTCACCATATGAATGGGAAGAGTTTGCTTTGACAAAAGGAAGAGTCATCCAAGCATCAGGAGTTCTGTTTGAGATGCTTGTCAACCTCAAAGCAGAGAATTTCAGAAAATTCTGACCATGATTAAAGTCTTCAAACCACCTTTCATGCACAGTGAGAAGAAGGATAGCTGTTATCTCCATGACTGTTTCTGCCTTATGATCTGACATCCTATCCATGGGGGGCGGGGGGAGTGAATGTGAACACAAGATCAAGGTTAAAGGCTCCCCGAGAGGACAGGGCACAGCACGGAGAGCTGAACTTCATCGGGACAGAATCCCTAGTCAACATAGCGACATCTGGCATCTGCAGGATTAGCGTTTATTAAAAAGCCGGATGTGTGGAGTTTGGGGGATTCAGAAGATCCCTGGTCAATTCTTTGCAGGCCTCACTAGAGATGAAATTAGATTAATAAATGCTATCTTCATTTTTAAGGGATTGCCCAGGGGGTGGGGGGGGATGCCTTGCACATTTTTTATAAAATTCTGTACTTTATAGACTATTCACTGTGTTTTCTCCCTGTATAATCAATCTATTTTAATCTTTAGACCTAGTAGAATATATAGGGTGGGGCAAAGGTAGGTGTACAGCCCAGCCGGCATGACTCAGTGGGTGAGTGTCGATCTAGAACCAAGAGGTCCGGATTTGATTTATGGTCAGGGCACATGTCTGGGTTGCAGGCTCTCTCTCATCATTGATGTTTCTATCTCTCTCCCCTCTCCCTTCCTCTCTGAAATCAATTATATATATACATACACACACACACACACACACACACACACACACAATTTTTTTAAAGTCCTTGGAAGCAAAATCTTAGATGCTTATATACCTCCCACCCAACTTTATTTAATACCTTTGCAAGTTGATAGCTTTATCTAAAGAGTAACAGTCCATAGTGCAATCATTTTTGCTCTTCTTTATATGTTTAAAAGTTATTCACGATGGTGCATATACCTTTTGGTCATGTATTTCCATTTTTGGAACAACGCCGTAATGCACTATCATAGGGTAGTATATTAATTCACTCTGCAGTTTATAGACTTCTAAGTTGTTCCAGTTTTTCAGTATTAAAAATGAGGTTGCAAAGAAATTTTGTTCCACCGTCTCCTTGTGTACAATCCAATATTTCCTCTCCGGCGAAGAATATTCACAGTGTGACACCAGTGGGTTTGGGTACCCCAATGCGGTCGGGCCCTCAGGCCCTGAGCAGCTGGGGCAGTGGGAGACACCCTATGGCCTCCTGGGGCAGCCAAATTGATGGACTTGAGTGGGTCTTCAGATATCTTTTTTTGTACTTTTTTCATGATGAGAAAATATTTGGAAGCACCCATTTAGCCTTTGTGGCTAAAAGTAGTTTCTAGTGATAGGTGTGTAGGAAAGTTAATGCAGCAAGCCTGACTGTTGTCATTTGAAAGGGTTGTCTAGACCTGGCCAGTGTGGCTAGTTGGTTGAGCATCATCCCAGGGTACATGCCCTGGTTGCAGGCCCAGTAGGGGTCGTGCAGGAGGCAGCCAATCAATGTTTCTCTTTCATGTGGCTGTTCCTCTCCTTCTCCCTCTCCTTTCCTCCCTACCTTTCCCTTTCCCTTCCTCTCTCTCTAAAACCAATAAAATAATACATGTTTTTTAAAAAGAGCCCTGGCAGGTTTTTGCTTAGTGGTTAGAGTGTCAGCTCTCAGACTGAAGGGTCACAGGTTCGATTCTGGTCAAGGGCACATGCCTCAGTTGTAGGCTCACTCTGTCCGGGTGCATGCAGGAGGCAACCAATCAAGGTGTCTCTCTTACATCGATGTTTCTCTCTCTCTGTCTCTCCCCCTCCCTTCCACTCTTTCTAAATTTTTTTTTTTAAAGAACAGCAAGAAAGGGCTGTCTGTTAGGTTGGCTCTTACCTCTCTGTGCCTGAAGTGTCTGCACAAACAATATGACTTATGCTGAACATCTGATTTCCCCCCTTTGCACACCTCCACCCACCCCCCTCCCCTCCCCTGGCCTTCACCACCCTAACGTCCGTGTCCGTGGGCTGTGCGTGTATGGTCTTTAGTGCATCCCTTCACCTTTTTATCCAGCCACCCCCTCCCCTGGGACACTGGCCAGTCTGTGCCAGGTATCCATGCTTCCCATTAATTCTGTTCATCAGTTTATTTTATTCATTAAATTCCACATATGAGTGAGATCATATGGTATCTGTCTTTCTCTGACTGGCTTTTGTTCCCCTGAGCATCATACTCTCCTGATCCATCCATGCCATCGCAAAGGGTAAGAGTTCCTTCGTTTTTACAGCTGCGTCGTATTCCACGGTGTAGCTGCACCACAGCTTTCTTACCCACGCATGTGTTGATGGGTAGGCGGGCTGTTTCCAGAGAGGAACAAATAAACACTTTTATGCAATAATAAGTGCTGAGAGTTTCTGGAGCTTTCCTCTCTGTTGATAATGGTTTCCTATATTTCTCTCTGCATTTCCCCCGGGATTAACAGACAGTGCACCCGGGGATACCTCCTCTTCTGTAGGCGCACTGAGGAGACTTCCTGTCACAGCACATCAAATGTGTAGTTCCATGCTCAGTCATTCCTTTTCAGGTATAGTTTGTAATAAATGGAAAGTAGAATGAATTTTATTAAGCATCAGATACATAGTTTTTTCTAAGAAATCTCAAGTAGGGAGCTAATTTGGAGGCACACATAAATCGCATGCATGTCTTGGCCGAGAACCAGTGAGCAATGCTACCAAATAGGCTATTTCTTATCATTTGATGACCTTTAAGGTGTTGGGTGCAGAGTGCCTGGGATGACACCTGGAGTGTTATCCTCACAGCTCTTCAGATCGCCCTCAGGGCTTTCCATGTGTGGGGTCATTAGAAAATAGTATACAAGTTTTTCACCTATTTTTCATGTCATGTTCGAAAGAGATTATTATGTGCTATTGCCTTTAGAATTTCAACATGAACTGAACTCCACATATTTTAGTAAAACACACAACGGCTTCGTGGTATAATCAACATGTGCTGGTGAATTGCTAAAGATTGATAAAAGCCGTCGCTTAGCTTGATGAAATATTAAGTAAAGAAGAGAACAGTGAGCCTCACAGCGAATGGGTCCTGATACCATGTGGGTACCAGACACGTCAGAAACATCTGGAGGACACCTTTCTATCAATAGGCACGGGGAGAAACACACAGTGGGGCTGCAGTCAATGTTTGAGCATGAATAATGAATGGTCAAGGGTGCTTTTTGTTCAATGGTACTAGTATGTGATTATGCTAAGATCCACCAGTTATTTTTTTTTAATAATTGTAAACGTTGCAATAAAATGTAATGCTACAAGTATTGTTGAGCATCAGAATCATGTATGATTATTCATTTGCTCCTGGGCTGGGCCTATGTTAGGCACTGTAACATGTACTTGTGTGTGTGTGTGTGTGTGTGTGTGTGTGTGTATGAATCTGAAATTCAATTTGCCTTCAATATAAAAGCACACGGTTATGGTGTGCCTCTGTTCATGCAGTCCGCAAATTATTAAATGTCAGGCATCATCCTAGGTCAGTGATGGCGAACCTATGACACGCGTGTCAGAGGTGACACGCGAACTCATTTTTTTTGGTTGATTTTTCTTTGTTAAATGGCATTTAAATATATAAAATAAATATCAAAAATATAAGTCTTTGTTTTACTATGGTTGCAAAGATCAAAAAATTTCTATATGTGACACGGCACCAGAGTTAAGTTAGGGTTTTTCAAAATGCTGACACGCCGAGCTCAAAAGGTTCGCCATCACTGAACTAGGTGCTCAGTGAGGAGAACACACAGAAATCTCAGCCCGAGTTCCCCAGGAAGTTCTTGTTTTGGTAGGAGTATGCTGAGAGAGGAAGGAGAGAGCAAGGAAACGACATATAAACACCGAACCGGATACATACGTCCATTGCATGGTATAACAGAAGGCGGTAAGAGCTGTTGGCAACTTTGCCCCAGGTGAGGCAGGGTCAGGGAGATCTGGAATGTGAGGGGGAGGAAGAATGGGGTTCCATTTGTATGGGTAGGTTACTAATTAGTTGACTCTGAGTCATCCACGTGGGACATTATTTATCATCAGGGAACCTAGCCTAGTCCAGTGAGCCCGCCAGTGTGACGGGCCCGCCCTGATCACAGACCTCAGGTTGTCCCTCCGCTGCTGTTTCAGGGGTTTGGCTGCTACAAATAGTGACATGACGAGCTCTCTTGCACGTGTTTCTGGTGCCCATACTCTACTGGGCAGGAGAGGAAGTAGAGCTGTAGGCGATGCATATGTTCATCTCTGACAGACACCAACCCACAGTTTTCCAAAACCGCTGCATCAACGTAGAATCCCAAACGCAGAGGGGAGTTCCCGTTGCTGCACATGCTCACCGGCCTTTGATATTGACCTTGTACTCTCGTTTGGCTTTTTTTTAGCGATTAGATACATCCGTGGGTCTGATGGCCATGCCTCCTTCCAACAGCGTGGCCCATCTTGTCCTTCGTCCTCTGTTTGAGTCTCGGCACTGACATCCTGAATTTCATCCAAACTGTGCCGCTGCCTTTATGCCAGCTGGCTGGAGGGAGGAGGGATTGGACGTTTGTGGCACATTCTGGAAAGATGATCCTTCCTGAGATCAGCAGGCAGCCTTAATTATAATGAAAGAGACAAGATATTTATTTAATCGGTTCGATTCTTTTTTTACTCCCCGACCACTTCAGAGGGACTTCTGAGCGCTTCGCTCACCCTGAGTGCCAGCACCTACACTGAGTGTAAGCACAGCTGCTATGCAAAGTTATTAGCAGCAAATTTAGCTCATCGTAATATCAACTTGTCAGAATTGCAGTGAAATAAAATGAAATAAAAGTTCCTGTTACTATACCGTTTGGACATTTTCTCCTTTGGCAATAGTTGATTCCAAATAGAAAAAAAAAATTGAAAAACAATGAACTCTAAGTGCAATATTCTGATTCTCACTTAATTGATAAAAAAAATCACTACACTATCTTCAAAATCATGCTATTTCTTAGAATTTTAAAGATATATCCTTTTTAAATGTCCCTTTTCCTAGATTGTTCTAATTTACTTCATGATAGGAAGGGCATATCTAATATAAAGCATGAGGTAGAATTATCGAAATTACATAATTGCTCTGAGGTGCCCACTGGAGAGCACATCAGCCTACGTATATGCCTTGTTTTAAGCAGATTCCATGCATAATAAACCTCATGTTTTAAATATGATTTATTGTTGGCTCCCTCGCCTGGTATAGCGGCTGAGGTTTAAACAAATTGTTCCATTTGTACAATACTACTTAACACATTTTTCAGGTAAACATCTAGAGCAGCGGTTCTCAACCTTCTGGCCCTTTAAATACAGTTCCTCATGTTGTGATTCAACCATAAAATTATTTCGTTGCTACTTCACAACTGTAATGTTGCTACTGTTATGAATCGTCATGTAAATATCTGATATGCAGGATGGTCTTAGGCGACCCCTGTGAAAGGGTCGTTCGACCACCAAAGGGGTTGCAACCCACAGGTTGAGAACCGCTGATCTAGAGTATAGAGACATACACGTGTCATGCACATTTAGAAACAAATCAGAAAATGTTATTTCCATGAAGCATTTCCAGCTAAAAAACGAGTATAGAAATAGCATGAGAGGCACCAGCACATTCATAATTCACCTTTTACACATATTAACATGTCACATTTAACTCAGAAATGTTTATCCAGTAAAATCACAGATGCTTACATCCTCCTCACCACCCCAGGAGACAGCCTCCAGTCCGGCCTGTGCAGTCTTTAAAACTCCCGGCTGCCACCTCAGAGTCATCTATGTCATGGTCGTTGTCTCAGATAACAAACAATCCTTAGTGTTAATGGGGACTGTAAAGATGGAAGCCGAAATCATCTCCAGAAATCCCTGAGCGCTGGTGACGGCAAGCATGTCAGGGAGACAGCCAATGGGAAGAACACCAGGGTGTTGAGCCAGGTCTGCTGTAAACCATCTCGTGTGGAACAGGCCACCTCCCACATGGCCGTCTTCTCGTGGAATAGTCTTCCCAAGGGGCTCTGCTGCTGCATGGATGCCTGTCGTTGGATCTGTCCTTTCCTGTTGGCCACAGGTTCTAAGCTTCCCTTTGTCTTACACCAAACGACGTTATTATTTGAGTTTTGTTTCCTCCCAGTAAGTCCTTTTGTTAGGTTACCCATGACCAAGTTATTTAAACTCTGTGGACCTTCGTGTTCTTATCTGTCCTCTGAGTGAATTGAACCTGCTGACTTGCTTGGGCACAATATCGTGAAACCCATAGACCGAGGGTCCAGCCTCATCATCACTGTATCTTCTGTGCTCAGAACAGTGTTTGGCATCTGGTAAATAATAAATGTTGAGTGAATATGTGTAAAATTCCCCCCAAAAAAAATTACACTCCAAGGAATACAATTGTAGATGCTACATTAGTCACATTTGGGATAGCCCTAAACAAATCGTAGAAGTGTGACTAAATCTTCACAGATGGCATGTGTATGTGTGTGTCTCTTCATAGCCTTCAGTTACTTACAAACTCAAGTGAATTAGAAATTATACCCTATTACATCCATTTTTGATACACTCTATGATGAATCTGTTTTAGCATTTTTTTCTGACATAAAGCATACTCTCTACTTTATATACTTAAGGAAAATTTTATAATAAAGGGAAATGTTTTACAACGAATAGAAATATGCTCAAATTCACTGTTTTATAAGCTGTGATGATTTCATAACATTTATTGGTGGTAAACTTATTTTTGTTTCCTTCTCAATCTGTCACTGGATCCTAACATAAATGTTTTATTCCTAGCAGCTTCAGATAATAAACCTCCACCTTTCTTTCTCCCTTTCAAAACTCCAGAGCACTCTCCTACTCCATATAAATATTCTCATCCCCAGCATCACCTTCTCTAAGGCAGATCTCAAATGTCAGAGTATCATTAACTGAGGGGCTGATTAAAACACAGATTCCTGGCCTGGCTGGCATGGCTCAGTGGTTGAGTGTTGACCTATGAACCAGGAGGTCACAGTTCAATTCCCTGTCAGGGGACTTGCCTAGATTTTGGGGCTCAATTCCCAGTAGGGGGCGTACAGGAGGCAACTGATCCATGATTCTCTTTCATCATTGATGTTTCTATCTCTCCCTCTGCCTTCCTTTCTCTGAAACCAATACAAACATAGTTTTAAAAACCAAACACACACAGGTTCCTGGGCCACACCCCAACAGTTTCTGATTTGATTGGTTTGCTGTGTAGCCCAATGCATAGAGTCTGACTCCATTTTGTATGTTCCACTCAAGTCTTAGCATTTCTCTAATCACATCTTCGCAAGCTGATCAGAAAGCTTTTCAGATTTCCCATGTGTAACAAGGGTTGTGGGTTGTGGGTTGTGGGCTAGTTAGTACAGGCTGTATCTCATGGGCTATAAATATATTTTTTTTAATTTTTAAATGTGCATATTTTGCCACATATTGAAATATTTGAATAACTTATGCATATTGGACTCTTATAAAGAACTAAGATTTTAATGAAGAGCATAGAAATAGATTGCTTTGTTCCCTTCGTGATGAATTGGCATAGCTTGGTTAACCAATTCGAAATCAGAAATCATGACCTAGCACATCCTTAGAGAGAGACCTGTTGTAGCGGAGAGCAATGCAGCTGTACACATTTGTAATTCAAAGGCACTGAGGCAAAAGCTGTCAAAACATTGCTGAAATTGACAAGGACAGAAGGTTCATTAGTCTAAGAACTGATGCGTTATAAACCAGTGGGTGATCAGCTTAATAATTTGAACAAAGTTGCACATTTATGCAAACAACAACAACAACAAAAACAAATCCTGTTCTAGCTTATAATTAAATTTCACATCTTGGTTGGAAGAAAGGGAGAAGCAATTGTGGTTATTCTTCATGAAGTTAAACCTAATGCCTTATCATAATCGAATTTAAAATATTGTTTTAATGGGAAATTTCTTACTATTTTCTCAGTATTGACTTGAAGACTTAACAGTGTCAATAAACCAATTCTTGGTTCATTAACATGGAATTAACTTATAAATGATTTAACATTCAGAACAGTTCAATAAGATGGGAATAAAGAAAGACAGTTTCATCTTTCCAATCTGCATCATAGTATTAAGTTTGTCTAAAGAAGGAAGTACTGAAGGCAGATTGGGAAGGGGAGTGGGTATTGTAACATCATGACGATAGCAAATAGGGAATAATGAGAGCAAAGTAGCTCACACAACTATGACCACTTATAAAGTGAGGTCAGATATTTATCTCACTGTTCTCTCCCAAGAAACATGGGGTTGAGTGAAATCACTTTATAGAGGAGGAAATGGAATCACAGAGAAAATAAGAATATGAAAAGGCATCGACTCATCCCTGCCACCTACTGTAATGCTGTGTCACTACACCAGTAGACCTGGAGGTGGCAGAAGCAAGGCTTGGTGTTTGACGCTCCATCCGTTCCAATAATCTACACTGTCTCTTAGGTATTGTCACAGATTTTCTACTTCAGAGCTGCCCTTGAGCTTAACTTACTTGAGTTCGTTTATAAAAGAGCATTAGAGAGTAAGCCATGCAACATGAGGCATCTTCATGGAAATTGGGAAGGCAGATTCAGAAGGGAAGTGGGCATTGTAACATTATTCTTGCCCTTTATGAACAAACTAGAGGCCCAGTGCACGAAAATTGTGCACAGGTACAGTCCCTAGTGGCTGCCAGCTGCTGACTGGGGCCTCCCTTCCCACAGTTGGCCAGCCAACCCCGGCTCCTGGTCAAACTCCTGGTTGAGGGGACAATTTGCATATTAGGCTTTTATGATATAGGATATTCAAGTTCAATATTAGAACAGTTTGCTTGGTCTCCTACTTATCCAGTCATGGTCAATTAAGTAATGTTGAATAGTACCCGCATCTTCATCGAAACACCGACGCAAAAACTCTTACACTAAACCAATAATGTCAGAGGAAGAATGCTCAGACATGTCACTGTGGTGTTAACAAAGGAAACCCATTGCAAGAAAACAGTCTTTTCTGTAACTCAGCTGCACAGAGGAAAACATATCTTTGTTTGCGACTATGCTCTTGCGTGCAGGCAATCACCCAAGGGTGTAGAGATCACAGCAGACCTCCTCATGCCTGGCAAGACATCAGTGATAAAGCATTTGTTCGCCTTGACCTTGGAGCTACGGAATTTGATTTTAAAGCTATGCATGCCTTGTAGTAAGGGATTTTGTCTTTAAGATAATTTTAACCTTGGAATCTTTATCCATTGCTCCTGTACAAGGGACAATGGCTTCAAGTCTTAGGTAACATAAAAGGGCAGGTGTTCCCACTTCCCCGTTAATGACTTTCTAAGTGTGGATGAGGATGGTCCTTATCGGTCATTACTAAATCTACTTCACAGAAATTAAGAATTAAATTACAGCTTCAAGGCTCATTAGGTCTTGTTAAATTTGTTGAATGGCCCACGTGTGGATGTCTTGTCCTCCGTGGGGCATCTGTAAAACAGGTGTTTCAGTTCATTGGATTTTTTTTTTTTTTTTGCATTCTCTTCTGCCCAAAGAATATTATACAATTGTGTTTGGAATTCCAGGTTGGGTTCTTATATTGGAGGATCAGACTTCAAATAGTCATACTTGACTCTCAAGTTTATCATAGAGTTGGAACAATATGGAAATGGTCTCATGGGAGCCTTTAGAAAGGAGTATTGAATGTGAAATTCAAGGGCAGAGTAGGGACCATATTCCAAACTTAATGTCTTCTCACTTGTCTTAACATTCTTATTTTTAACTGAATTTATTGGAGTGACATTGGTTAATAAAAAAATGATATAGGTTTCAGGTGTACAATTCTATAACGTATCATCTGTATATTGTGTGTTCATCACCATTTATGCAATCTGTCCCCTCTCTTACCCACCCCCCTCTGGTAATTACCACTCTGTTGTCTCTGAGTTTTTTTCTCAGATGCCAAATAATTCCACATACAAGTGCAAGTGGAAAGATCTTTTATGTGTTTTATCCATGCTTATGGGGATGTGTCTTCTAAGGCACTCATTCCTCTTTGTTTGGATGCAAAGGATCTCAGACCAGATAAAAACCCCTGCTCTTGTATCCGTCCTCTTTTCGCAGTTGTCTGTATGCTGTCTCTTTGGCACAAGGAAAATGCCCCAATGTCACCTTCAGTTTTATGGTCTTTGAAAACTTAAGCCAAATCAAACTGTAAATTTTTGGGTACAAAAAAAAAGGATTAGATTTAGGAGCAGATCAAATAACTGTCTGGGCTATAAAACAAATGTTTGTATTTGTAAATCAGCTGTTCGAATATGATTAGAGAGTCACAGAGTCTTTGGAAGATCAATTAACCTCCCTGATCCATTATCTCATGATAGGATGAGATGCTGTGGTTTGTGCTAAATTTGCATTGGAATTTCAGAAGCAGGATGAACTCTCACACTGCATGTCTTAGGAAAGTGTCCTGAGGCAATGTCACAGAGAGAGAAGAAATTGAGGGTGGATTTCAGCTGCTTTAATCAGCTCCAGCTTTCTCTCCATGGACCTTACTATAGTTAAGAATTACGTCATCATAAATATTACATACAAGGAATTCCAAACCACTGAAATCTCAAATACAATTATGGTTAAAACATATAAAAACAGTAATAAGTAGACTCCTTTACACTTAAGAGGCAAAGAGATAACTTTAAAAATTAGTGTTTAAGCATTTTAAAGTATTGCCTAATTGTAAATTAGTGCAGCTACTGTAGAAAACACTATAAAGACTTCTCAAATAATTAAAAATAGAACTGCCATACGATCCAGTATTTCCATTTCTGGAGGTATGTTTGAAGAAAACAGAAACACTCATTTGAAAAGACATATGCAGCCATACACTCACTGTAGCACCAGTAGTAATAGGCAAGATATGGAAGCAACCTGGATGTCCATCCATAGAAGAATGGATAAAGAAGAGGTGGCCTATATATAAAGACCAATACTGGATGATTTCACTTATATGCTAGAATCTAAAGAAAACCAAAATAAGTGGATAAGCAAACAACAGCCAGAAACAGACCCCTAAATGTAGAGAACCAACTTGTCAAAGGGGAAAGGGTCAGGGTATGGGAATTAAAAATAAATAAATAAGACTAGTCTGGTACTGGTACAAAAGCAGACAGAAAGTACCGCCTAAAATGCTTCCAAGTTTTAAGATACTCTAAACGTTCCAGAAAATGGTTTTAAGATTATTTGCTAATGTTTATTCTCAGATCAAAAGCGAAATTTCTAATGGCAATAGATCATAGCATGCTTTTTCAGATGACAAAAGAAGTTCTCGCTTCAAGCTTTTATTAAAAAGCACTGATTCAGAGGAGATTCCCTACTTTTCCAAAGGCCAACACATTTTAAAGTGCCAGGCTGGATATTTCTCTAATTCAGTGGACTCATTTTCTATGTAGGATTGTTCCCTCTATTATTGTTTTTTACTAAGGCAGCAAAAGGTTTCAAAATAGAAGCCTTATAAAACTTATAATAAAATATTGCTTTAAGAGGCAATAATTTTGCTGATGAAACATTTTTTTCTTTGAGGTTTGTTGAAATTCAAAACCCATAATCAAGTGGGATTATAGTACCTGATAACCAGGTTTTAAAAAAATGATTTAAATTCAGCTCACAAGTCTTTCTAAAAAATTAGAAAGGATATATCATTTATAAAATATCATTGTATGTTATTCTATACATACTGATACATTTTTATTTCTAAATTTTTTACAGCTTTCCTTTATCCCAGGATTTCCTACATCTCTACATAAACATATCAAAAATAATCTGAGAAAGTTAAGCTTATAACAATAAATTACACTAGCAAGCCACTCCGTCATTTAATATATAAATGTTTTCACCATAATTTTTTACAATATTTTTCAGGTAAACTTTAAATGCACAATAAATGGCATTTGTACAAGTTTTAATTTTTCTTTCATTTCTTTCATGTTTTGTTTTAGTTTGTTCTTGATTATTTTATATCAATGTTAAAGATATTTCTACTGGTTTGTGATGTTTTGGTTAAGAATTTCAAACTATGCTCCAGATGTCTTTTTTTCAAATTAGTTACACCGCAACTTTTATCCCTGGGAAGTGTCCTGTGAAACCCATTCCAAAGTGAATGGAGCCCAGTGGGAACTGTCACTTAGGTTCAGGGATGCCACCTGATGGCATCAATGTTCTAAGGTTGCCTGGAAGTGGTTCCAAGGTATTGATCTGAAATAGATATTCCCTTGTACTTAGATTCTAACCATCTCAGGGAATACTTCCTCAAATTCCAGTCAAGGAAATAGCAGTCTCTGAGTAATTTTTTCTCAACATTCTGAGAAAAAATGAGATGTCTTACATGGACTATGATTTGCCCCAATAAAGAAAAATATCTTGTTATTAATAATATGGGCAAATTAACTCTCAAGGGTTTTCACTGACTGAGACGGGTGTGGGAATGTAATTGGACCAACTCTCCGCTATCAAACATGCAAAAACTACCAAAGCAAAATCTCAGAATACTCTTTAGCAGTAATTTGGTTTCTGTTATTGCCGAAATATGGCACTGAACAGATTTGGAATGATGGCTAATGGATGTTTTTTACATCATTTTAAATATTAGTATCATTGCAGAGTCCAGTCCATTAAGAGAAAATTTAGAAACTGCCTCCCTCTCCCTCCCTTTCCCTAGTCAGTGTGCGCTCTTTGTTCAGTTACGCTGACCCGCTGACCCTCCGCTGCTGTTCCCTCTTCTGTGTGGGTGCTGTGTGCAGCTGGCCAATAGAACCTGTTAACACATTGAATTTCCTAGCAGTGATTCAGTAGCTGTCACAGTAATCAGCATGGGAACACCTAACTGCTATAGATGGCTTCCTATCGACTGCTATAAAAACACACAAATAAAGTGTGAACTCTAAAAATCTATTTACCGCTGTAGATGTGAGCCTTAAATACAGTTTGCTGATGTCCAGCTGGCTTCGCTGGAGCAACTTCTTCCTCTCAAGGACATCTGTTACACAGCAGGCGTGTGAGAAAGCCTGCAAGTGCAAGGAACCTGGGTAACACCTACCCTTAAGCCCCTCAGAGAAAGGCAAGTGTCTCATGACCTCACTCAGAGGTGGAATCTAATGAACAAAATAACCTGATGAACAGAATAGATCCAGAGACATGGAACCATGCACTAGACTGTGGAATCTCAGAGAGAAGGGGGTGGGGGGTGGGTAGAGATCAACCAAAGAACTTCTATGCATGTATACATCACCCATGGACACAGACAATGTGGAGTCAAGCAGTAGAAAGGGCTGAGACTTTAAGGCTGTGGCTGGGACATTTGGTTGAGAGCAACACACTTGGGGCATAGTTCTACTGAGGGGCCGTATGTCATCACAGTATCCTTCCTCTCTCGCTTAGAAGAGTGAATACCGCTGAGCTCATTCACAAATCTAGAGACTGTCTTTGGAGACAGAGTGCTGGTGTGCCCAGGGGAGCAGCACTGGCTCTCACCTTTGCTAGCTAGCTAGCTCTCTCTCTCTCTCTCTCTCTCTCTCTCTCTCTCTCTCTCTCTCTCTCGGTTGAGCGAGTAACGTCGACCAGGGAACACTGGCACTTTGGAGATCACCTTAACTCCTCCAGGCTATCGGGGGATCCAAAGGTGTCGCTTTAAACTATAAAGTCATTGTGGCATTTTTACTTCTGTCCATGCCACTGTTCATCAGCATATGGTATCTTTCCCATCGCTTACATCTCCTGTAACCATTTGGTTAAACACTCCTTTCTTTGGGGCCCCTTTCACTTGTAACAAATTCAGTCATTACTTAAGTCAGTCTTCATTCTGGCTTCATGAAACAGACCTCGCCTCTCTGATTTCACCGCCTCTTACAGAACAGGAGCCGGGGGAGAAAGAACAGCTCTGAGGGTCTGAGCTACGTGGATGGATTCAGCTACGGGAATCCATTTGTGGGTTCACTGCACTGTGGCATCTGCCCCAACGCCGACCCCTGGTGCTCCCGAGGTGAATTCATGCTACAGCATGAAACGACACAGCCGTGGGGAAGGCCGGGCTAGTACATGGCCGCACACTCGGCAGGGGTGGGAGGGAGGAAGAGTGGACTATGCATCCTTTAGAGAAAGAACGATAGTATATAAGTATCTACACTAATAAAAGGGAAATATGCTAATTGACTGTACCTTCGCTATGCCCATCAGCCAATCAGAAGAGTATGCAAATTAACCCAACAAAGATGGCCGTTAAACTTGCATACTGCAGGCGGGGTGGGGCAGGACAGCGCGAGCCACCGCCCGCCCCACCGCCATCCAGGCCTGCCATCTGCGACCTGGGGAGGCGGGGCAGGCACCGTGGGATCGGCCCTGCCATCTGCCACCCAGGGAGCGGGCCTAAGCCAGCAGGTGGTTATCTCCCAAGGGGTCCCAGACTGTGAGAGGGCACAGGTCGGGCTGAGGAACCCCCTGCCCCCGCCAGTGCACAAATTTTTGTGTGCTGGGCCTCTAGTATCCTAATAAATATACTAATTCTAATACCGCACAAATTTTTGTGTGCTGGGCCTCTAGTATCCTAATAAATATACTAATTCTAATACCGCGTAGTATATCATGCAGTCTAATACTGACAGCATATTTAGAAGTAAGGGTACAGTATGGCTAACATGATTTTATATTCATGAAGCATCAGGTGTTTTGTAGAGGGCTTCCTACAGGGAATCATGATAACATATTCAACAGTGATTTTTCACAGTAGCTGATATGATCCCCTCTTTTTAGAAGGGAAAACTGAAGTTGAAACAGAAAAATAAGAAGCATTTGTTTTATCATCTCCCGCATAGGTTCAGTTTATATGTAAGTTTTTTAAATCACGATAAGCAATCAGAGAAGTCATTTTTTTCAGGGTGTAATTTACTGGGGATTAGATTGAAAGCACTGAAATGCCATGGATATCAAACAGATTAGGAAATAAACATGTGCTTGTATTTGTGCCCAAGTTCACACTAATAAGTTCAACAGGAAAGCAAAGAGCCCATTCCAATTATGAGTTCCTTTAAAAGATACATTTGGTAAAGAAAAAAAGATGGTCACTGTGCTTTTCTTTATGTCAAATGTCTTCTGATGTAAGACACAAAGGAAACAGTTTCTAAAGGAAACTTTAAAAAGTCGCTAAAGAAAAACTTTTCTAGGCTTCCAATAAAAAAAAAAGAAAAAGAGAGATAAAATGAAACTATAAAATATATGAATGTTATCACTTTCCTAATAAGGCAAACACTTCATCTTTTAAAATCTCCTGGTGGAGAGAGGCGCGTAACAGTCCCCTTAAGGACCATCAGGGAGTCTCACTGTAAGTGAATAAAAGGCTTCACTTAAGGCATTGCGAGTGCCTATATTTATAACTAATTTTTTCCTCTTCAAAGACAAAGCAAATGGGTAAAGTGATGAAATCCCCCGCCTCCGCGGTCCCGGCCTCCCTCCACAGGAACCCGGGGCTGCCTGAGCATCTTCCAGGTTAAATGCTCGTTTCCAATGAGAGATGCCAGCTCGCACCCCAAAAACCTCCTTTACAAACCACCGATATGCCCACGTTTCTGATCCCCACAAGCTCAGTTAACAAGCAAGAGAAATCACAAACCTGCCCCTGCGTGTGTGCTGATGTTACGATGGATCTCCTTGGCTGGCGACATTCCCCAAAAGGCTCTCCTGGTCTCCCTCCATCCTCCACCTTCTCCTCACCCCCCTCCTCGTGCTGCACGCTGGCCTCTGGGCCTGCAAGCACTGAAGCCATTGGAAACGTGGGGAAGGTGATGCAATTGGTCACCTGAGCTTGTTCAAAAGACTTTTCTTAAACACCTTTTAAAATCATAGTGAAAACAGGATGAGAATTGAAGGACCAGTGTAGGCGGGTAGATATTGGATTGACTATTTGTAAATGTATAAGGACCTTCAGATGAGCCGTGGGTGGCTATCCTGCTTCAAACACATAGGTGAAAAGGTTAAAAAAATGTTTATCCTTATGACGTAAGATGCTACCTTCTTAAAAAAAGATTTAAGGCGATTTCCCTTCCATCTGTATAACATCTGAGATTCACTTCAAAAACGAGAAAGTAAAAGTTGCCAGGTGACCTCCCCGTGACACCAAACTGAAACAACAATATAATAGACTAGTTTTTCCTCTTGTGAAACCCTATTACTATCCTGTAATATAAGATTGGGGGGAGTTAAAAGTCCCACATTAATGGGAAGGCTTTTCATCCATAGAAAAAAATTTTCGCCCAGCCGGTGTGGCTAAGTAGTTAAGTGTTGACCTCTGAATTCCCGGTCAGGGCACATGCCAGGGTTGTGGGCTCAATCCCACAACCATGGGGCATGCAGGAGGCAGCCAATCAATGATTCTCTCATCATTGATGTTTCTATCTCTCCCTCTCCCTTCCTTTCTGAAATCAATAAAAATATATTTTTAAGAAGAAAATATTTTTCCTCCAGGTGATTCCATAAAATCTGTAAGGAGGCCCTGTCGGCCTTCTTTTCCAGATGACATGCATTTGGAGGGCCTGTGGCATTAAACCGCGAAGACAGAGAAAGTGTGGGGCTGAGCCAAGTCTCCAGGTTCCCCCTCTGCTCACCTGCTACTTCATTCAACCCGTCCTTGTTCTTTCCCATCGGAGCAGTTACCACCCATCTTTCCGAACCCACCAATGACTTGCTGTGACCTTTCTGAGCCAGCACGATGGGCTGCTGCACTTTCCTCCTGGGATGTGGAAGGGGGAGTGAGAGCCGCCTCCACCCCACAGCCCGGGCCAGGGGAGCCCTGTCAGCCCAGCCCGACTCTAGTCCTGCACACACTGCCTGGATTTCATCCCAAGCCTCTCCATTCTGTCCCCACGGGCGGGGGACCTGGAGCCACTTGCTTACACCGTCAACTAGGAACTCACATCTTATTTTCAGTAACGTGGAAAGAGAGGTCTTTTTAAGTGATTTAAACACTTTTGATCAACCAATGATCGAATCTGTCTACACAAGCTATTTCTCGTGGTAGATGATAGAAGATGCTCAAAACGTTGACGGCGTGGTTTACAATGTACTTCCGACCCTGTTAGGGCGCTTGAGGTGTATGTTCAGAGCTTCAGCGAGGGAGATAAATGTTTAGCAGGGAATCGAGCTAATTTCCCTCGCCTTTCGTGGTCGAGAGAGTGGGCATTTTGCTCGGCTGATTAGGTTTTATGCACCCTGACGCTCAAGTTGGAAATATAAATGTTCAATAATAAAGGAATGATAACAGTCATGTTCCATTTTCCTTTTCTATCTTATTAGCTCCAGGTAGGTCGTTTCACTGTGTCTATAAATCATTTATCTTCAGCAGCCACTCGTTTCTCTAGTTACTCTTTGGCTCCCAAGCAGTTTTATTTTGCTAAGAGCCATTCCCAGATGTCTCCGGAGTGATGACAGGGGTGAGGGAGAATTCAGACCAGCTCTGTGACTCAGGAATAATACCCCTGTGGCATCCAGACTGTTCCCCAGTCCAATGCTATGTTCCAATCATCCTGGATCCGCGGAACCAGCACGGCCTGCTCCGTCTTTTCAGAGGGGGTTTGCTATCAGTGATAGAATCTGAGCATTCGTGATGATTCCAAGCTTCTCAGTCAAAAACAAAAACAACACCACAACCATTTCCCCCATAATTAAAAAATAATAATAACCAAGACACATTTTCCGAGAGGAGCCTAGAAGGAACGTCCGGGTGCTAAACAGAATTCCCCAAGTGCAGCCCAATGAGCTCCCAGGGTCTAATTGATTTTCTAAGGCGTTTCAGTCAGAAAGGTTAGGAAAGAAAATGGATTATGATGAATAGACGTTGGGCAAGCCGTTGGAAGAGTCTGGGCCTTAATTCATCTTTGGAATCTTTGGCTTCCTAGGGTTTCGTGCTAGTGTTGCCATAACTTCCATGTCCCTACAAAGGTTTCAGGAGGTCACCCCTTTCAGAAGCCAGCATGTGGGGGACGCCTGGGTCAGCTAAACCCTGACTTCTCCCCAACACACGCTTATTGCCGGTAGCTACATGGCAAAGGACGAGCCGCCTCAGGAACACCAACAGGGTCCTTGGTTCTGAAAGCAAGTGGCCTCGTGGACGTGTTTGGGGCAGCCACACTCCTGGTTGGCATTGCAGTTACATCGGAAGGGCCCGGAGCACCACAGCTACACTTCCTTGTTCCTCTGGAGTCTCCCTGGGAGTCAGTCATGTACCTGCATGTCTCTGCTTTGGGATCCCTAAGGGCCCAGTCCTTCTCTCTGTGGCTCCACCACCAAGACTCCGGGCGGCAGCTCCTGCTGCTGGTGGAGGACATTGTGCAGGTGGCTGTCCTGGAGCAGTGGGTCTCACACCTGCTGCAGGTGGGCGTCGCCCAGAGCTTGTAGAACTCCAGATGTTCAAGACATGTCCTGGACGCATCAAGTCCTATGGACTCGGGAGCCCGTCATTGATAGTGGCTAAACTTCTCGGGGATTCCAGTGTGAAGCCAGTGTTGTTGAAAATCTCTGTTCTTAGCATGTATTGTGACTGGTGAAAAGATAACTTGTATGTATATATGTGTGTGTGTGTGTGTGTGTGTATACATACATATATACTTATATACACACATATATATGTATGTATATATGTATATACACACATATATGTATATGTATGTATGTATATGTTTGTGTATTCACAGTGTGAGTATTGTTTATTAATTATTGCATTATTTTCCATATAAACAACTGTAAACTTACTTTTGCCCCACACTGTTTGTGTGTGTGTGTGTGTGTGTGTGTGTATATTATACATGCATATACTTGTGTGTGTTTTTGGCAAATAAAATAGAGAATTTAGACATTTTCAATTGTCAGTTATAAATGCACCTATCACAGAGAAGCAAGTAACATTTTTTTGCTGCCAGCAGTCAATATAGTAAGTGTATATACTTGTCAGCGCTAATGTGGAGCATTTCTGTTGCCCCGATGGGGTCCAGTACCCAGATACTTCGGGGTCACCTTCATTTAAAGATTGCAACAGAGTATTACCTCCGAGTTTCACATAAATCAATTCTTGAATACTTTCTGTTGTGACCTGACCCTGGGGAGCTGATTTTGATAAAAATAGATGCGAACCAATGGATTTGCTTGCTGCCATTTAAAAGGACTCATATCAGCAACCACAAAGGCAGTATCATCAGATCATGGGAATGAATCAATTATTTCAGCTGCTGCGATGCAGATTCGAGTCTGAGCCACGCTAATGGCCCCGTACCCTCTCCGGAGCTAATTTGGGTTTTGTCCTCTGAAGTTATTTCTTTGGGCCGCACCAGGAGGACTTGCTTACTCATCAGTTATTAAGTCAAAGGCGTGGGAAGCCTGTGCTGTGTGTTGGGCTTGTATATGTGATGTTTGGATTTTAAATCATTTACATGAAACTGAGAATCCAGCAGAGGAGCCTGTAGCTACTTCCATGAAGCGTAGTCCTGCCAGTGCTGAGAGCCAGGGCTTTAGAATGAGGAGGGCAGGGACCTGGCGCGATCTGAACTGGAAGTGAAGTGCTCCCCCCTCTAGAAACACCCGGGCACTAGTGACGTCACGGTGTGTTTCACAGTCTCTCCACCGATGAGGTAACTTTGCACCTGAACTGCATCCACGCAGGTGAAGAAGCCGCTAAAGGAAGCTGCTAATTGCATAGCATATGATTAAAAGAGAAGGAATTTCAAAACATCATATTTTCAGGGTGTGAACAGGCAAGAAGCTTGTTGACTACAATTCCCCCTCTCCCCCCAAAAAAGACAATGTACCCTGGAGGAATGGCTCCGACATGATCGAATCAGAAACAGCCTGGGTTTTCCTTCCACCTGAACAAGAAAGCACTTAATGAAGTCATCGCACCTGCTCAGCCTACATTTGTACAAAAAGCAGGAGCCATGCTCACAATGACTGAAGCTCTCTGAAGTGTCCACATGCGTGATACCGGCAGAGAGTTTCAAAACGAGGGTCAACAGATCTGATGTAGGGCTAGGGGGGGTTATTAAATTAAATTGTAATTTTAATTGTGATGTATAATTTACCCTTACTTTGGATGCCTTAAATAATATATACACACACACACACACACACACACACACACACATCTATCTATATATATATATATACATATATATACACACATACATCTATACATCTATATCTATATCTATGTCTATATATATTTAGCAATCACTTAAAAATATGCATGGTGGTAAAACTTGAGGGGGGAGCATGTCCTGAAGTGCTGCCCGCAGGAGGGAGGTCTGAAACCGAACCTTAGGCAATTCGCTCTGCATCACATGGCCAGCACATGGTGGCCCAGAGCGGGACTGGATCGGACCTCACCCATGAAAAGTGCGAGGAAAGGGCTGTAAATGACATGAGCCACATGGTAGCACTGCTGGAATCTCAGTCATTTTCTGTGTGTGTGGTTTTTTTTCTTTTTTGTCTGAATAAACTTGTTAATCCTCACTGGAGGATATTTTTTCCATTGATTTCTAGATATAGTGGAAGCGAGGAGGGAGGGAGGGACGGGGGCGGGGGAGAGAGAGAGAGAAAGAGAGGTGAGAGAGACACATCAATTAGTTGCCTCCCACATGCGACCCTTCAGTGCTGGGCCGGCGCTCTAAGCAGTGAGCCACACTGGCCAGGGCTGAATAAGCTTCCTTTAATGGTCCATTTTCTCAAGTGAGTGAAGATTCTAGGGCATCTCATGACCCTCCGGGTAGCATCCCCTCTTGCAGTCCATTAGGATCCTGAATCCTTCACTACCACACGCTCCGCCATCCCCCTGGCTCACGAGAGCTGCATGGACATTTCTGTGTTAACACCCACCCCCACCCGTTTGTCTTTTGCCTTCATCGTATGCCAAGTTCATACATGAGACAATGAGATCCTGGGGGCTGGGAGAATTTATCTTTTTATCAGAAGTCCTTAGCATAGTTATAAATACACAGCACAGTAAAAAAATAAATAAAGTTCATTGAGTGAATGAAAATTGGGCAGAGTATTATTTTTAATCAGCAGCATCGTAAACTTTTAAATAGACTCCTTATATTTTAAAAAAAGTTATTTTCAGAACTATCAAATAAACACTAGAAAATGCACCCAGCTACAGGATCCCAATATCTGTAATTTTCTATGAATATCCAATTCACAGAAAATAGAAATAACTTTTTCATAAGCCCTGGATTATCTTTCTTTTCCTCCTGAAACAACTCAAACATTATCAACACAGTCGTGCCAGTTTCTGTGTAGCAACCCTTTAAATCTAGATGGCTATAGGGACCAGGAAATGAAGTACACAAATGCATAATTTCCTTTAATTTCTGTATGTATTGCTATTTTATCTAAAAACATCTTTCTTGAGCCTCAACCATGTATTCAGCACCCAATTTGGTACTTGGGGTTCGGGGGGGGGGCACTAAAAAAGAGAATGCAGTTCAGCTCTCGCCTTTCTGAAGCATCAGCTGGGTAAGGCACACAGGATGTAAATCGTCAGCAGTCAGACACAGCCTGGTCAGTGTAGAGTAGATCTGGGTACGTTATATCATGAAGACAGAAATGCTGGAGTCGCTGTGAAATGTCTTTTTTTTTTTTTTGGAACTGGAAAATAACTGTGAATTAGGCTAATCTCATGAAAGCTAGGTCCCTGGTCCTTGGGTGCCTTCCTTTGAAATACCTTTCCTTTAAAGGCTGCGTGAAATAAAGACCCGGCTATGCAGATAAGCTCCCAGAAGCAAAGGCTGACCTGAAGAAGGAAATGGGTCACAGGGACTTTGCTAAGCCAGTGCTCTCCACCCGATGTTAGCAAATATTGAGACTTCATCTGACACGGCAGGGATCTAAACACAATTATAACCCCACTCCCTGTCCTTAGAGAGTGAGAGCGCCCCCAGGAAGCTCCCCTGTGGGCCCCCGAGACAGTAGAGTGTTCACTTCCGCTTGGCTGGCAGGGCTGTGGTCTTGGTTGGGTAAATAACGTGTGGCATCTAAATAAGATCCTTTTTCCAAAACAACTGATGGGGGTTTGGGGGGAAAACACAATGAGGCTGGCACTTGAATGTGAATCTGCTTCTGTTTCCCCATAGACAGCCCTGCATCTCTGTCTAGGATGGGGCACAGGGCGAACTGGGAGAATGCTGGTCCCCCCCCCCCCCCCCCCCGTCTCAGCATGTGAAACAAGCTTGCTATTGAGGTGGGCGTCCCTAAGGAAGTCATTCCAGAGCCCGGGTTTCCTCACCTGCAGAGGGAAGTCAGTCCTGGGACTCTCTGTCTCACCTTAGAGAGAGAAGCTTTTAGTCCTTTGCTTCTACCTTTATTTCCTTTGCCCCGCCCACTAGGACAGCGGAGAAATTTGTATTGGCCACGGAGGGCAGTTCTCAGCCTCCCTCCCCCATCCCCTTCATCCCACATAAAGACCTGGGGTGAACATCAGGGCGGTAACTTTCTGAACTATGAACCAGTGTTCTCATCGTCCCATGTTCTCCCTCCCTGCCATTATGTCATCAGGTACATTTACTGCTTCCAGAAACTGAGGAAATGGATTTCAGGTTCAAAAACGTGGGTATGTGATTTCCCGACATTTAGGGCCAGGAGGTACCGGGACATACATGTGAGGTGTTGCTGTAATAGATAAATGCCTTCTGTCCTGGAGGTGGTGAGGAGGGGGAGAGAAGAGCCAGGGGTTAGGCCCTGGTCTCTCTCTGCTGGGGCACATTCGAGTCCTGGAGAACCTGAGCACCTGCTCCCCCAGGTGAACTGGGAAAGGGGGAGGGCCTCCCCCGAGAGCTGAAGAAACGATTGCGTGGTTGTCTACCAGTGGTCGGCAAACTCATTAGTCAACAGAGCCAAATATCAACAGTACAACGATTGAAATTTCTTTTGAGAGCCAAATTTTTTAAACTTAAACTATATAGGTAGGTACATTGTTATTAACTTAATTAGGGTACTCCTAAGGCTTAGGAAGAGCCACACTTATGGGGCCAAAGAGCCACATGTGGCTTGCGAGCCGCAGTTTGCCGACCACGGGTAAGGGATGGGCTTGAGACGTCTCCCTGAACCCAGGTGTGGATGTGGCACAGGAGCTGGGGGCCTCGCAGGCGTGGCTACCTGGACCCAGAGGACACAGCCTTCGCTAACCTCCTGGTCTGCGTCTTCCCCGCCTTCCAGGGGCAGCTCAAAGCCGCTGCCTTTCACAGCGGGGACCAGCCCGCCAGCCTGGACGGCCAGGGCTGCTCTTCGCACTCACAGCACTTTATGGCACAGCACCTTCCACCCTGGCTGCCTTTGCTCAGTGCACTGAAAGTCACCTGAGGGCTGAATCGGATTTATTTATTCATTTATTTTATTTTATTTTTTGCATCTTCGATGCCTAACATGGTGCAGACACGCAATGAGTACTCACTAAATATTTGCTGAAACAGAGATCGAACCCATCTGTCATGTTTAACCACAAATTAGAAAGTAGCCATGATGGGAAATATGCAAATGAGGCCAAGTGACTGAAGCCAGGGAGAGGGAACGGCCTGTTTTGAGGGTGATCACGTTAAAAACCAGCAAAGGAAGGAGAGATCAGTCATGTCCGAATCCCGGGGGCCTGTGAATATAACCGCGACAGGAGCAGCCTGCCTTCCTCTCCTACTTCAAAAACACCCCCGAGAATCAATGTTATTAGTCTCAGTAAAATCTCACGCTGACAGCACCTCCCCGCTGTCCAGGAGAGAATGCTAACGGCCTGGCTGTGCTACTTGGGTGACCGGGAATGTCGATATCAATTAGTTCTGCCTTTCCTGCTTGCCAGCTTCTATCTGCAGCCAATTCATAACTTTGTGTCTCAAACTTGTGCCCGAATAGACCGTTTTCCCGGCACATCCTCAGCTACCCCTTCCCAGGCCCCACATCTCCTTGATCTCCGGATGGATGGCCTTGGAGAATGCCCTGTCCCTCTCACACAAATGTCTTCCCAAGGAAACTAAGTCAGTCTCTCTCTCTCTCTCTCTCTCTCTCTCTCTCTCTCTTTCTCTCTCTCTCATAAAAAAAAAAGTCTTATTGCCATCAGATGAAGTAAATAAGCAATAAAGCTGGAATCTCACTGCCAGGCATGGCTTTTCCATCCTGCCTGGAGGACACTTCCATAGGTTGGCTAGTTCCCTGGAGAAATGACTGAGTAAAACATTTATCTCCTGCAGAAGTCATGGTTAAAGATAAAGCCATGACATCCCTTTGCAGACGGGAGGAAAAGACTCAACACGTCATTGTAGGAAAATGTCTAAAGCAGTGGTTCTCAACCTTCTGGCCCGCTAACCCTTTTCAGTCCAACCTCAAGGCTGACTCGACAGACCAGGCGCTAGGAGCAGGTCCAATGTCGAGCAATAAGAACATTAAAAAGTTCAACATGCAATCCCGTCAATTAATTTGGACCAGACTGTTTGAATCCCAAAAATAACATTGGACCGCAAAGGGTTAAATACAGTTCCTCATGTTGTGGCCCAACCATAAAATTATTTTCGTTGCTACTTCATAACTGTCATGTTGCTACTGTTATGAATCGTCATGTAAATATCTGATATGCAGGATGGTCTTAGGTGACCCCTGTGAAAGGGTCGTTCGACCGCCAAAGGGATCGCGACCCACAGGTTGAGAACCGCTGGTAAAGGTTTTACCCATTGCTGACACTTTACCTGGGAAAGATCGCATCCAAGGAAGTAAATAGGGGAATTATTATTATTATCATTTTTAGTATAGCTTTTTAAAATCACCTATCAATAATGTGTAAGTATAATTTCTGGAAATATTCTTCTTTCTTATCAAAAAGCAAAACAAAATACTGTAATCCCCAAATTAATGAAGCCAGAGTCAGAGGAAGATTCATCGAGACAAGTGGTCCCCTAATTGTGCGTCTTCAGTCAGGAGCCAGACTTGATGTACCCATTACAGACCATGCAAAACAGTTGCAAAATCGTCCCCCAGGCCTTTCTGAAGCAGAAGGGAGCGAGGGCTGAGAAATAACAGGTTACTTTATAGGCTTGTGCAAAGCTTAATTGACTCGCAGAAATGTATGGGAAGGATTTAATGAGTACAAACGAGCCACAGCCTGCAAGACTAATCAGTCAAAAGAAACACAAGGAATAAAAAAGGTAAAGCACAAGAACTGCTGAGGCAAAATGCAGAGGAATTTAAGTCTCACTAGCTCTCATTATGCCACAGACATTTCTCTTCTCTGTGATTCCATTTTAGTCAAAGTTTTAGTTACTTCTCGGCAAATGCTAAGCCATGAAAAGGCCCCTCTTTAGAGAAAAAGGAGCTCACCAGAGCAGAGGAATGAGTAAAACTCCATCTTCCTTTTTTTTTTTTTAACCTGAGTGTCTGATAGTCTTGAACATCTGATGCACAGAGCATCAAGGAGCCTGTCCTTCTTTTAAATTAAACGCAGTGCAAAGCACAATTTCACAGTTTTTAATATCTAGTGTTTCCCTCTTTGTTCTGTGTCTCCTCCTCCTCTGACCATTTGCCCAGTTTATCCCAATGTTTTTCCTATCTTTAGCGCTCGTAGAAAAGGAGAATTTCAATACATCTGATCCAAAAAAAAGGCTCCAGTGTGGTTTTGGATTGGATTGTATATTTTCGTATCTATCCCATGTTTACATTTACCATAGAGTATGAGTCATAGTGAGCAGTAATAGATCCACAGTCAGCAGGGTATCTTAAGGTTGGACACAGGCTTTGTGGGTAGACTGCCTTGTGTTAAAAAACCCAAACCCGAGCCCTGGCTGCCGTTCTCAGTGGTTGGAGCTTAGCTCAGAGCCTAGCACTTGAAATGGTAGATTTTCAATAAATGTTAGTTACTGTTGTATCCCATCGACTATAGGAATGAATTCCCAATGAACAGGAGTTAATGGCAGGATTCAGACAACTAGACACAAAAAAAGAATCTGTGAGAACCTCTGGAGGAAGTGAATTAGAAAAGAAATTAATATGAATCCAAATTTGATTTTCTGCTTTCTGCTCTCACCCAACATCCGAGTCTCCTAATAGTAAACAGGAGTCAGCACCCTTGGGTCAGCGGGTGATTTGATTGTTGAGATGCTCAGGACACAGGTGAGACTGGAGTGCTCTCTGACTCAGTCTCCTCCAGACAAGTGGAAATTCACCCTGGGAATCTAGGGAACTTGCTAAAATCAGGACATCTCATTTGAGAGAATTTTGCATGAGTCACAAGCTCAGACCATGAGTGAAAGGGAAACCCAATCCCCGAACTTTGGTGATTAAAGGCTTGAACCAAACGTAAGCACCTAAAAGCAGGTCCCAGCAGTGAATTCGCAGCTAACAGACGTAAAGCTACTTAATTTCACTTTTCATTTGGAAAGGACAGGAGTTGATTTTACCCTGGCGTAGAGAGATGACGGGAGAGTAAACATTTCTGCCCTAGGTCGCATGAGTTTCATCTGTCCCAGTAAAAGCCAGCATTGGTATTCACCCGACACCACTATCCTTTGAGCCGGGAGTCACGTGACTGTGACTTGTGTTTCAAATATATTAGTCACAAATCGTTCCGTGAGGCTTTTAAAAAGAAATAGCCAGCATCCCTTGTCAGATGGAAATAAATCTATTTCTGAAGCATTTATTCGCTTTTTAAGGGATGGGTTTTCTGCCATTTCCTCATTGGGAAAAAAAGAAAAGGTTAAGTGAGTTGAGATTCCATTTTTGGTGATTCTGATGTCACAGAAAGCATTTGTTGTACCTGATTCACGGAATATGAGGATAAACATGTATCATCAGAGACGCTGAAAAGTGTCTGCAAAGTTTAAAAACAGTCTTGAGGAATTCAGTGGCGGATGGACCTCGTTTCTAAAGGAAATCTCCATAGTCTCAGGTTGTTGTTGTTTCTACATTTGTGGAGTCAAGACATTTGGCATTGACCGCCTCTTCCCTCACCCCCAGTTTGCTCATCATATGGGAGGGGCCTTCCCCGCACCATTGTCTGTGTCCATTGGCACTGCGTACATATGTCCTGTGGTTAATCTCTTCCCACCACCCCTCCCCACTTCCCTCTGAGGATCCTCAGACTATTCCTTGCTTCCATGTCTCTGCATCTGTTTTGTTGGTCAGTTTGTTTTGTTCATTAGATTCCACATATGAGCCCTGACTTCCAGCATCTGGGCTCCCCAGCACGCTCTGCTGTCAAATCTCTGCTTAGTCTTTCATTCTTTAATGGGAGATCATGTGGTACTTGTCTTTCTCTGACTGACTTCGCTCAGCGTAATCCTTTCCAGTCCCTGCATGTCTCAAAGGGTGAGCCCGAGTGCCCATCGGTAGATGAGTGGATTAAAAAAGCTGTGGGACGATTACACGATGGGATACTAGGCAGCTGTCATTGCAGTTTTCTAACCCAGCCTGCGTGTACGAGGACCCAGTTCTTACCTAGATTCCTTCTTACTCGTCCTTTCAATATTGTCTGAGGTCCAGCTAGACCTGAACCAATTAGCTTCAGAGCAATTCACCAGCCTCCTGGACACACCCCTCTCAGTCCGCGCCTCCAGTGTGTCTCCTGCAAAGTCCCTGCATATCTGACCACTTTTGCTAATCCTGGGCCAACTTGAGGCCTTAATATGCTCTTGACCATTGTAGGTTTATGCCTAGGGCACTCTGTCCCCAAAGGCAATTCTCATATCCGAAGGCTTTTGTGATTCTTTCCTATGCCTAGTCTTTCCTCACTGTTGTTTTTATTAGGTTACATTGCTTTATTTATTTTGTTTTCCTCTATACCTTTGCTTTTCACCGGAGACAGATGTCTGACTATATTTGGAACATGTTTATGATGAACCAATTCAAAAATATGTTTTCGATGCATCTTTCTCCAGAATTAATTTGTGTAAATCACTCTCCCCAAACCATTTCACTTCCCCTTGCTCTTGAGTCCTTTTTTTAAAATGTAGTGAGATCTAAATATAAGTTTAAATTATTTTTTAAAAACATAACCAATGGGTTTTGCTTTTAATGCTAGTGGGTTAGGTTCTTTTTCCTGACCTTGCCAGAGAGGACACCTTAAAAATCAAGAAGAAAAAAAAGGATCTTTGTAAAGGTGCTCAGAGAGCTGACATGAGAACGAAGAGTAAATGGATCGGATTCCAGCAGAGGCAGGGCCATCGGGAGTGCGCCCAGCCTTGGGGAGCTTCTTCCCTGGAAGGCATTTGCTGACTCTGGGAAGATCATTTAAAGAATGAAAGACTAAGCAGAGATTTGACAGCCGAGCGTGCTGGGGAGCCCAGATGCTGGAAGTCAGAACCCACAAGGTGAGGTCCTGTTGGATTGAGACCTGGGAAAGAGGCACTCCCAGGAAACAAGCAAACCTCAGTGGCTCATCCTTTGCATGAGCTGCGTCTGCGCTCCGGAGCTGAATTCCTGAAGTTCTGTTCAGGTGATCCAGGTTGCCTTTGTCCCCAAGTACGTGGCAGGAACAACCATAAGTCCTCGAAACTTAGTGCTACAAACAATCTTGAAAATACAGTGTGACGATGCAATGAAAGATAACTAAAAAACCGAATAAATAAAATAAAAACCACGCCCCCAAAAGCACTTGCACCAGGAACTAGAAGAAATAGCAGACCACATGAGTAAACCATCAGGCACTCCAGACATGGACACAGTTACCTGTTTACCGTATTCGAGGAGGTAAAGGAGAATTCTGTTAATTCTAGGAGAGAATTACAACATCATAGAGTAAAAGGAGACTCTAGAACTTGTAAAAACAAACAAAAGCCCAACAGAATTACTAGTTAGTCACAGATAAACCACAGCCAGAAATAGAACTGAAAGAAGCTATCCAAGAAATGAAGATAATCTTCGATCATCTCATTGCCTCCTCGACCCTTGACCCTCTTTCTTCCTTGTTGTAAGGACCCTTGTTATTGTGCTTTAAGGGCTCATTGGGAGAACCCAGGACAACCTCCCCATCTCCAGATCCTGAACTAAATCATACCTGCAAACAGCTCTCGCCACACAAGGTAACAGGTGCACAGGTTCAGGTAGCGTAAGTTGCGCACTGGCCCTGAAATGGGAAACACTTACCCTGTTTGAGGAGAAGGGAGGCCAGGGTGTCTGGAATGTAATGAGAATAAAACAGAGAAGTAGGAGAGGTGGTGGGAGAGTTAGTAGGGTCCAGATCATAAAAGAAACCCACTAATTATTGATAGGACTTATGAAATTTATCCTAATTATAATTAAAAGTCATGAGAGGTGACTTTTTAAGCAGGATGAGTGAGGTGATATAATTTATTCCTTTAAGAAAAAATCAAGCTTGGTGCCACCTAGAGGAGTGAGGGTGAAAGCAGGGAGTCTGAACAAATTTGGTGTAACACCCAGAGGATAGGTTAATGACCAAAACTGTGGGATGACGGTGGTAAGGAGAGACCAAAGACATCATAGAGATGAGAAAACTTGATGCATAAGAAGTGGCCCTGGAGGATGACTCCATAGTTTGGGGCAGGAATTACTGAGTGCATGGGGGTGCCATTCGTTGTGATGGGGAAGACCGGGAGAGAGGAGACTTTGAGTGGGAGAGGAAGACCAAGTTCTCTTTGGAATAGTTGCCTTTGAAATAACACATTAAATATCCAACACCCATTGTAAGCATCAAGAAGACTCAAGAGAAGATACTGTACTCATCATCACTTATTACAAATTGCCTGAGAATTGTGTGACGATTCACATAAAACCATTTTGTAACTCAAGAAAAAATAACTTAGAGACATGTTCCTAGTTAAATGTTTATAATGCTATCCGTAACAGGTTCACAAGGTCAATTTTTCCTACTGAATCTTGTTCCCTCACTAGCAAATAAGAAACTACAAGGAGAAAAAAAAAATGTAGGCCAAACAGGCTCTGTATTATTTAACACCGCACTCAGTCCCTTACAACCTTTAAATTATTAACGTTATCATCAAAGTCAATATCCAGAGACTACATTCTGCTTGCAGCCTCATTTCATTATTCAGCTCAACTCTAAAGAAGTGCTCCCAGCACAGAGTGCATAACCCCTCCATGAGCTTCCTCCCAGACCCCGGTCACGCCTTCCCACCACCTCCAGGGCTTTTCAGAGGGAAGTGTTTGAAGGGCGCCAGAGGGCATCTGTCTGGCCCTTCGGAAAATGGCCTTTGGGAGCCTGCCTGTTCTTTCCCGAGGCTTCCAGGCACAGGATTCTCTCTCTCCCTGGGAACTCATGAGAGGATGAAGATGTGACCTGCTCTGTGGAAACAATTTCTGCAAAAACATTTTGGAAGACATCCCTTTCTATTATAAAAGTAGTAGGAAAAAAGCCAGCAAAAGTGATAACTTATGATTTTTAAAAAAGATGACTTAGAAGCGATTAATAGAGTCAGATTCGATCATTTTGCAAGTTCCTATATTCAGTAATGTTCAGTACGTAAGTGCTTGCTTTGACAGGACTGTGAGTAATTGCTACACCAATGCTTTCTCATTGGAATTACAAGTTAATGTAGTTACCAGCTCAGCAGACACTGCATCTGAATCCTGACTGTGCTTCCGATCAGCTGTATAATCTCGGCTAGATTTTCAATCCTTTGAGCTTCCAATTTCTATATATGTAAATTTATTGTCACATTAATCACAAGTTCATCAGCACCCAATGCTTACATAATTGAGTAGGAGTAAAGAACTTACAACAGGACGGCACATAGTATGCCCCATGCCAGCTAAGCCTCTATTAGCCATTATTAATTCTCATTTACTCTTTAGTTTGCATCCCACTCAAGGAGACAATAGTCATTATATCATTACATGGTCCTCATAGGTCCTTTAGCCTTCAAAACCAAGACGTCCTCATTAGAGGCAGAAAATGCTGCGCTGTAATGCTCTTCTATTTAGTGATAGCAATGCAATTACTCAGAACACTGTGGAGAGGGTAGGAAACCATCTTCGTTTTCCTTTGGAAATGTAAGAACTGTCCTTGTTGCTACCTGTTGGCCTGTTACACATGTTTCAGTGATAAAGCCGCGAGGAGATGACACAGGTGTTCGGGGGTGGCTTCTCGGCTTCCTACAGGAAAGAATTTGAACGTGAGCCCGCAGAGTTTAAAGTAACAGTGAGTGTATGCCCGGCCGGCGTGGCTCAGAGGATGAGCATCGCCCTATGAACCAGGAGGTCAGGGTTCAATTCCCCGTGAGGGCACATGACTGGATTGCAGGCTCGACCCCCAGTGGGGAGCATGCAGGAGGCAGCTGATCAATGATCCTCTCTCATCATTAATGTTTCTCTCTCCTTCTCTTTCTCTCTCTCTCTCTCTTCCCCCCTTCCTCTCTGAAATCAATACAAATATATATATATATATATATATATATATATATATATATATATATTTAATTTCTTATTTCAAGGAAGACGATCTTAAATATAATAACACCTGCAATAAACATTAATATCATAAATTACAAACATTTTTAAAAATAAAGTGAAAGTGAGTTTATTAGTGAAGCAGTGCGACAGGGAATGGGCTGCTCCACAGACAGAGCAGCCCCTCCCTAGTAGGATTTACTCCTTTTATTGAGGTTGATTTCATTGGGGGGAGGGCCTCAGTGAAGGGGGAGCGTAGTCAGGACACTTCAGGGAAAGGGGTAGAGACTTCCCCCAAGAGCAGTGTCCTTATGTGGGCGTTCTGTTTCTGATCTTGGTGGGGAGGGGCGTGTCACTTAGCAAGCTCATGTATTACAATGAGCATGTAAGGAGGCTAGCGGTTACCATAAGGTAAAGTCTACCTGTTGGATCAAGATGGTCTCTGCAGGTTCTAAGCCATAAATCCACGGGGGCTTGGTCTTACTATCTTCTTAATAGTCCCTTGGTCATTTCTCCCATTTTACAAATAAATAAACTGAAGATAAATGTGTGCCCCAAGTTCCATCCGTGGCAGAAATGACTCCTAATTCCACATCTAAGTATGTCAATAATGATGGCAACATGCAAAGGAAAAGAGAATGACATTCTATATTGCTGTGTTCAGGTTTCTAGATTTACATAAAACCAGTTTCTCATTTGGTTTGCAAATACACCTGGAAATTATTCTCCCCACGATGGTTATTTTTTGACCTCACTCATTAAAGTGAATATTTGAACTGAATGTAAGATAGAACACAATGTATTTCAGGACACATGGCCCTGGACCGAAGGATGAGTGACCTTAAGATCTATGAGAATTTGATGGTTAATTTGTTAAACATTAAAAGGCCTCAGTTTCCTTATTTTGAAAGCAGGGTGCCAGACATGATTTTTTTATGATTTAAAAAAAAAATAAAAGTTGAACTTTTTAAAAAAGGTCACAGAATAGATAATTTATACAGGGCCACTTAACCTCTAAGGGTCAGGAGACTTCTCTGAGTCCATTAAGATGTTGAACTCTTGATGTTAATCTCCTCACATAATATCCCCTGAAACTAGGGATGCATTATCAACTTGTTATTATTCCAATTTTCTTAAAAGAAAACTGAAGTTCAAAGAAGTCAACAAAATATCCAAGGCACAGAGCTAATAAGAGTGGAGCTGGGTTTCAGAACCAAGTCGTTGCTAGGTCAGAATCCACATTTCCCCCACTACACACACTCATGGTGTCCTGCAGCTCGTTACAAAAGCATGAAGGTCGAGTGAGTTTGCATTAATCCTATTGACAAAACACAGGTGCCCTTTTCAGAGGAAGAACCCCAAACAGGAACCTTATTATTGTTTCATCAATATACACCTTGTTAAATGCTGGGCTGTCTCTTATTATGCTGCCTGTTCATAGTATTTTCATTTGAACCGTTACCGTCCGGGTCGTTTCCTCAGCAATTACTCAAGGCAATCCTATTGGATGATGGTTTATGTGGCATCTCTGAGGAATACTCACAAAGATGTTGGCTGCCTCGTCTGGATGACAGTACTGAGTGGGCCACCAAATGGACTCAAAAATGACAGACTTGAACTCAGCCCCTCACTGGGACACATCAGTGATGGATCCTTCGTGGATCTGCCCTCTTGGCCGAGAGCTCAATCCTGTCCCCTCAGGGACCTGGCTCTGTGATTGAAATGACTCCTTGGGTGTTCTGGTTTACAGAGTGGCATCCTATTCATGCATGAGATTTTTGTATCTTCAATAATGATGACTATTCTTTTTACCTGAAAAATATACTTTCCGCCCACACAGAGGCAAAGGAAATATAGAATGCCTTGGGAATTGGTGTGTGGGTTTTTTTAAAAATATATTTTATTGATTTTTACAGAGAGGAAGGGAGAGGGATAGAGAATTAGAAACATCGATGAGAGAGAAACATCGACCAGCTGCCTCCTGCACACCTCCTACTGGGGATGTGCCCGCAACCTAGGTACATGCCCTTGACCGGAATCGAACCTGGGACCTTTCAGTCCGCAGGCCGACGCTCCATCCACTGAGCCAAACCGGTTAGGGCTGGTGTGTGCTTTTTTAATCTATAAGTTGGAATAAGAAGTTCCTGTTAACTACAGAATTAACTACATTTGACTTAATTGTCATTAATAAGAAATTAGTCTTAAGGAAGTATAACAGCTGTCAAACTTACCACACCGTAGACTTATTTTAAAAAGGTTGTTAGTTGCAACATCTTGGAATTGTGTCTGTACCTAATATCACCTATCAAAATCAGACCAGACCAGCTGGTGTGGCTCAATGGTTGAGCATCAACCTATGAACCAGGAGGTCACAGGGTTCTATTCCCAGTCAGCCTAGGTTTCGGGCTTGATTCCCCCATAGGGAGTGTGCAGGAGGCAGCTGAGTAATGATTCTCTGTCATCATTGATGTTTCTATATCTCTCTATCTCCCTTCTTCCCTAAAATCAGAAAAAATACATTTTTAAAATTATTTAACTGAAACCAAGTTCAGGTTACAGCCTGAATTTTAAAAAGATAACATAAATGATTATTAAATAATAATATAACAGATAAAATGGAGGTACATTAAAGGGCAGAACATCTATCTGGGGTATTATAGGAAGGTTTCTTATAAAAGGCAGCATTTGATCTGAAATTTGATGGTTAAAAGGAGTTTGCATGGTAAACAAGCAGAAGCAGATTCCCTCTCTTCTTTTTATCACTTCCATCCAACATAGTGCATGGCTAAATATTCAGAGTTCTCTTTTCATGTTATATGCAAATCATCGCTGCTATAGGGATTATAACTAATTTCATTAGATTCTTTTTTTTCATTTATAATACTTTTTCATATGCCTGAAACACTTTGTCAGGGCTTCAGAAATCCCAAATCTATTCCATTTTTATGGGTTGGTGCATTGAACAGCTGGCTAATATCATTCATTACACTCGGAGAAGTGACATAGTTTCTGTGTTCTGAGAATATACTTATATTATTAAAATCTATGATAACTTTCTTCTTTCAACCTAATGTACTCTACTTTCTACCCTCTTGATTCTGAACATGCACATAAAGAAAATATTTGTAAAATCAAAAGGACTCAAACTTCCAAGAGCCTATGCTTCGAATATTACCATCTCCTATCATTTTGGCTTGATCTTAAGAGTTGTATACATATATCTAATTCCAAATATTAATGCTCTTTGGGGGTGATACTGGGATTTTCCATTCTCCTCCCTCATATCTGCACCATATTTCAGGCAAACCGTCTGGGGTTCACATTCAGCAAGTGGGCTCTAGGTCACCCCTAAATCCAAGATAAACCCCAGAACAGTGCTTCTCAATTACCTTCCATTAAGAATTATTTCTCTATAGCCCTGGCCGGTGTGGCTTAGTTGGTTGGGTGTCATCCCACCCACATTAAGTTGCTGGTTTGATTCCAGGTTAAGAGACATGCCCAGATTGCAGGCTCCATCCCTGGGTAGGGGCATGCCAGAGGCACCGATCTGCTTCCCTCTTGAGGACCACTCCCTGGTTTTGTATATGCCCACAGAAAATGGTCCAAAGGGATGGGGAGGAAACTTGACGTGAATGAGGGCCCCACAATCCAAGTCATGTAGCGGGCACTGTTTCTAACAGAGCTTTCATCTGGCTTGCGGTCCTAGGGTCTCACTGTAACCACAATGATCCTCATTGAGTTGGCTGCTCTCCCTCTGACAGAGATGATGTTCAGTGAGGTCAAATTCATCCTCTAATCAGACTGACCTTGGAGGCCGGTGTTGGAGGAGTCTGTGGGAAACATTCATATTTTAGAGAAATCGATATGCGGGGATCCTGGTCTGGCTCTCATGTCTGCTAAGTGCAGCGTGGCCGTTTGCAGGGATGTTTTACGATCACAGTAGGAGGGACATTTCATTAAGCTGTATTTGCATTAATTTAGCAGTTAATGGCCCCTCAGATCGAGAGAGCTGGATGAGCTGAGACCTCCGAGGCCTTTCCCCCCTCCTTCAGCAATGGCATCTCCATTTCCCCGCTATAAAAATTCACTCCAGGAAAACATGTTCTCATTAAAGTGAATATATCATCCCATTGGCTTCCACGTTGGGAGGCAGAGGCCTATGAAAATAATCAGTTTGGAAGGACTCCCACAGTTCCTGTTACCCCTGTACATTGCTGAATGCAGTACAGTGCTCTTCTCTGCAGTGCTCAACCACAGGCCAAAAGGAGGAGGTATTTCCTACCACGGCTGCCTCAGTCATACTAGTGACGAATGTCCTTATACGGCTCAAGTTCAAGACGCGGCCAGGAAACGGACATGCATTTTCATTCTGACCAACTCACTCGGGCAAAACCAGAAGAAAAAAAAAAATTTTAACTTCAGGTACTATTTCAATAGGGGTCCTTTTACCACATCCGAGTGGCGTGGAGCTCGGCCATCTCTTGCTAACTGAGGACAGTGCAATCGATTGCATTTAATCCATTTCCAAAGCAGTGTTGTCCATGAAGCCCTCACCAGTGTTTCTCGGTGGTTAGAGCATTGGCCCACGAACTAAAATATCACAGGTTCAATTCCCGATTAAGGTACGTACCTGGGTTGCAGGTTTGATCCTGGCCTGGTCAGGGCACATGGTTGGGAGGCAACCAATCAATGTGTCTCATATCGATGGAAAAAAAATATCCTCAGGTGAGATTAACAAAGAAAGACGAAAGTAATGTTGTATACGGAAGTCTAATTCTTATCCTCACATTTAGATTGGTTAATATTTTTATTACAACTTCTACGACTCAGCCTCACTCTCTACTAATTGTTTGAATCACTGCAGCTGCAAGTTCTGTGAACGGCTTGGTTATAAAGAAGCCAAAGGACTTGACAAGCAGCCCCTTCAGGGTGACTGCAGGATGGAGTCATAATAAATTCCAATGATGTTCTGTCTTAATTACACAAATTAATAGATCTGTACACATTCAATTATCCACTACATTGATATTCCCATAACTTTTAAACAGTTCTGCTTGATTACAAACATAGATCCACTAATGGGGCAGAACCAACAAGTTTTCACTGTGCGTTAGGATGAAAGCCCCCATGGGTAGATGTGACTTTTCATAGCTATCCAGGTGCACCATCCAGGGATTACATCGTGTAGTTAGACAAAACTATATTGATAGAGATTTAAAAGATGGAGTCCCTTCTCCACCAGCAGTCTGGCAGTGGGGCTATGGATAAAATAACAACCAGATATAAAACATAAAATACGCTTTATTTGCTTTTTCTTAGAGAATGGACTATCTTTATGTGTAATAAAGCCTAGATTTAAGGAGTTTATTGAACAGAATAGCTTTTTCCTAAAAATGTCAACTTTGCAATGTTTTCAAACACTTTCATGTTGAGTCCCTTTCTTATTGATATAAATTCATCCCAGGAAGGAATCCCCTTCAAAACATCTCTATGCCCTAACCGGTTTGTCTCAGTGGATAGAGCGTCGGCCTGCAGCCTGAAGGGTCCCAGGTTCGATTCCAGTCAAGAGCATGTACCTTGGTTGCGGGCACATCCCCAGTAGGGGGTGTGCAGGAGGCAGCTGATCGATGTTTCTAACTCTCTATCCCTCTCTTCCTCTCTGTAAAAAATCAATAAAAATATATTTAAAAAAAACACACATATCTCTAGAAACGTGTATCGAGTTTCAGATCTTCCTCTTTGGAGACATGCTCAAAGGTAAACCTTGATCTCACTCAGTAATTTTTACAAAATTAGTTGAATGGATCCCTCTCCTTTTCAAACCATTTGTCAGTGTCCCTCCTTTTGTATCCACCATATTCATCAGCGCCATCCACATTTCCTTGTAAATACTTTACAAATATTTCAGCCTTGTTGTCTCCCTCATCTTCACTAAACATTTCTACTTCAAATTTAAAAAATATATTTTTATAGGTGATGGTTTGCAATAGCCTCCTAAAACTACTGGCCCCTTCCTCAAATCTTTCTTTCAAATTTCCCAGCTACACTGAAGGATATTTGATATGACTCAGGTTTGTGTTCTCTGTTCCCCTCCCTCCATCTCTCTCCTTCTCCCTCCTTCCCTCTCCCGCCTCTCTCTTCCCCTCCTCTTCGCCCTCTCTCCTCCAAACATTAAACCACTGAACGCCTGTACAGATACATTTATTATTTGCCATTGTGTTGTAAGCAAAAGCCTTCCTGCTCCCATTTATGTATTCCTATAGGTTGTTTGATTGAGTGCTACTCCTATGGACATTTACATGCTTCTCCAAAAATGTTTTACCAATTTGCATGGCCACCAAAAATTATATGACAATGTCTGGTTCCCCACAGATTTGTCGGTAGAAAGTGTTGTCATCATTTTAAATGTGCATCCATTTTTATTATTAGGCTTCTGTCCATGTCTTCTTGAACGTCTTTAGATTTTTCCCTTATGAAGTAGCTGGCTTTTTATTTGGCACAGACAAACTTATGTGGTATATTTTCATTGTGAATTGTGGCTTGTGGGATTAAAAGTGGATCTGTCTCCTCTTATGGTAAGGGGCAAGATAGGTGTGGTAGGCAAGACTCTTCAGTGGTTGCCAAGATGCCCACCCCTGCTATGAGGGGTCCCCATCATACCCTTTCCTTGAGTGTGGGAAGAATCTTTGAATATTATGGGATAGCGCTCACAAGATTAAGTTATGTTTTTTGGCAGAAGGGATTTTGCACATGTAGTTAAGGTCCCTAATGAGTTGAATCTGAGTTATCAGAAGGGGGGCTCCCCGAATGGACTTGACTTAGTCAGGCACGCAGACAGGAAACAAAAGCAGGTGCTCCAGTAATTAGGAAGTATGAGACCCCACCTTGTCTTGGCTTCTTGGGCTCCCTTGAGATTCCATATGGATTTTAGGATGAATTTTTCTATTTCTGCAAGAAGCATAATTGTGGTTTCTGCTAGGTATTGAATCTGTAGATAATTTTGAGGGGTATCATCATCTTAAAAATATTAAGTCTTTTAATCCATGATCTTGGGCTAATTTTGCATTGTTTACATCTTCTGTCATTTCTTTCAACAATGTGTTGTAGTTATCAGTATAGGTCATTTTGCCATCTTGGTTAAGCTGATTCTTAAGTATTTTATTTTGGGGGGTGCTATTGCAAATACAATACTTTATTTCCTTTTAGATTGTCCATTGTTAACAGGTAGAAGTACAGCTGATTTTGTGTGATGATTATGTATCCTGCAACTTGCTTAATTTGTGTATCAGTTCTAATAGTTTCTTGTGGCGTCTCCGGGGTTTTCTACATGTAAGACCCTGTTCTATGCAAAGGGATATTTTCCTTCTTTATTTTTATTTGAATGCCTTTATTTTTCTTGACTGGGGCTTCCAATACTATATTAAGTAGAGGAGGCAGGTCAATATCCTTGTGCTGTTTCTGGTCTTGGGGGTGGGAGGGCGGGACACAGCCTTTCACTAACTATTGAGTATGATGTTACCTGGGGGCTTTTCATATGTGGCATATGTTTATTACATTAACTTGCCACCCACGTTGGTGGTACTTTGTATTCAGCAATAGAAACACAATGCTAAAGAAAACTCCATTCCTATAAAGTAAAACATAATTCGAGGTGGACTACAGGTCTGTTGGTCTCCTCTTTAGAAGAAGATCCAAGGATACATTCAGACAGGGGTGGTGATGTCCCAAAATACTGCATAAAGGGCAGTAACTCTGCTTTTATGTGTAAGCGTCAACTTCACCTGTGCACCCACAGAACATCCAGGCACAGCCCAAGTATCATGTCTCCTAATTAGGATGACGCTTAGATGAAGCGTCTTGGCATCCTGTGCATGTACTGCTATCATCCTGTGCATTCCACTCAGCACCTCTCTCTACCTAGAAGGCAGGAAAGGTAGGGGCTGCTCTCGCTGAGGAACACTGTGTGGACAGGGCTAGGTTTGGCCTTCCACACAGTTTTTTTCAATGTGCTCTTGCCTATTCTCTCTCTGAAGGAGTTCAATTTAAGGGTAGCCAGAGCAACAGCATGATATGTCCATACACACATACACTTAGCCACAAATACATCCATCTCACTGTGCAAATATAAAAATGCATCACCAGTGCACAGCCATATCTAAGAAAGGAGTTTATGCTTGCTCATTCTCTTGCTCTATCTCTGTCTCTTGATTTTTCCATTACGTCTCCTTCTTAGGCATTCATCAAAAGGTTTATGTCATATTATTGGTCTGTTGCAGATCCTCTCTCTAACAAGATCTAATGCAGATTCAAGATGTATTTCTTCTTGTCACTAATAAATATATGTTCTTTAGAAAGGACAGCATTTGTCTACATGTGCAGTAGAGGGAAAATGCTGAGAAGATTTCAGGGAAAAATATGTAACTATCATTTAAGGTTCATCAACTAAATCCTGGGCTTGCTTTCTTGCCTCCTTTGTCACAGCAGCCTTTTAAAATTTATAGCCTCTAATGTGTCTGAAGCCACAGCCTGTCGTCTCTAACCCTATCACCCATAAGAACGAGGACGCTGGAGCCAGACTCCTCAGGTCCTGGGCGCATGACGTATGTGTTTTGTGACCTTGGATGGGTTTCTTAACCGGGCTGCCACTCTCAGTCACAGGAGTTTCAGATTGAGTCTGCAACCTCTGCTCTGGAGTATCCAGATCAAACCGTGGAGCCTGGCTGAGTTTGGGGAGTTTTCCATGGTCTTGCAGTCTGAAAGGCCTATCTTTGTAAGACGTCGTTAACACAGAAAGCACCTCTTACCTAACGCCACGGTGTATTTGACATAGAAGTGAACATTTTAAGACCGTGCTCTGCTGCTTTGATTGGTATAGAAATTAAAAGATAATGTGGCCGGCGACATTCTCTGTCTTTTGTGTCATTCAACATGGAAGTTGTCCGTTAACGGCCACAGCGTCTTTTCTAGTTGTTATCACTGGTTTCTGCCAGTGCTGCCGACCCAGCGTTCTGAATCCGCTTATTTAAGGCAAGAAGCATGATGCTGCTGCCTCCGAAATGCTAATGAAATATTTATGGGAGACCCAGCCAGCCATTTAAACAATCTGCATGCTGCTCTAATGGGTTTAAAGCACGTGTGTATTTTCAGTTGAATTCCATATTATTCCAGTTTGTGGTGACTAAGCAGTAATTACTACAGAATTAACAAATAAGACTAAAAAGAATATATCTGCTTGAAAACAAGTGATTGATTCCAGGGTATGACTCCAGAATTGTGTGGGGAGAATTAAGTCAGAATCTTCACATATATTTCCATGGGACTCCATTCCATAACTGTTCAGTCATCATTATATTTCAAAAATAAATATTTAAAAATTCTAAATCACAGTCGATCAATATATACATAGTCAGTTATTGTAATAACCTTTAAAAGTTATCGATGTCTTTTTTCTTTTAATTCCCATTAAAGTTTTCTTTCTTCTTTTAAGCTCTTTTTCTCCTGGCTGTGTTCATGTTTTACGGTTTTTTTCTGTTTGCCTCAGTTCCTGTTTTCAATGGTCAGTACCTCTCAAGCATTAGCCATCTCTGCACTCTTTTCACCTCTGGGCAGAAATGAGCATTCCCTTCTTCATTCCCTGGTGTAGTGCGTATATTTTTATGGTAGGCTCTGCAATAATTTATTCTTTTTTCTTTATTAAAAATTTATTTTTATTGATTTTAGAGAGGAAGGGAGAGGGAGAGAGAGAGAAAGAGAGAAAGAGAGAGAGAGAGAAACATCAATGATGAGAGAGAATCATTGATCAGCTGCCTCCTGCACGCCCCACACTGGAGGTGGAGCCCACAATCCAGGCATGTGCCCTGACCAGGAATCGAACTTGACCTCCTGGTTCATAGGTCGATGCTCAACCACTGAGCCACACCAGCTGGGCTCTTCTTATTTCTTTACGTGTCTGTCACCTCCTACTATTCTATGGGCACCTCAGAGTCAGAGTCTGGGTTTTACTTCAAATCCCCAAGGTCAAGCACAGTTTCAGCTAAGCAGACAGTGACTGAATGATGGATATGTAGATGAGGGAATAATAAAATCACAGTGCCTTGGGAATCAGAGACTGTTTTTCTCAATGCGGAAGAAGTGGTATCATCAAAGATGTCTGAGAACCCAGGCAACGTAAGTAAAAGGATGTCAGTGACTGGGAATAAAGGGCAGGAGACGGCCAGTGCCTGGAGGGCCCGGGTCTGGTTCTAGCTCTTCATACACTTGTAAACCTGAGACAGAATAGTAGCCATCAGCTAGAGTGGGCAGCACAGTTTGGCAGGGATGATTTAATACTTACCTCTCGTTCACTGGGAATAAGAAATCTCTATTAGGAATTAAGGGAAGAATCATCATACAAAAGGTTAAGAATCACTGTGCTGTGTTTTTAAAGGAACCATAAGTTAAAATACAAATAACATATGCAGGAGACCAATGTAAAAACACACTGTGTGTGATTCATTGTCTGGCTGCTGCTTCAGAGAGCGGAGGATCTTTACACCCAATTGGGGAGGGATTGGCATGTGCTCCCAGGGGCCAATCTGGTGTCCTCAGCTCCTGGGAGACCTGCGGGCACACGCGGTAGGAGGGCACGGAGAGTGGTTTCTCCCAAATACTTCCTAGGACAGCGTGGTTCCGAGGCTCGGGCCATGGTTTGTGTTCCTTCGAATACCTGGCTAAGTTGAGAAATAAGGGCTGCTTTCCTCCCTTCCTTCATCAGTGTGGTAAGAAAAAAATTGGCCCCTGACCTGGCTATATGTAGCCAACGATGTTTTTTAGTTTCGTTACTTTTAATTTGATCGTTGTCTTTCCCTTGGTGATTCTTACATATCACTTGAAAGATTGAAGGACTTCATTTTATACCTCTTAGAGGTGGATCAAGCCAACCAAAAATGTATACTGGTTTTTTGGTGGGTTTTTTGTTTGTTTGTTTGTTTGTTTGTTTGTTTGTTTGTTTAACTTGGAAGCACATCTAAAATTAAAATTAAGCCAGGCCAGTGTGGCTCAGCGGTTGAGTGCCAACCTATATAACAGGAGGTCACTGTTTTGATTCCTGGTCAGGGCACATGCCTGTGTTGTACACTTGATCCCCAGTGTGGGGTGTGCAGGAGGCATCTGATCAATGGTTCTCTCTCATCATTGATGTTTCTATCTCCCCCTTCCTCTCTGAAATCAATAAAAAAATTAAATTAAAATTGATTTGGAAAGAGGAAGACCATCTCCAAGGGAACTCTGTTTTCGTTGTGCAAAGGGAGGCTGATATTCTGGTGTTTCTGTTTTTAAACATCACACACACACACACACACACACACACAATTAGTGAGATTTACAGTTTCACCCTCTTCCAGAGAATAGATCAGTGTTCTAGTATTAGGAGTGAAAAGGACATTAAACACCTAAAAAACAAACAAACACACAAAATAAAACCAAGATGTAAATTAAATACATAATTCCGGGCTCAATCATCCCCAGTAATATCAGCCTTGTTCTACCCTATTGGGTGCTGCTTGATTGTGGAGCATTCTCAGGACGAAGGGTCACATGAATAAATGATTTAATATGGGCACCCGTGCCAATTCTCCAACTTATTTCCATAGGCAAGTGCACCGAACAGGGGGTCTGTTTGGTACCAAGCCCGACGAGACAGCGGCTCAGGTAAATCTATTTTAAGGGGATTTCTGGCCCACAGATTGTGTGTTACGTTGAAGTGACTATGCATTTTTTAATTAAAAATAATCTCCAAATCTTTATGCTCTCCCCGGGGGGCTGTAAAGCCAGGGTTTGTAATCACCGGGCTAGACAGTTTGCCATATGGTTTCACAGGGTGTAATGGCTTTGTAAGGAACAGTTGTAAGTTTAAGTAGATGTGCACCGAATATGCTGAAAGGGCATTATGCGCCTTTTCAGGTTAAAAAAAAGGAAAAAATGTCAATTCAACATTTTTACATATCTGTATCTGTGTTTTTTTGTAATCCCTGCTCCTCATTAATGGAATGCCCCGGGGGGCACTTAAGTGCAGCTGAGCATTTGTTGAAAATACTTTATGACTTTATTTTCTTCCCAGAAATAAAGAGTCTCCATCCATTTCCATCCTTACACGTTACAAACTGCCGCTGCGCTCCGCTGGGAGGCAGGCAGCCCAGGCAGAGCCCGCCTGGCCGGGAAGGTGGTCACCGCCCCGCCGGCCGCCTCCTCAGAGACACGGAGCTGAGGCCTCGTCCTCTGGCCTCCGGTGCTGCCCACGGCCAGTTAATGACCACATCCCGTCTTTCGCAGAGAAAACGGGCAACCTCAGGGCCTCGACCTTCATTTTCTAAACACGGATACACACGCCCGGAAGCTGCCTTCTTGATTTCCACGGGCTGGGGACTCTTCAGCATCCAAACGACGATCTCAGATCTCACGTTAGGGTATTTTGAAATTATGAAACATAACCCAGTCTCTCTTCATTCCATTTTCCGGTGCTGTGCGGGGAATAGAATTGGTATATTGGTGCTTTGACAAGAGATAACTTTTCCATTAAGGTTAAATTTTTTTTTTAATTAAAAAAATATTTTTATTTATTTCAAAGTAGAAGGGAGAGGGAGAGAGAGATAGAAACATCAGTGATGAGAGAGAATCATTGATTGGCTGCCTCCTGCATGCCTCCTACTGGGGATGGAGCCCACAACTTGGGCATGTGCCTATTAGGTTTGATTGAGCAATTGAATCGATCTCCCCCCCACACCCCCACACCCCAAACTGGCTTTTCAGGCCATTTCACTGTGGACATTCCCTTTGCTGAGAGCACATTTCATGATCTTCCCCCCGGGTATGCACAGAGAATTCCCCGCCCAGAAAAAGCAGCCGACTCCGTCACTGGGTGTGGAGCCATCCAGGCTCAGCCACCTGGTGTGCCGATGATCAAGTAAATCCGTAATCCCTCACCACTCCGGCCCCGTGCATTCCTCTTTCAGCGACCTAACAGTGACCCCCAGGTTCATTGGATGATGCTCAACCACTGAGCCACACCGGCCGGGCCTTAGTTAAATTTTCATCATCTACAAAAAAATGCCTTTCAAGAACCCATCACTTCCGCAACATGGACTTTATCGGGAGGAGGCGTAGCAGCCCCATTGGTTAGAGACCAGGTCTGTGCTTCATACACCACGCTCCCTCAGAAGCCTGAGAAGCACATAGAATGGTCCAAGGCACGTAGACACATGCCAAGTTGGGTGGCTGCATCCTACTCCCAGCAAGCCAGTATCCTCACTTAAATTTTACTTGAGCAGCCTGTATTATCCATGATAAAAGTAACTCGTGCAGAAAACCCAAATGTCCATCAACTGATAAACAAATAAACCAAATGGAGCAGAGTCAGACGATGGGGCTTTCTTCAGCCCTAAAAAGGGATGAATACTAACACGTGCTACCACGTGGATGACCTTGGAGACATCGCGCTAAGTGGAAGAAGCCAGAAACAAAAGGCCTCACAGTGTAGGGTTCTATTTAAGGCAAATATCCAAAATCGGCAAATCTGTAGAGGCAGAAAGTAGGTCAGGGGTCCCGGGGGGGGGAGCAAAGGAGATGGGAATGACTGCTCAGTGGGTGTGGGTGTTGAAGATGGTCCGGAACTGGATAGCGGTGATGGGTTCACAACATTGGGCATAATAAATGGCACTACACTGGACCTTTTCAAATGGGTTAAACAGTCCACTACATGTTCTGTGTATTTTACCGCAATAAAAAGGTTTTCATATGTGTGTGTGTGTGTGTGTTTTAAAGTAACTGGGCAGCCAGGTAGCGATTTCCAGGAATCACAGCTCATCGTAAAATTCCCTCTCAAGGTGAGAGGCTGAGTGACAAGCTAGAGCCAGAAATGAAGCGCAGGGAGGGGAAGAGACTCTGCGCCAACACACCGAAGCGTCCTTCCAGGGTGAGCTAATTTCTACCGTAAATATTTCACGCTGGGCCAGACTTTTCCAGCACATGAGCTCCTGCCTGGAAACGATGAGGAGTTTTTGAAAGCTACATGCATATTTTCAAACCCCTGACAGAAAACTGTGTTGATGGTACTTGAACAGACCGAACAGTGAACAGTTCCAAAACTGCTTCATTCAGGGTAGGTGGATAAAAGGCCAACATCCACGAGCTCATTCAGTCAGCAGGAAAAAAGTGTGTGGGGGGCGGGGGGAGAATCACCTACATTTATTAAAAACATTTGCTCCCTAACCAGTTTTCTCAGTGGTTAGAGCAATGGCCCAAGGACTGAAGGGTCCTGGGTTCAATTCCGGTCAAGGGCACATACCGTGGTTGCAGATTAGATCCCCAGTATGGGGTGTGCAAGAGGCAGCCGATCCATGATTCTCTTTCATCGTTGGTGTTTCTATCTTTCTCTCTCTACCTTCCTCTCTGAAATTAATAAAAGTATATTTAAAATGGAGAAATACACATTTCTGTGGGTTTTTTTATAGTGTTTAATGAGAGCACAGGGTCTTTATGGCACTGGCCTCAAACTCAGCCTAGAGCTCGGGCCCCACAGCTACCCCAAAGCTCTGCATGAAGGGGCAACATGAGAGATGGTCTTGAAAGGAACCTGCCTCCCCAAGCCCCTGCTCCCCAGGACACACAACTGTCATGTCTCAGAAAACCTGACATTGAATTCATTCCAGATCAGCTGTCTGTCTACTCTTCTTCATGTTCGCACCTCCTTGATCGCCTTATCATCTTTCAAGTTCTCCAGTCCCTGGGGAGCCAGTCCAGCGTGAGGTTTGAGCTCTATTCTGAAGTGTGACAAAGTGGGAAGAGAACTGGTTCTAGAAATCAAAAGCCCTACTGTTCCTCTTGATTTCACGACCGTCTACCCTGCTTCTGATACCTTGGGAATCTCTGACTTCTCCCAGACTCTTTCTTCACTGATGAAATGACATCATTACACCTGCACTCAATTTCTTCTGTGAGGGTCAGATGAGATCATGGTGTGAAAACGCTTGGTGGAATGTCCAAAGGTAAGTTGCTTTTTTGGGTGGAAAGGATAATGTAATAACCACCGATTCTCAGTACGCTTATAAGTCAAAAATCCATGAAAGCCTTTTATATACTTTTTTAACTCATTTTAGGGAGAGGGAGAGAGAGAGAGAGACATCAATGATGAGAGAGAATCATTGATCAGCTGCCTCCTGCCCGCCCCCTACTGGGGATTGAGCCCACAACCCAGGCATGTGCCCTGACCAGGAATTGAACTGTGACCTCCTGGTTTATAAGTTGACTCTCAACTACGGAGTTACACCGACCAGGCATAAAAATAATGTATTTTGACTTCTTGATCTCATAATCAGTCTAAGAAAGTTGTGAACCAAAAGGATAGTCACAAGAGAGACACAGCGACCAGGGTTTGGTGCCAGCATGGGGAGGACCAGGCCTGAACCCAGATGGGAGGGCTGGTGAGGGCAGAATGCCCTAGGAACGCTGGGCAGCAGGCCTGCCTGGCATTTTTCAAATGCAGAGAAATTCCATTTTGTCATTCTCTTAAAGAGTTCTGAGTCTCTGACATTTCAGCAATGTACCTATTTAATTATCTCAAAGATAAATCCAGTAACCTGAGCAGGTTAGCCACTCTTATGCTGTTTAGTACAGATTATGCTGAGTAAGTATAATGTGCCCCAAAATTTTCCTTCTGCAGCCATTGTTCAAATGAGTTATTTTATTTCTGTCTGTACATAAAGTAAATACAAATATCAGATACTGCATTAACAGTAAAAAATATTTTTAAAAAGAGAATTCAGAATTTAGTTTTCATTGATAACTTGCCAGATTTCTCAATGAATTTCATTGCTTCAAAGAGTTGTATGTCACCAAAACATTCCTGTGTAAAAACATGAGAAAACTAAAAACAGTTCAGAATAGGCCAGACCCAGATTTACCTAGCAATCACATGAAACATTCCTCTAAGAACTGCAAAGAAGAACAATTAGAAAAAAAGCTCTAACTTTCAAAAAAATGTTTCTCTCGTTCTTAACGATTAGTAGTGGCTTGGCTGTTCTTTCATTAGAAAGGGAAGGCATGATGCCTATGAAATAGATTTAGGGAAGGAACCTGAGAGAACTGTACAGCAGTTCCACACGGGAGAATTGGAGCCTCCATTCCATATTGCACTTTCGGAAAAGGAAGGCCGAACATCCTTTCAAGTTCAGCTCCCTGAGGTCCTCCAAGAGAGAACACTGTATTGGAAGCAGCAGGTCACGCAGAGGAGACGATTTAACTGCTAATTACCACTCGATGATGTACTGAGAACTACATGCTAATTAATTCTCTGTGGGCCGACATGCCCTTTCTTCTATGTCATTTTCAATGGCCATATTAATATGAAGACTGAGGTAGCATGTTTGTCACATGAATTAATAATCAATGAAAATTGCATGTCAAAAATTACAGTAGGCCCCGTTTAAAAGCAGAGATGATTAAAGTACAAAAAAATTGCTTACTAGGGGTAAAAACTCACAAGACATTCATATACCTGCCAGTGTGGATATTTTAGGTTGTTTTTTTTATCTTTATTGTTGAAAGTATTACACATGTCCCCCTTTTCTTCCATTGACCCTTTCTACCTCATCTCCACCCCCCCAGCCCAGGCCTCCACTGCCCTATTGTCTGTGTCCATGGATTATGCATATATGCATGCAAGTTCTTTAGTTGATCCCTTCGTTCCTATCCATCCTCCCCTGCCTTCCCTTTGAGATTCCACAGTCTGTTCTATGCTCCTGTGTCTCTGGATCTATTTTATTCATCATTTTGTTCATTAGATTCCATTGTGGATATTTTTTTAAAATGTTTTTATTGATTTCAGAGAGGAATGGAAAGGGAGAAAGCAGTAGAAACATCAATGATGAGATGAGAGTGAATCATGCATTGGCTGCCTCCTGCACTCCCCCTGCTGGGGATTGAGCCCACAACTTGGCCATGTGCCCTTGACTGGGACCCTTCAATCTGCAGGCCTAGGCTTTATCCACTGAGACAAACCAGCTAGGGTAGCATTGTGGATATTTTGAAAAATATGAAAACATTACCATAAGCAAAAAAACAAAACTGAAAAAAGTGGGAAAGGAATTCAAAATCTAAAGGATTCCTTCTTGGACACCCTTCATTTCAACAGGGTTGGGCATACCTCTAGTCACAGAGCATTTTGTCAATGAGACCCAGTCCATCTTGGTGAGGGATTTCATAAAATCCCTTCCAGGTGATTCTATACATCCCGCCTTTAGGAGCCTCTCAGGGTGGGGACCGCAGTGAGGATGGTTGGAAGAACACGGGTTCCCAGGGGTCAGCTGCGCCCACAGATAGGTTGTGTTTGGGGGTTGGCCACAGGTGGAGTAGTTTTGCCACGTATTCCCTCCAGAAAGCTCAGGAGTTTGCACTGTGGTCATGCCTCCCTGGCTGGCTGGCTGGCATCCTTCCTCACTGCTTCCTCTGCGCTCTTCCCAGGGCAGAGGTCCACTTGTTTAAGAATCTCTCCACCGCAAATGAAAACTATCAAATGGGCTTTAAAACCTCTGCGGTCGATCCCTTTGTGAAAGCCCCACTGTCTGTCGGTCTTTAGATATGATTCATCTGCTTATTTATTTATTGCTTTCATGCATTATTCTATCCGGTCTCCAACGTTTAAAAAAATACCTAAATATTTTACAGTCATTAAAGCTGTCTGGAGAGCTTTTAAAAAAAATAAAAAAACTGTTGCAAAAGAGTTCCCAGCAAAAGGCTCCCTCTTGGTGATGTCAGGTTGAAATGTGACCGAATAGGACAATTATAATGTTTCACTTGCAAAATAATTCACCTCTTGAGTGAGCATGAGCTGCACATGCACTTTGTTAATCAGGAGGAAATACGCAGAGCGAGTCAGAAATGGGAACGCGCACCCCACAATGCGTGTTACACAAGGGAGCGTCCTGGTTGTGCTTTGCGTTGACAAGCTGTTGTCTCTTCATAGTAAGCTTCATTTGGGAAGGTCAGAGGGAGGTCCCTCCGCTGCGTGCACATTGTGTCTGAGCTAATGGAATTGGTGCATAAGCAAAATCAACATGAATCTTCAGCGGTGATATTTCTGAAGAGTCAAGGTGCACAGAGACAGAGGACTGTGGAGGAGGAGAGAGCAGGGTTTTGGGGCTTCCACTGCCAATAGATTGTTTTTGATCTTGCATAAGTTTCTCAGCTTCTGTCCTTAAGCTTCCACATCTGTAAAATAAATACATGAGCACTTGCCACGGAGCGGTCTCATGAGAATTCCATGGGAAAACGTAAGTAAACTAGCATATTGCCTGGCGTATTGAAGACAACAAATGTGAGAGAGTGATTATGATGGAAGTCACTTTCCATCGGTGATGCCTGATATTTAACTCCGAGTTAGGCTTGACCTAAGGGGGACCAACACCAGTACTGAAAAGTCAGGAATAAGTAGCACAGTTGTGCAAAGCCAGTGCCATGAAAAGAATCAGAGCTTCTGGTCACTAGCCATAGTGCCCAGCAATGTTTACTACAACGAATGAGGGCCAAGAAATCTTAGTTTAGTCCTGGTGTGTGGTTGACTAGCCCAGTTTCTTTACACCGTTGGGCGTTTGTTCCCTGCAAGGAGGAAATAGAGAGTAGCAAAATGGATAGGCATAGATACTTTCAGGGCCAGACTCTATAAATTCTAATCCTGGTTTTAATGTCAATAGTTCTGCAACTTGCCCGGCTGGGGTGGCTCAGTGGTTGAGCGTCCAACTATGCACCAAGAGGTCACTGGTTCGATTCCAGGTTAGGGCACATGCCTGGGTTGAGGGTCGATCCCCAGCAGGGGGTGTGCAAGAGGCAGCCGATCAGTGGTGAAGTGTCCCTCTCATCCATGTTTCTATCGCTCTCTCCCTTCCTTTCTCTCTAAAATCAGGATGAGTTATGCAACTTGATGCAAATTGCTTGCTCTCTCTGTGACTCAGTTTCCTCATCTGTGGAATGATAAAAAGTAGGCCTTTTGAGGGTATTTAATGAGCCAAGGATAGTAAATATTCAGAATAGCTTCTGATGTGAAGGCAGAGGTTCATTTATTATCGGTGCAATAATGGTCAGCTGTAGATGTGAACGTCTCCTGCAGTTTTGAGATGCTACAATCACATGATCTTGAGAGTATCCTGGCTTTTATCCACTGACATGAATTTTCCAGAATCTGACCATGTGTATCATTTCATTTCCTCTCTCCATCATGCTCTAAGTCTAAGGCAGGGGTGGGCAAACTTTTTGACTCGAGGGCCACAATGGGTTCTTAAACTGGACCGGAGGGCCGGAACAAAAGCATGGATTTAGTGTTTGTGTGAACTAATATAAATTCAAAGTAAACATCATTACATAAAAGGGTACGGTCTTTTTTTTCAATAGTTTTATTCATTTCAAACGGGCCGTATCCGGCCCGCAGGCCGTAGTTTGCCCACAGCTGGTCTAAGGATAGTATTGGAGACAACCTGTCCCCCATTCCTATGATATGATGCACGTATTATAGACCTAAACATGTATATTCTGTGTCTGAAAATTGCCACGATTTAGGCGCACACGGTCTATGGTTTAGAGCAGGGGTGGAGACCTTTTCTCTGCCAAGGGCCAGTTATATTTATATCATCATTCTCGGGCCATAACAATTATCAACTTAAAAATTAGCCTGTATTTGGTCAAACCTTTAATTAAGTCACCCCTAAGGCCTTGGCAGGACCGGACCCAGTGATTTCATAGGCCTTATGCAGTATGGTCCATGGGCTGGGGGCGTACCCACCCCTGGTTTAGGGCATCTGTTCTACCAAAATAGAAGAATACAAAATTTCATTCTTCTCTCTGTGGCATCAAAGTAATGAGCATGGAACCAAGGGAAGGTGCGCCAGAGAAGTTTAAAGAAATGTGATTGTCTCCTAATGTAGCTAAATGCCCCTTACATTTGTTAGAAACCCACACATCTTCACCTTTCCCTGAGGTTTTATTACCTTGATTGATTTTTCTTCATAATCCTAGCAACCTCGTTCACCCTAGAATTGGAGGTGCGTGCACTGGGGGAATAGATAGCATCGCAGAGAAATCTGGGGTACAGGTATGAACAGGACACAAAGAAGAGATATTTGGGAGAAGTTGCTGGTGACAAGTACCAGCCACGATGACTACGGTGTAATCAATATGTTAAGCTTCCAGGGAGAACCAAACCGTGCAATGTTCTCTTCCTTGGCATTGAGTAGTCATTGGCATCAGGTTCTCAGACGGTGTTGCACCCCTTCCCACTCCATCCATTCTGATTCGATGTCATCTTATTTCCTTGCAATTTGTCCTCCGTGGTGGCCCATTTCTCATCCTTCACCCAAACAGGTTGTGACATATGCCAGGTTATATCACTCATCATGCGCAGAACACAGGTCTCAATCCACGCCTCTATGAAATCTTCATTAACTAGTTTACAAAAAGGAAGGAAGGGAAGTAGTGGATTCACTGTTTGAATCACAGCCCCCAGCCACGTGTACACATGACTCTCATGATGGGTCCTGGATGTCTCGTACAGCGACCCTGCACAGAGGAGTTGGAACATTTCACGAACACCTTCCGACTCTCCGATGGAAGTCTCCTTCAGCTCTGGAACCCGCTCATCTTAGCCAACTAGTTCTTCTGTTTGTTTTACCACCTCTTCCTCTGACCGACTTTTAGGCTTTGCATTCTCTTACAAATGGCCTGGTTTTTTTCTTATTGCAGGACCTGCCAGGTCTTTCCCATTAATGCCACCGGCAGGGATGCCTAAAATATTCCTGATTGATTGAAGCCTGGTTTGCAAGCCCCTTACTTTGCAAATTAAAAACAAACACAGCTGAACTCGCTCTGTTTAATTGAACCCAGCCCAGAGAATGGAGCTGCAGGCAGAGAGGGGCCCTCCGGAACTCAGCTGGGGTAATTATAAGAACATACATCCTGGCACCCAAGTCTCTGCTGTGAATGGTAATTTTCAACACCACGTTTTTAATGCTAAGATGCTAGGTTTTCAGAGGAGGTTTCTTCTGTGTTTGGGGCGGGGGAGGGGGGGGCGGCATTGAGAGGGAGTGGATGGGGAATAAGTGAAATGGGGAATTGTTACATGGAAGGCCAGGACACAACAAATTCGGTCTTCATTTCTCAGGCAAGATTTTTTCCATCCTAAATACTATTCCACTTCAAGGGCAAAAGCGGCAGGTTATCTTTTAACATGTATTTCCTGGTATTGTGTTTGTTTAAAATATTTTTACAGATTTTTAGAGAGAGGGGAAGAGAGAGGAATAGAGAGATAGAAACATCAATGAGAAAGAAACAGTATTGATCGGCTACCTCCTGCACGGCCCCTACTGGGGATCCAGCCTACAACCCCAGGCATGTCCCCTGACCAGGAACTGAACCCGGGACTTGCTTATTTTGTTTTTAAGAATCATTCCAAGAGCTGTCCTTCCTTGCATTTGGAAGCTATATGTTGACAGCCTCTCCTATAAGCAAGTGCCAATCCCTATAGGAATAGCAAACCATATATGTGTTCATGGGTGGGTGGCACAGAGGGGGTGGGGTTAACCTCATGGGGGGGGGCATCTCCTAGGAGAAGGTGCTTTTAAGCTGGGCATTGAGGGTGAGCAGTGTGATCGCCAGGTGAAGAGCATTCCACGGGAACAACATGCACAGAAACGTGGGTACAAGAGGCGTGAATATGCAGGGCTTGTTCCAGGAGCTTTAAGCAAAACATAACAATGATTTAGACCCACGACCTTCCAGTTTCGGTCCCCACCGACTTACATCACTCGGTGTAAGCAGGTGACCTAGTCCTGAAAATGGGAGGGTCCCGGTGTAGAGTGTTGCTGCTGTGCGGTGCTGCCTGTGCGAGGCAAGGAGCAGCCCCTTCTCTTCTTGTTTCCTTCCTTCCATCTGCCACCTGGGTGGGTTGGGAGACGGGTGAACCACCAGGACCGGCCGCCTAGAGGGCTGCTGAAGCGATGAGTGGGAAGTGACCTGGGGCCTTCTCTCAGTCCTGGCTTCCCCCTCTTTGCCGTTATTTCAATCCAAAGAAAAACAAACATCTCAGGTGTGTGTCACTTTTACATTAGCCAAACCTGATGTGTTTTCAAATATATTTTTATTGATTTTTGGAGAAGAAGGGAGATGGAGACAGAGAAAGATAGAAACATCCATGATGAGAGAGACTCACTCAGCAGCTGCCTCCTGGACATCCCAGGAACCCACAACCTGGCCATGTGTTCTGACCAGGAATCTAACCGTGGCCTCCTGGTTCATAGGTCGACTCTCAACCACTGAGCCACGCTGGTTGGGCAGCCAAACCTAATCTTAATTGCCACACCTTCTTAAGAATTTCCCCCAGTTTAGGGAGAGCGTACCAGTAGATACAAATGCCCGGTCTCACCTCATTTCCAGGGCATCTCTGAAAACTGTATCTGAAAACCGCGTCCTGTGGAGCTCAGATCATTTTAACTATGCTTTCTGTTAAATGACTGTTTTTTAAAGCACCTCCCTGCCCATTTTCAGGCAAGCTGAATTATCAGCTGTATTTCGGAGTGCATTTTAGGGGGAGAGGGGATCATGGGAAAGCCTTTGTGTTTAATGACACAAAGAAATAATCACTTTTTAAAGGTTGCGAGATTTTAAATCACAACAGCAGTGCCACTTCCAGCAGGGAGGGAGCGCCTCAGAGGGCTTGGGATTTGGGTTCTAATTTGCAAACAGGGCTTGTGTTTGGATTAGGATTTGACTTCCACTTCCCTCTATGGATTTCCGTGAAGCTTTTGTTAATCACTCATCCGAAGAAAGAGTGGCTTGAGCCCCTGTGGGATGGAACAATAGATCTATTTTTATTTCATCAACTCCAACAAATGAGAACTCTCTGAGTGCCTCTGGCTGCTACACCTGAGCTCTCTATCTCTTCGGTGCCAACCGCTTTTTAAGAATCCAAGTCGTTTTTAGGAGTCTGTGATTCGATTCTTAGAATTCACTTAGAGCCATCATATCACAACAATGTCCATGTTGAAATTCATTTTTAAATCAAATTTCTTATATATATGTGTATATATATATATATATATGTATGGATATAGTACATATTTTATATTTATATATGTGTGTATAGACATGAAATAAACATTCCAAGAATTCTAGACAAGGGAACTTCTTTATAATAAAATTACATTAATACTCTAAGGTAACACAGCCACAATAATACAGATTTTTATACAACAGCTACTTCAAATGTGAGGCCATGGGCAATTGTTGTCTAAGTGCCTCCCACCCCAGTTTCTGGGAGGCGGGAGGTTATCTTCTGGGTGTGGAGAGAGGCTGGAGGTGGAGGGAGATGACGGGGGCGGGGGTGGGGGGGGAAGCTGGGGTTGGCAGATGGTAGGACCTCGTTTTCCCCAGATTCTCTCTGCCCAAACTTTCCTGTTTCCTTTTCATTCTGCCCTGTAGTAAGAGGGAAGAATAGCACATGTGTAGGTATAGCGTTAACGCACCTGCCGTCGCTATCTTAGGGTGAAGTTCTGCGTGTGGCATTATGGTGCTGGCACATGCCTTTCTGAGGCTCTGATTGCTGACTGCGACGTTCACCCTGACAGGGTGTGTCCTTGGGATGCTCACTGGTACTTTTCAAGGGAGTATGTGCTTGTGCCTGCTTGCTCACTAACACTGCATATGATCTTTTTAAATTTTAATTTCCAGATACATTCAGATTCACATTGACTTGCAACATCAGTCCAGGGAAACCTGCCTACTCATCATTCATCTCTCTTATCAGAGACATTCCCAGGCATTTTGTGTCATGATGTGGATATTAGTCCTCCTAACTCCAGGTGCTTTGGTTCACCAAGTGATAACACGCTACCTGCGCATTAAAGTGCCCATGTTTGAACTCACACCCAAATGTCAAACCTGAGCACGTGAAACTGGAAGGCTGCAGTTGTATAAGCGCCAGTTTTCAGACCGCAGTGGACATAAAGGGGAACAGAGTGACGACTTGGTGAATGTTGTGTGCAGGTCCATCTCAGAGGAGATGCTGGAATCCCGAGGAAGGTGCGCCGGGCAGGAGTGACAGAAGGGACAGAAGCAGCAGGATGCTTAAAGGAGAGAAAGAGAACTCGGGGGGACATGATACTTACTCCCAATCATGACCATACAGTGATGTCACTGGGAGAAGGATTACAGTAAATCTGCATAGAGAATTGCAGCCAACAGGTCAGTTATTTTTGGGCTCCTTGCTATTTCACATAAAAATAAAATTCTCCATTGCTACTTTGCATAAGAAAACTGAATAGAAGTATATTAAAACGAATGATCATAGCATCTACCTCATAACAATTATGTTCATCACTTAATGCAGCATCAAATGCAAAGTGAATACTCAGTAAACAGCAGCTATAATATTATGATTATTCTCATCATTATCATTATTATTATAGTGGTGGAATTTACTGTTTGGGAAATATTAGATCTGAGAGCTTTTAAAAAATCATTTGAAGATTGGAGAGAGAAAGATAACATTTGCTGGGAAGTTAAGCTACATCAACACATTTTCTTCCAGATCTCAGATTCAATTATTACTATAAGTATGTTTTTATTTATAGTCAATGAAATATCATAGAAAAGTCTCATAATTAATTTCATTCAGCTTTTCCTAGGTCTATCTGAGGGAACTTGCTGATACGTCTCTTTTTTAAAATCCTTACCCGAGGATATGTTTTTATTGATTTTTTTAGAGAGGAAGGGAGGGAGAGAGAGAGAGAAATATTAATGTGAGAGAGAAACATTGATTGGTTGCCTCCCCTAGGCACTCAGACCAGGGATCGTACCTGCAGCCTAGGTATGGGCCCTGACTGGGCCTTGAACCCACAACCTTTTGGTGAACAAGACCACACTCCAACCAACTGAGCCACCCGGCCAGGGCTGCCCTTCTCGCTCTTTTTTGCCATCCTTCGGAAGAGACACCCAAAGAGAAAGGTTAATAAAGAGAGATAGAAAGATGAAAGTAGAAACAAAGAGATTAGATAATTCATAAAGTCATGAATTGCTTCCTCAGAAATCCATAAATAATTCTGCTTTGGGACAGGGACAAGGCAGAGAGCATAAATCATCTTGATGTTTTCATTTTCATTTGGTTGCGAAGGAGTCATGCTGGACCAGAGGTGAGGCCCTGTGTTTCCAGTGCTCTTTCTTCCCCTTGGGAGAGCCCTGGCTCCTAGGCTGTAACTTCTGCCCGTGTGGAAGGGCCACCCAGCTGCCTGGAACTTAGCTCAGGTCAGAGTCCAGAGCCTGTGCCCCTCTCCCCTGATAAACCCTGCACCCAGCACTGTCCTGAGACACAGCAGGAGATCCGAGGAATGCTGGCTATGGCCATGCAAGCGCAACATGTTGCAACTCAGGGATAATCAACTCCATTTTTATAATTTTCCTCAGTCACCTATCAAAATATGTATCAGTAACAGAAATTCCAAGCCAGAATGGGATGGTTAGATAAGACCGGAAGTGTGTCTTAATGCTAGATGTAAAATTATGTATGTTTTCGAGGAAACAAAATGGACTTGGGGAGCGTGACAAGTTCTAAGTTAAGAATAAAACAAAGTCAGGTGCTCCCCATCCAGCGTGGCCCAGTTGGCCGAGCATCGTCCAGTGCACAGAAACGTCGCTGGTTTGATTCCCGGGGTGTGCTGCGTGCAGGAGGCAGCTGGTGAATGTTTTTCACATTGATGTTTCTCTCTCTAAAAATGTCAATAAATATATATCTTAAAAAATAAGTTGCTGTTGGTGGACAAGTAGCACTGAGTAGCCCCAGTGCAGGAAGATTTAGCACGGTATTGGCACAGGCCAGGTCTCTAGTCAGAGATCATTTTGTTTTTCAGTTGGTTCCTAGTGTTTCTCCATTGCTCTGGCTGTTGTGAGGCTCTTTAGCACTTAGTATATTGACGCTTCCTGGTTTAGACCAAAGCGGTGTGGATGGGAGGCAGGTCATCAGTCTGACAAAGACTTGCTCTGGTGTCTGAATAATGGGAACATAGAGGGGTAAGCACTGGGCCCTGGATTTTGCAGAAGTCAAGACCATGTGGCTGACTTGTCTCAGGTATGCACCCCCTGGAAGTTCTCCCGTACAAAACTGATAACCGAGGCCATGTCAATACCTCTTGATAAAAATAGTAGACGTCTATGCTTCCTATATTTCATTTGAAGGTCAGAGAAGGAGAAAGCTGTTATACGGAACTTCTCATAATTTTCTGATTTAATTAATTTTACTGCAATACTACATTTGAGGACTAAGTCCCATTTCATCAATGATATAAAGATCTCTTTTTATACTAAGTTGCTACTGTTTAATAGAGAAATAACAATGTAGTAATGTACAACAAATTGCCTGAAGTTATTTCAAAATATATCACCCAAGAACAATGAAATGAGAAAAGCTTGGCTAATGAATAAATATCATAGAACAAAAGATCACCATACCGAGAATTAAGTTTGATAAATTATTCCAAGAGAAAAACCCAGGAGAATTAATAGAATAAAGTTAAATTTCTTTTAGGTTGTAAAAATGAATTACCCTAATTTCTATGCAATCAGTTGCTAAGCGTGAAAGAAAGACTAAGAAAAAATATCAAAGGTTATAGTGTTTATAACAGAGCACATATTCAATAGATGAATGAGCATAAGAGTTTCAAGCAGTTAAAGTATGTGATGGGGGAGGGGACTTAGAGTTCGGTCTCTCTAAGAGGTAATTATAATTTCTTCACAGCTGGGTCAGCTGACAGGTAGGTGGAAGAGTTCACATGAGTCTCCAACTCGAGGTGCAGCATTGAGTCAGGCAGGACTGAAGGCCCAGTCACAACGCATGATGGTGACTGAAGGGTCCTAAGCAGCCTGATCAAGACTCAATGTCCTAGTGATTCTGAAAGTGGACCAAGGACGAGTGCCACTGAAAGTATTATTACAAGAGCACATCCAAAGGACATGGAAAAACGTTAGTCGGTGTCCTAGGATTTGGTGTCTTTTAACCATTACCTTTCAGTGGTCTGGCTCACATTGTAGCCATGACCCTCCCATGGTCTGATTCACATTGTAGCCATCACCCTCCCATGGTCTGGCTCACATTGTAGCCATCACCCTCCGATGGTCTGATTCACATTGTAGCCATCACCCTCCCATGGTCTGGCTCACGTTGTAGCCATCAGCCTCCCATGGTCTGATTCACATTGTAGCCATCACCCTCCGATGGTCTGATTCACATTGTAGCCATCACCCTCCCATGGTCTGGCTCACGTTGTAGCCATCAGCCTCCCATGGTCTGATTCACATTGTAGCCATCACCCTCCCATGGTCTGGCTCATGTTGTAGCCATCACCCTCCGATGGTCTGATTCACATTGTAGCCATCACCCTCCCATGGTCTGGCTCATGTTGTAGCCATCACCCTCCAATGGTCTGATTCACATTGTAGCCATCACCCTCCCATGGTCTGGCTCACATTGTAGCCATCACCCTCCCATGGTCTGGCTCATGTTGTAGCCATCACCCTCCCCTGTAATGGACCCACATTCCTGCCATAAAAGTTGCACTGGTGTCAACAGGAAAGGAGTTATGTGAGCATTTGCTTACAGGTATTTTTATATAACACTAGAGCCACCTGGGTGGAAATAGCTTCTCCCATAAAATATGAATTTATGTGGAAATGCATTAATTCATTGTAATTGATCGACAGCATGCTTGTGTGTTATGGACTGGAAAATAACATCAGTACATTTATGGAGGTGAAGATCTAATTTTTTTAACTTTGTGACCAAACTAATTACACATTACACTTTTATTGAATTATTCTTCTTCCATCCTTCCTTACTTAATGAACCCTTTGTAATCTTAAAAGTAAATTATAATTCATGAAATGTCCTATTATAAAATCAGCTGAAGTCACTAAAGTAGGAAAACTAAATGTGTAAATCCTTATTCAGACATTATTTGTATGCACATTTATAAACAGGGGTGTTTATATATAGTATGCTAAATGGCTATGTACAAATATAAATGCGAGAATGGATATAATTATATGGCTATCAACCAGAGAAATATTCAGCGCACATGATACGTGGTGGAATGTATTCTGCCTGGGTGAGTGGAGACAGATTGCATAATAAAATGAACATGGCAAAAGTGGGGTTTAAGTCAGGAAACAGAACAGGAAAGCAATTTCCTGAGTTATTTAAATGCTTTCAAAGAGAAATGTCATTACATCCTTGAGTTACACTGGCATATAATTGCATGAGCATCACAAATAACAATGTCTTACGAAGAAAAACAGAAGTTATTATAGGAAAATTATTCCCAATCATAAATCTTCATTTTAAGCTCAGGTAAATACACACAAAAGGGATTTGCATGGCTTTAAAATTAATTCCAGTCATTAAATCATTCATTATTATGATTCAAAAAAAAAGTTTGTTTCTCATTACATTTTTTAAAAACCTTACGAGCATGTTGATAAAGTGTAGTCATGTCTACTGTTTCCTCTGAAATGGAAAAAATATATGGTGGATTGATGGGTGGGTAGATAGGTGGACAGATATGCAATGTGAGACAGACTGTTGATTGTGGAATTTGAGTAGGGGCAAAAACTATGGGTGTTCAGTGGCATTTTACCATTTTTATGTGCCCTCGATAGTTTTCCTAATAAAATGTTGAGATAACATGTGGAGAGGATAAAGAGAAGGACATGTTACAGGAAAGCTGAGTGTCATTGGAGCATTTGTTGAGATGTTTACCAGGAACATACCTGGGGAGGAAAAGGAATTCTGCCTATGAAGGAAATTGCATACCATACTTCGAACGTGTCACTATATCCCATCAAACATGGAAAAATATTCATGCGCCGTGCTTCAGATCCTGACCGTCCTGGAAAGTAATAAATGGGAAACAGAAAGGTAATGTTTTGGGTTCCATGGAGGACAAAAGACGGGAACTTTGGAAACACCCCGGGCGAATGCCCCACGTGGGCAGTGTTAGTGAGAGAACTCGGCCGTCCTGGTCAGGGATGGGTGGGAAGTCCTTGCCAGCGTCCAGGTGAGGAGACAGGTCATGAAGGATATTGACAGCAACCCAAAGAGCGACACATCCTCAAATGCCAGTCCACTCGCCACACTCAACAATTTACTGAGTTTTTGTTGTTGTTTTGTTTTTTGTTAATCCTCACCCGAGGATATTTTTCCATTTATTTTTTAGAGAGAGTGAGGGAGAGGGAGAGAAACATGGATGTGAGAGAGACACATTGATTGGTTGCCTCCCACATGGGCCCCACTAGGGCTGGGGATCGAGCCTGCAACCGAGGCACCTGCCCTTGAGCAGAATCGAACCCTTCAGTTCGAGGTCTGATGCTCTCTCCACTGAGCCGAACCAGCTAGGGCCACCAGTGACTGATTTAAAGGACTGAGCGGGTAGGACGGTGTCCAGAACAAAGAGTGAGTCTTGGGAAGACGTAAGCGATATCACAGTGACACAGGCCTTAACAGGATGAGTGAGGAAGATCGCCTGTGAGTACCGTTGATTGCCTGGTGTTGAGGTTGGAGCATTGAAAATCCCGTGGACCCTCACCCACAGCTGGAAACGCGGTGGTTATTCCCTCGTGATCATTCATGCTAGCTGCCCACGGTCATCTTTTTCTTTCCTGCCGGTTTTCTGAATGGAATAAATAATTCAGACCAGCCCAGTAAAGCCTAATTACGGTGTACTTTTAAATGATCCAGGGAAGCGTGTGTTCAGAGCTAATGAGGCATCGCAGGGGGAAGAGGCCTGGCCGGGAGCGCCTCTGTGAGAGGGAACACTTGGGCAGCCCGATGCAAGGCCAGCGTCACGTGTACCCGTGTCCAAGAGCGGTGTTTGTCTCTTCAGCCTCTCACCCCAGAACCCAACTTTCCCCTTGAAAACAGGAGAGGTGTTGAGATGACACTTGCACATTTTATTTTAAGAAAAGGGCAGGCAACATTATTCTATGCAAAGCCAATAGCATTCTGCTCTTCAGATAGAAAAATCCCTCAAAAAGGCTCAAAGACTTAATTACATCTTACAGCACCTGAAAATAAAATCATGTCGAGGACTGGAGAGAACATTCTAGTACATGGAGCATTCTTGCTCACTTTGTAGAAAAGAAAAGCAAGCGGTGTTTGGTGGGTGTTTTTTTTGTTTTGGTTTTTTTTTCTAAATTAGAGTTGACATCAGATATTATTTTATATTAGTTTCAGGTGTACAGCATGGGGGTTAGACATTTATATAATTTATGAAATGATTCCCCGGATAAGTCCAGTACCGCCCTGGCCCCATACATCGTGACTACAGTATTATTGACTATATTCCCTGTGCTGTATTTTATGTACCCCTGACTATGTTGTAACTACCAATCTGTATGTCTTAATCCTTCACCTTTTCCACCCACCCCCTGCCCCAACCACCCTCCCTTCTGGTAACCATCAGTTTGTTGGTTGTCTGGGGTTCTTTTGTGCTTAGATGAGCTACTATCTGAAATAATGACAGATTTTGAAGTGGATTAACGGTAACGGATTCAGACTGCTTCAGGTGACATTTCATGCTCTGAGGTACTGACTTCTTTGGCAACATCTGTTACGGAGAGCAGCTCTCACCCAATGAATGATGGAGATTTGTTTATAACCAAGCTCCACACTTTGCAGTTGAGGGTAACCGCCTTGTCCCAAAGACCAGTCGTATTTTTATAAATGGCACTCACTTCAGGTCCAGTGGTGCCCCTGAGTGTTCGGTTCTCACGTTTGTTGTTGCTGTGGTTAGTATTGAGAATACACTATCCTAAGGCAAACCCCCTTGAGTGGGCACCGCCGTAAATACTTGCCTGCTCACAGATAACACCGTTTCCACATCGAAGCCTCAGAAAACGGGGCACAAGCGAGGCACCCTGTGATGGTTCTGGAAAGGAAGGTTAAACACGTACATCTACACAATGGAATACTACGCTGCTGTGAGAAATGGAACTCTTACCATGTGCAACAGCATGGATGGACCTGGAGAGCATTATGCTGAGCGAAATAAGCCAGTCAGAGAAGGATAAGTATCACATGACCTCACTCATTTGTGGAATCTCGTGAACAAAATACACTGATGAACAATCACAGATCCAGAGACACAGAAGCATCAAACAGACCCTCAAACCCCAGAGGGAAGGCAGAAGGCAGGGGAGGATGGGTGGGGGGAGAAGACTTGGGGGGGAAGAGGTCAACCAAAGAACTTGCGTGCATGTGATCATAACCAGTGGACACTGACAGTGGCAGGGGGTGAAGGCCGGGGCTGGGGGCGGGGGGAGGCTGGGAGAGGACAACGGAGAAAAGGAAACATATGTAATACTTTCAATAATAAAGAATTTTTTTAAAAAAGCTAATTAAAAAGTCTAGTGAATTCAGCTTATCAGGAAAGATATTTATAAAAAGTATGTTTAAAATACAACAAATGAAGCAGAGATTCGAAACAAAAAAAATGTCCCAACGACAGCTTTGTCTCCCGTGTCCTTCCGTCAGGATGGGCTCCGGGGACATCGTTAGTCTCCTCACACCTGTGAGGGATGAGAGCTGGAGCACAGGCCAGGGACCTCCCACCAGGGAGGTGAGAGATGACGCGCAGCCAAAGAAATCTAAGCGACAGAAAGTGCTGCCTGCCTTCCCCTGAAACCCTCTCTGTGTGCGAGAGAAGCCGGGCTTGGTCACCCCGATGTGAGGAGTAGAGGCCGTGTCAGACGACAGCAAAGGAGGGCATCGACCCAGGCGCTGCAGCACGGCCCTGAGCCATGGGGACAGTGAGTGCCGGGCCTGATGGGTTGTGAACGAGGGAAACACTGAAGGAGATGCGAAGTCACTTGGTTTTCAATGCCCAGATCAAGTGACGTGACCGTGATTCTCCTTATGAGGATCCTTGCATCTATTTTCTAGTAAGTTCCAGAATATTCTAATTGGGGAGCAGAGGTTATTCTTGTTTATTGCTGCTTCAGACAGTGAGGGATGCGAACGTGACCACAAAGGACCTCCATAATTAACTCCCGGAGCATCATAAAACGGTGCTTCTCAGGAGAGCCCGGGGGATCATCGAGTTCAACCTCCAGGCTTTACCGACGAAAAAGACGGGGGCCTGGGAGGTTAGATGACTGTCCAAGGTCACAGTGCTCATCTGGGCCGCCCCGGGGCTGGAGCCAGAAACTCCTTCAGCGGCTCCATGGCGCTCTGCCATCGGGGAGCTCTGATGGGATCCGCTACGAGTAGGCACATTAAACGCCGTGGGACGGAAAGACAGCCCTAGACCCGTTCTCCCGATTCAGCCAGGTCATAAAAATGCCCAGACCTTCCCAACTTTTTTATTTTTAAGCTGTGGAGTGTTACGTCTCAAAGACATGCCATTGACGTTTCTCTCTCTCTCCCCTCTCCCTTCCTCTCTCAGGAAATCAATAAAAACATATTGTAAAAGCAGTTAAGGTGTTTGCAGTGGAAGGCCATTCCTGTCAGGACAGAGAGCCACGTGTGACAGCGGTGGGCTCCGTCACGGATTTTATGATTTTATTTGAGGCTGTTTCCCCTTTGGCAGCGCAGACGTGGAGGTGCAGGGCCTGCGTCTCATGAGGGCAGCCACTAACGCAGAGCCACTGGCAACAGCATGGATTCCACCAGTCGTCTCAGATGATAAGAAGCCCAAATGGGAGACTCGGACAGAATCATTAGTAGACAGCAATGTTGCTGGAATCACCTAAATTTATCAGTTATCGCTGGATGCTACTTAGGAATAGCCTAGTGTCCTGTGGTAGGACATACTTGAACTTGTAGATGAGAAAGGAAAAGGATGAGCTGCAAGTGTGTAACGATAATTACCCCACTTTTGTTCGTCGCCAAAAATGTGTGCTGATACGTACATGCCCCCCAAACTCTCAGTTTCACAGCTTGATGAAAATCCCTTCAACTCACCTTGATCTAGAAACAGGTTTGCTAGACATCATGTTCTCCCTGGAACATGAAGGGCGGTGATGACATTGATGACACTGTTGTATTGTCAAACCCAGATAAAAGCTGCAAACACCTGACACAGCACTCCCGCCCCTGAATGGCAGAAGTTATTGGAACCACAGGGCCTGGAGACCTCTCTCTGGGGCCTTTACCTGGGCCCAGGTGGAGGTGGGCTTGTCAGAGCAGCCTGTAGTGACTTCCCCGCAGTCCCTGCTGGTGGGATCTTTCACTGAGAGAGATTTGCTTTCGGTATTTATGTCGTGCGGCAGGCTGCTTACCTTGGGGCGTGAGAGTCAGGGCTTTGGAACCTGGGTACCAGGTCGCTCTGTTGCCCATGGAAACGAAGGCTTCTTTGGAGGGAGGACGCCCTGCAAGGAGCAAGGCAGAAAAGAAGCCCCCGGACTCTGGCCGCTGCCCCATTGGACAGTGTGTTTGATGCGTGGACAGCAGCCACGGAGATGTCTGTTCGGGATCACCATTCTCCACGGCGCTTTGAGAGCTTGTTTTTGGCATCTGTAAACCACTTAGCGTAAGAGGTCACACTGCTTTACATAAGCTGGTCCTACGTAGGGCAAATAGTCCAGCGGGGAAGACTTAGGGACCTTCAGCAAGAGAGGGAAAACGGGCATGCTGACATGCAGGGAAGGTGGGCAGATTGTGTGATTAAGAACAAAGCTTTGGACATCCATGAAGGCTGGACCACGAAGCGTGTTTCAAAATGTCATGGAAATGGCATGGACTAGACTTTCCCAAACGTCTGCTATCTTTCTTCCAACATTGAAGCTACAAATCCAACCTCATGCTCCATTTCATGATGAAGAAGCATTTCTGGGGATGAGAAGTCTGGCCTTTCTGGTAGCCTGGTAATTAGCCCACGCTGTGCCCAGATAGCACAGAGGAAGGTGGATGGCAGCAGAGATAGAGAGTGAGAAACCATCCAGGGCACGATGGCAATGCTCTAGTGCAGCGGTTCTCAACCGTCTGGCCCTTTAAATACAGTTCCTCATGTTGTGACCCAACCATAAAATTATTTTCTTTGCTCCTTCATAACTGTAATGTTGTTACTGTGATGAATCGTCATGTAAATATCTGATATGCAGGATGGTATTAGGCAACCCCTGTGAAAGGGTCGTTCGGCCGCCAAAGCGGTCGGACCCACAGGTTGAGAACCGCTGCTCTAGTGAGTCATGTAGAAGGCACAGGGGACAGGAATGGAAAAGAGAAAGAGGCGGAAACAAGTGTTTATCGGCCATGTCACTTGCATCAAGCACAGAGCCTGAAACTCGACCTCGGTTATCCGGAGGCAGCCATCCTAATACAACTGAGAGACGTATGTCCGTGTCCCCATTCCAGACACTGGGAGGGAGACTGCAGAGGGGACTGTGGAGAGGAACGAGGTGGGTGACTGAATAAAGATATAAGTAACAGAAAGTAACTTTCCAAAACTGTTTCTAAATATTCTGAGTCAGATCGGGCCTACTTTTTGTTTGTCACTGTGCCTGCATTACTGAAGAGTATGAGACTGTGCTTGAACTTGGTATCAGGTGCTTGTAGTGCAAAGTAGAAAATCAGTTTCAGGGTGTCTTAGGTGGGATCAGAATGATTGGGTGGTTGGTTGGATGTGGTGGGTTAGGAATAGGATCCAATGATAACTTCAGTGTAGGGAGACTAGATGGGTGGCAATGCTTATTAGAAAGCTACGCAGCCCGGCTGCCGTGGCTCAGCGGTTGAGAATTAGCCTATGAACCAGGAGGCTACAGTTCGAATCCCAGTAAGGGCACATGCCTGTGTTGGGGGCTCGATCCCCTGGGCGGGGGTGGGGGGGAGGGGGGTTGTGCAGGAGGCAGCCTATCAATTATTCTCTCTCATCATTGATATTTCTACCTATCAACCTCCCTTCCTCTCTGAAATAAAAATATGTAGAAAAAGAAAAAGAAAGCTATGCCATGTGGGTTAGGCAGGAGACAAAGTTATACATTCTTTCAACAAGAACCTATTACATAATATTTCTGCAATATTTGGGCGGAAACATGGAACAGAAGTTAGATTGCCTCGGGGGCATTGGGGCCCCGGAAATACATTTGTCTCACATGCTTGGGTGAGTCAGGGTTTCAGCTAGAGGAGAGACTGGCATCCAAGGAGACTAAGAGGTAACGTGAGCAGAGTGTGGGCTGTGAGGCTGGCACAGGAGAGATGGCCACAGGGTAGGCGGAGGGCAGAAGAGACACTCCTGGGAGAAACGTGGAGGTAGAGGTCACAGAGGGTAAGCGGATAGTTGGTCCCACAAAAGGTCACAGAGCGAGTCCATCCAGCCAATGAACGTTACTGCCGTGGGCCTGTCCTCCGGGAGTATGAAAGCCAGCCCATGCGGGCCCATTGGTGGGGACCCTTGTCGGAGAAATTGGAGCTTGTTTGGCACCAAAGCTAACTGGGGTGCGTTGCATTGTAAATGGGGAAGGAGGGTGTGTGGACTATGAGTGTAGACGCCCTGTTCATGAGGAGGCTGGAACCGCGAGGAGCTACAGAGCCAAGGCAGGCCGCTGAGGACGGGAGAGATCTGAGGACACTTAGAAGGAAAAGCATGAGAGCGAGGGGAGGCCGTGGTGAACGACAGAGCAAGGTCAGAGGGGCAGGCGGAGCCGTGTTAGAGAGAAGCAGGAGAGGCAGAGAGGAGATGAGAGACCTCGCCTTGACAGTGAAAAAACCACAGAGACACTGTGTTCACTTCTGCTACCTGCCACTTAGAGTGGAGGCATTCGGCAATTTACCAAATCAAATTCCTAATAATAATATTATCTCCCCACATAGAAGTAGTAAAGCAAGTAACACACAGAACTTGTAATTACTGTTAATATTGGGTTATAAGTGAAGATGAACAAGGTGTGTGTGTGTGTGTGTGTGTGAGAGAGAGAGAGAGAGAGAGAGAGAGAGAGAGAGAGAGAGAAAAGAGGGGCTAAGGAAAACCAAACCTATTTCCACCAATTTTTTGGTGTTATTACTGAGGTCTTCTTTTCCCCTGGTCCCTCCCTTTCCCCACATTCCTGGGGATACAGTGGGAATGGGAGGCAGCCGAAACATTTGTTTCTAGATATTCCAAAGTTCAACTCACAATGTACTGATCATCTGCTGTATTCAAAGCACTCTGCCAAGGGAAGGGGTTACAAAGGTAATGAAGGCAGAGGCCTAGCCGCTTTGAGCTCCCAGTCTCCTAGGGCAGAGAGGTAAACAGCAAACACCTGCAGGGTAAGTGTCTTCTCCCCCAGCCTTGCATCTTCTACCTCTTTAAAAGCAAAGTAGAACCAGCTCTTTCGGAGGCCTCTCTCCTTAAGGCCGGAGGTCGTCGGGACTGGGGACATGTCATTGGGTGTGGAGATATGTTGGACGCGCATTAACGAAGAAGAGGTTTGTCAGCCCAGCCCCAGCGGAAGTGTGGTGCCCGGCCTGGGAGGGGCTGTGACAGCAGGAGCCTGGCATGATGTATTGCTCAGTGATGATGTGCAATCGCGGTTCAAAGGAGGGCAGTCGGCTCTTCATAATAAAAATTCCATCCTTGCATTTTTTTTATTTATTTCAGAGATAAAAATAGGATGCAGGCAGGGAGAAGTGCTTCCCTTGAAACAGGAACTTTCTACAAAGTGGAAAACCTGAAATGAGATCATACATCAGCGAGTCTAGTGCATTCTCTCCTCGCAACTCCGGTGCCTGAGTGATATGGCTGGCCTCTCGGCAGAGGGGTTTACATGAAAATGAAAACCTCCTTCCTCACAGGGCACCCTCTCCTGCTGGGACCCGTGGAAAATTGGTAACTCAGAGGTTATTTTCAAAGTAGTCAGTAGTGTGAGGACTGCCCAGCTGTGGGATGCTTGGGGTAGAGATGCAGATGCACAAGATAACCTCTTACTTAATACATCTTGGGGGTATGAGTTATTCCCCAAAACAAAAGATTTCTGAGTGTGTAATATTTCATTCAAAGGCTTAGTGTTACCACATTTATCCCCATAAAGTGCCCACGCATACCTACTAAACAGCTTGCGTTTCAAAATTCTTTGTGAAAAATAAAATTTTATACAAAGTAAAATCAGTGATTTTCAGTGAATTGTGCAACAACAAAGAAATCGCAACCATAGAAGGCAGAAAGCACCAAAATAAACTCAAAGAGATTTAAAAGCATAACAGAAAAAAACCTATAGCTGCATAAAATGCTTGTATAAACTCACCTGTGTACATCTAATCTGTAATTTGCTGGTAAGGGTTTTCAATTTAGCTTTTCAGTTAATCCGTGAGAATCACACTTTCTGGGGGGAAAGCATTTGGGGAGTATTCTCACCTCCAAACATAAACCAAAGAAAGTGTGGGAGTAACAGTAACTTCTCTGTCCTCTAGAGGACAAGCAAATGGGGCTGGAGTCATCAGAGAAATATCTCATCACTTGTTTGCATTGACATCTAAAGCTCCAAGCTTGATGGTTTGTCACTGAGACAAGCGGTCTCAGCGTAATAAAATAGCTGGCAAAGGGAAGAGTGATAACCCAGGGTCATGCAGAGTATTGGGTCAGATCGCATCTGGAGATATCTGCAGACCCAGGGGAAAGTTAATTCAACTGAATAGTCTTTCTCATAGTTTTTTGTTTATTTGTTTGTTGTTGTTTTTTTACTTTGTGGACTGACTGTGTCCACTGGAAATTCACATATTAAAACTCTACCCCTCAATATGATTGTATTAGCAGGTGGGGCCTGTAGGATATAATTAGGATTAGATCAGGTCAGCGTGGGACCCTCATGAGTGGGATTAGTGCCCTGCTACGAATCAGGAGGGAGTTCTCACCAGAATCAACCTTGCTGGCACCCTGATTTCAGATTTCCAGCGTCCACTGCTGTGAGAAAAAAATTCCAGCTGTTTACAAGTCTGTGGTATTCTTGTATAGCAGCCCGAACAGGCTAAGACACTCCCCACCTTTCTTTCTTTTCATGCTTCTTACATTATCCAGACTTCTTGGCTGAATAATTTAATATACAAATATGTGTTGAATTTCAGATCTTCCTGCAACAGAAGTGTTGCTTTTATTTCTTTTTAAAGCTATTTGAAATGAATTCCATTGGCTTAAGTCAATGCGGATTGTATTTAAGACTTGTGGGTTAAGTGTCTCCGATATAAGCATATCGGGTATCTCAGATGATATAGTGAAATCATCTCAGCTACAAAAACTAGACAAAAGTTCATTCTATGTCTTCACTCCTTTATTCTCTCCCAGAATGCATTCAAATTCAGGTAGGCTCGCTATTTAAATATCAAGGATAAATATTTTTTGGGAAGACCAGCTAGTGTGCTGAGCAGAGTTCATAATGTTTTACACTAAAAGAGAAATTTCCACCAATTCAAATATTGAATTTGTTCAAATGAGAAAAAGTAGACATTGTTCTGTATTTATTATTGATATTTCTTATCCCTAAGAAAGTGCTAGTAGTGTGTGTGTGTGTGTGTGTGTGTGTGTGTGTGTGTGTGTGTGGAAATCCCAACATGGAGCAAATTAAGAGAGGAGAATATCAATACTCTTTCAGAGAACTCCGTCCATAGGCGCTCTTTCTATAAGTAGCAGAACAGATCATAATGTATAAATCACAATGATGACTTCCTGCAGATCATCACTTAAAAGCGGGCCTTGTTATCTGCCCTCATGAGCACTTCTGGTTTATTCCTGGAGAAACTCGCATGCCTAGAACTCTTGCATCGCAGCCACTTCCTGTGAGATGAGGCCGATGCAGAAATGCTTCAGCCTCTCCTGTCAGGAAAGAATCAGCACAGGAGCGCTCTCTTTCTTTCTCTCTCTCTCTCTCTCTCCAAGCTATTTCAAGTTGTGTTGACTCCCACCTACACTCTCCACCATCCTTTCCTTATCTGGGACTCAGCCTTCTTCTTGCCTCTTTCTTCTTTAGATTCCATCCCTTTCCTAGCAGGCATGTTCCTGTCCCTACCCTGGCACAGGTCATGCTAATGCATTCATCCGGGATTCTCTGTCGGCCTGAGGACCACAGCTACTTCCCAATACAGTGGGAGGGAGAGGCCAGTAGGAGAGCAAGCGCTGCTCTACACGATGGCCAAGGAGGGCTGCGCTGTTGGGAGCTAGAGGGCCAGTGTGTCCACATCTCTTCCCACTTCAACTTCGTCACTGAATCCGGCTTAAGCCAGTTTTTCTGTTCCGGCTGCAGAGCCCAAAGGACAGGAAATCATTACAGGGAAAACATTTCTAGCAAAGGTCAGTTTAATAGAAAATTACATCAATCACCTTGAAGGGAAAAAAAAGTTTCAATTGATGTCATCATGGGATAGCATCCGTTTTTAGTTTCTGACTTGAGTTTTTAAAAGTTAATCTTAACTTCCCAGACAACAGCATGGTGATTCCCAGAAGGATGGGGGGGGGGGGGTAGGAGAGGGTAAACGGGGATAAATGGTGATGGAAGGAGACGTGATTTTAGGGGTTGAGCACACAATGCAATATACAGATGATGTGCTATAGAACTGTATCCCTGAAACCTGTATCATTTCATCAACCATCACACGGAAATCTGAGAACCCAGCCCCACTGGATCATAGCGAAAAGACAGCCCACCTTTCTCTCCTCTGCCCCATAACACTGAGCCCCCAGAAATGATAGAACTGAGACTTAAATAATGGCTGGGATTTAAATAGACAGAGTTAGGAGGGAAGGGTGATCAGGGTGGAGAGAACAATCTCTGCAAAGGCTCAGAGGCAGGAAAATTAAACAACGGAGATTAATCCCAATTCTTAACAAGCTAAAGAAGATGAAGCAAGAATCAATTACCCGGGCTGATTTATTCTACGGAAGCCTGAGATGCCAGGCAGGGCTGATATTTCCAGTGGTAGGAGGCGATTAGCACAGACATTTGCTTAAACACCCTTTAGGCCAAATTCTCTTTAATCTCAAAATAACAGTTTTATCAATGGTTTAGAAAATATTTTTCAAGATAACACCCCCATTGTTTAAAAAAGTATACTTTGAATCCCTGTGAAACCTGACGAGGAGTCATCTATTTAAATTACAAGTGCTTTTATGGAACAAGGTATCATTTTAATAATAAATTGGCTCCTTAGAGAGAAAAAAATCAAGTTTAAGATAGCTCAGGCAACAATCTTGGCATTAGGACTGTAAACTGAGTTAATTTTTTGAAAATTGCAGCTGTTATTGTATAGTCAGATAAAAAGTAAAGGGTGAAGTGTGTCATTCACATCGAAGCGTATGAGGAAAAGCCCATTTCTCTACATGATTTGTATTTTACCTGAAACAGCTATAACCCCGCACTCCCCAGGTTTTTCGGGTGCATGATAATTCCAAAACATCCTACATGTGAATTTCTTCTGGCACGAGGTGGATACCAAGGGCTGCTAAAAATATATCAAAGTTCTAGAAATAAAACGCTACGTAAACCTGTGTAAACGGATAATGTAGTAAATGGCCTTCCTGTGTGCGCACAGTCTATGATTTTTAGGACCATTTAAGGAATTTTACTTCCTTACATCGCAACACCCTGAAAGCCAAATTCACGGCTGTCCACGATCTGTACGCCAAAATGATGAATCCCCCGCACAAAACAGACGTCCATGAATCCGTGTTAAAGGGACTCTCAGAATCCGAGTGGCAATGCAAACGCACTACAGCCCTCAGAACGCAAGCACCTCTTCCCTTCAGGACACATTCTTACTACCAAGGTGGCTTTTCTGAAATCGCTGCCTGTGTTTGTGAAACTGAGGCCATGTCTCTGAAACTCACCACATCCTAATAGTTAACATCACTTCCTTGCGCCTAATCCTTTCACATCACAGGAGACCTAGTAGCAGAGGAGCACAGAGCGCAGCGCTTGAAATCCAAACGCCTTTATCAGAAGCTCACCTGCGGCCAGGCGGCTGAACTAGGAGCTGGACTCTGAGTATCAATAAATAAGTCCAGATTCTGCCCTAAAAGGCTGAGAGAAGGGTCATCATCATAGAGAATGGATGAGCATAAGGCAATGCGAGGTACTTGTATCTGGATAGAGATGGCTCACAATGCTAGCAGCACACAAACCCTGGGGTCATGGAAGTTGTCATCAAAAAGGGTAGTTGCTCAGTGGTTGAGCATCGACCTATGAACCAGGAGGTCACGGTTGGATTCCGGTCAGGCCACATGCCCGGGTTGCGGGCTCCATGGGGGGGGGGGGGGGGGGACATGTGGGAGGCAGCCGATCAATGATTCTCTCACATCATTGATGTTTCTCTCTCTTCCTTCCTCTCTGAAATCAATATATATATTTTTAAAGCTAATATATTAGCTAGAGTTATTTTTTAAAAAGAGAGAGAACGTTCCGGCTCGACCAGGAGTGGGGGAAGATGTGGTTTTCCTGGGGTGCTAATCTCTCTTTGAAGATTCATAGTCAGACTTCCCTCCCTTCCTCAACCCCAAAGCCCCAGCCCAGTGTTCCTTTCTCCCTCCTGCCCCCACAACATCTCAATAGGGAAATAATTTAAGTTAATCCTGTAAAAGTCCGACCCACAGCCAGGGGAGTCGCTCACACTCCCTGTGAGACCCCTTTCCCGCTTAAGGGTTAGGGAATTGCTTCATAGAGCATTTCCCCCTCGCGATGGGACTCCTGTCCTCGTGAATTTATAGTTGAATGAAATACGCTGAAATGGTTCAAGACAAGCACATTAATATTATGTGCACCCCACCCCCCACCCCCTGGGTTTGGGAGGCTCCTCTTGCAGGCTCAGATTGGGGTTAATTACTGATGATTTGTCCTTTGTAGTCATAATTTTTCTCTGGCAGCTGCACACAGTTATTACGGGCCTTTCCTTTGTCCCGCCTAATTAAATGCCGGAAGGCTCCGCGAGGGTCCGGTGTCTGCGGAGGCAGCGGATGGTTTGCATGGAAATGAAGTGTTCCGCGCGGACCCTCCTCGGCAGACCCTGGCCCCGGCTCTGCAGGCAGCGCTGTGAGCTGCGGCTGCTGCCACTCCGCTGTGATTGAACACAAGCGGACACACGGGTTCGGAATCCGCCTGGCGGTCCTGCACAGGGGACCTTCGGCTGGGGTTTGGGCGTCCTGCGCTTTGTCTGTGGGTCCGTGAGTGCTGAGAACTCATGGCCGTGGCCACCGAGTCACCTGCTCTGGGGAAGCGAAAGGCAGGGCCACTCGGGGGCAGTGATGGGCCCAGCGCAGGGGCTGCGAGTGTGAGGCGTGCAAAGGGGCCCTGTGGAACATGACAGAATCGGGTGTGTGTGTCTGTGTGTGTGTGTGTGTGTGTGTGTGAGAGAGAGAGAGAGAGAGAGAGAGAGAGAGAGAGAGAGAGAGAATGAATCAGGGCTCTGGGAAGGCAGCTGGCACACAAACACACTTCTGAGAGGTCAGCTAGAGAGAAGGGTGTTCAAAACTAAAAGGCAGTAAGAAGCGGGCTGTGGGTGGCATCCAGCGGGCGGTTATGTAATGAATAACTGTGCACGTGCTCAGGGACACTTGCATTATTGGAACAAATAACCAAAGGGCGTGAAGGAACTGCTTTGAAATCTGAAAAATCTGAAAGCCAAGCGCCATGGCAGGCAGACCTATGACATATTCACAGGGGCGGTCGGTGGCTTTCTGACCACTCAGGGATTCCCGAAGCACTTGCTTACCGCTAATTAAAACACTAAAGGAAGCCCGCAATTCCCACTTCCGCTCAGGGGAGGCGCTGTGGCAACAATCAGACCCTGTGTTCCCAGGAACATTGCCCACAGAGGAGGCCCGTGGCTTGCTCCTCTCCCCCAACCCTCTTAGTCCATGGGGACCCTCGCTGAGGGCTGCCTTAGGATGTTGTCTACTGAAAAGCATGTGGTAGGGGAGGTGAAAAGGACATTGACTGTGAGGGAGCACGTGGGTGGGAAGAAGTCCCTCCCCCCAATCCATCTGATCTTCAGTGTGGTTGCTTTAGGGTCTTTGAGAAGTCACATACTGCTTCCTTCAGCCTTGATGCAAAGTTAAACCTAAATCATGGATGATCAACCTATTCAGTATTCATGGGGCAGTTTCTGTGATCCCAGGCACACCAGGCATTTCAAGAGATAAGGAAATACTGTAGATCAGTCCCTGTTATCAAAGAGGTTACAATTGAGGTAGAGAACAGAACTGCATCCAAAATAATGATAAACAATATATAAGGAATCTGATTTAAATAGTACATTTCTTAACAAAACTGTAGGTCTGTATCAATTAAGTAATAGGAATTGCTACAGCCAACAGCACCAAAGGAGGATAAAATCTTCATAAAATCTTCAAAGTGTGGTCCACAGGCCAGCACCGTGGGCATCATTTGGGCACAGACATGAAGGCCAGGCACCAGATCTACCACATCAGAGCCTGGGTTTTAACAACAACCAGGCAACTCGTATGCACAGTGAAGTTTGAGAAAAATTGGACCGAACTCTAAGGTTCAAGAGGGCAGGAATCCCAGCTAGATTCTGGGCTGATCCCCAGCAGCTAGGCTCACAACATTGGTAGGTGACCAGTGAATATTCATAACAGAAGACAATGCAGTCCATTGCCAAGTACCAAGAGTACAGGGGGAAATCAAGATGAAAAGGATGTACCTATTTTTAAAATATTCAGAGAAGCCCCACTATGGGCATGAAAAGATAATATTTAGATGATTGAGAAGAGTCCTCAGTTTGTTTGACAATATCCCCAGAATTCCTGGGGAGTGGATATTTAAAATATCATTTTTAAAAAAAGATGTTTGTATTCATTAATCTCTATTAACTCAAATGGTTTATAGTATTTCTAATATATTAACTAAAATGTTATCTTTGGGTATGCATGTATAAATGGGAAAATTATACATTTATGACTTCAAAGCATGGATTAAAATAGACTCTACAAAATATTTTACTTTCATCTAATTATTCTTTATTGATAAGATTCTATGAGAATGCTTTTATGGTAAACTCTCAAAAGAATATTAAGAAAAAGCATGACATCTCTTACTATGCCCATTATCGATGAAATGAAAAGTTAGAACTTTATAATATAATGTGATCAATCTGGCTTTAAAAATATGTCTGTCTAACTTTTATTATCAGGTTTCTATTACTGGGCATAATTCTGTAGTTTTTTCAATGTTGAAAAATTCCAATACAAAATCAATAAAAAGCACAGAAAACATTATGTAAAGACATCCCGCAGGTCTCTGGGTTGTCTTTTTGAAGTAGGAAGAGGTTGTCCACATCCTTGCTTCTCAACAGGGCAACTTATTTTACTAGCCCTCACAGCTCTCCGAAAATACCCAGGGATAACCCCCCGCCCCCAGTCTTATTAGGTGAGAATTTCTGGGTGTGAGACTTCACCATTTATTAGGTAAAGGTGGTCTAGCTAAATTGTATCAGTCCCTTATATTCTTTTGTAGTTCCACTTTTCACTTACGCACATCATAATTTGTTATCAGTGTTCATGTTTTGCAGGACCCCTATTGGCATAAGTCATACAAATACTTTGGCTGGGAATAAACAAGTCCATTATGATAAACTTCAAAATCAATCTAGGCTTCACTTTTCGTTGACTATTATAGAAAGACAAAGGGGATGGAGAACTTTCAGCCCTTCATTGAAATAGAGCTCTGAGCCCTGTCTCTGGCTCAGCTCTGGAATGCCGATGTAGAGTGGATGAAGGTGGAGGTTGATGATTCTTTGCAAGCACCTTCCCCTCTGTGTCTCTACGTAGCTCACTCCACTTTAGGGACCGACTCTGTAGCCATTTCCTTTGGGGCAGTAGCTTAGCGTGTCCGCATAATTCTTTCATCAAACTAGGAATCAAATTCTTAAGGTCCTAGAAATGATATAAACCAATAGAATATGCCTATGGACATCCCAGTGAGGAATTGGGAAAAGTCTTGTCTGAAAATCAAGGGAAGCAAAATACAGGCAATATAAATGTAAAAGCTGCCGCAGATAACTTGTAGTTAAAGCTAGGGGACTAGAGAGGTCTACTAGAAAGATTGGATTGATGTCAAGTTGGGGGAGGAGATTTAAGCACGGGTTTTCTGCAGGGTTTAGTAATCAAAAGAGAACAAACTAGCAATAAAGATTAAGGAGAGCAAGAAGCAGGGTAGTATAGCATTGTAGATGTCAAGAGAAAGATGTGTTTTCAAGGAGAGGTGCTTGGAGTCCAATAAGCGTAGTGATGAAAACATTCAATTTTGACCAAGTGCAAGTCCTTGGTGACCTCCACAGGAACGCTGTCGGTGAACTGCCAGGGCAGGGGCCCTGAGAGAGGAGTGGAGAGGACAAGCCGAGGGAGGATGGAGTTGGCAACTCCAGATAACACTTTTCTGAAGTTTAGTGATCAGGCGTAGCAGAGAAATGAGGAGGAGAAGAACCAATGAGCTCAAGGCAGATTTGTGCCTGTGGTTTGTTGTAATGATTGGATTCATTTGTAAGACTGGTGAAAGGGTTTTCTGCTCCAGATTTGGGTTAAGGCGCCTCTATCCACTCCATCTCTCAAAACAGGAATATGGGGAGTTTTCTACACGCCTTTGTTTCCCTCGCTCAACATTCCATCGATTACTGCAAGCAGATTTAACTCCTGTTGCTTGAATCTATCCCCTCCTCTCATCTCTATTGCCATGGATTTCGCTCACTTACTTAGATAACTCTCTTCTCCAATCTTATAGTCCTTTAAATCCTTTCTTTATATTGCAAGGAGATACGTTTGCAGAAGCTCTGGATTCAGGGTAATGAGACAAAACTTTCTGGAGCTCATACAAAAATTTAAAGGGCTCTAAGCATAAAATTGACATCATCCAAAGATTGTCTTAATGAGCTATGAAAGCTAACTACTCATATGCAATGACATAAAAGTATGAAAATCATATATTGCTATAATTGATACTCTGGTTTATTTCCCAAAATTTTATTTTGTCTCTCACTTTAAATGATTAGTGAGATGAAGAAACTAGACAATATTTTTTTATCTAACTTAATGTAAAATGATAATGTCTTTTTAGAAGTATTATTAATAGAATTGAAGTGAAAGGCATGAGTATCAATGTATTTATCATCTATTTATAGGTGATATAAATTTTTGCTCTTTATGGCATATATCTCACGTACCAGATGAATAATATACTCATCTGTTCAACCTGCATTCAGAAGTATGGTGATCTGACAATGCCTGAGGCATCAGGTGGCCACATACCTTCTTTCTTGGGGAGAGTCCCAGTTCTATCGGATATAAATGAAGTGACACCTGCTAATAGATTTTTAACATCCCCTTTCAGCCTCAGAAGTGTCTATGTTTGAATGATAAATTGTGTGGTCACTGTTTATGCATCTCTATCACAAACTACAATATGTGCTTTTAGAAAATGTATATGTTAGACCAGCGGTCACCAACCTTTCAGACCTCATGGGCGACCAGTGGTCCGCGGACCACCAGTTGGCACCCACTGCGTTAGACTGTATAACATTAAGAATGTCCAGTACGTGTAATTCTGTGTGTGTGTGTGTTTTCTTGGCCTGCATAAGATTCAGCAGGGAGCTCAAGATTCCCAACAAGATAGAAGATCAGAGACCGAGGTACAGCATTCTTAATACCTTTTAAAATGCTTATGAACATTAAGTGAAGTAAATTTCTTAAATGTGTAGACACAATTGTACTTTCCTCATGTGGTTTATCAGGATAAATGAAAACGATTCCATAAACTACGCAATGCAGGATTTGGCAGAGCCTAACTGATTAGTAAATATCAGCTGTTAAAATTCTTACTGTTATTTTGTGTTGTTGTTATTATTAATGTTGAGTTTCAGTTCTAGTACCCCTCTGGGTAGGTTCAACCATCCTGGGGCAGGGTTTGGCCAGCAAGACCACACCCAGAATTAGGGAGCTCAGGTGGCTTTGATCTTAGGCAGGAACACAGGCCACAAAACAGATTCTAACATGGACAGGTATAAAACTAGACCAGCCTGACCAGATCTAGCAAGGGATGCACTATGCCTGAAATACCCATGAGTTCTCAAGTAGGAATTCCTGTATTTATACGTTTATATAATACTACCCAAAGTCCTGTTTATTTCCATGCCCAAAGCGGGTTTGCTCATGCAGATGTCATATTACAGAGACATTACAGTATGGGGTGGCACAAGGGGTCCTACATTATCTTATTTAGATATTATTCCTGCCTCTGAGGTTGTGATAACTAAAGGCAATGTTTCCTAGTAAGTGCTTTAAAAAAAAAGCAACAGTAACTGTTATTGTTTTCTAATTGAATAAGCTGTATTGGGAGAGGTGAACAGAGACATACAAGAAAAAAATAAAGGGAAATATATTCATTCAAAACAGTGGCCAGTTTGTATTTTAGGAGAATAAATGAATTTTGGGGTTAAGGGAAGGACTCAAAAATATTTCTAAACATCTAAGAATTTTACCTGGAAGTTAAAAGCATTCGGGCAGAGAATCCTAAATTATTAAAAATATATACTTGCAACATCAATGTGTAAATGCCGAGGAAGGAAACAACTTCCAGCATACCAGAGATGTTTGGAAAGAATTTAAAGCAATGGGTGAAAGCATAGCAGGATTGTGTTTTTGCTCCATGAGAGTGAACTTGAGATGTATGTCTATTATGTGAACCTGCTTGGCCGTGGAAGAGCAAGAGTTAGGGGGCTTTGTCATGACAATCAAAAGAAAAATATAGCCCTAGCTGGTGTGACTCATTGGATAGAGCATTGGCCTGCAGACTGAAGGGTCCTAGGTTCGATTTCGGTCAGGGGACATGCTGGGGTTGCGGGCTTGATCCTCAGTGGAGACCATGTAGGAGGCAGCCAGTCAATGATTCTCTCTCATCATTGATGTTTCTATCTCTCGCTCCCCCCCCTTCCTCTCTGAAATCAATAAAATCAGCCAATCAATCAATCAATCAAAAGAAAAATATAGGCTCCTAGAAAAAAGAACATCAGGGTAAGAATCTGTGTTACTGTTGTATGCAGGGTAATTTGCATATAGTGAGAGCTATTGGAAGGTAATAATTAAACCAAGTCCTGATGAAAAAAAGCAGCAGTTAGGACACAATGGGGACAGGGTGCAGTGTTACTGATTTAGCCTTCTTGTTTGCTCTTTGAAAGAGAGAAAAAAGCCGATCATGTTATTTTCAGATAATCCTAAATTGGGACATGTTAATAACCTCAACGGGGAGAAAAAAACACAGCAGTGATTCTACATAATAAGCACACAAACCAACATATTAATTAGATTCAGTATGGAAATCCATCTACAAGACATTAATTTGCATAATTATGCAGCGCAAATGAAACGATGAGTTGACACAATAGATTGTTCCTGTTTTCTTTCCCTCCCTCCATGCCACCCAATACATCGATCTTCACACTAAATAACACAGTCATTTCCCTTAAATTGGGGAAGACATATAGGTTTTTGCTGCATGTAGGATGATGAAAAGAAATGTGTTCTGACTTTTGACACCAATATTGTAGCTACTGACCCAGGCTCATCCACTCACAGCCAAGCGGACAGGCCTTATGGGAAAACGTTGCTGGGTTGTTGTTGTTTGTTTGGTTGGTTGGTTTTTGTCCAGAACCAGCCATGAGATTAGGACATTGAGGACCAGAGATGGAATGCTGCAAAGATAAAGGACAACAGGGAACTGGGAGGAATCAATGAATGGTGTTTGTAAGCCTCCCAGCCTGTGGTATGGAGGCCTGCATGGGCTAAGACGAAAACAGAGTGGGAAGAATAGTCACTGCTCCTACAGAAATGGACATCCCCAGTGTGGCTGCAGAGGGACGTTCTGTGGTGATGATTCTTTGGGGCCATTTGTGATATTGGCAACATGGAACCTATGAACGAGACCCCTCTTGTCCCTTCTGGGTTATTCCCGTCTTAAATATTGGGAAGACAAGTTCATGCTTCCAATGCTAATGGATTTTGAGAGTCTCATTTGATTGGGGGTATAAATAGGGTATGTGAAGACTGGTGGGTTACCCAATGATAATACGTGGGAAACTAATTAGGAGTATAAATTGTTGACTAAAAATAGCTGCTTGAAAGAGATCCAGTCCCACCGTGAGTGGGGCGGAGAGAAGCATCCCTCCTGGGAATAAAGGACTTGCTGGGATGAATTACAAGTAATAAAAAGAAGAAAGCCACATTCTTAACTGATGGATGGGAGTCCCTGAGGGAAAAGCACTCATTTGTACTGTTCTTTTGTGGGAGGCTGATTTCTCAAATGTTAATCTTATTGTGTGAGCTACTCCTTTTCTGCTCTCAGATTTGTCTGCACAGATTGTCATGCAATTCTTCCAGTTATTTTAACTCAATTTTACTAAAAGCTCTAGTATTTAACCATTTCTTTACCTCCTTTCATTGATACATCATTTCTATTAGATGCTATTAAGAAACTGTACAAATATACATTAACCTGAGTAACAGTGAGAATGTATCCTCCCCTGACCACTGCCGTTCACACCACAATGGCTGCCCCCATCCTGGTGACAAATACTGTCTTCCCACCTTATTTCTTCACCAGAGGCCCAGTGCATGAAAATTCATGCTCTTGGGGAGGGGGGTAGAGGGGGGAGGTCCCTCAGCCCAGCCTGTGCTCCCTCACAGTCCAGGACCCCTCAGGGGATGTCCACCTGCCGGCTTAGGCCTGCTCCCTGGGGGATCGGGCCTAAGTCGCAGTCGGACATCCTTAGTGCTGCCAAGGAGGCTATGCTTGCAGCCGTCAGACCAGCTTGTGGCCAAGTGGAGCTCCTCCTGTGGGAGCACACTGACCACCAGGGGGCAGCTCCTGCATTGAGCATCTGCCCCCTGGTGGTCAGTGTGCGTCATAGCGACTGGTCGTTCCTGGTCGTTCCTCCGTTAGGATCAATTTGCATATTACCCTTTTATTATATAGGATAATACCTACTGCCTTCTGACACACTGTGTGTGGGGGAGGGGAAGGCTATGCATAATTCTAAGGTGACTGTCAGTGAATCACATCCAACTATAGAGCCACACTCATGAATCCAGATGGGACCTGTGACTGGACAATATAGTCGGGCAAAGGGGAAGGGAGATCACTCCTTAATTAGGCTATTGTATATGAAACTCTCTCTTAGCTTGCTAGAGCAAGATATTCTCTTGGTGGCCTTGAATAAAGAAGTGACGCTGTGTGAAAGGATTGCATGACAAGGAAGCATGGGGACCTCCGAGAGAAAAGAATCGCATCTGCTGACATCCAGGAAGGAAATTGGGACTTCAGTCCTACAGCCTCAAGCAACCATATTCCACCTGCAGCCCATGATCTGGATCAGCTCTGTACTCCCCAGTACCCAGTCCAGTTCTCCACTCACCACAAGTGTTGAATGTGACCAGTTATGGGGCCTGTTTGAAGTGCTTCTCTCTAGGAGGGCTAGAGAAACCAGGCCAGATGTAAGAATATTTAGGAGTAAAAAATCACAGAATTTAGGAACGATTGGGTGTTGCGGGTAAGAGAGAAGGAGGGCGACTTGCAGATATCTGACTGAGGCGACTGGTGGTTTCACGAGTGAGTTCCCCTCACTGTGGGCCAGATGCCTGCATCCTGGGGTTAAAAGAGCAGATGTTGCATTTTGGCCTCGTTCATTAGCTGACTATCTAAGGGGGGTGGTGATTCTCTTTATGCTGAAAGCAGTGTTGTTGCTTGATCTGCCCCAGGGACACTCACACAGCCAATTTTAGTTCCTTCGGGCAGCATTGGCCTTGCTCCTAGCGATAGCTTGATGTATATCAACATGCCTAAAGCCTCATTACTGTCACCCAGGGTGGACTGTCAACTGGAATAAGCATCCTAGCAAGTCTTCTCCCTCCTCCCCTCACTGTCAGGTTCCTCAAACAAGGCATATGTTTCTGTCATTGCCAAATTACCGGCACACACCCTAGAATGTACATTCTCATTAATTACAGGGCTGTGTCAGAAACACCTTGACATTGGAGCTGCGGAAGGTGCCCATGATGCATGTGCTAATAGCACACCTTGTGTCTGTCCCCAAGGCCTGGCTACAAAATGCCACGCATCTGTCATCAGGAAGCGAAATCATTACAGAATATGGGTGACTTTTGACAAGTGCCTACATGGGAAGAACTTTCAATGAATAGAAAATCAGGGTAGCATAGTTTGGGGAGGGTGATACTTACAATTAAATATCAATGTTTAATATGTATTGATAAGTACAGAGAAGTTGCTGACTCTGTATGAGGCTGGAACCCTTATCCCATAACTCTTCTCAGTATATCCTATTAATTACTTACCCCTGGAGAGTCCGAGCCAACTATTTAAGTAAAAGGCATGTCAGGGGGACAGAAAGTCAACAAGCTAGGAACCAGTATATATTTTGCAAAATCAAGATGTGGCAAGAGGAAGGTTGGATTTGGCGAATAAAACTTGAAGACAGTGATCAGTTGGGGGATCGTTTCTGGTAAGAAAGGATGAAAACTTGAACCAGACCAGTGATGCTAGAGATTCGTTTGGATGTCACGAAAGGTAATACAGTTTATTGATTTGTCAGAATGCACAGGGCTCATTCCCCAACTTAACATCATCTCCAATTGTTCCTCTTTCTAAATTCACCTCAATATCACAGCCTTACCTTTGCTACACTAAATGTCCCATCCTCAGAATCATCTCTACCCCTTTCATTCTGTTTTGTCTCATAGGATTAAACTTATGCTACTTCCACTAATTCATTTTAAAATCCCATCTAATGAATATATATTGAGCATCTACTGTATGCCATGCTTGTTCCCCCAAGCCCTCGATAGTCTAGTGCAGTGGTCGGCAAACTGTGGCCCCTTGAGTGTGGCTCTTCCACAAAATACCACATGCGGGCGCGCACGTACAGTGCGATTGGAACTTCGTGGCCACACTCAAGGGGCCAAAGAGCCGCATGTGGCTCACGAGCCACAGTTTGCCGATCACTGGTCTAGTGATACAACCACTCGTGTTGTATTTCTACTACAACATGAATTAGAAATCTGAAAATTACTTGGTAATGTAATTCATACATTCACTGTGCACCTACCATGTTTCAGGCAATGTTCCAAGGTCTGGGAGCATAGTAATCGACATCATCTAAAGGACCCACCAGCAGGCGACTTCCAATCTCAATAGGAGGAGCACAGTCAATAAACAAAACAAATAAAGTATTTGCCATGCCAGATGCCTCTGAGAATTGTGGAGAACAATAAAGTAGGGAAGTGGAGAGGAAGTAGATTAAGAGTGTGGACTTGGGGGCATGAAATTTTAAACTAGATTGTCAGGGAAGATCTTACTGCCAAGCTATCCTGATGATGATTCTCTCTCATCATCAGTCAATCAATCAGTCTCTCTCTCTCTAAAATCAATAATAAAAATATATATAAGATAGGTGATTCAGTGAAATCACCAAGAGAATGCCAGTTTGTAAGCTTGGAGAGAGAGAAAGCTATTGGGAGTAGGGGGAATGTTTTTCTCACAACCCTGCAAATAATGGAAAAATTACTTTGATTTTACTCTTCGAAATGTATCTAGTTAATGCTCACACACACACACCTCCTCCTTCACTTTGTTCTCCCACCTTCCTTACCTGTTGCTTGGAGTAACCTCCTAACTCAGCCTTTTAACTCAGGTCTATATCCCTCATGTCTGCCTTCCGCACGCCTGAAATAAAGAGACTGTTGAGTCATTCTCCAGTTTAAAGGCTCCCAATAGCTTCATTCCAACCTAGAGAGCAAAGTTCGAATGTAGTATTATTGTCTATGAAGGTTCCATAACCTGCCCCTTCCCTTTCTCTTCAGCCTCATATCTCATATTCACTCTATCTTCGATTTTATGATCCCACAGTAATGAACTCCCAGTGGTCCTCTCCTGACCTCTGTTTCTTACTCAACTCCTTCTGGTCTCCTTTTTGGAGAGAAATGCTCCACTTTTGACAGACTCTTACCCAGTGTATAAAGCAGAGCTCAGTTGTTGCCCCCTCTGGATTTGGGGAAGACCTTGCATATCTGTGCCCTGATAACACCCTGTGCTCCTCGCTATCATAAGATTCAACACCGGTTACTGGAATGATCTGTTTCTACGTCTCCCCAGTGCACCATGGTTCTCCGAGGTCAGTGACTGTACTCTCTACCTCTTTCCATCTGCAGGGCTGAGCCTACTCCAACCTGCAGTGGCCACTCCACTGCAATAGAAATAACAGAAGGAGACTGTGGTTTCCCAGCACATACAGGAACTGTCCTCATGGCTCTGCTCACACCACTTCCGGGCCTTTCTTATGCCCTGAATTGTCCTAACCCCTCTCATCCTCCAGGCCCGATTTACATGCCATTTGCTCTGCATGGCAAGTGTGTCCGCACCTAGACAATCTCATCTTTTCTTCAGATAGAAGCCCTTGCCACTACTTGTAGATCTCCAAGGTAGCACTTTGCACAGTCACACTCATTGCTCTTTGGCTCTTTTGAGTAAGTTTATGGACAGAGAGAGGGTGTAATTCACTTGTCACACATCACCTTGAGTCTCGTGTGCTGTTTAGCATGTAGTAAACATTCAGTAAGTTCTTGGTGAATAAATCTCTTAATTAATTACCATATTGATTGACCAAGAGCTCCTAAAATAGATACCATCATATAAAGAGTTTGATTACAAATAAAACAATGTCATTAGAAGTATATATGTATACAAATTATTTTTTAAATGATTAAATCTGGAATGAGTTTTGAAATTAATCTATTTTTGTGGGTGAAGAAACTAATGCCAAGAGAGTTAAAATTAGTTCTTGAGCCAGAAAGAAGATTTCAAGTATCTTGGCCATGGCCCAGCCTCCTGCTTGGCCCACTCAACATCCTGTTGTTTTGCTTCTCCCCAATTATTCCACATCTTTCTGTTCACCCCATCCTCTCCACTGGGCAACACTTGCATGGGGGTTTGATATGGTATATATTTCCAACAAATATTTTAAAATCAAAAATTAAGTATTCTTATTCTAGATGCCATCTTGTAAATACTATAACCGTTACTTTAACATATTTTATCTTGTCAAAAGAAAGAATTATATAGAAATCTCCTTAATGTCCTCTTTAATGATATTCTGATGGCTAGGGACTCGATTTAATCAGATGGAGTATTATAAATATTAAAAGACTGGAGCTCTGCCCCCAATTCCCCAAAATTGATAGATTGACTCAGCTTTATAACCAAAGGCAGAAAAGTATTTCCATACAGCCAGCCTTCCCACCTTTAAAGACTGCTTTCCCCATTGCTCTGAAACACAGGCTGGCCACGTGAATTCTGCACTATTTTTCCAGGTTGCTTCATCACTGTTATTCTCAAGGATATCACAGAGTGATAAATGTTATAATAAATGTGAAAACAGGGTGTAATGGGGACAGGCAGGTGATGTTCCCAGCTCAGACCGTCAAAGAGACATTGAGGGGAAAACAGAAGTTAGCCAGGCAAAGAATAGCTGAGGGATATTTTAGAAAGAGGAAGAATTACATGAAAAAGAATACCAAGTTGGTATTTCATGGGAGAGAAGGTAAGAAATATTGACTAGGTTTAGCTTTTGGAGGGGTACTGTGAGATCGACTAAGCCTGGACTACCTGGAGCATTAGAATTAGTCAAGGAAGGATTCAAAGAGAGGAGAGAAAAGAAAAACAATTGCATTTTAGAAAAAGAACACTGGAAGCAATGTGAGGAATAGATTCAATCAAATGAAGACCAAAGACTTAACTTAGTTTAGAAGGAACTAGAAAGCATTCCTTCCCCAGAGAGAAATGACAAGTGATTAAATTAAGACTGTGGCTATGAAAATAGAGACTGAATGGACCCCAGAGTAGTCAACTAGATTGTTGACCAACAAGATGGGGGAGGTAAATAGAGAGTAAGAAAAAGTCATTGACTGGAAAACTCCATGGGTGATGCCACTCTTCACAGAGGAATGGGCTTAAGGAACCATAAGGCATTGGAGTTTTTCTCTTTTGGGGGGGTGGGGGGGGCGTGGTAGTGAAAATGATGAGTTTAAGGACAGCATGGATTGTGAAATAATAAAACTAATAATATAGACTAATAGGTACTACTCTAATCTTTTTAATCTTGATCTCATTTTCTCCTCACAAAAACCTCTGTGAGGTAATTATTATTGTTGTTTTTATTATTACTCCGTGTTACAAGTAAGGAAATGTAAAGACACTGAGTAATCGTTTCAAGGTTACCCAGGTAGTTAAATTCCATGCCCAGTAGACTGTTGGGTATACATGAGTAAAGCTCAGAAGAGAGTGCTCACGTGGAGATTTAAGTGTAGAACTTGCTAACATTGTGGTCGCAGTCATGAAAGTAGACATGTCCACAAGTTGTCATGTGTAGAATGAGAGAGAAGACCAGAGGCCAACCTCTGGGGTAGACCAATCTCCCAGGAACAGGTTCAGGAAGCAAAACATGGAAAGGCAAGATGTCTATTTAGAAGCACTATTAACAGCCTTGGAAGAAACTGTAGGTGTACAGGTACCGCTGAGATTAGATGGCATATGTGGGTAGAGAAGTCATGTGTTTGTGGTGTTTCTATTTTAGCAGACTTGATTATTTTAGAGCAGTTTTATGTTCATAGCAAAAATGAATGGAAAGGCCTGGCCAGGTAGTTCAGTTGGTTAGAGCATCATCCTGATATTCGAAGGCTATGCGTTCAATCCTTGGTCAGGGCACATACAAGAACCAACCAATGAATGCATAAATAAATGGAACAATGAATCAATGTTTCTCTCTGTCTCTCAAATCAATAAAAAATAAGTTTAAAAAAATGAGTGGAAGGGCCCACACTGGAGTCTTAACATGTTTCATCTTTTTTTTTCTAGCATCATTCCACAATTATGACTGGATAATATTTTGCAAATAAAGGGAAATAAAGAACACAAAGGGCAAGGAATATAATTTCTAAATTGAAATTCTTAGAAAGAAAATTCAGTGTTCAAGTCTCGAGAGCAGTAGGGCTTGATTAGTTTTTCTTTATCTCCTTGTTTGTTTGTTTGTTTGTTTGTTTGTTTGTTAATGAACTGGAAGCTATCAGTAGGTTGCTGAAGTGGAATGTTTAAAAAGTTCAAGGGAATTTAAGGGTTTAAGGAACTGAGAGGCCAGGGCAATGGGAAAGTTACTGGTATAATTTTTGGAGTCATAAAAAATAAACACATAGAAGATGTATACCGGGTGGGGCAAAAGTAGGTTTACAGTTGTTCATGTGGAAAATAACACAAGAATTAATGACTAATAATACATGAACAACTGTGTTTCACACAGTCACAACTGTAAACCTACTTTTGCCCCACCCTGTATGTCTGCATCCAAGAGCTTTAAGGAGGTTCAAGTATAGTTCCTAAAGGAGGGTTGAAAACAGAAAGACTGGGGTAGGTTGTGAAGCAAAGAATTCAGAGTGAGAGCAGGTCACTAAACAAAACAAAAACCCTTGCAAGGAAGCAGGAAGAATACCAGCTACTCCTTGCATTCAGTTCTGAGGTAGCACCTCTACCTCTGATCGGAGGGTTTTCATGGAAAACATGTCAGCTGACTTGTCATAGGTTAATAAAGACCGTGATGGCTGAAGTTGTATGCGGACAATTGCTGTTGCTGTCTCATTAGCTGGTTTTCTGAACTGTTTATTTGTAAGTTTCCTAGGTGAGTTTTAATGAATTTTTGTATTCCACATTCAGTGCTGATGAGAAAGCTATATGATGATAAAGATGCTGACACTCATTCTGCTTATCATTGTTTCCCTTCAAACCCCAAATTGCATATAAACAGTAAAACTAATCAACCGAAGCAGAAACACGGTATCAATTAGGCTGGTGCCTGGGAACTGAAAAAGGAGCAAACAAAATTAATTCCAATCAGTTTGGTCATAAAAAATCAACAATGTGTAATAACTCGAGATGATTATGCCAGAAAGTAGCTGTGATTCGGCAAATAATTTTTATATATGTCTAGAAACCATCAAAATAGTCTTCATATCTGTATCTTGTTATTATTTTAAAATTATGTTTAGAATCACCATCAAGGTAGTTGAGACTCTATGAGACAGGAAATTGAGCTTTTCAAACATACATCTATTTCTCCTTGGTGGCTGCAATCACATGTTGAAGATATTTCAAAAGTTTAAAAAAAATAACAATAAACATTTATTGAGCATTTATTTTGGACTTTATGTATTTTACGTCCCTTTTAAAAATCATTATAGTGTCATCACAGCACTGTTGCAAAGGACCTCCAGGTATCCCAGTGATGGAAGGTTCTCCAAATTGCCTTCAAAAGTACCCTACGGGGAGAATAGGGGACATCTATAATGCTGTCAGCAATAAAAAGTGCACTTTTAAAAAGTGCCTTTGCCCGGCCGCTGTGGCTCAGTGATTGAGCGTCAATCTATGAACCAGAAGGTCAGGGTTTGATTCCCAGCCAGGGCACATTCTGGGGTTGTGGGCTCAATCCCCAGTGTGGGGTGTGCAGGAGGCAGTCAATCAATGATTCTCGCTCATCACTGATGTTTCTATCTCTCTCTCCCTTCCTCTCTGAAATCAATATTTATTTATTTATTTATTTATTTATTTATTTATTTATGTATGTATGTATGTATGTATGTATGTATGTATTTATTTATTTATTTATTTATTTTAAAACTAGAGGCTCAATGCACTAAATTCATGTAAGAGTAGGCCTTCCTTCCCCCAGCTGCCAACACTGGCTTCCCTCTGGCACCTGGGACCCGGGCTTCCCTTGCAGCCCCAGCTTCGTCCAGAAGGATGTCCGGTCTAATTAGCATATTACACTTTTATTATTATAGATAAATAATGCCCTATGGGGAAAGAGTAGATTCCCATGCTTAGCAAGCCCAGTGAGTACCAACCTTTGATCAGTTGGATAGAACTGTCACCTAAGATTCATATGGGTTACACATCACCTGGGAGGTGGGAGAGGAGAAACAGAGGCATGGATTCCAGGCAGAGAAATGAGGGAGGAAGTGGCCTTGCCTTGGTCCATCTGGCCAGCAACCTTGCAACAGGACCTTCGGGGAAATGGGAAAGTTCTATTATTTCCTGGAACTGAGCATATTCATTACCAAACTGATATATCTCATCAGAATTTATTAAGAATGTCCAGAAAATGTATTGTGATTTTTCTTAAATTGCATCCCATGGATATAAGGGTGCCAACAAAGTGGGGTTGCAGAGGCATGAAAAAGAAAGGCTATAGCTGGTTTCTGATTTTAACCCACGTGTCTCTTTAGTCCAACATTACATGTATATCTATGTGATAACTCATTACTGAGCCTAGCAGTCAAGGCCTATACAAATGACCATGCTGGCCGCTCCTGCCTCAGGCTGTCCCAGACTGCTCTCTCCTCGAGCTTTAGGTGTATGGACACGTCCTAGATGTCGAGAAATTCTGTGTCCATTCAGTGTGCCAGTGGTTGTTCTAATGGATGTTTCCATATCACATTGCTCACATGTACTCTTCAAAGAGTGACCAACATGGCTCTGGTACAAGTAGAAAATCAACTCCTGGGAAAAGATGTTATATAACTCATTAATTAATGACAGAACCAGTAAGACATCAATACCATCTGAAAGGAAACAGCTAGGAAAGGAAATAAATATATATAAATAGATATAGACCTAGAGATAGAGATAGAGAGATAGAGATAGATAGATTGAGCATTGATCCAGGAACCAAGAGGTCACCAGTTTGATTCCTGGCCAGGACACATGCCTGCATTGCGGGCTTGATCCCCAGTAGGGGGTGCAGGAGGCAACTGATCCATGATGTACCTGTTTCTATCTCTTTCCCTCTCCCTTTCTCTCTCTCTAAAAAAACAAAAACAAAAACAAACAAAAAAAAACAACAACACCATATTTTTTAAAAATGGGCATTGGGCCTACACACACACACTCTTTAGTAAGGAAAGCTGAAATGGATAAGCATGTATTCAAGATCAGTTCATATCCCATATCCCATAAGGCAATACCATGCAACATGTAGAGTCATCACATTTGTACCGGGTAGAAGTCGATTGTGCCTTTACTAAACACAAATACTTTTATTTTTATGAATAGGAATCATTTGTGTGACTCAGTTTTCCGGAAGTTGTTAACCCCTTCATGGTGCAGATAGCCTGACCAATAAGAAACCAGCCACAGGTCCCAGCCCTGGCCCACTGTGTGCCACTCAGCGTCCCTTGGAAGGACAACACACCATCTCTTTTGCCCATTGACGTGTCTTGGGCAATTTTTCCAAAACCGTTCACGTCCTGGTAAAAACTCATCTTCCAAAACTCAGCCCAGTGGCCACGTCCTCTGTGAAAATGTTTTGAATGCCTCCAGGAAAACCCTTGGCTCCCTTCTGTTTTCTGTGATTCGCTGCTGTCATATCACCTGCTTCACTCGGTGGAGAGGGTAGTCAGTGACGGTGTCCGTAGCTCTCCCCAGCGACCAGCAATATTCCTGGCCTGGCGAACCATCATCAGGTTGCTCTGTAACTGGAAAGTCCTGGTTCGAAGCCTGGCTCCAGCATTTTGTAGCTGCATAACTGCGGGCAAGTTATCTACTAATTGGATGGAGTTTTACTGAGCTCCTCTTTTAAATGAGAATAATGTCTACCACCGGGTTTTATTGTGAGGAGTAAATGAGGTGAAATATATAAAACATTTATTATAATTAGACTCTCGATAAATAATACAGCAATGGTAATAAAGATACCAAGAACATAGTAAATTGTAGAAGGCAGTGGAATTTAGATAAACAAGGTTAAACATGTGGGCACTGAGAATTTCCCGGACTGTATCTTATGGATGACTTGGTATATTTCACTAGACCTTCGGAAGATCCTTAAATCAGCGTCAAAATGTCAGTTTCAAGTCTTACTGAAAGCAGACGGTGAAAAAGGACTAAGCATTTACTTTATTAAATTATGTTCATTGCTGTATCGAATTATGTTAATTAGTGTAATTAGGTAATTCACAAAGCAATTCAAGTTTCTTAAAAAATTTAGCTCTGAGAATATTTTCTGCATGTTTCTTTGCTTGTTCTTTTAGTTTACAAACTACACAAAATAAATTTCCTGAAATCATATAATTTTCAGACACTCCTACTCAGATATTATTAACATTTTGAAAGAAAAAAGACTCATTAAAAATTTAATAGTTATCTTTAGGAAAGCATAGCATATTTCAGTAAGAACTCTTTATTGTAATGATTTATTTAAAAGAAAAATCCTAGGCATAAGGAATAATGCAGAAGTTAGAGAAGTTCGTGGTTTTCAGTGGGCTACTTACACTCATCTGAGAGTTACTGCATAAAGAAATACACCCCCATTGGCTGCAAAAAACCTGCTCCATTAACTTTCTTCCTCATTTTGGAGGGAAAATAAATAACAAATTAATTGCTTTACAGACAAACAAAATGGAAGCCTGAAACATGAGAAAAACACGTGAGTGTGGCCGCTGTTGCTCAGTGATTGAGGGTCAGCCCAGGAACCAAGAGGTCACTGGTTCGATTCCAGGTCATGTGCCCGGGCTCCGGGCTCCAGGCTAAATCCCCAGTAGGGGGCATGCAGGAGGCAGCCAATTGATGTATCTCATCAATGTTTTTATCTTTCTATCCTCCCTTCCTCTCTCTCTAAAATCAAGAAAACAAAGTATTTTTTTAAAAGAACTTGAATTCTTCATGAAGGTTTATCTTCAACCCCGCACAAGAACCACCATCAAAATAAGTGAAAATAATATGTCCATATGTTCTCAAGAGAGGTGTACCACCTCCACATGATAGTTCAGTTCCGGAAAATATTTTTCTAAGTTGGAGTTTTATAAATGGAATCATATTTGAAAAATCACTGGAAAGACCAGTGACCCAAAGCTATTCATCATTCAGGCTGTTTTTGTAACGCAACCATCCAATGGCTTTGTCCTTTTTTCTTATTTATGAACTTGTATTTTCATAGAACGGAGCCAGCAGTTACCTAACAGGTAATTTGTTCTGAATATCCTACGTTCTGCTACCAGATTCAGAATGCCTGGAAATGACCATGAGTTGTATTATCATGAACAGTAAATACCCACGGAGTGCCTGCGTGTGCCAGACAGTGGACCAAAGTGCTTCGTATGGGTTAGCCATGTGATCCTCACGATACACAAAGAGGTGCATCCTTTTATTGAAAAGGTATCCTGTTGGATGTGGGGTGTTACTAACCTTGGCAGGAAAGGAAACAGAGATGAGGTCATTTGCCCGAATGAAAGGGTGGAGGTGGGATCAGATAGTCAGCGACAGGCTGAGTGCTTGGCAGTCCACCATCCAGCATGCCCTACCATAAAGAGCCGATGGCTCAGTCACTTTAAAACATGAAACAAAACATGGCAAGAAGAGAATTTGTTCATTAAATATCCAACATGAAATCCCTCATTTTCCGTGGCCCAGGTTAATAGGTTTAAGAAAAAAGAACTATGTATTTCTCCTATCATCTTAAGAGAGATTTTAAATGCCCTTCTCTGGGAGTATGGAGGAAGTAGTGCTTACTTTATTTTTAGTTTTTCATTAAAGGATTCGGGTTGCTCTGACTCTGAATTTGCATAAATAGGAAGTGCATTTAGAAAAATGTTAAATCTATTCAATTCACCTACCACTGGTGGGTCCAATTTTCAGATATAATGAAACATTCGGAGAGCAAATAATGAGATGGATGGGGTGCTCGCTCAGATAAAATCAACCAGCTTCATAAAGGGGTCGGCTTGGTGGAGCTGTAGGACGCCTCCTCGGGATGGCCACGCTTCCATCCCAATCCCATTGTTTTCTCTCCGCACAAATGCTGCATAATTATACAGGATCTATTCAAAGGAATACATTAGACAGCCTAAAATAATGACTAATTAGCATAATGATCATCTCAGTATCTTTCAACTAATAACCAAGAAATTTTGCTGAAACCTAAAAGGGTTGCAAGAACGAGGTCAAAGACTGGAAGGGGTGGGGGCGGGGAAGGAGCTGTCCGTTTACATGCCGGTCTTCCCAGCTATTTATGTTCTCGTTTTACTAGCCCTTCCGTGAAAAAGCGAGCAGGAGGCATATGACTGTGTCAGCATTGCTTTGGCAACAGGACTTTCATCTAGAGAAGATGAAACAGTGGGACATGGTCCAGGGATGGGATGCGGTGATGGGAGGGATCCATGTGTCTTGCAGAAGATCAGCAAAGCCTCATCTTCCAGAACCCAAACTTAAGGTGTCTTTTTAGGACTTTAAGTTGAAAAGACTCACGTCGGGGCCCTAAGCGTATGGGTTATAATCTTTGACATTTTCAAACTTTGCGAAAACGGTAAAAAGAAAAATGAGGCTCGTGAGAGGACCCATTCTTAGAATGGAGCCCAGCCAGTGTGGCTCAGTGTTTGAGCGTCAACCTGTGAACCAGGAGGTCACGGTTCGATTCCTGGTCAGGGCACATGCCCGGGTTGTGGGCTCCATCCCCAGGGGAAGTGTGCAGGAGGCAGCTGATCCATGATTCTTTCTCATCATTGATGTTTCTCTCTCCCTCTCCTTTCCTCTCTGAAATCAATAAAAATCTATTTTTTAAAAAAATAGAATGGGCCAAAACCGGTTTGGCTCAGTGGATAGAGTGTCGGCCTGCGGACTGAAGGGTCCCAGGTTCGATTCCGGGCAAGGGCATGTACCTGGGTTGCGGGCATATCCCCTGTAGGAGATGTTCAGGAGGCAGCTGATCGATGTTTCTCTCTCATCGATGTTTCTAACTCTCTATCTCTCTCCCTTCCTCTCTGTAAAAAATCAATAAAATATATTTTTAAAAAATCAATAAAATATATTTAAAAAAATAGAATGGATAATCCGCGGAATTTAAAAGCTTGCTAAGAAAACAGCAATGAATAGCATTAGTGTGTGACTGAGTCTGCCCCATGTGATGATGATCAGAGCATTTTCAATGCTGGAGGGCTAACCTAGAAAAATAAGAGATAATCTAGTGGTTTTAACTGCTAGTCAATTATCCAATTATTTAAACTGGATAACGTCTGCATCAGGTTTAGAACTACAACTACACCTTTCTTTGAGTTGAGCTTCAGATCTAAGATGAGCGGCTTCCATCAGGCAGTGAGCCCTGTTGGCTGCTCTTGTAAATGTGGCATCTTCTGGGCCACAACCTGCTTCTGTGGTTTAATAATCCTACGGGAGGAAGAACCGTGGGCATGTGACAGTGTGAGTAACCGTCCTATTCCTCTTTCCTTCACCTTCATTTACTCATGGACAATAAGGACACTTTCTGTCTTCCTGCTGGATGTCATTCTCAAGCCTTAGAAACTAGCGTCCTTTGTCATGGCACGAAAGGCCATGCCCTTTAGGAACCAAGCATTCTGAGCAGAGTGGACGTGGCCCTTGCCCCCCAGGACAGATGCATCACAATGCAGATGGCTTCCCTGTGATCCACTCTCTCCCACATACACAGCCCATCACATCACAGAGACAAAGGGGAAAAACGAATGTTCTCCTTGTAGATAAAATATTTCAAGGTACATCTTTCTTTTTTTCTTTCTACATTCCCCGTTCCAAAAAGAAAACTGGAATTGGAGTGACACTGTATTCCGATGTAATGCTAATGTATCTCCAAACAAGAAAAAAAAGAAAGAAACAAGATCTTAAAAATTGTAATTGCAACCAGCGCACGTCGGGATTCTCAACTTGGAACGTGCACTGTGGAATAATAAAGCAAAGTATTTCCTTTCATCATCGCCATCAGAGTCCACACAGCCGAGAAATCTGCCATCAGGTAAAGGATTAGCAGCGAGACTGATTTCACTGTTTACATGATTAAGTGCGCCTGTGTGGGCTAATGTTGTCAGGAGACGCCTCCTTCTCTGAAGGTCAGACACCAGGAGCATGAAGCAGTGGTGAGGGAGGAGATACAAGCTTGCCTGTGGCAAACCATTGCACGGAGGCAGCAGCATCTGGAAGTGGCTCCCTATTGATGGGACTGGAGTCCGGCCCTAAGTGCCCTGTGACAGCTGGTAGACGAGGTGCAAGTGTTAAAATGGAAACTATCGTCAAATCTCTACTGAGAGCATGGTCTTACATGCCACAAAACTACCCTCAGTTCACTTTTACATGAACTAGAAGTAGATGTCATTGATCAGCAACAAGAAGAAAAATACAACAGGGATGGGTAGCCCCATTGCTTCTGTAGCAAATTACCACAAATTCAGTGGCATGAACCAGTGCATCGTTTTATTATTTTGACAGAGAGGCCGAGGATTCCTCAGGTCACATCCTGGTTTCTTTTCGCTCAAGAGTTTGAATGAGAAAACCTTGAACTTGGCCAGAGGGAAAGGGATGGATGGGTCAGGGAAGGCTCCGGGAGGATCAGGACTGGCATGTGAAGGACCAGTTGGAATCAGCCACATGGTGGGTGTGACTTAAGGCAGAGACAATGACCTGAGAAGGAAGTCCTCTGTTTCTGGTCACGTGTTCATATTTCAGAGGCAGCCATGAATAAAAGCTGTCATACATGTTAAGCACCACTTCCTTTTCAAACTCTGTTGATCTGTCACGTTCGGTCTTTAACAAAAATGTGGATCCGTTGCTGTCACCACCGGTTTCAGATGAGATCTTGGTCGATACGGGGACATGCAAACCCTCACTGGCTAACTGGTACTCAGGTGCCCCTCCGTGTGTTCAAACTGAGAATGACACAGACAGAGGTCGGCTGATGGCAGGAGCCGGAGCTGGCATATGCTGAGGCAGAGTATGTAAGAATCCCCTGTAGAGCTGCTTAAAACATTCATTTAGAATGTCATCACATTGTTTTGTATCTTGAGTCCCACATAAAAATGGGTAAAGTCACTACACAACCAAATCAAAACCTCGTAGTCAGCTTGGACAACAACATGATGGGACAGGATATCCTCACAAACCCTAACTGCCCAGAAGTGGGGGCACCTGCCAGCAGCCTCAGGGACGCTCACCCCTGCTGTGAGATCCGATAGAAGCCAGGGGTTACTGACAGGCCTGCAGACAGCAGCCAACAGGTGGCCAGGGGACATGCAACAGGCCAGTTTGAGAAGAACTGCCACTACTTTGGGGTTCCCTCCCAATAACAGGTGCTTGGAGTCAAGGGGGCACCGCAAGTTCCGCTGAGGGGCTGAGGCCGTCCATCTCCTGTGAACGCTCAAACGCACCCCCAAGAGCTCCCTTCTAAAACAGGAATCCACATGGCCAGGAGGATCGAGGCTGATGAGGACAGAACAGCAGAAATGAGGGAAGGAAAGGAGCCAGGAATCCAATGGGAAAAGCCAACTGTCTTACTCCTAGTAAGCAAGCCGCCAGATATCATTGTAAAAATACACACACACACACACACACACACACACACACACGAGAGCAACCTGGAAGGTAGACTTGCTCTCTATATCAAGACCTTTTCTAAAAGTGCAGGGGGGAAAATAACTTCACAAAAAATGAGCAAAATATAAGCTTCAAACTGAAATTCCTTGTAAACCTCCCCATTTTACCAAAGAATTACACAAGGTTGTCAAAAATACAGCTATCTGGTTCCTTTTCCAAGAGGTCTGGGCTGTCAGTTACTCAGAGGTAGGGACAAATTGCCAACAGCCACAAGATATCCACACTATTTTCTTTGTTATGCAGCTAGCCCAGTACTACCTATCTTAATATCAATGATAAGCTTTTAACCACACTCTTTATATATGTACTAGAGCAGTGGTCGGCAAACTCATTAGTCAACAGAGCCAAATATCAACAGTACAACGACAGAAATTTCTTTTGAGAGCCAAATTTTTTAAACTTAAACTATATAGGTAGGTACATTGTAATTAACTTAATTAGGGTACTCCTAAGGCTTAGGAAGAGCCACACTCAAGGGGCCAAAGAGCTGCATGTGGCTCACGAGCCACAGTTTGCCGACCACGGTACTAGAGGCCCGGTGCACAAAATTCTTGCACTTCAGGGTTCTCCTTCCCAATAACAGGTGCTTGGAGAGAACTACTTTGGGGTTCTCCTCCCAATAACAGGTGGGGGTGTTCCTCAGCCTGGCCAGCACCCTTTCGCAGTCCATGAGCCCTCAGGGGATGTCTGACTGAAGACTTAGGTCCGCTCCACGGGCATCCTTAGTGCTGCGTTGAGTGTCTGTCCCCTGGTGGTCAGTGCATGTCATAGAAACCGGTTGTTCCGCCATTCGGTCAATTTGCATAGTGCCCTTTTATTATATAGGATTTTACTAGTTTAATTCTCAGAAGGGTTGTTTTTTTTCCTTTTTTTCTATATGTTCATTTCATCCTAATACATTTTTATGGACTATATTTATTCTCATAAAAAATGGCTTACACTTCCAAATATATCTCAGTCTATTTTAATGAGAAAATGTGAAAACAAAGGAACCGAGGTTAAATTTAGTCGAGATTACATAGTGAATGGGATGTATTTTTAAACATATTTGAAGGGGTTAACAGAGTACATATATATATACTACAGTGAAAAATAATATTTAAGTAACAGATATAAGAAAACACATCAAGAAAACTGATTAAGTTGACATGCCTCACCTATAAAGAACATAATAAAACATAAATAAAGGTAATTTCAATATCTGGGGTTTCAAAATTTCTATGACAAATAGCCTGTCAAGCTTACTTTCTAGGTGACAACTAAAAGCATATCATCACTTGGAAAATATCTTATTACGTTTTATAGCTTATATGTTTGGATTACAGTTCCGCGTGGTTTAGGCAGATTGGCGTGAGTTGTATATAAAACCACCAACCTCAATATATTAAAACAAAGCTCCGGGGAAATGGCAGGTTAATATAGAACCAAACAAAAAATTCCATCCGTCAGAGTGTCAAACACCCAGTGTCCTCTGTCACAGGGAGATACTCAGGGCAGATGTTAAAATCAAAGGATGATATGAAAGGTTGCTTTCAGCACCGAAATTATGCACCGAGGCTGATGAAACTGAGCATGACAAACGTTCGGAAAAGTATTGGAGAACTTGGTGTCTAGAATGGATGTCTTACTATTGTATTTCTCATAGCATATTCATTTTCATGAACACCCCTAGAATGTCTGCAGTGGCTATGAACAAAGGCAAACGCCGCCTTCAGGAGACTCTACCTCATGTGGGATTGCGCTGTTCTATTCAAAAGGCACCCCTGGTTCGTTCCAATCAGGCTTCTTGGAATTGCCCCAGAAAAGTTTTCTGGCAAAGATGAACTTGGCTCATGAGAGAAAGAAGGTTCTTTGAAGGCTGCCACTCAACTCACTTCCTTTTGAAAAAATAAATTTCAAGGCGCGAGAGAGCAAGGGGTGAGTTTAGGATTTATAGACTAATTACAGAACATTTAATGATTGTGCTTCGGCTCTAATTTCCAATTAATCTTAAAGAACAGAAACCATGCTCATCAATTTCTCTTTGCCTGCGTTTACCAGTACACCCACCAGTCCCACAACAGTTGGATTTTCTTAAGGGTTCTGTCTTGCAACCTGCATACAGGGCCCGAAGGCGGGAGTTTCCTCCAAGTTCTGTGCCCCGGGATTAAGTGCTCAAAGACTTTCCCACAAATGATTAAGAAAACAGTGCTAAGTGGATAGCTGCTTTTCTTCTGTTAGACTGGGGAGGTCTGAGTTCCTGGAGCCTCCGTGGGGTCTCGGCTACCTCCAGCGTGAGCGCTCCCGTTAGAGAGCTTCGTAGGGGCAGACATTCATCATCACTGTTGTCTGGTGCCTCAGCTCTGTGCCCAGCTCCCCTTGGGAAGGAGGAAGGGCCGCTCCACGTCCAGGATGCAGCTTGCGCACTGGTAGACGCACATTGGAAGCTCCTGAGGCTTGGGGTCGAGGCATGGAGACGCCACCTTCCATGCGCGAATGGCTCCAAGTGCTTTCTTGGCTGTGGAGGCGAAGTCAGGATTAGAGGGCGGTGGCGGGAGGTCTCTGCGGCTCGCGTGTGCTTCTGCGGTCAGCTACACACCCAGCTGGGCATCCGAGGACCGCACACCTGCCCCAGAAGTGCAGCCCTCAGCTGTCTGCTGACCAGGGCCTGCTGCCGTCTTCTTTCTCGTTCTTCTCCATCTCCCATCTCCGTGATGCGTCGTCTTGGTTTGCTCACGTGGGTCTGGTGAGATTCAGCAGCGCGCTCACTCCTTTCCCACTGCCTGTGGGGAGTGGTTAGGAGCCTGTCTGTCGCCCTGATGTCTTTCATTCCTCCGTCCTTCTCTGGGAAGTGTTGGCATGAGGCACTTTGTGCTCTGGCGGGCTAGTACCGCCTGGACGGGGAATAGCAAGGCTTTACTTTGACTTATCTCTTTGATTTGGTCTGAACAGAACTTACTAGATAAAGCAGGAGTCGAGTTGTTGGCAGCGAGCACTAGGCTGAAGAGAATGAAGATGAGGCCAGCACGTGGAGGCCGTGTGCTTCTGCTGGGTGTTTGGTTGGAGTCTGTACCACCAACAGCTTTCCGTCTCTACCCACGCTCCCTCCGTTACTTTGTTCGCGTGGTCGTAAACACTGAGTTCTGAGCAAGGCCGATGCTGGTGGATTTCAATGCCTCATAGAAATTCGGTGTCGCTGATGCTCAAGGTTACACCTTGTCTCACCTCTCCCAGCGAAGACCCTTCCTGGAATGGCCCCGGCAAGTGGGAGTCCCCAGCTGCAGTTGTTCTTAGAAAGGCACCTGGACGGGGGGGTCAGTCTGCCCCTGGCAGGAAGGCGGCCCTGGACCTGGGTGCGGGGCCTGGAGCAGTCCCCACAGGTGTTTATGTGTAGGTTTCTGTTTTAAACACCTATTTTTACATATTTTATCAATTAAATTAAGAGCCTTCATCTTTTGGCAGGGATTTTAAACCACTTAACTGTATTGTTGTAACTGTTATTTAGATGTCATTGTCTATAATTATACTTTTGCTCTTATTTTACCGTTTTCTTCTTAATAGAACATAAAATTAATCATGTTTGTAATATATGACAAGTGTTGAAGTACGAGAAGAGTCTTTATCCACACCGTCTTTGAGGGAAGACGAGTTGAACACTTTTATAGCTTCTCTCTTGCCTTCTGACACTTCCCTAATATCTCTATTTCATCTTGAAGGTAGAGTCCATTCATTTTCTTTTTTTTTTTCTTTTGTATCCTAGTTTGCTGCAGCAATCAAACCAGTGAAGATTTTTCAGATTTTTAATTTTGATGCTCCGTATTCTAATTTGTTTTTATGAGTCTTCCCCCTATCTTGATGATGCTGTTTAATTAAATCTAATTGTCTCTTTTGAAAAACAACAGCCACCTTTTTTAGCGGCTCTCCCGTTGTTGGAACAAAATTGCACCTATGCTTTGAGATATCCTTATTATTTAACTCTTGAATGCTCATCTTTAGTCCCAGGAGTCTTTTTGAGGTGTCTGTGTCTATCATAAAATATAACCTGTAAAATATGTATTTATGCAAGACAAAGGAATGGTCACTTTGAATAAGATAGGAATATGTCCTAAGTGAATGAGGTGCTAGAAAAGAACGACATTGTTGCTGAGCTGCAATTCCACATTTTAAGGTGCTGGGTGACATCTTTGAGTGCTTTATGCAGGAAAAGGTATTTGGATAAATTACTTCATCAGTATTTGTTTGATATGTTATCCTATTGTGTATTGGCATTGCATATTAAAGTTGAAAATGGTTAAGGTCTTTCAGTAGTGGTTGACAGTTATGCATTTATCAGGAGCATGCCTCTTTAATGTCTCTCCGTCCCCAGCGTGGGGATTTATTTGCTCGCTGTAGTTCGAGGCTGTTTCCTTTTATTATGCCCTTGCTGAGGCAGGCGCCCCGCATTCCGTTTCTTCTCTGGGGAGGCCTGTACTCACCCAGTGTGTTCTCCGTCTCCATCTTCTCGCGAGATTATTTCTGTACACTCTGAAAATTACTCCCGTCTCTCTTCTGCTCCACTTACCTGAGTTTTCTTCAAGGACACTCCTCCTACCCTAAATGAAGTGTCTTTGATGCTGCTTTTATTTTTTCTATCTGAGAAATCGCTTTAGTCTTTTCTGGGTTCATTGTTAAGACCTCGTTTCAGTTTATCAACTAAACACGAGTTTCTAGCAATTCACATGAAAGTGTCCCTTTAGAATTTATATGACCTTTGACATGGTTTGATCTCTCTCTCTCATTTTGATGCTTCCGAGTATTTTGTTTGTTTCTTTTTTACACTGAGAACTGATGTTCTTTAATACTCTTACTTTTGGGGAACAGGACTTGGGACACGCTTAAAGGCCTAAGTGTTCAGAATTATGAAGTAGACCAACTGAAGAAATGACCTTTCTTGCTCTTAGAACTCACATCCTTGTATTTGAAAAATATCAAAATACAATGCTTGATTTCACATTGGCATTTCTATATCCCACGAGGAGGAGAAATGAATGACAGAGCAGTGCTCTCTCGAATGGCCCCAATGTGTATCTAGCATCTTATAAATGCTAGAGCCTGCGGTCCATGCTTCTTACACATTATCTCATTTACTTCCCACAAAAACCCTGTGACGCAAGAAATATGGTGTTTAATTGCCAGCTCAATGGTGGACATTCCAGATCATGGAGTTGAGATTCAGAATTCAGTAGCGGTCCAGAAACACAGCTAGTGAACAGCAGAGCCAGGGTTCTCTCTGCTCTGCCATTCTACTGCCATCTCCTGCATTCCTCTGGCATGATGGGTGCCTTAGAAGGTCACGCCTTTTCCCCAAGTGCCATTTGCAACATAAAATGTTCGAAAGGCAACGAGACCCTGGCTGGGTAGGTCAGTTGGTTAGAGCATCATCCTGATATGCCAAGGTTGTGGGTTCTATCCCCAGTCAGGGCACATACACGAATCAATCAGTGAATGCATAAAAAGTGGAACAACAAATTGATCTCTCTCTCTCTCTCTCTCTCTCTCTCTCTCTCCCTCTCTCTCCCCCCCCCCAACCCCTGCACACACCCCCTCTAAAACACACACACACACACACACACACACACACACACACACACTAAAAAAAAAAAAAGGCAATGAAAAGAATTCCCAGTTAGGTCCATTCATTCATTTAATAAATAATTATTAAGCCCCTACTTCCTGCCAAGCCTGGTGATGGGCAGCATAGTGGTGAAAGAAACATACATGGGCTTTATTATCACGGGGTTTATGGTCTGAATTATCTTAGTTTGTAAACCAGAGGCATCTCAAAATGCCCCAGAACCAAAAAGAAAGGACTCCGTTTGGTGACCCAACGTAGTCAGTCACTGGCTGTCTGGTGACGCAGGCTCAGCAGGAAGCACCTGAGCCCAGCTGTGTCATCCAGAAAACAGAGATAGCAGACATGGTACTGCTAACCTCAAGTTGGCGCTATGAGGAATAAATAGCATAATGCATATGAAATCACCATGAGCACTCAAAGACAGATGCCTCCATAGACACATAAAGGGATCACTTTTCTGCTTACTGAGGAAAAGAATACAATTCTAGTTTATTAAGAAAAGGAGTTATGTGACATGGAAATAGTTTCTGCCCAACGGCAAAGTTCGGAGGCTCCTGCTCGTGTAGACATTTAGGTAATAAATTGGAAAATGAATTGTGGAAAAGAATAATTCATTCATTCATTCAGGTGTTGTAGAATTGTGTACCTGAAAACTGTATAATTTTGTGAACCAGTGTCACCCCCAATAAATTCAAATTTAAAAAGGGAATATATATATATATATATATATATATATATATATATATATATATATATATTACAGCCTTTACTGCAGGGAGAAACATTTTTTGTGCTTTTTTACTAACAAAGATTATTTTTTGAAAGTGCGTTTAGTTGGTGAGAATGGTTATAATTAAGAGATCATTTATTATTGAACATTTTATTATTTTTCAGAAGTATTTTTTCACTAAAATGTAGTGATGAAGCCAGGAGAGAACGTGTTAAATCTAAACTCTCATGGAGTATTTTTCGGTATAGGTCTATAACTTATAGAAAGGTTAGCTTGGAAAATTAATGCAAATAAACACGTGTGCTCTATTAAAAGAAGAATAATTCACTCATGATTTCAATTATTTGATATGATCACGTCAAGGCAACTTGGAGCCTCATAAAATATAACTTTGGAGTTTCTACCTTGTGGGTTGGATTTAGCTAATCAGGCCAAATCCTTCCCCACATGTGGGTGGTGCGAGTACCAGATGCCAAGGAAGATGGAGCACAGAGAGAGGCTCGTGGTACCACAGTGGCAATGAAGACAGGATGATGCACAAGGGACGGTCCGTATTCTCGCGGAACCCAAGTCCCCTGAGAGCCATGGGACATAGACGCTGCCCGCTGTTGTTAACTGTTAAATTAGGGAGACGGGGCACCGCGGGTACATGGTCTGAAGACCCTTAAACTCATCCTAGTGTCTGAGAGACCCCTAAACTGAACACGGGGACGAAGAGGCCATTGCAGTCACAGGCCAGTGCCTGGTGGTGGGCGAGTGTCCCGAGCACAAAGCAAGCCTAACGCAGACACGTGGCAGGAGAGAAGGCAGGAGACACCGGAGACCAGACCCTGTCGCAGTGGCCGGAGTGTGGTGCGCAGAGGGGAAAGCCTGGGAACGGGTTTACAGCAAAGCAGGCCGAGGGACAGGTTCACAGCGAGAGGCCCCCTGGCACGCAGACCCGGGGATGAATTAGAGGGGGAGTTTCCTCAGAGCAAAGCAACTCCTGTCCACCAGGCTTCGAGTTGGAGTTGGCTTGGCTTGGGGGTGGCGAGGAAGGTCACTGTCAGACCTGCTCCTAAGAGGCACCCCGCTGGCTTCTGGGTGCACAGTGGCTGGGGAGGGTCAGCAGGAGGCTGATTGGGAAGATGCTGAAATCTCTAAGCGGGCGCTGTGAGTGACCCTGACCTCCAACTAGCGGTCCTTCAGACCACACATAGACACCATGCGGATGCACGTATTTTGCCCAAGAAACTGAACACAAATTGCAAAGCCAGGAGAGAACTGAGCCTGGGAAGGAGGGCCCGGAGGTAAACGGGGTTGTTCCCTGTGGCCTAGGCTCCTGGCTTCCAGGACGGACTGGAATAACCCTCTGACCACCCCCAGGCATACCTTTGGTTCAGACTGGGGAGCAGGGGCTGCTGCCCTTGGGGAAGTGAATTGCTAGCACCATCTGCGGGATGTTGGAGCCCCCCACCCCTCCCCTGTACAGCATTTACTCAGAGGGCGTGGGGGGCTGCACGGGGGGGGGGGGATTCATCTGTGGCTCCAGCACTCAGACTGTCTCCTCTCGGCACACGTGGCTGCCAGGGACTGTTGTTAGATTTACCCATTTCAGCAGCATCACGATCCTGAACAGCTGGCCACTGCGCCTCCCCAGATCACTTCTCACACTCTTCTGCATTGTCAGCAGCAAGTCCCCGGGCTGAGCGCTGAGAAACCAGAGGAAACGTGTTATCAAAGCGATCGCACCGACAAACAAAGCATGTAGGCCCCCTGGATGCACGTGAAAAGCCCAACAATTCATGGTGGTTTTGTTTGTTTGGTTTTGGAATAAATTCTAAAAAATGGTTATGCTGGTGTGAAGCCTTACATTTGAAAGATGTATCTTCATGGCGATGGCGATCCCTGACCCAGTTTAATTCATGATTCCAAAAGGGGTATATTCTTAGGCAGATCAGGTATACAACCAGAACATGGGAGCTAAACACTCAGAACGCAGATTAGTAATTGCTGGTGTTGAAAGGCAGGCGACCTGACTCTGGGATGCACAGAGATTTGAAAAGTGATTTGAGAAAGACATCCACGCCATAGAGAACCCAGTACACACATAGAACCATTTGGGGAAGAATAGCTAGTATAAAGGCCCAAACACATCTGTGAAGCAAGCATATAAACACATGTGGTTTCATGAAGATTAGAGCAAACGTGGAATTTAGAAAGATACTCTCATGAATTGAGTTAGATTTAATCGTCAGTTTTCATGTAATGATTCAGAATTAACACTGATTTCTCATTTAATGAGTAAGATTTATGGCACTATAAAAGATTAAAAATATCATTAATTAATATAAAAGGCTTGGTAAAGACATCTGATCACTCGCTCAAAGACAATTCAGCATTGGAAATGAAGCATGATTACCTTACGTCGGCAGACATTTATAATACTGAATTGGCAGTAACATTGAACTATAGGAAGAGAATGTAAATTTCACTCAGAGTTCGCACTGTGAGTAATGAATAATCCACTGAGAAATAATTGCCCTCATAAAACATCATTATTCATACACTTTACCTCCCAGGGCATCTTTGCACAATATTGAACATGATAAGACTGGATCAGAAATGGGAAAATGATCACTTCCCAGTGGCATCTGGAAGGGTCTATCGGTCAACAGCAAAAAGGCACAAGATCGTAAATGACCAGTAAAAGCACAAGAGCTGCAAGGCACATACCTTAAAGAGTATACGTCTTTATTCCTTCAGGACATTTCCCTAGCAAGAAGGGGCTATCATATTCGGACAAATTACGGATAAAGGCACCTCTCTGTGTAAAAACACAGGTATTGGATCATTGGCATCTTCCTATGCAGAATATTACATTTCCTCCATTGTTCCCCTTCTAAAAATCTACTCTGTAAAAATGCCTTTCAATTCTACCCAACACGTTATTCCTACTAATCTGACGCTTGGATATGCCCACGTGCCACTTGACACACTGTGTGTGAATTGCCGTATCCTGTGCCAGATTTGTTTTCCAAGCCTTGCAGCAAGATTCTGCTCTCTTATGGAAATAGTACACTACTGAGAAGACGAGTAACTGATAAGAAAACCTTTGACATTTCTGGGGTTTTTTTTAAAGTGTTTTATTTTAATTCTTTATTGTTTAAAGTATTACATATGAATAATTTTCCCCCATTGACCTCTCCCTGCTCATTCCCATCCCCCAGCACATGCCCTCACCCCCCACTACTGACTGTGTCCTGGGTTATGCTCATATGCATGCATACAAGTCCTTTGGTTGACCTCTCAGCAGCACCCCCCTGCACCCCACCCCCGAGAGACACACACACACACACACCTCCCCCCTGAGGTTGGGTGGTCTGTTGGATGGTTCTATCTCTCTGGATCTGTTTGAGTTCATCTCTTAATTAGTGTTTCCTTTTTCCTCAGTGTGAGAGAGACACATTGACTGGTTGCCTCCTGCACACGGCCTGAACAGGGGTGGAAAGTGAACCTGCAAACCAAATACATGCCCATGACCAGGAATCAAATCCGTGACCTTTTGGTGGTCAAGCCAATGCTCTAACCACTTAACAACACTGGCCAGGGCTGAGTACATTTTTTTTAAACCAGTATTTAGTTCTAAGCTGGAGAGGTCACGTGAGTCACTTAATAGGAAACTCTTAGGCAGCTCCAGAGGCTCCTGGTGAAAGTCCGACAGGGAAATTGAGTCATCATGCAATGGATACGCTACCCAAAGGTCAGAGGACTTAAATGACAAAGTGGCAACCCACAAACCTATGAAAATACATTTTCAACTACATTTAAGCCACAGGAGGAGAAGGATGAGACGACTGTTCCAGTGACTAAGAATGTTAATAGATTCCTAGATTCCTACTCAGCCTGCAAAGGCTTCCGGGAGGGGAGATGTGCCACACGCTCAGCGTGTCCCGGAGGGTGAGGGGCTGCTAGGAGACAGCGCTAACAACAGTGTGCCCTCCTGAACTCTCACTACTAACTAGAAAACCCATGCAGATGACAGGATTGGAGCGATTGACGAGAACAAGAACGCAGACACAATCAGCACATCAGCCCTACCTCCTCAAGCAAACGTTCTTTGCTGCACACGAGCAAAGATGGTGCTAAGAAGTACTTGGCTGGGACTCCTTTGCTGAGACATGACAGGTTCGGAGGCAGAGGCCGCCTGATTTGAGCAGGGGCCTTATTGTTTATTGATTTCAAAGTTGACTTAGAGGGTTACATTCCAGTGGTGGGGTCGGGGGAGGAAAGAATTCCCAGGAAAGAATCCATCAGCCGCTGTGAACTTAACTTAACCCTTTGTACGCCATAAGCGTCTACTACAGACACAAGCAGTGGACCTTCCCCACACTCCACGGGCGTCTGTAGCCGCAACCTCACACATCAGCTCTGGTCGCCCAATTTGAAAATCAGACTTGTGAGTGACATCGCTGGGTTTGTAAAGAAAACCGTGGTAACTTAAATTCGTAAATATTCCAGGGCACATGGAAGAAATGGGGATGGTTTCCGTTTTGAATGCATGGCAGTTAACGAGATAAAGTTTGATCATGACTGACATTCACTTTGTTGGTTGCTCTGTCGTCTAAATATTACTTTTTTATATGTAACCAAAAGGCATGCAAGTCCAGGCGCTCAGAGAGCTGTGGTGTCCCCTTCATGGGGCAGAGACCGACATCTTCTGACCTTGGGGTCCCGCTAGTTGTGGCCCTCACGCTAGTGTTCTCTCAACGTCAGTCCACTCAGCTGCCAAGCGTGAATAACGGCGCCCACCCTGTAGGGTTGTTGTGAGGATCAATGGCTTTGCATTAAGGATCTTTTCAGTAGCAAATAAAGACCGGACACGTAGGATCGATGCTGCATCCCAGCACTTCTTTGCACGAGTCGATATGAATGGGAAATTGTGTATTTGGCTGCAAGAGGAAGGGAAAGGAGGGTGTGTGGTGACCAGAGGCAGAGGGAACCCAGTTGAGTAGAGAGGACACATTAGCTTGCCCAGCCGCCTCAGTTCTGCAGGAGAGGTGCAGGGCGGGAGCTGAGGGCCGCTGTGACCCAGGATGGTGCAGGACGGTGCGGTGGGACGCACTGCAGGGCTCAGGGAGCAGAGTTAGAGAAAGCGAAGTTCCGCCCGACCTGGGTTCAGCACTGCGCCAGGACGCAGAACACGCTAGAAGCATCCCCCGTGGCCACTGTGCCTGGCAGGGAGGCCAACATGTCAAGGAACTCGCTGAGGGCAGAGGCCGGGCGAGATGGCTCTCTCACGCGCTTTTGGGGGATAGATGCCCAAGAGCAGCGGTTCTCAACCCGTGGGTCGCCACCCCTTTGGCGGTCAAACAACCCTTTCACAGGGGTCGCCTAAGACCATCCTGCATATCAGATATTTACATGACGATTCATCACAGTAGCAACATGACAGTTATGAAGTAGCCACGACAATAATTGTATGGTTGGGTCACAACATGAGGAACTGTATTTAAAGGGCCACTGCCCAAGAGGATACTCAGGCAAAGGCATAGGAGCAGGCTTTTCCTGAGCTCCCGGGAAGCGCCTCTTAGAAACCCCGCAGGCATGGAGGGCGGGGCAGGGAGGTGCAGCGGCTGCCGATGGAGCTCAGGGGCCTTGGAAGCTGGACCCGGATGTGCTTTGCACCTGGTTACCAGCACCCGGGTCATGTGAGGGACCTGCCCCCCATCTTTTCATTTGTGCTTCTCACCCCAACTACAGACAAGCTCCTGCAGGACAGATGCACATCTCAAATGGTCCGTATTTCCCACATCCCCCCGCGCGGTGCTGGCCTGGGTGAGCACATGGTCTAATTCATTCTTATTGACTCTCATGGCCCATAGGCCAGAGGAGTTGATCAATAAACGAGAGGAGACTTTAGAAAAGAATCAACAAACAAGACATGAATAAATGACCGAGAACAGATGGCATCCAACCAAATGTTTTCGCAGCAGCCAGAGGGCACTGGGCTTGCTGGCCAGAGCGTTGAATCTTTCATTAGGATCGGACACGGCCCCCCCACGGGCACACTGCCGTCTCGCTGGTACAAGAGGCTTGGAAAGTGACCTTGGAACTGGTTTGCTGCTATGGAGTTGAAATTTCATGAATTACATGATAAAAATTAGTAACAAAATAAGCAGCTTTTTCGTTGTGTTTAGAAAGATAAAATGGGCCAAAAAAGTAGAATTAAATGTAACTGTGTGGTGTTTAAACATTCGGGAGCAAAGGACAAAAGCGGAGCCCATGGGAATAATTCATTTCGGCTTTTAGCAAGTCTTGGGAAAGTTGCAGGCCAAGCAGTTCACCGGAAGATGAGAGGAAGAGAAAACTGACCTCAGGGGAGGAAATCGAGGTGGGGCCGTATGATTTTCCTTATCGGTGTCAGTGGCAACATTGAAGTACACGAGGGTGGTGACAGGACAAGTGTGTGTCATATCTTCATAGCTGATTTCCAAGGGCAAGCGAGCAACCTGGAGGAGTGATTTAGCTCTCGCCAAATAGCGGAGAGGGGGAGGGACAGGTCGAGTGGTTGGGACAGCATGTGCCAAGGAGGCTGGTCTGGTACCAGGGCACAGCCTGGCTCAGGTGAGAAGCAGGTGCAGGAGCGGGGTCTGGGCAGGTCACGGGACCCTCCAAAGGGCGACTGTCGTCCGACAACAGGGAAGTGCAGACTTCCAGATTGGACGGCGTGACCCAGTGGACTTGTTCTGAAGAAAATATGAGAACTAGAATATGAAGGGAAGTCGGAAGAGATGGACAGGCGGACAAGGATTAGCTGTAACTAGAAGGTACAAGTGACAGGTGTGTTCATCAGCTTTCAGATACTGAGAAGAAAGACTCAAAGATGACGTGGACCTGTTGGAGCTGGAGAGGAGAGATTGAGGCAGGAGGCAAAGATGAATACATTACAGGAAGACAGTAGGCAGGGCAACCTATAATGAGTTTGACACCTGTCCTATCTCACTAGAGATGGAAACGTTCACTTAGCAGAAATGTAGGTTCATAAAAAGGTAGGAGGGTACACTTATATATGCAATTGTTCCAATCTCAAGGATGCCCATCTTATGCTAAATGTTTGGGACAGTCCTACAGACCACGGCATTGAGAACTTCCCAGCCTCTCACGCCACCACTTGTGAGGCGGGGCATGATCATCTCCCCTCCGGGTTATCTGTGCCTTCTCTCTGCTCCCAACCTGTGTCCCTTCCACGGCGCCTGCGTTCCGCCTGTGTTAGACGCCCGCTCCCCACGCTGAGAAGACAGTCTCCCGGCCCCTCTGGGACATGTACGTGTCACATCAGCAGTTTCTGAAAGCCCTGGAGGCCCCGCAGCTCGGAAATCTGCTTAGCTTTGTTCAACTCAGCATCTCTCAGATTTATTTAACTATGCAACATGCTTTATTTTTTATCTTCCCTGTTTTTTAATACTCAAGAAACTAGCTTTGACCACAGTCCAAGAAGCACAGTGATAAAAGTGCACTCCCTCCCTCTCATTCTCAGACTAAAAGGAATAACATTTCTGTTATTTCCCTTCATGATCAATGACAAACATACGTTTTATTTTGTCAAATGACAAGAAGCATCAGGTGTTAAACTGGTAAATTACTAACCTGATATTGGCTATTGTCTTGTAAAAACAAAAGTATGCTTACTGAGTAGTGGGAATGGGGGTTAGAAAAGATGTCAGGGTCAGAGATTATGTGTGAGTTTCTAATAAAAATAAGCATACACATGTCAACCAAATGAGTCTGTGTTAAAAACTCCTGCCTTGGAGGCTCATCTTGGCTCACCTTGGCCTTATCAATCTGGAAGAAACACAGATCCAACTCCCGTGGCCTTGAGACAAGGCACGCAGTGCTCCCTGGAGCACCGTGAAGAGCCTCGGAGTGCCAGCAGCCCATCACACCACACTCCAGATGTGCTCACCAACCCTCCGTGCGGGACAAACCTCTCTTCTCTCTGAACATGAGTCCCCTCTGGACCCCTTGCCTTCCTGATAAATTCTTTCCTTCCTGGACTTACTCCATCTCCTTTCTTATGTGCATCAACCCAACTTGTCTTCCCTCCAGTTCTTCTCTATGGGAGATTCTCTGGTGCAGTGGTTCTCAACCTTCTGGCCCTTTAATACAGTTCCTCATGTTGTGACCCAACCATAAAATTATTTTCGTTGCTCCTTCATAACTGTAATGTTGCTACTGTTATGAATCGTAATGTAAATATCTGATATGCAGGATGGTCTTAGGCGACCCCTAAAGGGTCGTTCGACCACCAAAGGGTCGCAACCCACGGGTTGAGAACCCCTGCTCTACTGGGAGACAATCCCAATGATCTGATCAGCATAAGCTCCCAGAGGTGAACAGAGAAAATGCAGGCTCCTGTTCTGCAGGCAGAAGAGGAGCCAGTGAATACTTGCCAGGTGATATTTTTGTCACTGTCCCATGGATCTTGCCAGAATCATTTTTGATGCCAATTCATCAAAAAACAAAAAACTATAGCATCACAACAGCCATATCGAAATGTCCTGCTTTCCATCCTGCTCTCCTTAATGCACTCTGTTCTCTAGCCAAGTACTTTCCGATATTTATTCTGTTACATCCGAGCTCACGTTCAATTTCTGTGGGCCCTGACAATCCATAGCCGGTCCCGGCTACCAGGGTTTCATCCGCTCATTCAACAGATGTCTACCTCTACCGAGGCCTCTGATCGATTGTCAGAGACCTGGGGAGGGGAGAGGCAAGCGGCAGCGAGACAGACATTAGTGTAGCTTTCAGGGTATTTTACATCCCATGGAAGTGGAGCAGGGAAACAGGTCATGGAGGGCTTCTGAAGACAGGGTCAGAAGGTAGATTCCAGGAGCAGCTGCTGGGGAGTTCTGAACTGGGAATTTACAGAAGCTGATTTATATGTTTAATTTTTAAAAAGTTTATATACTTCAAATCATCTTCCTAATAGTTTCCCAGATGTAGGAATGATATCCGTTCCTCAAAGCTCGATTCAAGCATTCCACTTCCCTCCTTGGGCCATTCCTTACAAATCCTGACCAAATGGTTTTTCCTTGTTATGAATTTTGCTAGAACATCAGGTTTGGAGAGGCCAAGTTTTGAAACTTAGTAGCCTTGGATTCACACCCCAATTCCAGCACTTAAAACGCTGTGGCATTTAGAAACCTGGTACCTGAGCTTGAGTTATGACTCAATCCTCTCTAAAAAGAGAGAGAGTAATGCTTGCCTTCCACATAGGCCAGAGGATCCAATGATGTCATGGATGGAAAGGCCCGAGCATGCTGTGTGGAACATGGTGAGAGATTCTAAAAGATTCATTCCACCCATTCCCACGCGTTCATGCATGTCCAGCGAGTTCCCAGAGGGGAGGGGTAGGAACCGGGAGGTTACATGTACTGTGGCTTTACAGTCTCTTCCATCCTTCATCCAACAGAGAGAGAACCATGCAGGCCATGTCCATAGAACAAGGTTTGTTTTTTTGTTTCTCTGAGCTTATTTTTTGGGTTGAAAATGCCACACACTTGTGTTATCAAGCTCCTCCTCCTTGCACTTCAAACTATGTCGAACCCTGGACTTAAGCAAGGAGACAGCACCACTGTCTCTTTAAATAGACTATCAGTGAGAGTCATCACTGTGTCTGCAACCTGCGTAGATGAAGTGCCAGCAGATGCCTCTCGCGCTGAAGTTCAAGTGCGCAGCCCATCACAGCCGTGCTTGAACGCGGAGTCCTGCCCCGTTGCAGATGGGAGCCAAGCCCTGGCGGTGCAGACGTTGTGTTGTTGGGAAACGAGACGGTGCCCTTTCCTGTTTATTCCAGAGGCAGTGGTTTTACGCGTTCCGCTGTCACACTATATTTTTGCAAGGGACGATTACGACCATAAAGGGACCTGTGTGGTAAAGACGACAGAGCCTGCCTTAGGCAAGAAGATGACCTTTTTCCCCAGCTGCCTGGCCGCCTTGGAGCAGGTTCCCCGCATTGGGGAGAGATTGATGGCCACTGAAGGGAGCCCGGCTGCCCACCGCCAGACTGAACGTCCTTATTCTTTTAAAAAACAAAGACAAACCCACGTGCACACAGCAACAACTTGTGATTCATGTGAGCTCCCAAACTCTGCTGGCCGCACTTTTCTCCTGAGCATTGAGACGAAGAGTGTCTTCCCCTTTTAAATATTAAAAAGTGTAATTCATGAAAACGGATACACTTAGAGATAATCTTGGAATGGGAAATATTTTTATAAAGCATACAGTTACAAATTTAAACAATGAAAACTGCTATTTATTAAAAATTAAAGGGATCGCCCCCAGGGGCCAGTGTGGTTGAGTGTGGACTCATGAACCAGGTGGTCAGGGTGCAATTCCTGGTCAGGGCACATGCCTGGGTTTGGGGCTTGATCCCCAGGAGACAGCCGATCAATCGCTCTCTCTCATCATTGATGTTTCTCTCTCTCCCTCTCCCCTTCTTTTCTTTCTAAAAGTATGAAGACTTTAAAATGCTCTCAGAGCATATACACTTATAGAGCTTACCAAACAATCTTTAAAAAGCGATGAATAGGGTAGTAAAATTAACAGGCAAAGCATGTGACCCACCACTATGGGTTGACTTGGGCCTTAACCCAGGCAGGACCTGGTATCTTTATAAGACAGAAGCTCACAGACACACGAGTTGATGGCTGTTGAGTGGAGCAGAGATTGGAGTTCACGCTTCCACAGCCGAGAAACCACGGAGATACCAGAAGCTGGACGAGGGAAGGGAGGTTCCTACCCTGGCAGCATCAGAGGGAGCAAGTTTCTGCCAACACTTCGTCTCTGTCTCCCGGCCTCCAGGCCTGGGAGACAACACCTTGCTGTGGTTTTAAGGCTCCCAGTCTTGGCAGTTTGTAATAGCAGCTCTAGGTGGTCAGCACACCACGCCAATGGCATAAAAGCAAACACAAGAGCCAGTCACTACGGGAAGTCTCTGGGAGCATGTTTTATGAATGCATTCCTCATTGTCATTTTGCCTCCGTCTTTGACACCATGTACCCCGTTCTCCACAGACCAGCCATGATGTTCTACTTAAAAAGTACATTCAATGACGTCGGACTCCTGCTGAAAACCAACCCAGACTGCTATCTGAGGATCAGTTTGGTCATAAATAACAACAAACCCGACATCAGAGGCTTAAATAACATCACTCAGCAGGGACAACAGTCATGTAGGTCAGGAACTCAACAGTAACAGGGAGGATGTCCCGTGATATCTATTATTGAAAGTCTAAAAACCACCCCTCTGCATATTTTGCCTCATGTTTTAGTTGTTTAAAATGGAGGTTAAGTCCTGCTGATGTGGCTCAATGGTTGAGCATCCTCCAGTGCACCAAAAGAGTCAGGGTTTGATTCCTGGTCAGGGCACATGCCCGGGTTGTGGGCTCCATCCCCAGTAGGGGGTGTGCAGGAGGCAGCCAATCAGTGATGTTCCTCTCTCATCAATATTTCTTTCTCTTTATCCCTCTCTACTCCCCTCCCTATAAAAATCAATAAAGACATATTTTTAAATGCTAGTCATTGGGTAATTGAGAAGTAACTGGTACATATAGCAAATGGAATACAGCCCAGCAATGAAAAGGAATTAACGACCGCTGTGATCAACAACTTGGATGAATCCAAAATACGTTATTCTCAGTGGAAGAGAAACAGAGGCATAAAGCTACATACTGTCTGATTCCATTGATAGGACATTCTGGGGAAAAAGCAAAATCATAGGGACAGGAAACAGATCAGTCTTTGCCAGGAGCTAGGGGGTGGGGAGAGATTGGTCAGAAAGTATCAAGCAGGAACTTTTGGGAGTGAGGGTGATGGAAAGGCCTTCTGTCTTAATTGTGGTGATGGCTACAGAATTGTATGCATTTGTCAAGACTCTGAGAACTATGCACCGAAAAAGGTGAAGCCTATTGTATGAAAATTGTTCTCATTTATCTGCTGCTGCTTAACGAAGTATTCCAAAATGTAGAGGCTGAAAACACCCAACTTTTATCATCTCATGATTTCTGTGAGTCAGAAGCCCAGGCCCTGGTTGGCGGGGTGCCTCTGGCTCGGGCTCTCCCTGCTGAATCACTTCTCCCGAGTGCCGAGTAATTTGCATACAACATTTTATTTAATCCTCACAACAACCCTGTGAGCAAGACATGGCAATCCCCATTTTTGCATATAGGGAAACTGAGGCATTCGGAGGTGAGATGGGAAGCCCAAGATGGTACAACCAGCGAACAGTAGAGCTGAAACGAAAACCAGCATCTCGGAACTCCTGAGCCCAGTTCTCTTTTCACTTAGCATCTCTGGCTCAAGTACCACCATCCGATTTCTTTACGTATTTAGACCTGTATTTATTTGATCAGTAGAATTTTTTGGTCTGATTTCAATCCTACAAAAGTATACTAAGGAATTCATTGTAAAGATAAACAAAGGTTTAGGTAAAATGATGTTCAACATATCGCTTAACAACCAACAGAAAAAAAAATAAGCAGCCTGAAATTCTAAAATTGGCAAGTAGCTCAAAAATGTTATGAAATGCATGAATGACATGGGAAGTGCTCACAATTATGTAATCTTAAGTGTTTACAAATAGGAAGAAGTCTGCAAAGTAGGACCACCATGAGGCATGAAACTCGATTCAACATCTGCATTTCTTTTGAATGTCACTACCTGATTCTGAAGTTCCCTGATTCTGGATCCATATAGCAAACAAAAATGTCTTTTCTCAAAGATGATTCCAGTAACAGAACAAACAGAAATATAAAACATTGCATAATTTCAGTGGAAAATCAAGGAGAGACCACCTACTGGGAACACAGAAAATATAAAGGAGATAGCATCGGACTAAAGTCAGAATCTTAGAGCATCCCAAAACACGCAATCCCACCCGTCCACATAGGATCATTTCTGAGGACAATCATTGTAAAATGATTTAAATGCCTTTAAAATGTGCCTATCTTTTGATTGGGCAATCCCGTAAGTAAAAATTCACTCGAAGAAAAAAAAATCTAAGTTTGCCAAACTGTCTCATTGGTGACTACAATTACGAAACACAACAGACGTGCCCAACAATAACAGATTCAAATAACCGTGATGTATACATGGGTACAGATTTGGATAGAGAGAGAGATCCACACAGAGCATAGAAACTTGTTATATTTACACATAGTTTACGAGATGAGGACACAGTGTTTCATATGCTTGCATTTATGGAAGACATAAGGTGCTTGTGCATAGAAAGATGTCTGAAAAATATTCAACTCCAGCAATATTTATTAAGCGTCTAGCACTGAATAGTGGTTACCAGCACACGCTCTGTAGCAGGCAGCCTGGGTGCGTGCCGTGTCTACACACGCCCTGGCTGTGTGGACCTGGGCGGGTGAGGCAGGCCCTGGCAACCTGAGTTACACCTAACTGCTCCTAGCGGATTCTCGGGAGCCAGCTCCCCTTCATCCTTCAGTGCATTGCTCCCCATTGGATGTTTGCACTTCGCAGGAAAGCACCTCTCCAATGGAAAACAGCAACAGTACTTACATTTGCAGAAAAGAAAAGGAGAAGGGCTGTCTGTGATCCCCCTCTCCAGTGAGTACTCTCGGTGCTCAGTTTCTGGCTGGGACACCCGCATCCTTTCCCCGCGGAATTCAGGGCCATCTGCTGGCCCGGCTCTCCTGGGAGGGGCCCTGAGCAGCTTGCCCACCCGTGGTTCTCTCTGGGGCGGTGCTGTGATCGCGCTTTGCTCTGTACCTTGCCTCCACCCTTCAACCCGGTGTGATGAGACACCAGTTTTTAACGTTAAATGGCTGGTTTCCAATCCGCATTTCCCTCAGGTGCCAAGAATAATGGAGTGTATGTTTTGAAAGTAGAAAATGAATTTGATAAAATCTGTTGCTCAGCTAGGAATGTTTTCAGTAGCTCCTTCACTGCAAAATAATCCCCTGCTGGAAGCCCGAGATGCTGTGCAGGACGGAGCCCCGGCCAGGGTGGGGGCTGCGGGGGGGGGGGAGTAATCCCCATTCACCCTTTAATCACACCCACAGAGGGGACCTGGGATGGGTGCCCACCCGCCTCCCACAGGCCGTCTTCATTTAAGGCAGAAGAGCCGAAGCGTGCATAGTCCCAAGTTCCAGATCATTCCAAAGATATCTTAGTTGGGGTGAGTATAGCTTTACGGTGTAGCTGTTGCCAATAATTTGAGAATTCACTCCCATTCAAGCCATGAAGCCACATTCCCAAGACCTGATGCAGGCTGGCATTCCCTGCTTATTCCTCTTGTCCATTTCTGCCCCACCCCCACGCTAGGGATCGACTATGCCCCTCCCCTCCCAAACTATAGATTTAGGATTTGCCAATAGCCAGGGCTTTAAAAAAATTAGAGCTTTCTTTGGGTACATCTTTTCAATCAGTTTCGCTCACAACTTCACCGATACGGCCTGGACATCAGACATTGTTCATTAGACTGTGGTGCAAGTTGGGGGCAGAAAGTAGTGTCGTATTTACATTTTTATCTTGGGACAGTAATACAGTGCTTAGCACATCATAAATGTTGTTGTTGCAGTTAAAAGACAGTTCTGGGCCAGAGCAACTTGATACTTTATATGGTATTAATAAGAGAAATTGACAAATTTATTCCAATAGAAATATCCTTCCTACTCTCTTCCTAATTCTCCAACAGGCCAGGTAAAAAGGTCAACGAGATCACAGTACGATTGCAGAAATTTGTTTCTTTTATTAGTGAGTTCCATTCCAGCCTGCATTTACAGTTTCAGTTGTATATTATATCCTTAATGTTTAAAAATGTGTTTTCTGTTTTAAAGATGAAGCCAAGAGTAGCTACAATCAGAGATGATTCATTATGCTGAACTAAAATGGGTTTTGTTCACGGTGGGGCTTTGACACTGCTACGGAAACCTGAACTATTGGGTTTTGTTTTGCTTGAGGAGAAACAAAATTCAGAGGAGAGTAGGAGAGATTTAATAGGAGTAAGTGGATTATTCATTCTGCGTTCCCCTTCTCCCCTCAAATCCACCCCCAATTCTATGGTGATGATTCATTCTCCTGCAGAAGCAGCAGCAACAACAAACACCAGAGAGGGAACTAGTGAGAGCCAACCACAGCACTGCCATTAACCCTGCCTCCCCCAGAGCCTCACAGAGCGCGAGCTGCTTGCCTTTCCGGCTCTTTCCTCCCTATCGCCATGAAAGCGCCTGAGTGGGGCATTTAAGCGCATTCCAGTGGCTACCTTCAGGGGTGCCTCTGCGTGTTCTTTTTATTCCTTGACATCCCCACCCTGCAAAACCCTACCAGGTAGCGGCACAGGCAGCAGTCAGCCACGTGGGCTGCTTTCTTGAGACTTGTCTTCTTCCCACCAGTCACTCTTCCTATTGCACGGTGGTGAACCATTCTGCCTTCCCCAGTGGGTCATGGCAGGTTTTTTTTTAAATATATTTCATTGATTTCAGAGAGGAAGGGAGAGGGATAGAGAGATAGAGAAGCATCAGTGATGAGAGAGAATCATTGATCGGTGCCTCCTGTACACCCCACACTGGGAATCGAGCCCACAACTGGATTATGTTTTTTAATGGTAATTTGACAGCAGAACACAATAATAATGAATCTCCTTTCAAACACTTATGTCATCTAGTTTGTTGTTCCTTTCTCACCAGTAAAGTTAATACGTGTGCTAAAAGATGTCTGGTAAAGTGGCACTTTCAGTATTTTGTTAGTGTAATTAGCAAAGTCCTGGTATTTCAAGCTTCCAGACTCTCTAGCTCTAACACAGAGAAAGAGGGCCCGGAGGTATCGCTGGTTTTGCTTTGGGAAGAATCTCTCACTTGGCCTCTTACATAAAAAGATCTGAGATAGTAAGTTCCCTTCCTATGCAAAAGGCATAGAATAGCCAAGACCACACCAAAGAAGAACAAAGTTGGGGACTCAATTTACTCAATTTTAAGATTTCCTGTAAGCCATGGTAGTCAGGAAACCATGGCATTGGCGAAAAAAGACACAACAAGAAAAGGCACGGAATAGAGAGCCAGAAATAGACCCACACAAATAGAATCAACTGGTTTTGACAAAGGTGAAGAAGGAAGAATGTGTTAACAAGTGGTGTTGGAACCACTGGAGTTCCACATGTTAAAAAAAATGAACCGAGGTACAACCTCACCACTTACATAAAAATGGACCGAAAAGCTTCATAGATCTAAAAAGCTTCTAGAAGAAAGCAGAGAAGAAAATTGAGTTATGTTAGTTTGGTGATAAGTTTTTAGATGTAACACTAAAAACATGCTCCATAAAAGAATACAACGGAGCCCAGCGGCTGTGGCTCAGTGATTGATCATCAGCCCGTGAGCCAGAAGGTCATGGTTTGATTCCTGGTCAGGGCACATGCCCAGGTTGCAGGCTTGATCTCCAGTAGGGGGCGTGCAGGAGGCAGCTGATCAATGATGTTATGCTCTCATCTATGTTTCTATCTCTCCTTTTTTCTTTCTCTCTCTAAAAATCAATGAAAACGTTTTTTAAAAAAACACCACTAAACATAGTCTTACACAGAATTTGACAATTAAGCTCTTAGTTACCCAACTGATTTGTAAAATGATTTTCATTAAATATGAACACAAAAGAGTTTATAGCAACTTTATCCACAACTGGAAAAAAACAATAAGATGTCCTTCAATAAGTAAGTGGATAAAAACTGTGATAAATCCATACCATAGAATATTTAGTGATAAAAGGAAATGAACTATCAAGCCACAAAATGACATGGATGATTCTGAAATACATGTTGCTAAGTGAAAGAAGCAGTCTGAGAAGTTATACATTATCAACTCTTGAACAATGCAGGGATCAGGGGCACTGGCCCCTGCACAGTAAAAATTCTTCGTATAACTTTTGACTCCCCAAAACTTTACTACAGTCATCCCTCAGTATCCCCGGGGATTGGTACTAGGACCCCTGATGACCTCACAATCCAAGATTTCTCAAGGCCCTTATGTAAAATGGCACCAAACAATGCATATGTTTGACACTCTGCATCCGGGAATACCTAATGGATAGAAAATACTGTCTCCTATCCAACCTACAGTTGGTTGAGTACATAGGGACATGGAACCCAGGGATATGTTTATGCTGATCTATGGATAGAAAACAAAATCGCGTCTCAAAGATCATTGAAAGGTCTCCTCCTCAAGGTTTCCATGAACTTCAAAAATGCTCAAAGTTCATCACCTAAGCCAATTTTAAGCCCTTTTCCAAAACATTTTTTTAAAACAAATTTTTATCCGTAAAGACAAAGCTAATGTTTTGCACTTTTTGTCAGATTACATTTTACTCTGCTTCTAATCTTTCTTGCTTGTATATGAAACACATTGCAGGTCTCAGAACAAAATTCACTTAGACAAGCAAATGACTTTTGTGCTGTATATTTCCACACATTAATAGCATCATTTGCATGCTAAAGAAATGAAATTTTTATTCTGCTGAGGTCACCAAGGATTAATTTAATGACTTCAATCGAGTTTGGATTGCCTTCTGAGAGAGAGAAGGTTAAAAGATACATTTTGCTAAATATTTAAAATCTTTAACCTTTGTGGTACAGCTCTCCATGATTAAGAAAACAAGATAGGTACTTAAAGCACAGTTGGACCTTACTTGAAATGTTTTCTTTCTAAATTCAGAGGTAATCTGTATACAAGATTCTTTTAATTAATACATAATGTTTCTACTAATGTTATAATTCTGCTGTGGAAGAATTTCCAAACATGCTTGTCAGATCTCCTGTGATTTCTCCTTCTTCAAACCTGAGGGCATGGAAGAGTAACTTTTACATGTTTGATAGTGCTCATTAGATGGGTGAATCAATTGGTTGACTAATATCAATCCCACCGCACATGGAGATCAATCCCTTGCTAGGTGGAAGTGCCCACGGAGTGGAGAGCACCAAACATCGAGTGCTCAGGAGCTCTCCATGAATTGGGAGAGGACAGTGAGTGATGAAATACACAAAATGCGAATGATTGGAAAGTAGGGGCAACTGTTATCTGGGGCCAACGCTGATGATCAGGAGCACCGTTCCATCCCCAGCCCACACCTTGATCTAAGGAGAAATGTGAAGAAAGAAGGAGGGACCTCTGAACAGAGGATCCAGGATAGATACAGAGGGGAAGGGGCTGGAGGGATGGTGGAATGGATGAGGGGATCACCTGTGTGGTGATGAATGGTAACTAGACACCCACGGCGATCACTTGGTAGTGTGTACAAAGGTCACATGCATGTTATATACCACATTTTAGTTATTGGCACTAATGTTATATACCACTTTTACCTCAATTTAAAAGAGAAAAGAGATAAACCAAAGAACTTATATGCATAGCCCATGGACACGGGCAGTAGGGTAGTGAAGATCTATGGGGGCTAAGGGCTGGAAGGAGGTGGGTAAAGGTGTTCGGGGGGAATGGGCAATATCTGTAATTTTATCAACAATAAAAAATATATTTTAAAAAATTTAAAGAAAAAGAGAGAAAGGGATCCCAAACCCCCTTTCTACCCACCATATTTCACCAACGATCACTACTATCTGATTTTGGTACTATTAAGATTCCTTAAATTTTTCATTTAAGGAAACTCCCCACAGCAAAAAAACAGCATATAAGCCATTTTGAATAATCACATTAATCTCATTGCCAAATGATTTCATAAAATTATTTCCTCGTTGCCCTTGTAGATCATCGCCTGAGGAAGCCTTTCTGACCTCAAGGCCTAGCACCCTTTACTCTCCACAAACTAGGACCAACCACATGCCAGGGAGCGAAGGGCTGGGCAAGGACTTCCTCATTCATCATTCGATCCCTGGGAACATAGTAGGTTCTTCAATAAGTATTTATTGTATCATGGAATGAAAGCTTGTCGTCCTAAAACGCAATGTCAAACAAACTCAGTGTTGCAGCGCACCTGGCAGCGCTTAACCCACTTGACAGTGCATGATATCCTGGCCAACTCGCCAGAGGTTTCCTTACCCTCTCATGCCCACACGGAGATGTTGATATGTTCAGAAAGTTACTGTTAGGTCTGATCAAGTAACTGAACCCATACCCCCTGCCCTGGGAACTGACTTTCAGACCAATTCACAACCGGCATTTCCTTTTGCTTAGAGCACATGCCACTTGCTGAAACCATTATTTCTCTCCTCCGGACTTTCCCAGGATCTGGACCAGCCCAGAGAATTCTCCGCCCAGAAAAAGTCCTTTAGAACCTTTGACTCCCCATCCCTGGGGGCGGGGCCGTTTTGGAGCTCAGCCCGTCTGGTTCCCTGGATGACCATCCCTCACCACTTCCGGCCCATGCGCTCTTCCTTCAGCGACCCTGACACTTACAGAACGATCAGGGACAGGTTCTGTATCTGCTACTCTGTTCCCAGCATCATTTTTCCTGATAAAAATAACATAGGGCCAGAATGAAAACTATTTTTTTCCAATTTAAAGAATTACAAAGTTCAATCTCTAATGATAATATTAAAAAAAAAAACAGTTAAAAGTCCATTGGTCTCATACATAATAACCGTATTTAAAAGCTTTTGGCTTAATCACTGTTTTACATACTATAAATGTTTTAAGCATCCCTCTTCTGGCCTGCCCCGGCTAGGAGTCAGGCACCTTTGCCATCTGCTTTTTATTAATTTAGGCATTTCCCTTCCCATTTAAGTGAGAAGAAAAGAGAACGGAAGTGAAATTTAAATGAGGAGTCTTTGTTACTTGATTATAATGCCAGTGAAAAGTTTGATATGGATCGAGGTGAGAAGTATTACTAAATGCAGCTTTTCAATTATCTATGGATTTCGATTATCCAGGGATCCCTCTCCTTTATTAGAATAAGTAGCTGTGAGTGAATGTAACTTATTCGGATAGAATTTAAATCTCACCACGCTCAACTTCATTATCTGGAACTGGGCTTTCATTTTCAAAAACTGAAGGGAATTTAGGAAATTGCATAATTAGTTTTTCACTTTCTTTCAAAAAGCTGACACCAAGTGCTTCATGCATCAAGAAAACAATACAATAAACCAGAAAGATTGTCAGTTTGCCTCTTTTTAGTACTTTGCTCATTGTAAGACTTATATTATATCATAGTCCTGATACTTAATAGCTATAACACTTGCGCACCATTTTGAGACATAAGAATATACATAGACATACAAGTTTCATTCGTGCATATTACATGCACCTACACAAATAACCTTTAACATCACAAAGTCTTGAAAGAAATTTCTAAACTGAAATAATTAAACGTGAAAACAGTCCACTTTTTCCTGGATGGGTGTGGCTGTCCCACATGAACTCCTGGCATCGGAAGGGCTTACTGGGATCCCTGTGGTTTAGTACCTGGGCCGAGGATTTGATTCATGACCTTCTGCCAGTTATAACTGCTGTGAGACTCAGTTTTCTTCAGGATAAAATGGGCATAATAATGGGTTTATGAGAAATAGATTATATATACAGGGTGTCCCAAAAATGTATACACATTTTGAATAATTATAAAGGCAGTGTTTATTAAATACATTTTGTTTTCAACATGTAATAGAATCAGCTGTTAAAGTGTATGTACATTTTTGGGGATACCAGATAGATGATAGGCAGACAGACAGATGTACAGACAAACAGAATGAATAGCAGTTGCACTATGGTTGTTACTATCATCTTTGACTTCTCTCTTTCCCTCGTGTCCTTATCAAATCACCCGAGTAATCGTCTCAAGAAAACAATTTCTGTAGCATCTGTGAAATGCGTCCACTTCTTTGTTCCCTTCCACCCTCCTCACCTAGGGCCGCAGTACCACTTCCTGTGCTGTGGCAATAGCCCCCTAACCGTTACCGTTCTCCCTCTCTCCGGCCTCTCCTCCTTCATGTGCCCACAGTCCTGCCAGCGATTCCTTTTAAAAGTCGAGTTGGCCACGTGCCCCTCCGGGGAGGACAACCTTGGTGGTTCACCGTGAAGCATTCACATCAGAGCCTCAGCCGGGCTTTCGGATGCACCACGCGCTCTGATCCACGTGCCAGTGCCTTCACCCTCAGTACCGTCCTCCGACTTCCCCCCTCACCCGCCAGCCCGGACACAATCTGTATATATCCATGTGGCCTGAGTATGCCTCCAAAAGGCCTTGCAGTTGAAGACGTTTCCCTGGGAGAATCAGGTCCCTTCATGATTTCCTTTGGGCTGGTGACTGCCCTGCGACCAGAAGACCTGGCTAGCCCTTAATCAGCACAGCGCTTTCTGTGGCGAACCCACAGGCCGTCCCCAGCCCAGCATCTCGGCACGCGGGACACTGTGGAGGGCCTGAGCATTGCTGTCCTGCGGACACCGGTATACATCCGAGTGAGCAATCCCCGGCAACACTCTGTTCCAAGTGTTTCTCTCTGATAGGATCGGGCCTGCCCCGCAGTTTATGTTCCTGCCAAGTGGATTCTGTATGATTTTTTTAGTTGATGCCATTCCCTGAGAGCCAAACCCCGGTGCTGAGCTGTACCTCCAGCCCCCTGTTCTTTGCAGCAGGCACCTCCCCACCCCCTGCCAAGCCCTGCATCTCGCCGAGGAGGGGCCTGGGTGGGAGAGGGACGAATGGAGCGTTTCTGTGGGCTTGATCAGCCCGGACTTGCATGGGGAGGGACGTCGTCATCGCCTGGTGGCTGCCAGGTGACCTGTGGGTTTTCCATCTGAAAGAACTCACCGGCCCTGAGCAGAAACACCCGCCAGGCAGGGCCATGTGTGACAGCGGGGCCGGAGCGACCTTTCGAGCACTGGCGCCGGCTTCTTCATCTGCTCACGGACTTGACTGTGATCTGGACACGGGGCACGTCCTCCATCAGCACCCTGGTTACTCATTTCCAGTCAACGGTTCTGGTCTCGGGTGTGTTCAGCCTTCCTGTTCTCTGAGCTCCTGTCATGGCTACAGCCTGAGTCACCCAGCTCGGCGCTTAATTAAATGTAAGCCTTTAATTGTGTTCTTGGACATAAAACAGAACCTTCCATTTCCGTAACACGGGCAGATGTAGAAAGTCCTGGAACATCATGGGTTTTTGATGAAAACCTCAGGATTGGCTCAATCTTGCCATTCCTGACCGTTCGGCTCACTATTCAGAGGGTTGGAATATGACAGCAGGAAGGGACTGGGGCCCACTTTGCAGGCAACAACTAGCCATTTTCAAAGGAATATTAGGTTTTCTTGGCAGAAAAAGAAACAAACCCACAAAACCCAAGATAATTTCCTTTCTGCCGCCTAAGGGACACCGTGCATCTTAATGCAAGATTCGGAGGTGCTTTCAAACCTCTAAGTAAGCAATATTTTTATTTTGCAAGAAAAATAAAAAATGCTCTCCAACCTCAAGAGAAATGAGAAAAGGAGACACGGCATTCGGGGCCACGGCATTCAGGGCCACACTGAGAAACTGTCGCTTCTGAGCTAGGAGACGCCAGGGGCCCATTACTCTCAAATTAAACAAACAAAAGTCAGGACAGTTTGAAGCAGGCTAACATTTAAGAAGAATATAGTCTTTTCAAAAGTCAAATCGTCATGAAATTAATAAAACCCCCTTATTTATTGAGTGCCTGTATTGAGCCTGTATAACATTATTCCACAGGTAACCAGGCCCAGATATTCATTTATGTCCGAATATAGTCTAGCCAGCCTAAGTATATATTGACTACAATATGGGATCCCTATTTCTCAGTAAAAAGTCATGAATTCACAGACAGGGAAAAGTGTCCCCATTTTTCATGTGAGCTGAGCTATTCATTAAAACCGTGATATTCTGAGGCATAGGCCAAAGTCCAAAAATAAAGGAAAGCAACCAAAAATGTTCCTGGTTTCATATAACCCCACCCAGTCCCAAAGGCCTTTGTTAAAATGCCATTCCGTAAGTTTTGTTTTTTAAAAATATGTTTTTATTGATTCAGATTTTAAAAATATGTTTTTATTGGTTGCACACCCTCTACTGGGGATCAAGCGTGCGACCTCGGGCATGTGCCCTGACTGGGAATCGAACTGGTGACCTCTCGGTACAGGGGCTAGGTGCTCAACCACTGAGCAACACCATCCAGGCAAAATCCCATTTCCTTTCGGCGGCCCCTGCAAGTACCAGCTTAGAGGTAAGGACCTCTGTGGTCCTTTAAGGCCTAGATGAGGAATCACATGGAATCCTTTACTCTCCTTTCTTGGCACATAACTCTTCCCACGAAAACCAATGTGGTTTCCCCCAGTCCCTCAGGCCCTTGAGCATCCACCCTTTGAAAGGTAACTCCAGAAGCCCTGAGGGCATTTTGACAAGACAGAGTAATTCACCTCCATCTACCCTTCCCATCTGTTAAGTAAATGAGCAGGGGGCGGGGTGTGCTTCTGTGCAGCGATTCCACTGCTCGCAGCCACCTTGTGCAAAGCCGAAGGAGAGATCCAACAAGAGCTCTGCCACCTGCTGTCCTCCATGACAGCTGCCACTGCCCCTCAACACGGGAAAGCGTGGCATCATCACCCAGGAAGCAGGCGACTCAGAAGTTGGGGGGTAGAAAAGCAATGCAGGAGACGTCGGTCTGAGGATTTATGCCGTCAATCTAGTACCAAGAACACACAGAGTCACCTCCGCTCCCAAGTGCTGGCCAGGCTGGGATTTCTCTGCATCAGTGGGAATCGCTGCCTTTTCCAGTATGAGGCACGGCTTAGTTTTGTCATTTTAGGTCTAAATGAAAGCACACGATGGTTCTTAGGGTTGCACGCATGCCGAAAGGAAGCGCCAGTTTCTCACATTCAGGGAAATGCTGTAGCATAAACATATTTTCAGGAGTCCTTCCCAACTCCATCATCAAGATCCCCTCTTTTATAAGTACCTAATAATCTATTCTTTTTTAAATATATTTTTATTAATTTCAAAGAGAGGAAGGGGGAGGGAGAGAGAGAGAAACATCAGTGATGAGAGAGAATCATTGATTGGCTGCCTCCTGCATGCCCCCCAGTGGGGATCGAGCCTGAAACCCAGGCATGTATCCTGACCAGGAATCAAACCGAGACCTTATGGTTCATAGGTCAATGCTCAACCACTGAGCCACGCCAGCCGGGCAATAATCTGTTCTTTGAGCCAAAATGTTGTGGGCTTTCTGGTCCTCACTTATTCTGGCCAACGGCCTCAGGAGAAAAGTTGGCTGTGTTTTTTCTCTAATTTGAATTGTGACATTCCAAAAGAAGACTCCGCCCTTTTAGGAACTTGGCTGTTATGGCCTGCTGGCTGGCTGGGGGTGAAGAACGGGAACTCTTCAATGAGAAACGAGTTCAAATAGAAATCAAATCCACCCACAGCAGCCTCCTCAGAAGTACACAGGAGCGTGTAGACACAGACACAAGACATTATACCTCCTGCTCCCGTGGGATTCACCAAAAGGGAAGGGAAAAAAAAGGACACTCTCCCTCACTATCAGCCAACAACACGATCTGGACATGGTAACTGAATAGAAGAGCAAGGAATAATCGGGTTGGAATTGACTTTTTATAATATGGAAATGGAGCTTTTCCTATTTTTAGTTTAAAAAGAAAACTGATTACAGCTGAACGCTGCTGCTCATTGAGCCTCTGCCTTTATCTTTTATGGAAAAGTCCCGAGGAATGGGCTAAAGGGGAACTTGAACAACTCATACCCTAATATGAGTCAACTTGTCTGCCACACGTTCTGAGGCCAGTGTGTCTGATAGGTCCCGGGGGACGCTGGGTAATTTCCCAGCCTCTCACTTCCACACGTTTCTCAGGGGCCAGATCCTTCAAACTGACCCCCAGGAGAGCGGTGATGCATTCTCTCAGCCCCTAACCCCCTCCTTGAGGGCCCATGTGTTTCAGCGGGCATCTGCCTCCATCCCAGCCCCATTGCACCAAACATGTGATTTGTCATTTCCTTTGATCAAATAGCACTCAAAACAGGAAGGGCTTAGGGACAAGAGTCTAGCTCCAACCTCGGCCCACTCCCGAAGTTGGCCTGAATGGCTTTGTCCTCCCAGTTTCTTAAACTCCTGCCTCAGTAGTGGTCTTTCCCTCGGATTTATCAGGGACGTCCAAGGGTTAGCTGGGAGCATCCTCCTCTCTCTTTCCCTCACTAGTGAATCTGTAGGTAGTATGACATTCCCACACTCTGTCTAGTGCTACACATCAGCTTCAGAGTTAGCAGTTCACATCTTCTGATTCACGCCTAAGAATGATATTTAATTTTGTTCTGCTGCTACAACAGGCAGGGACGATAAGTTTACTAGGGACAAAGAACAGGGAGAGACCAGGGACAAACATGAACTGCCCAGGAGCTTTGACACCACCTTTGAAATATTCTGAAATTGGCTGCAAAGCAATTAATACCTGCGGTTTATGTATCAAAACATTTCCATGTGCAGTATTTCACGTACAGTTCCTCACAGGAAGGGACGTGCCGTGATTATCCACTCCAGCATTTCCCTGTGAGGATGCTGAAAACCTTGGGTGGGTTGAGTCCCTTGTCCAGTGTCACCCAGCTAGTAAGTAGCAATGTAGAGAATTTAACCAGGTCTAGTGAATCCATACCATTCCCCCAAACCCAGGGAAAAGGAGAGAGACTGTGGTTGAAAACAATAAGATGCAGATTAACATCGATGAGAGAAGGTAAGGCATGCGGTCCCTGTGATCTATGGACCTTCCCGGCTCAGAAGAGCAGGCAGCAAATATAAATATCTCCATGAAATATGTATGTCGTTGTGCTTAGAGAGAGGAACTCTGTGGGCCAGATGCAATGTATAATGCTCCCTACAGTCACCCTGTGTGACACTCATGATAATCACATATTCTAGTACATGTGCTGCCAGAGCGAGCACGATAATCACATCTTCCATGTTTATCTTCACCAACAGACTGTAATCTCCCCAGAGGACACACCATCAGTTCCCCTGAGCATACACCCCGTGAGGGAACACACAGCAGCTCTTCTTGTCCTTCTAAATTCTGGCCAGTGTCAGCTCTAGAGTCCCTCGGTCGCCCGGGACTGTACCCAACACCTCTGTCTCCCCCTCTGCACACTGTTGAAGGGTAGGTTTATGCCTTAAACATGTGTTCTCTGAAAAGCGTTTTGAAGCCCAGACGTGAAGTAGCCAACCGAAGCCAACATACACGTATGTCTTTTTCTGATGAGCACTCAGAAAAGAGTCCTTAAAAAGTGGCAACCCATGGAATCAATGGGAAATGGCAGGCTGTGGAGACATATGGGGTCGTAAAAGACTCGTGGATGGCTAGAGCATAGTCAAGAAGTGATGTTATGCAGAATTTGGAGTTACACAAGGAAGAAGTGGGTTGTCTGGGCAGAGCTCAGCCAGCAGCAATAGGACACGTTGGAAAGAGCTCTCGAGCCAGAAGTCTGAGTTCCCTCCAGACCAGCTATGCAACTGCAGACAAGCCATTGACACCTCTGTGACTTCCTCCCACGTGGTGAATACAAGGACACTGACATGCCAGGCACAAGCCCTTTAAGATACAGACACGTGAGAGGCAGTGATGGGTGAGCCATAAAATGTCCTTCAGGTTCAGCCTTATGGAAACAGACGTGACGACACAGGTGATTTTAAATGGCCCCTAACCCAGCGTGACAAGAGAAAACCATGGCTCGGTGTCTATCTAACGGATAACGTGGTAGGCAGTTTTCCACTGTATACGTTGAGCTTCAGTGAGCTATCATTCCCGCACACTCAGTAGGGCCGGTACCTAACACGATGCCTCTGGTCTTAGTTGAAGCCTCCATCATTTAAATGGTTGTGCGGTTCCATCCCCATGACAGCGCTCAGAGAGCCACGGGCCACGGTCCTGAGACTTCTCAAGGTGTGTTTGCTTTCCTTGATTTTGTTTTCTTTGGCCGCCGAGGCAGTGTTTAAAGGAGGCCCCTGCTCTCCTCCGCTAACAAAGATAAAGGCCTCCTGTCCAGGTTCCTTCAGGAAACGCTGGCTTGAAGGAAAGAAGCGTCTTGGGCAGTGAACGGATCCATCCACTCCGAGTAACTGCCCTAGACAAATGGGCTGTGAGATGGGCAGTGATCGGCCTTCCCGACATTAGACAGGCCTGCAGGAAGCCTGCCTGCAGTGTCCTCAGCTAATGTAATCAGGGCTCTTCTTAGGGACTTGTCAGGGGACGTACTGGTGGCGGCAGCACAGCTCTGACCATGTTGCGGTCGGCAGACCGAAGCCATGAGTCACCCGTGATGCTGAGAAGTGGGGGAGGCACGCGTCACCTTTGGGCAAGTTTCTCTAAACAAAATGCGGGCGAGGTAACTGAGAATTCTGGACACTGTATGTGCTATTTTCATAGAAGATTCAAGTCAAGGGAAGGTAGATGAGAGCCCACGTCATTTCCATTTATTTTTACAATGCGGTGCAGTGGAGGTGGGGATATTAAACTTGGTCTTGGGAAACCTGGGTCACAGGCCTTACCCCTTCAGTACACTGAAATGTGAGCTTGGGAAACATTGGCTTAAATAATTTTCTGAAGGCGTTTTATTTTATTTATTTTGTTAAAATATATTTTTATTGAGTTCAGAGGGGAAGGGAGAGGGAGGGAGAGAGAGAAACATCAGTGATGAGAGAGAAGCATTGATAGGCTGCCTCCTGCACACCCCACACTGGGACTGAGCTCACAACCCAGGCATGTGCCCTGACTGGAATTGACCTATGACCTCCCGGTTCATAGGTCAATGCTCAACCACTGAGCGATGCTGGTCAGGCTAAAGGCATTTTAAATTATAACATTAGATTAGTCTTGATTTATAGTCTTGATAACTAAAAACAAAACACCAACCCACTCTTGTTCATCTTGTGGCCAATCCCATGGCTATTTCTATTCCACGTCTGTCCAGAAGTCAAAAGCAGAGTCTAAATCCAGGCATCTCGCAAAGACAAACAGCCTGGGGCACCTTCACACCAGCATATTCAGGTCACGGCCAAGGCATGATCTGAAGTCTGTCCTCCAACTGCGCCCTGAGTAGAGACTTTAAAACTGTTCTCTGTGTTCAGAGCTCTTTATTGAATGTTTTATGAAATCGGGAAACTGTGGAGGAGAGAGCATCACTTTTCTTTGTCAGTCAACATGATGCCATGACAACGGGTTGAAATGTGAAACATTGTCAGATCAACAATTGTTTTGTCTACATGAGGCCAAATAAGGAGTTTGATTGATTTGTGGTGTGTGTGGTAGTTTTTTCTCCTTTTTTCTTTTCTTTTTTCTTTTTTTTTTTTGCACAAATTTGTTCAGTTGTTGAAGCAAGTAGATACAAGCCTTTAAATAATCATAGGTTTTCTTTTCCTCACAGAGTACAAGCCAATTGCAAGCATATTATCTCATTGTTATTCTGACTTTCCCCACCACCCCTGGACTCTGCAGAGCAAGTAGTATCCTATTTGTATAACAAGGAAGGTCATGTGTGGCATTTACATGGCCTGGGCATAACCATCCCCAATAATCTGCTGTATGTTCTCTCAGTGGAACTGAAGAGACTACCATTTTTGGACATCACACAGTAGAGTGTAAATTTTGCCCAAATACAATGTCCAGTCAACAGTATTCAGTTAGAGCCTCCACGTTCCCGTTAGGTTATCTATCCGCCATCCATCTACAGGCAGCTGGGGGACACCCTCATTGACTAGCCCAGGGCGGGAAAAGCACCATCCCATTCCACTGGCTTCCTTTACTTCCAGTTTAAATAGTTATTCCCTCCCATACGTGGACTCCTGATTCGGTTCCAGTGACTGAGTCTACCAGAATGCCTTCACTAACCTGGTGAAGACATGGATGCTTGAGAAAGTGGTACTTTGGTCAAGCTCACTTGATGGTAAGGGTTCTAGTCAGGACTTTCTTCTCCAAAGCCTTTTCTTTCAACCACCTTTTAAAGTAAGCCAGTCAGAGAAACACAAATACCCTATGATTTCACTTATATGTGGAATCTAATGAACAAAATAAAAACTAGCAAAATAGAAACAGACTCAGAGAGACAGAAAACAAACTGACAGTTTTCACAGTGGGGAGAGCATTGGGAGTGCTGCGTGAAAAAGGTGAAGGGATTAAGCAAACAAACAAACAAACAAAAACATGGACACAGATATCAGTGTGGTGATTACCAGGGGGAAAGGGGGTTGGGGCAGGTGGATGAGGGTATAGGGGAATAAATGGTGATGAAAGGAGACTTGAATTGGGGTGGTGAGCACACGATATAATATACAGATGACGCATTGTAGAATTGTGCACCTGAAACATATAAAAGTGCATTAACCAATGTAATCCCAATAAATTTAATAAAAATATAAAAAATAGCCCTAACCGGTTTGGCTCAGTGGATAGAGTGTCGGCCTGTGGACTGAAGGGTCCCAGGTTCGATTCTGGTCAAGGGCATGTACCTTGGTTGCAAGCATATACCCAGTGGGGAGTATGCAGGAGGCAGCTGATCAGTGTTTCTCTCTCATTGATGTTTCTAACTCTCTATCCCTCTCCTTTGCTCTCTGTAAAAAAATCAATAAAAAAAATATATATATATATATATATTGGGGATGGTTATGCCCAGGCCATATATATATTCAGATTATATGTCAAACCCTAAAACTCTGATTATCCTGGAGATTTCCCATCCACTGCCCCCATGGCCTCTGTTCCCCAGGGAAGGGCAGGTACTAAGTAGAAAGGGGAACTGTTGTGCAGCTTAAACTATTAACCCCAATCTTGTGCTCATTTTATTTATCCCTGAGACACAATCTTCTTTAAAGCAAAGTATTATTTTTTAAATATATTGTTATTGATTTCAGAGAGGAAGGGAGAGGTAGAGAGAGATAGAAACATCAATGATGAGAGAGAATCATTGATCAACTGCCCCCTGCTTGCCCCCTACCGGGGGGGATCCAGCCTAAAACTCAGGCATGTGCCCTGACTGGGAATTCAACCTCGACCTCCTGGTTCATAGGTCAATGCTCAACCACCGAGCCACGCTGGCCGGGCTAAAGCCAAGTATTATTGACCAAAAAAGAATTTTTTTTTTATTCTTTGGGCTCCCATTAAAATAGCAAGAGCTGGCCTTGACCCTTGAGCTGTGGATGGAGAGGACCTGCTGTCTGGATCAGCCTAACCTGAAACCTGTTCATCCCCTCATTCAGCTGGCATTATTGAGCTCCAGCCATTCAGGGAACAAGACAGACTCGTGGCAGTTCAGGGAACACGCAGTCAGCAGATGGCTTGGGTGGTAGCTAAGTAACAGGAGTGTGATGGGTAGACATCAGGGTGCTGTCAGGGACATCTCACGGGGAGTGATCTTGGTCAGGGGCCCAGAGAAAGCTGTTCACCCAAAATGACAAGATACTTATCCTGAAACCTGACGTGTGACTGTGAGTTATCAGGAGGGGAGCAGGGCCAGGCAGCTGGGAAAGCATAGGCAATGGCTGCCATGGTTAGTTTGAAGTGTCAACGTGGCTAGACTATACTTCTCAGTTATCCAGTGAAATGCTCACCTAAGTGTCACTGTCAAGGCATTTGGTAGATGTGGTTGACATCTGCTATCAGTAGATTTTAAGTACAGATTTCCTTCCTCATCTGGGCAAGCCTCTTACACTCAGTTGAAAGGCCTTAAGAGTAAAACTAGGGTTTCCCTGAGAAAGAAGAAACTTCATTCATTTGTGGATTGAAGCTTCCACTCTTCCCCCGACCCTTGAGAGTTTCAAACATGCTTAAAGCAACAAATTTCAGACTTGCTAGCCCCACAATCATGTAAGTCAATTCCTTGAAAGAAATCTCAGATATATTTACATACACACACACACACACACACACACACAAACACACACACACACAGAGCAAATACACAGTACAATTCTTCTTTTTCCTCACAAGTATGTGTATGTATAGATGGTATCAGGAAGTGGGGTGCTGCTGTAACAAATACCTTAAAATATAAAAATGGCGCTGGAATTGAGTAATGGGTACAGACTGAAAGAATTGGTTATTCTTTATGCTCAATGGTTTAGTTTGACGTTTTCTTGAGCCATGAAATAGAGTTAATCAAATCTTAGCGGCCCAGCAGAACTCACCGAAGAACCTTTTCCTGAAATTAATGTGTATTGATTCATTAGCATAATAAATGAATACTTTATTCCTAAGCATACCCAGCCGGGCATATGACTGAGCAGAATCCTCTCCAAACAACACAAACAACAAAGAGGATTCGGAACTCTGTGTGTAAACATTTCCAATAAAAGAAAGCTTAATCTCATCCTTGAAAACTGGAGTACTTTTTGTCAGTTGTTTAATCACTTCCAATTTACAGTCAGGGGCCTTCATTTTCAATCTTCATTAACAAGCACAGGGCAATAGAGATGGATCACTGTATTAATAAAGCAGAATTATTTTGTGTTATTTATACAGGACAGCAGTAAAGTCAGGCCGAGAAGATTAAGCACTCAGCATGCTGTAATTTATGTCACAGTCATGTCCTACTTTGAAATCAGATTCTGGCTTCAGCAATGAAGTAGGACACATATTCAAAACAGCAAAGGGGGTGGGAAAATAAAAAGCCAGCTTCACAGAGAATATGGAAACTCTTTGGACCTGTTTAAAAGAGAGATCACTTGAGGAATATTATCTCAGACAAAGGAAGGTTAACCATGGCTTATCCTCTCTCTCCCTCTTTTATTTTGTTAAGGTTTTTCTTTTTATTTTGTTGATTTTAGAAAGAGGAAGGGAGAGGGAGACAGAGTTAGAAACATCAATGATGAGAGAGAATCATTGATTGGCTGCCTCCTGCATGTTCCCTTCTGGGGATTGAGCCTGCAACTCGGACATGTGCCCCGACTGGACCTTGGACCATGACCTCCTTGTTCATGGGTCAGTGCTCAACCACTGAGCCCCACCAGCCGGCCCTCTCTCCCCCTCTTAATCCTCCATATTTAGCCAGTGTCACTCCAGAAGCCACCGTCCTGAGAGCAAGTGGGGTCAAGTGTTCCAAGTGTCCTCTGACTGGTCTTTGATGCTCCCTCTGGCCTTGACACTCGGAGTCACTAGCTGGAGAGACACAAAGAAAACACTTCAGTGCATTTCGAATACTCAGTTCTCGAAGGAAGAATCTCCACAGTAAAAACTAAAAGGCTCAGAAGCGAAGCTAGTGCTGGGAGCAGTCTTCGCCTTCCTCCTGCACTTGTCCTTACGAAACCGGTCAAATCCATCTTCGAAATGAAATTTGGAGAAGGAACGAACACTAGGGTCCATTGCAGTGTTCCCGAACCCTGACTTGGAAAATGCGTTCAGGCTGCACTTATTCTTAATCCGGGGCCTCGCGGAAGGCAGGCGGCCGTGCGTCAGGAGAAACGACCCAGAGATCAGAATCCGTGGCATCGCTCGGGTGAAACAATTTCACAAAATAGTTTTGGGGGAAGTTTTTATTTTATTTTATTTTTTTACACTGAAGAGGTTTTGTCGCACCCACAGACAACCAGAATTTCTTTTTGGGTGGGAGCCTAGAAAGGGGAAGTAAGTGGCTGTCAGATTTTTCACTTTTGTGCCAGAAGGAAACCCATTGGACCAGTGGCTCTCAACCTTCTGGCCCTTTAAATACAGTTCCTCATGTTGTGACCCAACCATAAAATTACTTTTGTTGCTACTTCATAACTGTCATGTTGCTACTGTTATGAATCGTCATGTAAATATCTGATATGCAGGATGGTCTTAGGCGACCCCTATGAAAGGGTCGTTCTACCGCCGAAGGGGTCGCGACCCACAGGTTGAGAACCGCTGCATTGGACGAACAACACTGCAGTTGAACGAGAGAGCACGAGTCCTCTGAGGGAGACAGAACACATTAGGGTCTTGTCTCTGTCCTTGAAATGGGTGTTTTTCCAGAACGGGAATCATAAGAGCTAATGCAAGCACTGGCAAATGAATGTGTTATTCTCTTTTTTAAAATATATGTTTATTGATTTCAGAGAGAAGAGAAAGAGAAGCATCACAGATGAGAGAGAATCATTGATCAGCTGCCTCCTGCAAGGCCCACACTGGGGATTGAACCTGCAACCCTGGCATGTGCCCTGAACGGGAATGGAACCTTCTGGTTCATAGGTGGACGCTTACCCATGAAGCCACACCGGCCGGGCATGAATGTGTTGTTCTTAACAAATGAGTTTAGAGACTAGGGAATACTTAATTTCAGCAAGTCTCAATGAGTGTTACAGGAAAAGAAAAAAAAGGTGCTGTCCCAGAATTCACATAAATACCATTCCCAGGGAGACAGACTCCCATGATCATCCGTCTCTAAGCAATGCTCCCCTTTAAGGCCATCATTTTCGTAAGACCTCTCACTTTACGTTGAACTATCTCCAAATTGGTATTTGTCACCAGGGGTCCTCTTTTTTTCTAAACTCATTAAGGAACGCTAAGGCTGGCCATCCTAATTAGTCTACAGGGTAATTACTTTTCACACATAAGAAAAATAATCATATTTTTTTCAGTCGAGATAGATGAAAAGTTATTTAAATGGAAACTACAGGGTAAATTTACTGTGGGGGGGAAAAACTTAGAAGAAAGAATTCTGGTTCATCAAGCCTTAAACCATTGTACCTTATAGAATGGGAAGGTGAGACAGGAACATATAGCTTCTTAAACGTGTATCTTACATGACACTATTCACTGTTTAACATGCAACACACTTGCTAAATACATCTCCCAGACCAAGCCCTCAAAGTAATAAGCAACATTAGGATTGGCACGAAAGGGTGAACTCCAAAACACCCACGTCTGTGTTTCACTGTGTGGCCATTGCCAATGGAGGTCAAGGCAGACCATCTCCAAGGTCATTGCCAGGTGCATCAGGAGTGTGCCTACTTGCTGTACTTTCCTAAGCATTCTCTCAGGAAAGTTCCTGATTCTTGGGTGCTCCTTCTTAGTTTAAGTTGAAACAATAAATCCGACCTGGTTTGAAGGACAGAACTTGCACTCAATGAGGCTAACGCGCCCTATCTCATCACCTGCCTCCTTGACATGAGCTGAGCAGATACTCCAAGTAGCTCATTATCTGAAGTCTCCCTTCCCGGCATTGGCCCCGTCAGGCAAAGTGGTCATTATTTCCCAAGGATACAGGTTAGTCTTTTTTTTTCCCCCCAAGCCCACATTTGATTGAAAGGAGAGAACGCCTAACACAAGTCATTTCCTTTTCCTGCGCAAAAGCCATTGGTGGGACAGGCAGGCTGATGCTGAGGACAGCTTTTGTTCTGAAGAATTTTTCAGTCTAGGAGGGTTTGTCAGGAAAGCTTCTCCCCCCAAATGGACAAAGTGTATGTGGGCCACTTGGTAAGTAAAATCCCAAGATCGCCCACATCATCGGGTTTATTTCATTTGAGTGCTTTTTTTTTTTGGTAGGAAGAATGTATAAACCAAGGATAAAAATGTCCTGATTATATACTGTGAGCCATAAGAGCTCTATTATCACATTAGAATTAAAAGACAATGTCAACTTTTATAGAAATGTGTTTGTATAGGCATAGAATGCATATTTACAACCACTTACACCAAGTTCCCCTTTTAAGGGAATTCATTTTTGTCGTTGTCTCATTCAGATTGCAAGCTTTGATCCCGAGTTAAAAACTAGCTAAATGTATGCCTTCTGTCTTCTTGTCTTTGTGGGCCATCAAGATGACACTTTTAATTTCCTTCAGCTGATGAGCATGATTCAAGTTCATCTATTTACAATTTATAACTATTTCAGGAAGGATTCAGTGAAACTTGGCCAGAGGAGGGGAGGGGGGCGAGAGGGGAATTACAACTTTCAATTACTTTCTTTTATCCGTTATGCTACATGGAACTTCCCTTCAGCTTTGCCTCACTGCTTTCCCGAGCAAAACGCCAAGATCGCCCCTTGTCCTTCACCTCCCTGAACACTTCCGTGGCGCCTCTCCTGTGTGCACTTCACTGGAATTACAGAGCAAACCACTTTACCCTCTGATGGCGGGCTTGTGCTTCCCAGTGCGGGGCTCTCTTTTATATAATGCTTATCTGTGTGGCTTGATCAGATAAATATTCAGAAAAGGTTAGTCTTGTAAGAGAAACTTGGATTATACCAATTGATTCCAAAAGGGTCCTGCAAATTCTCTCATATCTCTATCTCTATCTCTTTTTATATCCAGATAGATGATCGATAGATAAATAGATGACAGATAGATGAGAGATAGATGGATGAGAGATAGATAGATAGATATATAGATAGATAGATAGATGATAGATAAATAGATGAGGGATAGATAAACATGCTCTCTGCTTGCTGTACATAGTGAAATTGCCTGTCTTATAGCTAGTTGCTTAACTGACTATCTTTCAGGTAATAGAAGCTATTTGGGGTGTCTGTCTTTCTGTTCTGGTAGCATAATTTCTTTTGGTTTATGGCTCAATAAATAAAACATCCCATCTATTAAACCAACTCTTAAACTTTGAATTACCAAGATAAGGATGTGGTGAGGATGCAGTGACACAGTCAGTCAGTGGTGGTTTCCGTGGGAACTAAATAACAAGTCCTGTGGCCCTCATGCCCGCCATTCCGGCATATGCCACCCTCCCTTACTGGGCAGTAACTGGCAGATGGTTGGCAACTGATGTATATTTGGTAAGGAACTGAATAAACTGAATACTTTCAAATTCCAAAGACATCACCTTATCTGTCCTCATCAGCGCTGAGCAGAAACCTTTCATTATTTATTAGTGTGCCCAGAATTACATTATGGTTTATGGTTTTTTTCTTTCACAATGAGCCTAACGCCTGTTTTGTTTTTGTATTAGTGATTCCTTATGGCATCATGAACCTCATCTAGAGTCCACGCAACTCACTTAAGCTCTTCTGTTATTTTGAGATTCTTATTTTGTCTTTTAATAAATTAACATGTTTCTCTTTAAATGTTTAAATTAGAAGCCACTATAAATTGCTCATTATTGCATGGGCCAAAGTTCACCCTTCTCTCGGTCAGAGGCCCCGCTGACATTGACGTCGCCCCGGCTCTGGCCAGAGAGCTAAAGCAGGCGGCAGCAAGGCCTTGCTGTTCAGTGTTGCCTTGGGGAGGGGAGGAAGGGGGCAGGGAGGAAAATCAAACAAAAGTCTGTGGCTGGTGTGTCTCTTCTCTGTGTCCATCTCCCTGAAACCGGAAAAACAGAAGGAGAGTTGAACTCAGAGAGGGTTTGGGGAACCCTACAACAAGTATACAGATGCCATAATGCTTCTGACCCCGGCTCCGTCTTTTACCTGAGAGCAGCTCATCCTTTTGCTGTAATAAAGGTGATGACCTAGGGTCTCACAAGGATGAAACCATCCACACACGAAGACGCTGGTTCTCTTTGCTGTGACCAAGGGATCTCGGTGTCCTTGTTTTGAGGGAGAGGCAGGAGCCAATTCCAGAAGCCATAGGAACCACCACCCCATCAGGGAGTCCATTTTAGAAAGTTCCTGTTACCCACACTAAGGCCAAGTTCTTTCCCAGCACCTATGCATTAGTTTGAGTTCTTATTACCCGACCACTCACTATGGACTTCCTGTTTCTGCCAAATTCCCTGCGGCCCTGATGCATACGTCACACATACACACACGCCTTATGCGTCATGATATAAAACCCTGGGGTCTTGAAACACGCTGGTAGCTCACAAAATCTACTTTGCCTAAACCATTCCCGTCGACTCAAAGTCTCCCTCTGCCCTTCCTGCTCCCTCTCTCTTCCTTGCTGCACTCTCCTAAGGCCTTCCTCCCTCAAGGCGGCATTTCTGTGTCTTTCCTGCCCCCCAGGACATGTGTAAAGGCGTCCTCCTCCCTCTTCAGGCCCTATGTCCTCCGCCGGCACCCTCTGCAGGCCTCCGCCTCAGCCCTGGCCACACGGGGCTTATTCGTGCATCTCTTCTCCGAGCCTACAAGGGCCTTAAAGGCAAAGACTGCTTTATGGTGGCATTTTCCTGTCCCTCGTGCAGGAACCAACACCTGGCATGTAGCACCTTCTCAATATGCATTTACTGAATAATGCATTTATCCACGAGAAATGTGTGCCATTGACAGCAATAAATATTTCACACAAAGCGATGGTGCGCGAATAAAAGCGCAAGTAATAAAAGGACATTATTTTAAACTAATTTGGCAGGGCCTGGGATTCTATTCTATAAAACCTGCTGCTTATCAGAAGCCGATGCAGGGCCCAGCAGGTGCAATGCCGGCGTTTGGGGACTCTCACGAAGCGTAAGGAAGTAGTAGGGGCTTTTTTCTTCCTAATGGCTAGAGAGATAAATTGGCCTTAAATGCTCTGGCCTTACAGGGCTGTACATAATGCCAGAGACTACCATTTCGATGGTCCTTTAAGTAATGTCGTTTATAAACATGAGCATGCAAAACACTGAGTTGAGAATTGCTAGACCAAGCCACATTTACAGCAAACTTAAAGCGTTATAGAATTTTCCTGCTCTAATTTAATGTATATATTCCCAGGAAAATGTATACACACACTTTGAATGACTATAAAGGCAATGTTTATTAAAATACATTCCATTTTCAACACTGAGCTATCAGCTGTTAAAGTGTGTATACATTTGAGGGGATATATACACTGGTATATATATCACAATAATTGGTCTGCACTCAGACTGTCACCTGTAATAATGTCAGGTTTTTATGGCCGGCTTTCTGTGGATACCTGATGTACAAGAAAGCCTTAAGGTTTGCTCAGTAAGGAAGTTTAAGTGCAGATTATGCGATCCCTCCTTGCACTGAATTCCACTTCGTGCCCTTCCTGCAGGGCTCGCCTTAGCCTGTGCCCTGCTCCAGCCCTCCAAGCCCGCGTTGCTTCATACAAGCGGGGTTTAATAGAGAGAAAGCCAAGCTGGGGCTGCGACTCAGGTGTGAAGGCTGTTTCTCTGGGCAATGAAACCCAGTGCCCTGACTGCGAGTTCCTCCCCTGCCTTCTGATGGCTCTGACAGCTTTGATCCTGCATATTAATTGTCACTCCCTTTCCTCTGCTCAGTGATGGTTTTCCCCAGGATGCTATTGAGGCTGATGGATGCTCGGATCATTCTGACGGTTTCACATAGAAAGAGAAAGATGAGCATGTGCTAGCGGGAATGCCAGGTCACGAGCTCTCAGATTAGCCTGACTGTGAACACATGCGTGTGCAGATTAAACAAGGTGCAGTCTGGTGAATAAAACCCAAAGCTGCTCATCAGAAGGAAAAACACAACGAAACCTGGTCCTTCCTTCCTTTCTTCCTTCCTTCCTTCCTTCCTTCCTTCCTTCCTTCCTTCCTTCCTTCCTTCCTTTCTTTCAATTCTCACCTGAGGAGTGAGGATATTTTCCATTGATTTTTAGAAAGAGTACAAGGGAGGGGGAGAGACAGAGAAAGAGAGAAACATTGATGTGCAAGAGACACATCGATTAGTTGCCTCCTGCACTCACCCAGACCAGGATCAGGGGTCCAACCTATCACCAAGGTACCTGCCCTTGATCAGAATCGAACCCGGGACCCTTAAGTACCAGGGCTGATGCTCTATCCACTGAGCCAAACTGGCTAGGGCATAACCTGGTTTCTTAGGTATAGTTTCTAATACCCTATCTTCTTGACCAACAAATAGATGTGCCTTTTGGTTTACCAGTTCACCCAGCTGGAAGGCTAATTTGTGGATCATGTTCAGTGCCATGCTAACAGAATTGAGGGGAAAACACAGACTTTAAGCGGCCTGGCTCCACCACCACCTCACCCCTTGCTGAACTGTACGGGCCTTCAGCGCAGGGTTGGTGGTCTGGCTCACATTGTGCAGAGGCTCCATGTGTGTCTCTTAAACTGGACGTGAACTTCACTGTAATGTATCAGTTTACTTAGTGTAAGTGCAAAGGTATCATTTTTATGGTAAAAATACATTTTTATTGATTTCAGAGAGAAAGAGAGAGGGAGAGATAGGAACATCAATGATGAGAGAGCATCATTGATCAGCTGCCTCTTGCACACCCTACCGGGGATCAAGCCCGAAACCCAGGCATTGTGCCCTGACCGGAAATTAAACCATGACCTCCTGGTTCATAGGTCGATGCTCAACCACTGAGCCATGCCAGCTGGGCTGTAAAGGTATAATTTTTAAAACCAATCCTCATTTCCTTTTCTCCCTGATTTCTTTATATATTTTTTTTCTTATTATTGAGCACTTATTTTCATAAGTAGCCTCACATTCATTATGCAATCAGGCAGAACGTAAACACGGGATGAAATAAAGAAAGAACATTCAACATTTTCGCAGAGGAAGAAAGAGGAAATTGGTAAGTTTACTTTAGCATGGTTCTGGTTTACCTTACGTTATAAGAGTACCATGGAGCCGAGGTTTCTGTTCTGGGTAGCTAAGGGTTCTGTAAAATGTCTTTGCTAAGTTGGACCCCTTAGGGCGAAGCAGGTTCACTTGTGAAATCCAACCACGTCTTTATTAACTAAAGGCCATAATGAAGGTTGAATTTCTTGCTTAAAAAAAAAAAAACTGTCTTGGGTATAGATGCTAATCTAAAACCTACCTCATGAATTTGCTTATTTTCTCTGCTCCCTTCAGACATTAGCCAGCTAAAGCCATTACACATACATTAATTACTCCAATTAGTCCCAACTGCACATGCACATACAGTCAAGACTTGATTCTCTGTGCTAAAAAAAAAGTGATTAGGCATGGCACAAATAATACCAGCGAGCAAAAATTCAAATCCCATGTACGTTGAACTAATGACTGTGTTATTTATTTTTGGCACAGCTCAGTTAACTTATTATGCTTTTCTTAATTTAATAATGCAATTGCCTTACATTTCCTTATTCCATCCCAGTGATGACAGGGAGAGCAGGCCCAGATTTGCAGCATATTTGAGAAAAGCCAGCCTACTAGGTAAGGATTTTGTCATAGTCTTTTCTTTATCTTCAAATATGTCTTCTTAATGTAGCTGCCCATCCTCCTGCTGTTGCTTTAATGCTACACAATGTCCAACACACACACACACACACACACACACACACACACACACTAAAAGATTATCCCCATGGGTGTTACAGTAGAGTCCATACATTCATCTCCTGTGATTAAAAGAATTTGGAGGGCAGCCAGTCCCCACCTAGGAGCCATTGCAGCTTTCCTTGGATTGGGGCAGCTAACTCATTTTCTGAGTGTTAACCTTTATAAAGTTGGGCCGTTGTGATCGCCCGTAGTAAGATGGCACAGTTTGGTGCAGTGGCCCTCAGACTTTAGTGCTCAAAACCAAATAATGTGGAGAGCTTGTGAAAACCCAGATGGCTGGACTCCCACCCCCAGAGTTTCTTATTGGCAGGTCTAGTACGAGGCCCATCTTATCTAGGCTTTTGGATGGGGTGTGTGTGTCTCCCTCAACCCTCAGAGCAAGTACTTGAACGCTCCTGCGCTTGGGTCCTTTTTCCCCCAAGGACACTGCAGAGTATGCCTCCGTGGCAGCAGATGTTCAAGTCAGTGTGTCTGCTCATTTCCACTGGGAACTCAACCATTACTTATATGCCCTTTCAGCACTCACATCACCACTTTCTGGAAGGAAAAGTCACTCCTGCTGGGGCCGCTCAGCTGCCCCCTTCCTTCCTCCCATCCTGGTCTGTGAGCCTGAAGCCCCCCTCACCCAATTGCACCCAGGCCATTGGGTGATAATCTGAAATCAGCCACTTAGCTTCTGAATGTTCAGGGTTTGTTTTCATAAAAGCACCTTAAAGTTTATAGAGTTCTCTCAAATGCCTTCTCTACAAACATGGAGGACACTTCAAGGGAGACTTTAATACGTTTCTCGCAATTATTATTAAGTATAGTAGCCAAAAAATTAGTATATATATATATATAAAAGATGGGAGCAACAGAATAAAAATATTAACCTAAGAGACCTATATCAAATCTGAATTGAAAATTTGGACAGTACACCTGATGAGTTTTGATGTGTCGTTTTACTGTTATTCAGTACTAAATTCTTAAAGGTTTCTGCATAATTTCTTCTTTGACTAATGAGTTCCCTAGACGTATGGTTTTAAACCAAGTACATGGAGATTGAAATTTTGTTTCTCGGTGATGGTGCGCTTGGATTCCTTTGCCTTTTGTGTCTCTATTAGAGGTTTTAGTTTTCGTTTCCATGGGGAGTACATGAGACATTGTATGGTTATAGAGGCTATGCTGAGTAAGCCACTCATAATCTTATGGTGGATTTCATGTATGCAACAAATTGTTTCCTTTTGCTGCTTTTCAGATTCCCGTTTCATCCTTAACTTCTGACAATTTAAATATCACGTGTCTTGGAGTGCGTCTCTTTGGATGTATCTTTGGAAATTTCTTTAGGCTCTCTGTATTTTGATCTGTTTCTTTTTCTCAGTTATGGAAGTTTCTAGTCATGATTTCTTTGAAAAAGATTTCTGCCCTCTTTTCTATCTCTTCTCCTTCTGAGAACCCTATAGTGCATATATTGGTCAGTTTGACCATGTCCCATAAGTCCCTTAACCTATCTTCACTTTTTTTAATTCTTTTTTCCTCTATATCTCTTACCACCTCATATATATATATATATATTTTTTTTTTCTTTATTGCATTTTGGAAATGGTCTCAGAAATGTCTTTCTTTTATCTAAATCTCTTTCCAACTATGTCTATTATGCTAATTAATGTGCCCATGAGGGTCATTATATCATCAATGTATTTTTAACTTCTTCATACCCACTTCTGATAGTTTCTTTCTTATCTTTGTAATTATCATTACTTTCCTTAAAAGTCCCTCATAGCTATTCTATATTCTCTCTCCAACAGTGACGTCAGTGTATTCCTAGCTAATCTATGTATGTTGTTTCTCATCTCTACTGGCACAGTGGCTTGGTAATCTTTATTTGAGATCATAACTGTTTCATTTATGTGACTTTGATTGGCCCAGTCTGGGAGAACTTTTCTCCAAAGAGGATTTGCTCTTGTTCTGGCCACTTTAGAGGTTTAGACTCGAGTGGGTGTTTAAGACTTAGCTTTCAGTTCCTTGCCATTCAGGGGTTACTGTGCCTGGGACAGTTCCCATAGGACCAGTCTCAGCGCAGCCGCGCCCTGCTCTGCCTCCACACCCCTAGGCTGGCTCCCGGACACTCTTGATCCCATTCTTCTCTAAAGCATGACTACGTTTTTTTCTTCTTTCGTTTTCTTTCACCCAGAAAGAAATAATTATAAGAATTCGATCAGCTATGGACGAGAGAGAGAGAGGAGAGAGAGAGAGAGAGAGAGAGAGAGAGAGAGAGAGAGAGAGAGAGAGAGACTATGATTTTCTTTGAAATTTGGCTAAATTTTAAGCACAATAAACAATATTTCTCCTGGGATAGGAAAGGACAGCAAAGATCTTCGTTGCCATGGAAACACCAAAAATTAGATATAGAAACTTGTACTTCTATATAAAACTATTGAAAAGAGCTGGGTGCAAGAAAACCCCAGGGACTGGTCTTTAGAGAGAATAGCCTTTATCTATGACTATCAAGTAGGGGCTGCTCCTGGAGACCCCGGGAGCAGAACGCCCGCTGAGGCTGAGATGGGTGCGCCACTGGCGGTGGTGGGGGAAGGGCCGGAGCTATTGACATTCTGCAGAATCTGAAATACAGCAGCAACGAACTTGACCTAAAACTTCTTCCTGGCTCCCTGCTACTGCTTTGCTGGGGATGGGCAGTAGTGGTGTAGCTAAAGAGCAGAAAGGATCTCTAGTCTCATGGATCCAGTGTGAGAACCTTTATGCCAAGACATTTAAAAATATAGATGGAAAGTTAAACATTCCTCAAGAAACACAGTTTTAACTGAGATAAGAAGATAACCTCTGAGTAGCTTGGTACTAATAAAATTTGTAATATTATACTAGTAAATGTTAAATATAAAATAGGAAACAGAAATCAGTAACAAATATTAAAAATAATGTCATTAGCCAAAACCGGTTTGGCTCAGTGGATAGAGCGTCGGCCTGCGGACTGAGGGGTCCCAGGTTTGATTCCGGTCAAGGGCATGTACCTGGGTTGCGGGCACATCCCCGGTGGGAGATGTGCAGGAGGCGGCTGATCGATGTTTCTCTCTCATCGATGTTTCTAACTCTCTATCTCTCTCCCTTCCTCTCTGTAAAAAATCAATAAAATATATTTTTAAAAAAATAATGTCATTAAAACTATCCCACAAAGAAAACTTGTAGCTCAAAAGGCCTGTTGAATTCAAACATGTAAAGAAGAAGAAATAACCAGTCTTAGAGCAAAACCTTTCAGAAAACAGAGATAACATTCCTAATTTAACTTACGAGGTCAGCGTATTTCTACCACTAAAAACTTACCACATAAACACAAGAAAATAAAACTATACACCGGTTACTTTTTATAAACATAGATGCACAATTCTTATCAACATTTAATAGGATCTATGCCTATGTGGATTTATCCCAGATAAGGAAAGTTGATTTAAAACCTAAAAATCAACATGCGAGTAACTTATTCAAAGCCACTCAGCTCACAGGTGGAAGAACTGGGGGCCCCGCCCAGGTGGCTTTGCGCTCCATCCCTGAGCTGTGCCTGAGCGCGTCGGCCCAAACTCCCCAGAAAATGCAGGAGGCAGGTCACCGGGCGGTCCAAAGGCTAATGGTCCTGTCTGTGCGGATGAGAGATGGAGTTGCAAAGAAAGGGAGTGGAACAAAAATCAAAAGTTAAGGAAGAAAATGAGGCCATCTCCAGCTCTCTGGCACATCCCCAACTAATTACCAAACCATTCCGCTGCGTTCGGTTTTCAGAATGACCTTCGGAAATTCCCCTGAGACACTGGGTGCTCCATGAAATGCGCCTCCAGCTGCAAGATCAGTTCCTATCCCCTCTGCCTCCCGCCTGACTGCCAGCCGCTCTCTCAGAAAGCTGCTTGTCTGAGCCGTGTCGGCTCTTCATCAGCCACTGAGACCTCGAGTACCAGACACATGACATCCAGGATGGAAGAGCCGCCCTCACTTAAATCTCGGCCGAGTGAGAGCTTACGATGGCCAACACACAGCATTAGAGTTGGGCGTTTAAGTTCACCGAGTGCACCTTTTAAAAATTATATTTTTATTAATTTCAGAGAGTAAGGGAGAAGGAGAGGGAGAGAGAAACATCAGTGATGAGAGAGAATCATGGATCAGCTGCCTCTTGCATGCCCCCTATTGGGTATTGAGCCACAACCCAGGCATGTGCTCTGACCGGGAATCGAACCATGACCTCCCGGTTCACAGGTGGATGCTCAACCACTGAGCCATGCCCGGCGGGGCCTTGTGGGGTTTTTTGTTTGTTTGTGTGTTTTTTAAGGTTGTTTACCTGCTTTTAATTCTGCAAGAAGACTGGAGCATGGAACAGATCAAGTGACCCAAAGCAAGTGTGTGGGGGAATCAGACAGAGTCCTTTGCAATCATGGAGGATTTCTCTCCAGCCATCTGCAGGCATGAGCGGAAAGATAGAGTGCAAGGTCAGCCTGCAGCCCCAGCGGTCCTTTCCCAGCATGCCCCGCCCAGGATAATTACCCCACGCAGGAAAATTACCTGTGCTGTCCCTCAGGCACAGACACCAAATAAATCAAAGCTAGCACAAAGCTCGAGGTGGTCAGCCGCCACGTTTCTGTTTCTAGGGCTCCTGATCCTCTGAGTGATTTATTTATTTGTGTAAATGTTGAAAGTAATTCATTAATATTAGAGAAAGGCTGGGCTTGGTCTTCAGTGCTTGAGGAGAGCGGACTGTTTGTGAATACATTCTCTCTCCTCTCCGCCCTCCCAAGAGAATCCCGTCTCCTTTCATAATATTCTAAGCTGAATTTCTTAGACTTGGGGGTCACTGGGTTGGTATGAAGTGTTAGCCTGCTATTCCCTGGTGAAATCTGAGGCGTATGTAGGAAAGAAATGCTGGTTTGGGCATTCGGCTTAATTTTTCATAAGTTCTTTTGAATCTTGAGAAAGTTCAACAAATGTAAAAATGAAGACAGAGAACTACCGCCTCCAGGATCCCATCTCTGCTCATCTCTACTCCCAGTCAACTTCCTCATCCTTGCTGTTCCAGAATCTTCTACATGCTGGAAACAAAAGTAACTGGCAATATGGAAATACGGATGGTTGGAACCGAAACAGACAGCACAGATAATCCCGGAGGAAAACCACATCCCTCTGGCTTTTGCAAAGTCACGTGGTGGGGTCTGAGGGTGAATGAACTCCCCACCTGGAGAATTTTCTGCAACCCGTACTGGCCCTGGGCCAGCCGGTCACTGGCCATTGATAGTGACAATGAATAAATCTAGTTGTTTTTCTTAATGAGGGTATTTACTTCAAATTTCCAGGCATTGAGTTCCTTAGGCAGAAAAAGGGGGGGGTCTAGAAAATGACAGTGATGTTGTGAATTCCTTACACAAATATGTTTCAGATCCACTGACCATTAGAGGCACACACAGCACAGCATGGGCGAGTCCTACAGGGGCAATGACAGCCGGCGGTGAGTTAGTCGCGAGAGCCCATCTCCTCTAAGGGCAGCAGCCTCTGGAGTCCAGGGCCTAGCGCTGGGCTTCCTGAAATGAGTGCCTGCCCTGCAGGACACTCCATCGTATTATGTATTTTATGTATCAAATTATATAGAAATATCAACTTTATAGACATCTTTTTATCATATAGTAGTCATTTGCATGTCTCTCTTCCCAGCCAGAAGGAAACTCCTATGGGATAGAAAGAACGACATTTGTCTTCACTTCTTCATCCACAGAACGCTGCACATAGTAGGAGCTCAATAAATGGTTACAAATGCACAGATGAGTGATAAACAAAGGGACGACGAAAGCACCGCTTCCAGGCTGACCAGCCGCTGTGACTCCCCGAATGTGTGCTTTCCCCATCCAGGTTCAAGGGCTTAAACTTGGTGATGATTACTTACTATTCCCCTGCAGACCCCATCCCCGACCTTCGCTTCAAACTGGTCTTTACTGTCATCCACAGCCAAGCCTTCGCTTGGAGCTCCGTTATCCCTCCGTGTCCAAGGAGACCCTGAGAGATCACCTTCAATGTTTTAAATGAAAATATTTGCGCGAAAGGAAGGGAAATGCCTTCGTGGAAAACACTGCAGTAAAAGCAGGGATGAGAAGTCCCAGGAAAGCCTGGCCCCCAGAGGCCATGCCCAGACCACGGGGATGTGCCGCCTGTGGGGAGGGAAGAGACCCCTCTCCTTTCTGAGAAGGGACACACCTTGCTCTTGACCGCCAAGGCCAAGCAGGTGCACCGAGCAAGAGACCAGGACGGCTCAGTGACAAGATTCACGACGTTCGTAGAAGTGGTGGAGGCCCGTGGGCTTGAAGGGCCTGGGACAGCCCCCAGGAAGCCGCGCAGGGAAACATGTAGCAGGCCATCACTTGTTGGTCTCAGACCCACCACGGGGCCGCGCAGTCACAGGGGGGATGTTAGTCTGTCTTTGAGGACACAAAGGAAGGGAGAAGGAACACCTAGGCGGCTGTGCCCTTCACATGGTTTCTCTCTAAAACTACACCCCGGTCCTTGCGGGCTTGGGGTGGCAGATTCTCACCCAGTTCGCTCTTTTCTGAATGACGCACTCTTCGGGGGTTGCTGGCGATGGGCCTGTCTGTGTGAACTCGGTCCTTTCCAGGAGATCTGCCCTCCCTGCGCTGGGCGAGGCTCTTGGGTTAATTGACTCGCAGGCTCAGGCTCACAAGTTCATTGCACTGAATTGCTCTTGGGTCAGCCTGTTGCTGTTTTAGTCCTTTTTGGGGACATGTTTCAGGAAGGAGGATATTTCCTCAGGATCCCTGGGGGCATGTGGGGGGGGCAGGGAAGGGGCATGTCCTAGATCCCACCCATCCAGTGGCCTATCCAGGGCTCTTGGCCCAGCCTGGCAACATCCCCTCATCTCCATTCTCATCTCTGCACATGGAGCCAAGGCAACAGCAGCGCCGTTAGAAAATATCGTGAGCTTATTCCCTCCAGCAAGAAGAGAGTGACATTGCTCACACAGAAGAAGTAAATCAGTGTCAGTAACTGTACCGGCCGTTTAATAAGAGTCTGTATTTATTGAGCACTAATTATGGGCCAGGCTCTGCAATGAGTGATTTACAAACATTATTTCATTAAACTATCACTACAGGGTTATGAAGTAGGTACTTTTATTTTCCCCAGCTTACAGATGATGTCACTAAGATTTAGAGAGGTTATGTAACACGCTCAAGGTCACGAAGCTAGGAAGTGGATGAGCCAAGATGATAGCCCATATCTCTCTGCCTCCCAGAGTTTCTCCTTTAATTAATATACCATAATGCCTTCCCTATTAATGCATGAAACAGATAAAGCTCCAAGTAAAGGATAGTCGATTTTAAAAACAAGAGACAGGTACTTGCTAAAATGATAAGGTGATTGGATGTTTAAAAGAACTCAACAATCTCATGAGCAGAAACACATTAGCATGATAGTGTTTGGAAATATGTGAGTCTTTCCTAAGGGCCCCCCGTGAGGACATCTTCATGGGAATATGGAATGGGTAATAGTTAAGTCCATCAAAACTCAATGGGAGTAACTAACACTCAAGTGAATGATGACGTACTAGCCCTTGTGTAGAGTGGCTAACGCACTCCGTGTTTCCACTGTCTCTACTGGCTCAGTGTCCCAGACCCCATCCACAGTGCTGAATGGGAGCCGGTGATACAGGGACCCTCTCCCTCCAGTCTGGTTAACACCACACGTCTTCCACTCCTTCTGCTGATTTTTTCAGTATCCAGAATCTCTCAGTAGCTCTCCGCTCTGTATCGATTTCTTACCTCTGTGTCCCTTCAGCTCTGGGTATGGGCCTCTCCTCCTTTGCATCCCTCTTCCTGTCAGGACTTGCTGTTGGCATGTGAGTCTCCAAAAATCATTGAGACAAGGACCTGTTTTAGAAAATATATAAAAATGGAGTTAAGATGCAATTTTCTAGATCAAAAGTCAAGCAATTTCTTAAGAAGTCCACCCTAGACACTCATAGTCTAAGTGATATCACTCAACTGTTAAGTGACATTAAATTGTAAATCTATATCATTTATTTAGCAGAACAAAAAATTGTCAATTAGATATATATTGGCACAGCTGAGAGATGGGATGTCATGGAGTTTTAGAGAGTAGGACCTGGAGGCAGACTAAGATTAAATGCTGGTTCTACTGCTTCTACCCATGTGACCTTGAGAAAGTTACTACATTGCCCTGTGCCTCAGTTTTCTCACCTGTAAAATGGGGTTAATTATATTAACTCATCCAAAGGGTTCTTCTGACTATAAAGTGAATTAATATATAAAAACATTTATGAGATTAGCTGGTTTATGGTAAACACTCAAAGATGGTATAATTGTTATAATTCAGAATGTCAACAGACCTGCTCTAATAACCAGAGAAATGGTTGACAGATTTTCGTAGGCTGACCAAGAAAACATATGCCTAGGTTCATAAATAAATATGTGCTTAAGATTTATACTCAGTCTATGCAGTAGCCCTGGTCTTATAAAGCAACCACATAGAAGTACTTTCTACAAATTCTTGCCCAAGAATAGAAGATTAAAAAAAAAGAGAACTGATCTATTTTAAGATTTTGTGGTGGTAGGGAGAACTATGGGATTTGATATCAGAAGATTTAGATTCTGCCTCTTAATATTTTCATTTATGAGTTCCGAGAACTTCGGAGCCTCTTTGCTTTTAATTGCAAAAATAATACCACTAACCATAGCAATGGCCTCAACTTAGGTGGAAAAAATGAAATGAAATATTGAAACCATGTTATATATTAGAAGCCACTACATACTTCTCGTGGGTAGTGTTTTGTTCTTCTTAAAGCATTTTAGAGCATCAGAGTAAAGCATGATCCCTATTAAACACCGCTGTGTGCCAGACAATCTGACACGTGCTGGAGGTCCTCATAGCAGCTCACCACACCGATCCCATTAGCTCTGTTTCTCTGGTGGGAAATCCAGGGCTCAGGAAGCTCAAAGTTTCACAATTGTCAAATGTCACTGCAATTTTAGCACAATTTTTCAGTTTCCAAAGTCCAAATAAGTCTTTCAGTTATATAAGAGCAAACTCTTTATTATATCTCTTTACAGGTACAAGTGATTAAATACAGGCATAAAACATAGTAACTTCCTTCAGAGAATGTATAGTCAGTCTACTGAGGAATAGTAATTACATATCTTTAATAGTTAGAAATCAATACACGAACACATGGCAGAATGTATGCTTATCAATGAACATGACTCAAGCTAGAAAATCAACCCTAAAAATGCAGGGGTTTCTACCAAGGAACTGATGTCTCTCTCATGTAACAACACAACGTGGATGTTTCTGGGCAGTGAGCAGCCTTGCTCCCTATGGTCATGCACGGACCCAGGTTCCTTCCACCGTGTGGATCTCCTTCTCCTTGGGCCATGGAGTCCTCTGCCTTCAGCCAACAGGAGAAAGAAAGAGAAGCTCTGCCTGCTTCTTAAGAAAGTCTCAGCCCAGTCGTAACACTTCTCACCACACTCATTTTCCATTGGTGCTAGCTAGTCCTGGGTCGCACTGGCAGCAAGATGGGCTGGAAAACGTAACCCCAACAACAACTCCACACTATATGAGAGGGTTCCAGTTTCCACCAGAGCTGACTGAGTATGCCACATACAAGTAACAAAAGTTCCCTAAAGGAACACCGTGGGACCCGTTGGGATTTAGAATCTAGAAATTTTCAAATTCAGCAAGTGCACCCAGACCCTGTACCATATTCTGCATAACACCCACCTCTGCGTCTAGAGGAGATCTCTCTACTCAAACAGCCGTATTTCTGCAGTGAAACAAATTAATATTGACACTAACATGTGGTCATCTCGCATTAGTTGAAGTCAAGGTTTGCCACTGAAGAGGCTTTCCAAAAACATAGGACACATGGGTAAACGTTGAGATTTCTGAATCGCAGGTAAGGGGCTGTGAGCTTGCATCAGGACTACTGATAGGGTTCCCAGACATAGAAGGGAAGGACTCGTATGGGTGCAGAAGAGCTCTCATTCAAAAGGGAGGAAATCAGGCCCTGGCCCATGTCACTCAGTAGTTACAGCATCCACCCCATGCACCAAAGGGACGTGGGTATAATTCCCAGTCAAGGGCATGTATTGGGGTTGAGGTTCCATCCCCAGTCCCTTTCAGGGCATGTGCAGGAGGCAACCAATCAACCTGTCTCTCTCACAAGCCATGTTTTTCTTGCTCTCTCTTTCTCTCCCTTCCTACCTCTTCCTCTCCCTCCTACTCTCTCTAAAAATCAATGGAAAACATATCCTCCAGTGAGGATTAACAACAACAAAAAAACAAAAAAAAAATGGGAGGAGATAGGACTGGCCAGTTACCACACGCTTCAGCTCCTGAACAAGTTCAATGTTCTGGTCTCTTGCATTTCCAAATGCACCGAGCTGTTAGGCCAAGTGACAAAAGAAGTACTTAACCATTTGTTACGCACGCCGAGCAGCTGATACACAGCACTTTGCTTCATTGACACCACCAAGTAGACGGGCTGACACCTTGAAACCTATCATCAAATGCCCTTCCCACCAAGCCCGAGTCATCGCCAATAGGCACCTGTCAATGAGTCATAAATCTTACAACTCAGTAGCAGAGCAGCTTATGTTTTTACTTTTAGGAGATAACGGTTCCATGTTGGACTCCTTTTTCTCCATTAAAAATTAAGAGATCATTTAGGGGTTTCACGGTGCTCTTTTTAAGCTGCTTTTAAACCCCGCATATTCTCTTTGACAGAGGACACGTCTCAAGCAAAATTTTTTGATCTATGTGCCGAATGCAGATGACCACACAGAAACACACTATATTGCTATGAATTAATCATTACAAGCTTTAATCTCTAGCAATTCAACCCTGATAATAGCAAAATCTGGCGATGTGACCTTGATGTTAATTTTTTTTATTATATAATTTTTTTTCAAATATAGGCCAGTTAACTTTCTCATGACTTTAGCTATGTTATCCGATCCCCAGGTTTCTAACAAAGGCACTAACCTCAGGCAATTTGGAAAGGCTTTGTTGCATGATAATGAGAAACTGAGCAGCACATACAAAAAACCTGATATTTATTTAAACAGCATCATGAATTAAAAAAGAAAACTGATAGATTGCAATATTCATCTCCTGACAACAAACTGGTTGAAAATGCTATAAAACCTAAAAATAATGCATTTTAATTTTCTTAACAGCTTGAAGCAAAATTGGATGTTTTAAAATTAAATCCATATAGGGCATTGACTGGTGGGTCTTAATTCAAATAATGAAGCTGTCTATGATATAGTATTTCATATTAAATCTAAGACATTAGCTCAGGCATTTTTTATGAGTATAAGAAACAGATTATGACAATGTATATGGCTCCCCTACCCTCTTAATTGTTACCAAACTCTTTAATAGAGTAGTGATAATATCTTGGATATACAAGATGTGCTTTTGTGACTAGTAGCCTGAAGATTCTCGAAGGAATGTACATCAGAAATAAAACACAGGGAAGCCCAAAGGTGGTATCAAAAGACCAGCTTTAAATACCAGCTGTGATCTATGGGTGGCTGTGGGCAGGTGACTCTTTCCTCCTTGGTAAACCAAAGACATTAGGCTCACTGATACCACGAATCCATTTCCACTCTAGCATTTGATGGTTTCAAATAGTATTACTTCAGGAATAGGCATCAGTTTTACTAGAAAGGATGTGTACAGGCTTCTGTGGTTTGTGACTCAAGTGGCCCACGTGACAGGAACTCTTCATCACCACATTCTGGTTTTCCTGGCTCCTCCGTACGCATTGCACATGAACCAAAGTTGCATCAAATGGGTTAAACAGGCAAAGATGTCTTCATTCAAGATTATCACAGTAGAGGCAAGAGATTGAACTCAACTCCACTGAAGGAAAAGGCAGGGGGATGTTTCTAGCAGTAGTCTGAGCCAGTGGAGAAGTACTGGAGGACTTAAGAGTAGGTTGGTCAAGTCATCAGATACTGGGAGGTAGGAGCCCTAACGTCCTTGAGAAAGACATTCCTGGGTTGTGGGTGCAGAGACGGGATGTACAATCTCAAATTTGCTAAAGTAAGTGTTAGAGGAAAGAAAAGTTTATTGCCAGAAAGTAACCTGCCTAAAATTTAGTCAAACTAAGGGGAAAATGAAGGCCATCTTGGTCCCTGTGAACTGCACATTGTAGGATGAAGGAGGCCAAGCAGGAAGTCCCCAGAGGCCCACAAGACCTGGAAATGAGCCGCACTGTTGTTCAGATGCTCACATACAGCACAAGACACTTAACCTCTTCACAGGCAGCTCATTTACCACCATCTCTCCAGTGCCCAGCAGGTGCCTGGGTGTTGCTAATACACTTATATTAGCATATAAATATTATTTTCATTTTCATGTAATTTTATAGTTATATAAAAACCTATAACATACAGATATAAACAAAGAACTGAGGAAGCCTAGAAAAAGGAGCAATGAATTCTCAGTGGACGCTCTGATCCTTTTACATCACATTTGAATCTTCCAAACCACCGTGATAAAATCTTACAAAAAACAACAACACAACAGTCGTTCAGGCTAACTCACTGCTCTACTTTAAGGATCCAACCAGGAAATTTAATTTCAATCAAAGATCCGTAATTCCCTAAGTATGCTCCACCCCGGTTTATGAGTTATATCAAACCCAAAGGCATTTTCTGACATGTCACTTTTTTCCTCTTCCTGAGCCTGATCAATTCATTCTTTTTGAAAAATTCAGAGCTTGCGTGAAAAAATTAGGAAGGATGTCACACCCTTCCCGGCACTTCCACAGAATTTTAAATAACTCGGAGGCCATCGGTGAAAGACCCTTTCAGGATCTGAAAACACTCACTAGGCAATTAATGATTTCCTTCCTCTTTCAAGAAGCAAATGCATCTAATCAAATAGGGTAGTTGTGCACTGCGATAAAGTAACGCCCACCAGTGTCTGTCCACAAAGCATACATATTGCAGATAACAGTGGCAGCATTCTGAGAAAAGCTCCCCTTATCCAGAAAGTGCCCTCGTTTGCTGTTTAATAAACAGAGGAAGCACTGGTGAAAGCTCCCTCGAGTGTTGTCATGAAGAAGTGAGGAGTGAGCATGACGGTCTATTATTTATGACCCAGAAGAGGTCAAATCAGAACAGCTTTGTGCCATGGGAAGCCATGCCATCATGCAGGGAGCTTGGCCGAGATGGTGACCAAACCTCTGCATGCCCCTCTGCCTCCCAGTGTGCGCTGCCCGCGAGGAACCCAGCAATGCTCAGACACAAAGCAAACCTCTCTCTGGGCATGCACTGAAAGTCTAGGGCTGGTGTCTGAAGTTGCTAACACACTAACCTTTTCATTGCATTCTTTCTTTCGTGTCCTTGAACATTCAGTTTTTATTTTTGCTTTTACAAAGGAGGAGAGTGAGGCCTTGTCCGGAGAAGGAAGGCATCCCTAATTGGGGCGATTCTAAGCCAATGCAAGATGCATCGTCGCCATCCATCATACTACCTTGGGTTGTCATTACTTGGTTACCTATTTGTTTGTGCACCAGCCCATGACCAACTCAAAGGGATTTTATCCTAATGGGTCTCCATACTGTGTTTGACGTAATATTTAGTGCATGGATGGCATACACTAAATATTTCTTAAAAGAATACACGAAAGTGAAGCTCATCTAGTCTGTGAGTGATATGAAGCTAAGGAAATGGACAGCTCATTCATTGAGTTACAAAATCAATAATCCAAAGTATCTCAAATGGACCTGAAATCTAAGAAATGACATTTTCAAATCTTCTATTCAGAATTTTTTTTGAGAAAGTCCCCAAATACAGACATGAAGGAAAATTGGCTCAACTGAAATTCCTAAAGAAAAACGTATGGATCTTAGTTCACAGCACACGCAACATGAGCCAAAGCAATGTGGTCTGTGAGGGAAAATGACAGAGGGCTGCGGTTGTAGTGCAGGTCTCAGCATCCTCACCCCGAACCCACCCATCGGCCACCAGAAGCGTGAAGCTCCCCTCCCATGTCAACAGGGAAAGAACGCTTTTAGCTCCAGGGAGGAAGGAACTTGCTGCTGAAAAGATCTGGCAAAGACAGAGAAGCAAAGGGCGGAGAATAGACAGGGATCTCCAGGAAGCCCCCCAGAGAAGCAAAAAGCGAGAGGGAGATGGATCTGAACAAATGGAGCATCGGAACAGGACCCCTCGGGTCAGAAAGGACAGCCTCCTGATGCAGCTCGCATCCCTCTGAGAAGCAGCCGTCTGACATCTCTTGAGGCATTTCAGCACAAAGAGAGTGGCCCTGGGAAGACTAAACGAATTAAAGATGAATGACGAAAATATATTAGAGCTGGACAAGCAAATGATGTTGCAAAAGAAGCGAAACGAGTTGGGAATAGTTTGAGCTCAACTTGTATTAAACCGTGAAAAGGAGCACCTTCCCAGAGTGAGGACTTGCTGTGGAGAAGAATGGCCTCAAACCTGTTCATCAGATGGAAGATTGATGGCAGACACAGGCAGAACAGTGGAAGCAAGAGAAGCCTAGAGCTCTCCTGCCTGCCCTCTTCGGTGGAAGCTATGATGTTGGACGTGGCCATCCGAGTCCAAAGCAATGGCTCCATGGAGTTCCAAGACGGGCCTGACTTTGGTCTAAACATATCTAAGCATATGGAGGTGAAAGCCGGAGCATCACCCAACCCCACCCCCAAGCCCCAGTGGCTGTGGCCTCCATGTCTTCACTCAATCTCACCGTGAAACCACTGCCATAAATAGGGTATCCTGGAAGTATCCATGTGCTTTAGAGCCATAAAATGTTGGGCCATGCTTGGAATTTGGGATGCTACCTTCGAGAATGACCTCACCATCACTGTCATCGCCACAGAGGATAACCAAGATGTTGTTTAAGGACACGGGGAAAGCCCATGATTGGTCTGTCCATGGAATGGGTTCACGCCTGTCCTTTATGTCAGTTAGCTCTCAGTCACTTAGATTTGCAAACTCTTCCCCCGTGTCTCCTAGAACCAAACCTCCAGTGCTTGATGACACCTTCAGAATTAGCATTTGAGCTCTGAGTGGCAATCAAGCAGATAATTCTTTCTTCTAAAATGATAGCAAGCTACTCAATGCCTACCTAGAAACTGACTAATCTGCCTTTTACCGGGCCATGAGAGAGGTGCTAACATCTAACTTGTGGTTGAGGCTGAAGGTGAATTTCATTTTGACCAAGGTCAGGGAGAGCTTTTATTTTTTAGGTGCTTCCTGACTACCAGACTGCCTGACGCTCCGGTGTGTGGTTGGCCTCACTTCCTGGCCTGCTGAGGGTCCTGGGTCAGGGCAGGCTGGCCTTAGGAACATGGCTTCTGAGACTAGGGCTTCATTTAAACCCGATTGAACTGATATCGACACCTTTCATAGGAGATTCACACGTGAAGATTGTGGCTGAAAGCTTATTTTTCAAAGTAAAATAACACAGGAGACCAAATGACCTCCAGTGTGTACGCTCATCATTGCTTGTCGTGAATGGAAGTCTGACATTTTTTAGACGGGAGGAAAACACACTCATTTCAGGGGCATTATTCTCAGCTTAATAACCTTACTTTTGTTACTAAGTTATTTTCTAGGGGGGAACAAAAGCACATGTATCTTTGAGCTGGAGACATAATTTTTATGTACTACCAAAATTTAGTAGAAGAAATAAGTCAATGCCAGGCTTCTTTACTTAAAAAAAAACACCTTAGTTCGCATAAAAAGAGGGGCTTTTATTTTTTAACAACAACAAGAGAAGTAATATTCAATTTATTTCCAGCTGAGTGATAACCCCATGATGATGCTTAATACTGTAATATACACATATATCTGTCATCTCACAGGGTGATGAAAAGCTATTTGGGTTTCTGTTTGCTTTTATTTAACTAAGTCACCAAATATGAAAGATCAAATATATTTTTTAATTTTTTCCATTTGAGTAGGCTTTTAGTAACATGTTTTGGAGAAGTTTAGGCTCTGCCAGAAGTATTTTAACATGTGACCATTGAATCAAGTCTTCTAAGTGTCCATCATGGATGGTAACTGCTGTGTGTCCTCCCAGGGGAGGAGGCAGGGAGAGGGGTCTGTGTCCTCTGAGTATACCATTGGTCACACTGTATGCACAGTTTTCTTTTCAAATCAAAATGTTTGAAGTGTAAGTTACATTAAATATGAGCCATCTCTCCATTTATTTGGCTGTTTCATGTCTCTGAAATTTTTATATCATGTGTAGTGTAGTTCTTTATATATATTTAATTCAACTCATGCTTAGCTAGTACATGCTTTTTAATGTCAATTGGACATGCATACATTTACAGAGCACTTTTTAATTTTATTTTTTGATGTAATGTTGGCTGGGATAGAGAAATAAAGTTGATTTATCGGTACTGGTTTTGTAGCTTGTGATCTCACTACATATGTTTTGACTTCTAGTAACTTTGCCTGTAGATGCTTAGATGCATGATCACATCTTCTGCAAATGAAGACATATTTGCATCTCTTTTTCCAGTTCATTTGGCTTTTATGTCTTTTACTTCCCTATTATAAAGACTGGGAGCTCCCATGGAAAGCCAAAGAGAAATGTCAAAAATGGAGATCTTTATCTTTCCCCCAATCTTACAGCCAGTGAGAATGATGTTGGTGAAGGGTTTTGCTGGTGCTCTCTTTCAGTCTGAGCAAGTTCCTCCCCCTTCCTGCTACCTTGAGAGCTTTTCTCATGATTTGGGTTGTTTTGTCAATTTCTTTTCCCACCTAGAGATTATTATATGGTTTCTGCCCTTCATTTTACTAAGCAGGAAGGAAGAGATTTTAAGAATTGTTCTTGGGAGTAAACAAATGGAGACAACAACATAGTGAGGGTTCTCCAGAAAGACAGAGCCAACAGGATAGAGAGTTGGATAGAGAGGGAGAAAGGGAAAGAAGGGAGGAGGGAGGGAAGGAGGTGAGAGGACCAAAAAGAAAAAATCTTGAAGTTAATAAGCAGAAAATGGCCTGATCGGGTTTGCATTTTTGAGGGGGTCATTCTGGCTGCAGTGTGGCGACTCATTAGGCGGCAGAAGGTGGGGAGGTGCCCAAAGAAATGGAATGTAGACCAGTTGGGGGGGTTAGTGTACTGACTGGAGGCTGGAAGTGGTTGTGACTTAGAAAAGGTGGTGAGGGAAAGAAGTTTGGGTCCTTGAAGTAAAACAGACCATCTTGTTGATACATTGAACGTCCCCTATGTGTCACCCATGAGATGGGGTGGGCAGGTTGGTGATGATTCCATCCATAAGCATGGGTGCCAGAGAGACATTTACAGATGAACAAAGTACAACCAACAAAACACAGCGAGGCTGTCCTCACATGAAGAAGAAATAGAAAGCCCATCATGAGAAAAACACTCCTAATTTTCCAAATAGGTATCAGAGTGTTCTTTGAGTTTCACAGCAAAATCCGCAGATTACGTAACGTGCTCTGCTTTGTCACGGAGCCTGCAAGTTAGAGAGCAGTTTCTTCTAGAAGGAACAAGCACCCGGCCTAACTGGAGCGCCGAGGAACAGCTCGCAGTAACATTCTCATCAGAACTCGTTCTGGCATCGCGCTAAGCTCCCCAGACAAATGACCGACTTTTCCACATAAATTTCCCTTCTCCGCGGTCCTCTCAGCCAAGGCTCTACCCTGACTTACTTTAAATTCCCTTCCTGTTTTTCTTCTTGCCCATAAAGTAAATGCCAGTGCTTTCACCTCAAAGTGCCTTCTCCATTTTATTGTCTTATAACAAATTCTCCTCAGTCTCTAACAGCGTTTTCTACTGAGAATGAAGCCAGAATAAAACATCATGGAGTTTAAGTTCTTTGGAGGGTCTTGGTTATGTTTTTCTCCAAAATATCCCTATGACCTGAGATGGCACCTGAGATACAACCAGGGTTTAATAAACACTTGTTATATAAACAATAAATAAGGAAGGAAGGAAGTTAGCTTAAGTGTCATTTTCTCAGATCAGCCTTCTCCAACCCCCAAGAATAGCTCGTGTTCCTTAAGGAAAGCAGAATATGTCACCTCCATATTCGCCGTTTTATCATATTGATGATTTTGAAGGCACTTAAGAAACAGCAGTGCAGGAATACTCCAGCTTTCCTTTCTCTTCCTAAAAGTGAGAGTTAACATGCCCGTGTGAGAGGGACCCTCCCTCCACCAGGAGGAAGAGTCCCTACTCATCACGAACATACAGAATTCCGGGAAAGAATTGTGTACAAACAAAACCCCGGTCAACTCACCCTTATCTTCCTAGTTACTTCTCACCATTTACAACTCTCAGCCCAAACCCCTTATCTCATCATTTATTCACAAATAGATGGTTTCTTTGTTGAAAAGGTATAAACATTTGCTGTTCTAGTCCCTTCTGCCTGTCTTCATTCTCTTACGAAGGCTCCCATGTAGCATTTTAATAGAATCTGTGTGCTTTTCCCCTGTTGATTGGTTTATGTCAGGTTCAGTCTTCAGCTCGGCAAGAGACCCAAAGAAGGAAGAGGAGAATTGTTCCTCCCCTGCATTCCCTACTGATTGCTCTTTTTTTTTTTTAAATAATTCTTTATTGTTAAAAGTATTGCATATGTCCCTCATTGATCCCCTCCAGCCCGCCCCTGCCCCGCCTTTGTCTGTATCCATAGGTTATGCATATGTGCATACAAGGTCTTTGATTAATTACCTACCACCCACCCACCCTCCCCTGCCTTCCCTCTGAGATTCCACACTCAGTTCCATAATTCGTGTCTCTGGATCCACTCCATTCATCAATTTATTTTTGTTACTTAGATTCAACATATGAGTGAGAGCATGTGATACTTGCCTTTCTCTGATTGGCTTATTTCACTTAGCATCATACTCTCCAGGTCCCTCCATGCTGTCTCAAAGGGTAAGAGATTCCTCGTTTTGACTGCTGCATAGTATTCCATGGTATAAATGTACCACAGCTCTTTTATCCACTCATCTACTGATGGGCACTTGGGCTGTTTCCAGATCTTAGCTACTGTAAATTGTGCTTCTCTTAACTTCCCATTCTTCTCCTTCAGGGCACTATTCACAATTTCAATGAAACAATTAACTAGGCAGTTGTCTGTTGAACTTACTATATTTGATAGAAAGCGCTATGGTCCACACCAGCAGGCTGTCTTACTCACTGTTATCTTCCTGGTGCCTAGCACTGTGCCTGGTACACAGCAGATGCATCAGCTCTAGTAACACAATAATGTCACTGTTTGAATGTGTGTGGCCAATAAATGGTAAGCAAAATAAGCAAGACTTGCAGGCTCTTAGATAAGGGGAGGGACCTGTAGCTTCAGGTGTACCCCAATTTTGCCATGAAGGGCATGGAGACCCAGAGCAGTTAAGCGGCTTGCTCAGTGTTTCGTACCTAATAAGTAGTCTGGGCTGAATTTCAATCCCAGTTCTCTCCAGCTCCGTGGCTGGAGCTTTGAAATGGAAACACGACGCCCTGCTGCACCATTTAAGCAATGATACATTCATTTAAAGCGCGAGCGATCACATTTCAGTAAGAAAAAGAGTTTGTAGTGTGAGATGAATCAATCAGCCATATGGAAGGAAGGGGGGGAAAAAAAGAGAAAAAGAACAGGCCAAGAGCTTCCTTTCACTTTGTACAATATGAATTGTCCCAGGAATCAAATCTGGCACGTTCTGTAGAGCAGAGAAAAAAATTACCCCACGATGGATGCAAAATGCTTCTTGCATTTTGTCTGTGTTTCTGAAACCCTGAAGAGGATACCCAAGGGCTTGTGGAGTTGAGGCCTTGATGCTATGATGATCGGTTTTTGTGCACTTACCCCGAGGCAGCAAGATGAGGGCCTGAGAGCTGAGAGCCAACCTCGGGCACAGTGAATTCCTTGGGCAGTGAGGCCGCGGGCGGGGCCAGGCAGCCTCCTCAAAGCAGAGTGGCTGGGTCTCAGGACTTGGAGTCTCCAGACGGAGCCAGGGGCAGGCAGATGGCCCATCAGCCATAAAACATGGACATCCTTCTCCTTGAGGCGGTTCCCCCGTCTTCAGCAACACCCCAAGTTCACAACCTGATGCTTAAGCTCACTACTTAGAACAGAGGTCTAACAGCATCGATCTGCCCTCTGCTTGTGGCAGGCACCGGACTCTAGCCATCGCAAGTAGCTGACGGAGTTCATGGGCGGTAGTTATAACTCCATCCAACCTGCCACATGGGCTGCACAGCGTGTCACTATCTGTGTGGTTCTGCAGTCCAGCCTTCGCCATCCTAGGATCTCATCCCCACCTTCCCATGGTCCTTACCACAGAACTTCAGAACCTGAAGGCATTTTCGAGATCCGCCTCCCCCCAGTAAAACATAGAACACACGCAGTAATGGTCATGAAAACAGAGCCTGTGTTGCAATCCTGCGATGGAAATCACTGCCTCACGAGGCAGCCTCATGCCATCCATTGTCAGACAGCTCAACGTCACTGGAAAAGTCTCCCTTCATTCAATGAGCACTGGAAAAAATACTGATTTCTTTTTTAATTCATCATGATCATCAAGGGAGGGGGACAAAATATTGGTATTTATTTCCAATTGATTGGCATGGTTCCTGCTTCCAATAGGAAGGTGAGGAGCTTAGAGTTAAAGAAATGTGCGCAATGAGACCCTTACAGCAAAGAGAGTTCTACTTTAAAGAAGTGGAATGTAAACATGACTGTGACCACAGCTGCCTGAAATCCACAGATGTGCCTGAAAGCCCTGAGCCCCCTAACGCCTTCACTAGCTCCTTGGAGGGCATTGCTTACACAGGTGCATCTTTAGCGAGTGGCATTTTCCCGAGACTGCAGACGCTCACCCACAAAACCCTGTTGTCCTATTGCTCTCAGCCTCTTGCTGTTACCGTCTTCCTCTCTCTTCCTGCCTCCAGATCTACTGAGAGTGGGAGAGAGGAAGTTAATCTGTCATTTTGGGTCAGGAGGGAGACTAGAAATAGGTAGGTGAAAGGTCATCATGGCATTTTTCTGCCCCCTCCTTTTTTGTTTACCCTCCATTTTTTCAATCCACTGTTACTTCCATTGGCTACTCTAAGGGGTGCATAAGAGAATAAATGTTGGGTCCTTCATTTCCACTGTTGAATAAACTTGTCATGGCTATTTAAAGTGCAATTTGGTTCTCTGATGCCATTCTCCACATCACATTTAGAATCTTCTGCTCATTTTCTTTTCTTTCAAGATATTGATGAATATGTATGAGAACCAGCGCTCGGACCACCCCTGCGGCATGTCATCAATAAACAGCTAGCTATCGACAAGGCCGCCAGAGAAACAAAACTTCTCAGAATAGATGCCCCTCCAGGAAATTCCGACTTTGACAACTTAGAGTAGAAATCAGAAGCTAATAGTAGCCTTCCCAATGGTCAAGTCACTATCAGATACTCCCACAGAAACCTAGGTACCTCAAGACCCTTACAGTCTGATTTCCCCAACGTTAAACGCCATCCAGCCCAGTCTATCCATGCTCCAGCCTCGAAAGGGTTCCACAATTCTCACATTCCTGAGAATCTATTTGACCAGGTAGGAACGTGGGAATGCAGTTCAAACAAGGAGTATCCGGTCTTGAGCACAGAAATAGAGCAGAACCCAAATAAAGCATTATTTCCATTGGTATACGCAGCCAGTGCTGGTTTGATACCCAGAGAATTCTGGGACGAGGTGATCAGAGGTGTGCACCCCAGTGCAGCTAGAGGTGAGACAGGTTATGCCAGGGATAAGGTGCTACACTGGAGGAGCAAAGGGCTGAGTTCGGCACATTATCCCTCTGCCTGGGATGTTTCTCTACACCATTGCCGGACTCCCGTTGGTATTCCTCAACTCTCAGGTCAAATGACCCTTCTCAAAAAGGCCTTCTCTGACCCCACTTCTTTTTAAAAAAATAGATATTTGTATTGATTTCAGAGGAAGAGAGAGATAGAGGCATCAATGATGAGAGAGACCCATTGACTGGCTGCTTCCTGCACACCCTCTACTGGCAATCAAGCCTGCACCCTGCACCTCTGCCCTGACTGAGAATTGAACTGGGACCTCCTGGTTCATAGGTTGATGCTCAACCACTGAGTCATGCTAGCCGGGCTGACCCCCATCTTTTATATACTCTCGGCACCACATACATTCTTGATTTCATGGCCAGATTACTTCTTTTTATAGTTTTTACACATCTTAAATAGCCTTACGTAGGGTTCTGTTTTTACTTATCACTCCTCATATAGAATGCAAGTTTCATAAGACCGGGGACTTTTTCTTCAGAATATGACTGTGCATGGTAGAGGTATTCAGTAAACGTTTGTTACATGAATGAGTGAATGAATGAATGAATGAATGAATGAAAGATAGAATCCATTCATACCCACCTCTCACAGACATTGTCGTGCATAGTGCATAATCTGCCTCTCAGATTTGCCTTGATGGGCCTTACATTTCCTCCCAGTGGGAGACAGTATAATACGTCCATTCCTTCCTAAAATATCTGAAATCTTTTGTTGTATTACGGATGCCCTATTGCTGCAGAAGGCCTCCTGTAATCCTCCTGATGCTCTGGGAGAGCAGTGTTATTGCCCCATCTTAGAGGTCAGGAAAGTCACCAATGGTACACAAACGGGGATTCCGACCCAGAGCCCTGGCTCTTTCCTTCAAATGAAATTCTGAGCCTTGCGGCATGTGTGGTGCTAAAATGAAAAAGGCATAAATGTTGGGAGTTTCCTAGGCTCCTTTTTGCTTTCTTTTGCTTTCTCTTGGTTTTCATGTGAGAGCGGGGGGGCATGGTGGGGGGGGGAGGGAAGAAGAGGAAGGGAGAGGAAGGAAAGGGAAGGGGAGAGAAGAGAGGAAGAGGAAGAGGAAGAGAGAGAGAGAGAGAGAGAGAGAGAGAGAGAGAGAGAGAGAGAGAATAGATCCTTTGCCCATCTCCACCAAACATTTGCTACATCGTCCTGAAATGAATGAGCTAACACTTTCAACTTCTAATCTCTTCCCCTGGCTCAGGGCAGTATATTAAAAGGAACATTGACTTTGACCATAGGAAATACCAATTCTAATGCTGACATCATTATGTGTTAACTTTATGGCTTTGGGCAAATTACTGACCTTTTCTCAACCTCAGTTTCCCTATCTCTGCAATGAGAATATCATTCGCCTCATATAACCATTGTGAGGCTTCACCGAGAGTTTATATTTAAAAATCCTAACAGTGTGTGGGGCCCCAGAAGATCTCCATCAGTTTGCTCCCCTCTTCCTTATTGAGGCTCTCTTCTTCCTTTCTATTATTCTAGATATCATTAAAAATTCTGCACCCGATTACAATGGGGCTGGGAGGGGGGCAGTGCTCCACCCCCCCCCCCACCACCACCACCAATTCTCAGGACACCATCTGGGCATCCTGCAATTAGACTCAATCCTGCACTATCTACCCAGAGATATTTTCCAAGGGTTTGGGGAGCTGTGAGCCAGGAACTATGGATGAAGACCAAATATACACAAGGAATATTTTTCTTATTATAAATCATCATAGCACAATTATAAGAATTGCTTAGGCATGTCTATATTTGCTCAAGTAATAAATATATGCCCGCCTCTGCCATTTTGTTTTCATCTCATAAGCCATGTTCAGGTTACTGTTGGTGTTAGGAATCTGTTTACCTTTTTATTCTTTGACCCAGACCTCCTGATAATCTACAAGCACAGAATAAGAAGCTATCTGAGGTGTTGATTTTTTTTTCTAGTTTTAACTCTAACGGATCTTAAAAAGAATTATAGAGTCTTAAAATTTGGAAAGAGATTTAGAGGTCATTATTTCCAAAAGCCAGCTAGAAAAAACTTGCATGGGGAGCTTGCTAAAAAAATAAATAAATAAAGATATTACAACCCAGCCCCATACATTGTGATTTAGTAGGTATGGAAAAATACCCAGAAATTAGTATTTTTATGAAGCTCTCCACAGGGTTCTGATGCTCAGCCAAGTCTGAGAATCAGTAAAATATAGCCGTTTTCAAATGCTGTTAAATCAGTGGAAGACTTTTTTCATTTCTGTACTTGGAACCCTAATATGCAAAAGTAATACAAGCAGAGCTGTTCTAATTAAGGAGGGGGGTGAAAACCTTGCCCCCTCCCCCCTGGCGACCCCCCAGTGATGACTGAGGACCAGTGAAGAACTCAGATGAAGAGTACAATTTGGAAACCATTGATCACAACCAAGTCTTCCAAAATGTTACTGAGACGTGGTCATTCAGCTCCAATCTAAATGCTACCAGTGATGTAAGTCTTCCTTTTATAAACAGTCCTTATGACTGAGATGTAGTTATTTCTTTAAGAAACCTTTTTTTAAATGTATTGACTAGAGAGAGAGGAAGGGGAGATGGACAGAGAAACATGGATTTATTGTTTCACTTACTGATGCATTCATCGGTTGCTTCTTGTATGTGCCCTCACCGGGGATCCAACACACAACCTTGGCGCACTGGGACAGTGCTCTAGCCAACTGAGCTACTGGCCAGGGTGAGATGTAGGTATTTACTTGCTGGTAATATATTGCTCCCCCAGACCTCCGCAGGCTCATGTACTTATATTATTCAATGGCCCAGTTCAGCACAAAACTAGCCTCTCCCTGGGGTGAAGGCTATGCTTTGCCTTCCCATCTCTGCCTCCTGCTACTCTAACCACCCTCTCTTCTGTCTCCTCCCTCATTCTCTCCTAACTCTCTTTTCTCTCTACACAGTCATAATATAACAAAGAAATAGCACCAAGAAGGACAAAATGTTAAAAAATTTTCTTTGTAAAATGGGAAATCTGCCTTTTGACAAAGAAAACAGTACACCAGCTTGTCTCATCTCTTAATGTGGTTTGTAAATATGACAAGGATTTTTAAGATTGTCTGCTTATGCTACAGTACCCGCTCAGCAAAATATTTTTGAGCACTAATCCTGGGCCCAGCCGTGTGCTAGCTAGCACTGGACCCACAAAGGGAAATCTGCTTCGGCTTCTGCCCTCCATGGACTCACAAAGTAGGAGACAAATATATGAACAGCTCTATTATGGATAATGAGGAAAGTGCCAAAATGACATAATTGGGGGGAAGGGCAACCTAAAAAACAAAACAAAAGAAATAAAGACATACTAGGAATAAAAAGGGCAAGCGGACTAGATCCACAGGGAAGAGCTATTTTAATTGGGCCAAGAAGAAGAGTTAATAAAAGAACCAGAAGAAGAAGGAAAGGAGAAAGGGGAGAGGATGAAGAGATCAGTAAAATGACAAGAAATCCGTTTTCTCAAGATAAAAAAAAAAAAAAGGAATTAAATACTTTGAATTTTTTCCGGAATAATGAGGAACACGAGATCTCTAAGAAATCTCTGTACTTTTCAATTGTGAATGCTAGTAAACTGTGAATTCCAAAATAAATCTGAGCAAAAACAATCACAATGCGGTTGTGTCTGCATCACAACTCAAGGGAGAGACGCATTCACTTGGATTGGCAGCATGAACTGTATGCTGTTAAAGAACCTGGGGCTCAGGGTTGTGGGCTGATGGGGTAAGAATGACTGTTTTCATGGTTAGCTCTCTAGAAGTAGTTGACTTTTTAAGCTTTGTATAAAAACAATTACAAAAAGAGCGTGGTATCAACATAAGAGGAATTTGCATTCACTTGAGAAGGAAAACACTTGCCATGGACCCGCGTGCATGTGTGCTGATAAATTGGTGTCCCTGCCCCCAGGGCCCCCTCCATCGCAGAGAAGCTGGGCTTCATTCCCGGGGTCCTGTTCCCCGCTAGGGAGAGGTCTCTGTGCAGGAACTGAAACCTGAAGAGAAGTAGGAGGCATCCTCTCTCGGAGGAAGGCCAGCCAAACGCATGGGCAGAAAGCAGACTTGCAGCTGAAAGCCAGCTGATGGGTGGTCTTAAGAATCATCGAAGACAGTGCTACCGACTAAGAGAGTTCCGTGGGAGCTCCCCTGAGGCTCTGAGGTTTGCGGCCACATCCAGGTGAGCCCTCTGAAAACCACACGCTTCACGGCTTACAAGCAGACGAGGCAGCCTGTGACAGCTTCCTTGACCTTGGCCAGGGCTCGGCCATGGCTCTGTCAGGCTCCAGTTCCTCCTCCTGAAGTCCGTGCTGCTTGGAATGCGTGGACTGGCTTCTTGTTTTCCTGACGGAGCCAGACACTGTATCCGTTTTAGAAAAGGCTTCGTTGCTGCTCATTGCATCTCCTCAGTCATAAATACATAGCGACGATGACAGATGTTGTGCTCGTTACCAGAATCAGAGATTGAGTAGAGGTTGGTGGGTAGGAGTGGGCTCTGTGGAACCACGATCCTGGGGTTCACTCCCAGCTCAGCAAGTTCCAGGCTGTCATTTTGGGGAGATTCTGAACCCCAGTGTGCCTCATTTTTCTCACCTGTGAAATGGGGCAATAATTGGACCTGGCTTGGAGGGTCACCTGGGAGACTTTATAAAAACCGGTGGCACCGAGTAAACTTTAAATATCTGTTACACTCATGATTCCTTTTAACCTTTCATCTGTCTCTGGTATCTCTTAAGAGCTCCCGCGTGGTGAATAGTGTCAGAGAATCGCTCCTTGGCCAAAATGTAGTCAGACTCCCCTGAGCCTTCAACTGCAGGAGGCCCCATCGTTGGCTGCTGAGCCCAGTAACAGCAAAGAAAAGAAAAATCCTGCTAAGCCAGTTTCATAGAAAAATCCCATTCTCCATATATAACCAAGTTATTTTTTCCCCTGGAACCTTGATACTTAACCAAATTCCTTAGTAATTTTCCATCCATTCTTTCCCCCTGCCTGTGGGCTACCAACCCCCAGGTGTCCCACTTGTGTATGGTGTTGAGTTCAGTGTCTCCCCCACTGCAGTGGTCTTTCATAAAGTCCTTCTTGCCATTAGTGACAAATGTCCAGTGAATATTTTTCTTTAACCATAACCGGAGAGCTAAAAATCTAATTTTAAGCAAATCCTTTTACACTTAATCTAATCTAATCATCTTTATGCACTGAATCTAACCTAATTTAAAGATTCTCTTTAGAGTTGGCCTCTTCTTTTTGGATTCTGTATGGCCTATTCTTGCCTTCTTTCTTAGAGTCCTGTTTAAAATGCCTCCTGGGGTGCAGGAGGACCTTGCTTGACCTTGTGTTAGTCTCTGGCTGGGTGCCATCTTGAGTCACTAGTGTTTGGCTGGCTTTATCCTGTACTTGGCTGTTGGGCTCTTCTCTTTGACTGATGAAATTGTGATCCATTATTTATCAGTTTGATCAGAACGTGGAGGCCCCTCTCTGCTGACTCAGCCTTTGCTGGGCTCTTGGTGGGGCTGACTCAGCCTCTGCTGGGCTCTTGGTGGGGCTGACTCAGCCTCTGCTGGGCTCCGAGTCTCCCTGAGACCGCACCTACACCTGGTTCAGCTGCTTCTCCCTTCCTCAACCCTGCACCACCAAAGACTCCACTGTGATGACACCTGCCTTCCTCTGTGGCCCCAAGGCAGTCCTACCGGAGTTCAAATCTGTGTCCATGCCACACAGGACCCAAGGGAGGTAGGTCTTCAAGTACAAAACAGACCCTCTTCTGTGATTGGCCGTGAGTCCATATGGCAGGGGCTCAGTGATCTCTTCAGCTCACTGGTGGGAAGAAGGCACGAGCCCTGCCCCATCTAGGATTCCAAAACGGACAAGATCATGTGGACCCATAGGTTTCACTCAATATCTCTCCAACCCCAGTCTCAGATTCTTTCAGTTGTCTCTACCCATGATCCTCTTGGGGTAAAAAAAAAAAAAAAAAAAAGTAGAGTTCCCTTTTAATTTGTCTGTGTCAAAGTAACTTCATCTCTCTATGGAAGAAACTCTATACAATGACATCAGCCCGGTGATTTATATTTTAAATGGGAAGTAAAGGACTTAAAACATGTCTCTCTTTTTAAAATATCAAATTAACTTACTTAATATTCTACCAACTCTCTATTTCTATACAATTTTCTTTTATGACAGTCCTAACCCTTCAAACACACTAACAAAAACATAAAAGGAAATACAGTAGCAGAGCAACTAAGATTAAGCAGAACGATTAGTAAAGAGGATAAAAACAAGATATAATAAAAAAAATCAATAGCGTTTTCTATACTAGCAACACGGCTTGAAATTGGAATGGGACAAAATAATTCACTTACAATAGCAACAAAAAAAACTATTAAATGCCATGGCATTAATTTAACAAGAAAATGCAAGACTTTTGTGAAGATCATAATAGAAATCTTATTAAAATGCACAAAACCAAGTACAAAACAATGAAAAGATATGTTTTATTTTGGGGAAGACTTACTATCACTAAAATGTTAATTTCCTTCAAACTAATATATACTTTTAATTTGAAGCCAAAAGTTTTTTTTTTAAGGGATGGGAGGAATGGAAAAAATTATCTTAAAGTCAATAAGGCAAAATTATAAGAAATTATAAAGAAACAGGGTAACGAAGAAGGATTTACCCTGCATGACTATAAATTATTATAAATTCTCTGCAATTCCATAGTATCATAGGGAGAAAAAAATAGATCAATGGGAGAACACAGATAGTCCAAAAATATATCACAGTATATGTGGAGATTCACTATGTGACAAAGGCAGTTTTCAATCAATCAGCAAAAATACCGTTTATTTAATAAATGTGGTTGGCAAAATTGGCTATCCATCTGGCAGACAATAAAGTTGCACTGGGCCTCACATGGGTAAGATATAAATATAAGTTCCAGATGGATTAAGAACTTAAACATAAAACAAAATACATAGGGAAAGATAGATAATTGAGTGGCAATATCTTATTAACTGAAATGGAAATCTAGAATCCATAATAAATAAGATGGGTGTATTTGACCAAGTTAAAATGAAATGTTTTTATGTACAAAATCACACTATCAACAAAGTAAAAAAAAAAAAAAGATTAGGAAAAATATTTGCAGTGTATTGGACAGAAAAAAAATTATATCTATACTATATAAAACAATCTTTTTGAATAGATAAGAAAAAGTCAGGAAATGGTCAATTGATACATATAGGGAAATTTAAATGTGATAGATATGTAGTCAGTAGACTTATGACCTCATCAGTAGTTAAGGACACATCAAGTAAACTATCACAGACCAAATTTTGGTCCTATCAGATTAACAAAATTGAAATTAAAAAGAGACTCTCTAATGAGGATGAAGATAGAATAAAATCTAAGAAATAGAAATCATTTTGTTGTCTGGTAAATCTGTATCTTAATATATATTAAAAATACAAATAACCTTTATGCCAGTCAGGGTTCTTGGCTGTAATAAGAGACATGTGCTCTGCATAATTTAAATAGAAAAGAAATGTATTGGAAGGGGATTAATCATTGACAGAATTCACAGGAACATTGGAGAATGAGGCAAAGAAAATGGACAAGGATCACTGAAATGTGAGCAGCTGGACCCTCAGCCAAGGGCAAGAGGAGGAACAGCCAGGGGACACTGGGCAGTCTTGTTGACACCCGTGATCTTTTGGAAATGAATTGCCAACAAATTCAAAACCCGAAGCACTATACACTTTCTCTCTCTCTCTCTCAAAAATAAAGGAAAAAAGAAAAGAAAAGAAAAGCCCAAATGTGATTTTTTTTACTGGTTTTGCAGTAAATTTGGTTTTGAGAAAGGAGCTTTAAAGAGAGCAGTTAACAGCCCTAGCCAGCTTGGCTCAGTGGATAGAGTATCAGCCTGTAGAATGAAGGGTACCGGGTTCGATCCCGATCAAGGGCATATGCCCACGTTGTGGGCTCGATCCCCAGTGTGGGGCATGCAGGAGGCAGCAGGTCAGTGATTCTCATCATTGATGTTTCCATCTCTCTCTCCCTCTCCCTTCCTCTCTGAAATCAATAAAAATCCTATATAATAAAAGGCTAATATGCAAATTGTCCCCTTGACCGGGAGTTCAACCAGGGGGCAGGGCCACCCAGCCAACCACCCGTGGCCCCTCCCCACAGCCAGCCTGATCAGCCCTGATTGGGGCAGGCCAGCTGGACCCCACCCGTGCACGAATTTGTGCACTGGGCCTCTAGAGTGAGTGTGTGTGTGTGTGTGTGTGTGTGTGTGTATAAGATAGCAGTTACCAGCCCTAGCCGGCTTGGCTCAGTGGATAGAGCGTCAGCCTGTGGACCGATGGGTCCCAGGTTCGATTCTGGCCAAGGGCACATGCCTAGGTTGTGGGCTCGATCCCCAGTAGGGGGTGTGCAGGAGGCAGCCGATCAATGATTCTCTCTCATCATTGATGTTTCTATCTCTCTCTCCTCCTTTCCTCTCTGAAATCAATAAAGAAATATATTAAAAAAAAAAAAAAGATAGCAGTTACCAGACTCTGGAGGGTGCTGGCCCAAAAACTACAACTGATCTCTTCCTTCTTTGCTTTTGAAGAAAGGGTTCGCTGCATGGCTAGCTGAGAGCATTGGCGAAGCAGACAGAGAAAGGCCTTGGTGAAAGAGGCAAGCCGCTTACAGAATTATCTCAGGAAACAGAGCCCAGAGAGTGAGAGAAGCTACACTTCGTGTCTGTGCACATTCCTGTGTTGGGGTCCAAAGAGGCTTGCTTTGCTCTGTGGTAAGAGGAATGGGTGCATTTTAAGGGAACATTCCTCCCGTCGGAGTGGAGAGGGCTGGGCTTGGAGTAAGCAGGCGGCCATTACAGGCAATGGAAAGGCATCCCAGTGCGCCTAGATGTTTGTCTCCTTCAGAATCTTCATCTCTCTGCATCATCTTTTGCAGAGACTGCTTAGGCATCCTGGTTAACGTTTTGCCGTTTGAATAAAGCGTTCTGTTCTTCTGTTAAATTAGAAGATTAGAGCCTCTACAGCAGTGGTTCTCAACCTCCTGGCCCTTTAAATACAGTTCCTCATGTTGTGACCCAACCATAAAATTATTTTTGTTGATACTTCATAACTGTCATGTTGCTACTGTTATGAATCATAATGTAAATATCTGATATTCAGGATGGTCTTAGGCGACCCCTGTGAAAGGGTCGTTCGACCGCCAATGGGGTTGCGACCCACAGGCTGAGAACCGCTGCTCTAAAGCCATGAAACCCACCAAATGGAATTCATGTCCAAAGCCTTTATTCGCTCCATGGCAATGCCCTGAACTTCAAGCAAAATCCCCACATAGTTTCCAGGACCTACAAACCACAGGGAAGAGGAGCACACCCCGGCCCCTGTCCTTGAAGAACTGGATCAGAACACTAACAAGAAGAAAGAAAAGAAAGAGAAGGAATAATGAAGAACCCTGACAGTGAACACAGAGCGAACAACCCAAAGATTGCGGCCTAAAATAAGACCAAAAGACGCTGGGTCCTTGTGTTTTGGCCAGTGAGCATGCAGCCCATTGCACCCTCGTGGTTCTATCTTCCACATTTTGTTAGTAGCTTGAGGCCAATGTCACATGTGGACAAAGCTGAGGACCAGATTGTCCCCTGCAGGCCACTTAGGGTCCAGCGTGGAAACGACTTCATCTGGCTCAAATGCAGTTTGAACTTGAACCAGCTATTTAGGTGTCTTATTTTTAAGATTCGTTTATCTTTCATTAGATAACCTTGTTATTTTCTGTTATTTCTGGAGTCCTTCCACTTTAAAATGTGCAGGCTACAACCTGGGGTTTTATTTGGTTATTTTCGGCGGGGCGTTATAGAACTGTCTTGTTTGTGTGGCTGGGAGAGTGGATATGTGGGCCGTGAGATTTAATTAAGATGAGTCATTTTATGAAAGAATTGGCAATGACTGATGCTTCAATAGAACATCGCCAACTGATCTGATTATTGAAAAATGAACAAAATCAGCATCAAATCGCTCCAAACTAGTTCTGAGTTTGAGTCATTTCACCTGCTCCTATGGAATTCTAATATATTAAGTTCAGAAAATTATAAATGGAGAGACAAGGAGAATTCTTCTTGAAGGAAACAAACAAAGAAAAAAGGCAAGCATACACGTAAGATGTTTAAACGGAATTTTCATTGGTGGGGCATTAGAGAAGGAATGAAAGACATATTCGGCATGCTTTCCTTCATTATGTTTGTCACTTTGTTTATTTTGAGACATGGAAGTAAATTTGCAAAGAAGTATAATAGGCACATGCAAGGGGATTTTATATAGCCTCGTTCCTTCATAATATACACAAAAATCAGATGTCCTTGCCCCATTTCTTCTCTCTCTCTCTCTCTCTCTCTCTCTCTCTCTCTCTCTCCCTCTCCCTCTCCCTCTCCCTCTCCCTCTCCTTCTCCCTCTCCCTCTCCCTCTCCCTCTCCCTCTCCTTCTCCCTCTCCCTCTCCCTCTCCCTCTCCCTCTCCTTCTGCAGTAACTATGCCTTTAAGTGGTAACACAGCTTTCAGAATTCAATCTTCAGCCCATAGTTTTGTGCAGAAGTTATAAGCGTAAGTGGAAAACACAATCTCGCTGAGGAGTTTCACTCAGGGCTAAAGCAGTGACGTTAGTTCCTTTGTTTTTCTTTACTCTGCATCTTATACAGGGACACAAGGAGCTCTACCATGGGGATTAGTTACTTAATCATAAAAATACCTGAAAGTGGTCCAGTGCTGTAATTGTCAAGCACAGGCCTCAACAAAGTGTCATTGAAGATGCATTTGCCAGATAGGGTAGAACCTTGAACTCCTAGGAGACAGAAAGATAGTCAACCAGAATGAATACAAATTGACTAATGAAAACAGCTACAAGTTGGTAATAACCCCTATTTTCAGAAGAATTAAAAAATACTTTAAAACCTGACTTCTATAAACTTTGGTGTGGGGGGTTTTTTGTTTAGTTTTGTTTTGTTCTGGTCTGGTTTTAACTCAGTTCATGATACCTTCTTATTTCACTATCCCGTTAGGGACTTTATTGTTGTTGTGATTGAGACAGTTCTATCTTAGACTAGAAAATGGATATGTGTCCCTTGGTAAGCAATTAGGGTCAGATGAGGTCATGAGGTTGGGGCCTTCATGGTAGCATGAGTGCCCTTATAAGACCAGGCGCTAGAGAACTTGGAGCCTCTTCACCATGTGAGGACACAGAGACAAGGTGGCCATCTGCAAACCAGAGAGCTCTCCCCAAGAACCCAATTGGCCAGCCCGTGGATCTTGGACATCCCAGTCTCCCAAACTCTAGGAAAATTCACTCATTAATTTCTGTTGTTCAAGCAAGCCGGTCTATGTTATTTCGTTATGGAGCCCAAGTCAACTCACACACAAGGTCTATCAGAAACTGATGTTATGCAAAGACTTCCTTGTTGAGGATGCAGAAGTCAGAAGACCTTGTCTCTGTGTGACCTTGAGCCAGTTGTGAACATGTCTTCACCTCTTTCTTCATCTAAAAAGTGGGAGTAATAATACTAGCCTCCTTCAAGAGTGTGGAAATTCAAGCAAGACAGAACAAAAGGCTTCACAGGGTGTCCGGCAAGTAGGAAAAGCCAAAATACTGTTTAAAATGTGGGCCCATCCCCGTCATTCTATAAGAGGTCACAGCCCCTTACACTTGAAGGCACAGACTATGACCTGATCCGTCTCCTGCTATTTTTACAAAAACCCTGCAGATTCCATCCTTAATTCTACCAGTCCTCCACTGCACATTAATAAGCACTTTGCATTTTTTTATGAGGCCAACAAGAGGTATTTCAGCAGTCAAATAGATCTTCTGAAACATATTATCATTTTGTTGAAATATGATGGTACTCTCTAAAATCTGGTTGTTTTCCAAGAGACTTGAAACAAAATTCTAAACCCATCTGAATAATTTAATAATAATTCAATATAGTAAATATTTTTGAACACTGGATATATGCTGGAAAACTTGTCCAGGGAGCTGTGGGGCACACAAGGGCAGCTAAGATAGGGCCTGTCCTCAAAGAGCCCAGAACAGTGCAGGAATAATACTGAACAGTAGTAGTACTGGCAAATTAGAACACTGCAACTACTATTACCACTGCATTACTGTTGCTACCAGTACTACTAGTACTAGTACTACGAGTAGTACTACCTCTGCTACTACTAATACTAATATCTAACATTTGTGTAGCTCTTGACAAAGTACCTACTCATTTCCTTCCAGTTCTACGCTTTAGTTGTTGTTGTTTTTTAAACATTTTTAATCTTTATTGTCCATAATATTACATATGTCCCTCTTTGTTCCCCATTGACCGCTTCTAGCCTGCCCCTAGCCCCGCCCTCACCCCAGGCCTTGAACACATTATTGTCTGTGCCCATGGGTTATGCATATATGCATATAAGTTCTTTGGGGAATAATTTTATCTCAGTGTCATCTCTGTCTCTGAATCTGTTTTGTCCATTAGATTCTGCATATGAGTGAGATCCTGTGATACTTGTCTTCCTCTGACTGGTTTATTGTGCTCAGCGTAATAGTCCCCAGGCCCCTCCTGGAGATCCAGCAATAAAAAGAAGGATCTCTTAGTTATTATTCTTAACTCAGTCCCAAATGAGGAAACTGAGGTTCAGACAAACTCAACAATTTGCAAAGTTAATTCTTTCTTTTTAAATTATGAACAGGAAGAACTATCAATGGCAGGAACACTTCTTTCTCAAAAGCAATGAACTAGAAAACAGGAAGCAAGTCTATCCCCTCCAGATGCTCCACCCAACTATTGTCCTAGCTCCCAGCTCCTGCTATACTCCTTGTGAACTACTTAAGATTAGTTAACATTCTCATTTGCATCGATTAACATTCTGAGAACCTAACAAATGCTGTTCATAAGCTGTGTTTATACTACATTGCTTTTTCTTTTGTCATGTTTTTAATTATAAAAGTAAAATATGGTAAAATATGCTCATTATAGGTAATTGAAAAATATAGACAAATATTAAGGGATGAAAAAAATTAATCTATAACCCAAAACCCAAAGATAATCGCAGTTAATATTTGACAATATATTTCTTTCTACCCATTTTCCTTGTCATTCATCTGTGTGTTTGCACATGTATTTTTATGAAGGAATATACTTTATAAACAGATGTGTTATGCTGTATTATTATGCTGATAAACTTTTGGAGGAATAATTTTATTTCAAAGAATAGTTGCAAAGATGGTACAGAGTTCAGAGAAACCCTTTACCAAGCTTTTCTCAACATTTACATCTTCTGTAATTATGGGGCATTTTTAAAAAACTAAGGAAGCAATGCAATTATTAACTAAATTATCTATTTCCTTAGATTTCACCAGTTTTCCCACCCGTAACCTTCTGTTTTAGGATACAACCCAAGTTACCACATTGCTGTCCATTGTCCTATCTCCTTGGTGTCCTCTGATCTGTCACAGAAAAAGGGGAACAGAGAGCATTTAGCTTTAAGAGTTAGAAGATGGCCCTAGCTGGTTTGGCTCAGTGAATAGACCATTGGCCCGAGAACTAAAAGGGTCCAAGGTTTGATTCCGGTCAAGGGCATATACTTCAGTTGCAGGTTCCATCCCTGGCCATTGCAGGAGGCAACCAATCAATGTGTCTCTCTCTCACATCGATGTTTCTCTGTCTCCCCACTCCCTTCCACTCTCTCTAAGAATCAATGGAAAAAAATATCCTTGGGTGAGGATTAACAAACAAACAAAAAGAGTTAGAGGAGGTTGTATTGATTATATGGCGCCCACCAGGCCTTGGGTTACAAGTGTTACCATCCAACCCTGCCTCACAGAATGTTTGAAGCCTCATTGTAAACATGTGTTCTACAGCCTCTCCCATTACTCCTCTGTTTTCATCGAAATTGACACGTCAGAGTGGCTGGGTCTCTCTCAGAGATGTGTGAACACCGGGCTCATCAAAGCAGCTGCTGGGCGCACAGGGACTGGAGAGTTAGAAGAGGCAGAGCTGTCTGGTTTGGGAGGGAACAGCGACTCCCAAGCAGAGAGCAGACAGTGTAGGAGGTCCAAACATCCCAATTCCTCATGAATATTCATTCTGTGTATCACTGTATGTACTACCATCTTTGAACTTCCCCTGGCCCCTTAATTTGTTAATACCGCTCTTCAAGTTCTTGAAAGTATGACATCTAAGCTCAGACGTAAAAATAGAATACTAAACAGGTCCCCAAAAAATGCTTAAAGGAGGAGAAGAGAAAGGCAAGAACAGGAATAAAAGAAGAACATTCTAGGCTGAAAGGGGAAAGGACATTTAAAGGTCTTGAGGTGAGAAAGAGCTTGGTTTTAAGGAAAATTAAAAATAGTCCAAGGTTACACTGTGCTGAGAGGTCAAGAGGGTGAACCTGAGAGCGGATGGTTGGGTTTGAGATTGGAAGGAATACAGCAAAGTGGTAGGATATTTAAGAATCGCGCTGAAAACAGATACCCAAATTCATCAGCCTCTACAGTCAGCATATTCGACAGCAAACTTGACCAGACTTTCCAAAGACTAGACGCGCAGTAAGAGGCGTTTTCATAATGAAGTAACCTCTGCTGTAGATCATCCAGTTTGCGTTGTACCAACATGGTTTAAAAGCATAATTAAGGCCTCAGCGCTCCTTCCTCGTTTGTGTTTTTTAATTGGTCAACATACTTTCAATTCTTTGCCCAAGAAAAAAAAAAATCACCCGTAAAGGAGCTCGCAGAAGACTCATCACTTCAACAGGGGCACGGCCCTCCCTGGCAGAATGAGGAGGAAAAGTAAAGGGATGATTGACGGGGGGAGAGGGTGTTCAGGGAGAGAGAACACAAGGAAATGCAGTTTCTAGAACTTCAAATGCCCCAGGGATGTGAAGCATTGAACACAAATGACATGTCAGTCATTAGGGTTCCCATAAACACCATTTGAACCCCCACTTTTAACTTATAATTCCTCTACTGGTAGCTGTATGCCCCTAGCACTTGACTTAGATATGGATTAATACAGGTGATATAGAAAAAAGTAGCCACTATTTAATCATCAGCTATGAGGTACTGTTAAAATATCTTAAGCAATATTTAAATAACTCTAATGGTGAGTGGAAAGGTAGAAGGGAATGGTGTAGTGCAGCAGTTGCTAACCGGTGGTCCATGGACCATTGGTGGTCCGTGAGGTCCGAAAGGTTGGCGACCACTGGTGTACTGTATGACCAGACGCATAGCTACACAATATTGTATTTTTGAGGCTATGGTCTCAGAGTCTATAGAGCATAAAAGACGATTTATTTGCTCAATACTTATCTTCACCCCAATGTGCACTTACTAAACAGATGTTGCTTTAGCTCTTTCCCAGATTTCAGCTCAAACAAACACTGACTAAGGGCCTTCAAGGAATAAGTGCTTATATAATGTACAGGGTGATGCAAAGGTGAGTGAGATTTCTTCTTCCCTATCATCTCACATTCCAGAACGGGAGCTAAGATGAATGCACAAAGAACAATAAAAAGAATGCACGAATTGGAGAGAGGAGAGAGAGAGAGAGAGAGAGAGAGAGAGAGAGAGAGAGAGAGAGAGAAACAATTGTTAAGGGAGCATAGAAAAAATAGAGGTTAATGGCTGCTAAACCCAGGAAAAGGTGGTACTGGTCCTGGTTGAGGAAGGCAAGGGCTCAATAAGGCTTCAATGAAAACAATGGATTTAAATTGCAAGGGTGCATTGTCAAAACTCATCCATCATTCATCTCTAAATATAGTTGCTTTGTGTCTTACTTAATATTTACCTCATTGGTTTGGAATTCAAAGAGTTTTATAAACTCTAAATCATTACACAGTTGTAGTAACATGATTGCTGTGGCATTATTATTGCTGTGTCCACAGCTGTAGGCCAAGCATGATAAAGGTGGCAAAACACTGTGAATGCTGCCTTGAAGGCCTCGGACCTTCAAGGTTTGGATAAAGGACGCCAGGTGTACAGGCAGATAATGTAAGGTAACATAGAATGGATAATTGGTGGTGGTTTTCTGTACTGCCCATAGACTGGCCAACAGCTGGGGCACCAGCTACTGGCTTCTGCCTCAGAGAGCCCAGGAGGCCAGCCTCCATTCATACTCTGGCTCTAGGTGGAAACCACAGGTATTAAGAGTGGTCCTGTTATTGACCTGGGACTCAGCAAATAGTTGCAGGGATTCTTGTGACCGGTCATAAGAAGCAGGAGTCCCGACACGCTCTACGTACAAGATGCTTTGCGGGAGGCTAGGAACGCGAGGATGAGACACCAGTCGACTCTCTGGTTCATTTGATGTCCTCTAATAATGTCACAGGCGACTGCTAACGTAACAGCTGTTGAATAATGCATTTATCTTACATAAAAAAAATAACGGGAACCGAGCAGGTAACCTTCCTCCACTGGATTTGCAAATTCACAAGCGTGTGCTGGACACATGTCAGGTGCCCGTTTGTTGACTATCTTAGATCTTATCCTGAAAGATCTAAATTATTCATTCAAAACTTTTAATTCATTAAGGCCCTGCCTGACCCAAATAAACTCTGAGATCTGAAGGGTTGGCTTTAAAAACCTTCCTTCCTGAGAGGAAGTTTAATGATGCAGGGGGCTGCGCCCACTCTCAGAGGGCTGGCGCCCCTTTCCGGGCATGGAAAGAGGCAATTATAAAAGTTAATGCAGCTTCCCAGAGTGCCATGCTCTCCCAAGAGAGTATCTTAGATAGCCAGACTGTTGGGCCCAATGTGTGGGAATAGGTTCATAAAGCAACATGGGGGTGGGGGTGGGGGGGAATTAGGGAAAAGACAAAGAAAAAGAAAATACCAAAAGAGACTCTTGCATTAAATAATGTTTAACTGAAGAAACAATGCACACCATGAAATATGTATTTATGTAGTAAAACACCAACTATGCCACAACATCAGTCATGAAAATCACTCTGGTTTTGCAACTGAATAATGAATATAGCGGCTTAAAACATCTAACTGCCAAGATGGATGAAAGAGAGAAGAAGCCAGCACACAGACCTCAAACTCCAACCTTCCCCTGCCTGTGGGGGAGAAGACACAGCAGACACCGAGTGAGCGATGAGGCCATGGGGACAGCAACGAACCAGGCCCTGAATAATGGATATCCTTGGGAGGAGGGGTAGCCTTTGAAGAACCTTAAGTGTCTTGCAGCAACCAAGTGGGAAAACCAAGAAAGCAGGGTAGCAGGTAAAGGATTTTCTCCACTTTTAGCAGGCGAGTATTTATTCTGGTGCAGTGCTGGTCATGCATATGAAATAAACATATTGCCCAGCCAGCATGGCTCAATGGTTGAGCGTTGACCTATGAACCAGTAGGTCATGGTTTGATTCCTAGTCAGGGCACATGCCTGGGTTGTAGGCTTGATCCCTGGTGTGGGGCATGCAGGAGGCAGCCAATCAATGGTTCCCTCTCATCAATGATGCTTCTATCTCTCCCTCTCTCTTCCCCTCTGAAATCAGTAAAAATACATTTTTTTAAAAAAAAACATATTCATGCTCTTAAAACATTATCATCGAATAATGATGGACTAATACTATCCATTTGAACCCATGGGCTGTTGAACCCTGGCTTGCAGATTTGCATGAATTAATTGACAGAACATATTTGCCAGGAATTTTCAGAAGGTTTTCCCAAATAGTTCAATGGAGACACAATTGATTAGAAACATAAGGATGCTGAGGAGGCACCACCATCTACAACGTGCAGTTTATGGCCACCAGCGCCACTCCTGATCAAGCCTGTGTTCCCTGTGCAGACACTGTCTTCCGTGCTGATGCTGAGAATCCAACCTTCTCACTTTGCCACAGTCAGAGCAGTCGCTTGACAATTTGATTCCAGTTTCCTGCCAGCTCATGCCCATAATAGTTCTGGGAGCTTGCAGCAATTGCTCAATATTTTGATTTTCCAATGCTAGGATTCAACGAAGAAAGATACCTTCAAAATATTGATTTCTGATAAGGCGTGAAGATCTGCATGAAAGGACATTGCTTTAAGGGTCTGTGATTGGAGCACGAAGGGAAAGAGGGCAGAGGCTGTGATAAGAGGAGGAAAACTGGAAGGACTCGGGTTATAGAAACCACTGAAGGAAGCACAGATGGTGATGAGAGCGCTCAGGGATCTGCTGGGGAAAATTCAGTCACACTTTACTGGCCCGGTAGACAGTGCATGCTCGTCAATGTCCTTTCCACACTTTCTTCCTGGGTGGTATTCCCTTGTGTATATGTACCACATCTTCTTCATCCAGTCATCCAGCAAAGGACAGTTGCAATGATCATAGGGGTGCCTATATCTTTGCGATAAAATGTTTTCTAATTTTCCAGGTAGATACGCTAAAGAGGGGTTGCTGGGTCATATATTACCCAGCCATAAGAAAAAATGAAGTACTGCCATTGCAATAATATGGATGGATGTTGAAAATATCATGCTAAGCGAAATAAGTTGCATGAAAAATTGTGGACCAGAAAATTAGGAACCATATGATTTCACTCATATGTGGGACAGGAAACTGAAAGTTACAAATGAACCAACAAAAAAAATCAACAAAAACTCATAGACACAGACAACAGTATGGTGGTTACCAGAGAGAAGAGGCGTGGAGGCATAGTAAAGGGTAAAGGGGGTCAAACATATGGTGATGGAAGGAGTCTTGACTCTGGGTGGTGGGCACACTATGTAAGCCTATATAACAGCAGTTCTCAACCTGTGGGTCGCGACCCCTTTGGGGGTCGAACGACCCTTTCACAGGGGTCGCCTAAGACCATTGGAAAACACATATATAATTATATACTGTTTTTGTGATTAATCACTATGCTTTAATTATGTTCAATTTGTTACAATGAAAATACATCCTGCATATCAGATATTTACATTACAATTCATAACAGTAGCAAAATTACAGTTATGAAGTAGCAACGAAAATAATTTTATGGTTGGGGGTCACCAGAACATGAAGAACTGTATTATAAGGGTCGCAGCATTAGGAAGGTTGAGAACCACTGCTATATAATAAAAGGCTAATATGCAAATTGACTGAACAGTGGAATGACCAGTCAATATGACGCACACTGACACAAGGGGGCAGATGCTCAGTGCAGGAGCTTCCCCCTGGTGGTCAGTATGCTCCCACAGTGGGAGCACTGCTCAGTCAGAAGCCAGACTCACAGCTGGTGAGCGGAGTGACGGTGGTGGGAGCCTCTCCCTCCTCAGTGGCAGCACTAAGGATGTCCAACTGCCAGCTTAGGCCCACTTGCGGGGAGCAGGCCTAAGCCACCAGTTGGACATCCCCCAAGGGCTCCCAGACTGCGAGAGGATGCAGGCCAGGCTGAGGGACCCTCCCCAGGTGCACAAATTTCATGCACCGGGCCTTTAGTATACAGATGATGTATCATAGAATTGTACACTTAAAACCTATATAATCTAATGAACCAATGTCACCCCAATAAATTTATTTTGCAAAAAAACCTCCTTCCTCCTGCAAACAGCTTAAGGCTGTTGGAACTTACCCTGGTAGATGTTTTATAGTAAAGGGAAGTGAGAAATGAAACTTTGTCATTGAGAAGGCAAAATGTCTCCTCGTTTAATACATAACTTGCACATGTATATGTATTTAAATGATCTCATCTCAAATGTTAAAGGGCATATCTAAATGTAAGAATTTTTGTCCTTTATTATAAAGTGAAGAGAGGCTTTTTCAATATATGAGTAAGACTGGCTCTTCCTGACCCCTTATAGAGACATGAAATAGGATTTGTCTCAAATTGTCGACCTTTCCCCTTGAAATGAGAATGTGCCAAGAAAGACCTCCATGTTCTTTTCTGTTCCCTCAGAGACCATTTTAAAATGCAATAGTTACTCCCAGCGTTTTCAGCACTTCTAAGAGATGGTAGTTTTCTACGAGATAAGACAAAACTGAAATTATTTCCACAAATGAGCAAGAGAGAAACGGGCCTAGGATCAGACTGAAAAAATCATGGAGTTTTAAATGGAGGGAAATGCTCTGAAATAAAAACCCATTACTGTAGCCCTAGAGCAGAAGGTAATTGATAGGTAGACCAGTAAAACCGGTGTTCCTCAATAACGCAATCACTCACTCTACATGGAATCCAGCCACTCAGCAATGTAAGACTCTAGCATGAATCTAGATTTCTTTATGTTGCTATTAGTCAAATAGCTTTGAATGATTCTCTACTTTTAGACAACAGTTAGGGCTACTTAAATCTATAAACTGTCATGCATTTCTTCTTAAACAGGCATGTAATCATATATGCTGCCATTGCTTATATTCAGAACAGGGAAAAGCTAATGGTTATAACACATAGGCTTTGAAAACATAAATTACTCAGGGGGAAAAAGTTTCTGCCACTGACATTTCAATTTTGTTACAAGGTATAATTTACATGCAGTGAAATTCATTCTTTTTAGTACACCACTCTGTGAGTTTTCACAAACACGTATAGTCATGTAACCACCATCACAATGGAAATATAGAGCAGTTTAACAATCCCCCCAAATTCCCTCCTGCTCCTCTGTAACCAACCCCTTCCCTACCCTCAGCCACTGGCAACTACTGATCTGTTTCCCATCCCTAGCGTTTTATGTTTTCCAGAATGGCATGTCAATGGAATCAGACAGTATGTAGCCCTTTAAGTCTGGTGCCTTGCACATAAAACATGTGATTGAGACCCATCCATGTTGTTGGTGTATCAGGAATAATGTTCTTTAAATTGCTGAGTAGTATTTCATTGTATGACTGTACCTCAGTTTGAATGGCTCCCAATTTTTAGGGCTTACTAATAAAGCCACTATAAATATTAGCATACAAGTGTTTGTGTGAATGTAAGATTTCATTTAGCTTGGGTAAATATATAGGATTAGGGTAGAGTATATGTTCAACTTTACAAAAACCACTGTGGCTGTACCCTTCTGAATTCCTGTAGGCAGTGTGTGGGAGTTTCAGTTGCCCACACCCTTGTCAGCACTTGGTATTGTCAGTTATTTTGTGTGTTTGTTGTAGCTGTTCTAATACATATGCTGTAGTATCACATTATGGTTTTTAATTCTCATTTTTCTAACAACTAATATGTTAAATGTCTTTTTCCTGGGCTTTTTTGATGAAGTCACTGTGTACATTTTTTGCTCACTTTTTAAATTATTTTCTTATTACTGCTTGTTAAGAGTTATTTTGTAAGCTGGATGTAAGTGCTTCATCAGATAGGAGATTTCAAATATTTCTCCCAGCCTGTTTATTTTAATTCCCTTAACAGTGTCATACACATGGCAAAAGTCCTCATTTCAAAGCAACCCAACTTATCAATCTTTTTTTATGGGATTGTGCTTTTTATATTGAATTTAAGAAATCTTGGTTTAATACAAGATCACAATACTTTTCTCCAGTGTTTTCTCCTAGTCCATAGATTATTTACAACATAGTGTAAAATAGTGAAATGAAATATCACTAGTGTTAATGAAATATCAGTGACATGTCTCAGCTAAAAGAATGGACAATTAATATTTTAATTTGAAAAAGTCCAAACCCTTTAGTATTTCACATATTTGGAACTTCTTCTGTCACAATCTGTTCCCTAAAACATAACAAATCACACCAGTGTAATAGTCAATCACTGATATATTCATTTACCAAGTATTGATCAATGGTGCTGCTGTTTTTTCAATTACTCTACTGGATGGTGTGGTAGGAGAATTTAAAATGTAGTTGGTCTCTTCCCTCCAGAAGTTCACACCAAATACAAATACATAAATAACTATTTAATTGCCAGTGCTCTAAGTGCTATGAAAGAAAGTTAAGGAAGTAGACAATATATAAGAAGACATCATTCAGTCACGGAGCCTAGGGAGGATGCCCTTAAGATAAAAGCAGCATGCAAACTGGAAGCCGAGCATAATTAAAAATTAACCTTGGAACAGGAGAGAAAAATTCACATTCCAGAGGAAACTGCACATTTCAAGACTATAAACTAGGAAATAAATGAACATATTTGAAGAGCAGAGCAAAGGCCAGGCCAACGAGGAATAATGTAGTGGTTTTCTAATTTTCATTTATATGAGAATCATCCAGTAAGCTTGCTTAAAATCAAGATTGCCAAGCCTCGCATTAAAAAAATGTTGATTTAGTAGATCTAAAATAATAAGGTGATTATGATGTGATGAATCAACCACCACAGATCAATAAATTCTGGGACGACAGAAGGAAGAGAGTGGTAGGTAAAGACACAGGAGGTGGGATTGACCCAAGTCATTTAGAGGAAGGGTAGTTGAGCCTAAAACCTTGGGAAGCCTTTGACAGATATAAAATGGTGGTGAGACAGCCCTAACTGGTTTGGCTCAGTGGATAGAGTGTCAGCCTGCAGACTGAAGGGTCCCAGGTTCGATTCTAGTCAAGGGCACATGGCTGGGTTGTGGGCTCGATCCCCAGTAGGGGGCATGCAGGAGGCAGCCAATCAATGATTCTCTCGCATCATTGTTGTTTCTCTCTCTCTCTCTCTCTCTCTCTCTCTCTCTCTCTCTCTCTACCTCTCCCTTCCTCTCTGAAATCAATAAAGATACATTTTAAGTAAAATGGGGATGAGACATGATCCAGTTTGCATGAAACGATGGATCATCAACCACGGGGCTGTACAGGCTGTGGAGCACATTCCACAGCCCCACCCATCTGCTGAACATGCACTTGAACATGCTCTGGGAAGATGGACCACAACCTCCGGTGGCCAAGGGGCTCTTCCCAGGACCTTCCTGCACAGGGAACCCGCTCTGCAGTCCTGATCAACTGTGGGCATGGGCTCTGGCCCCACGTAACCTGGGAGCTTGCACACTGACTGGAGGAGGCCTGGAGCCCATCCCCTGGTACTGCCCAGCCACAGAGCCCAGCCTGTAATCCAGCTCACCAGCTAAGCTCAGCATAGCTCCCTGCCCACTTGTTGAACTGCCTGTGGCCTTGCCCCGTGGGGAAACTCGCCAGTGGTCCCACCCATTTGTGACCCATCACCTGAGGCCCCACCTGACCTGGAAACCAGGACGCTGACTTTGCCCAACGGAAGAGCACAGTCACTATCAACAATAGGCAGATCATCCACACAGAGAATCAACAAAAGGGTGACTCTGAACCGAACCCAAGACCCTTCAGTCCGAGGGCTGATGCTCTAACCATTCAGCACACTGACTAGGGCAGAAAGAAACATATTCAAATAATTCCCTGTATCTGGCAGGCAGGTGGGATTTCTTGTTCATGGGATCACAGGACTAGGCTCCCATCGGACACACCTGTGAACACAAATGGATGGTTTCTCTATTGTGAAAAAAGTCTGTACCCCTCCACCCCAAATTCAGCCTTCCCCAGGACTCAGGAATTCCTCATCACATATCTGAGAGGGCACAACAGAGCTCTAACACCACAGCTGTTGGCAGAGAGTAGGCTGACTTTGATGTAGATGGCATCCGAGGCCATTGCTGAGAGGTCGAGCCCTTGAGTCGTTACCAAACTTCCGTCCATACCAAACCTATTAGCTCGTTTCTGTAGTCATTCACCGAGCACAGAAGCCATCAGCAGGGAAGGGGTCCAGGAAGGCACACTGTGCTTCTTATGGCTCCAAGGGATGGAGGGCTCAGTTGGCGGGAAGTACTTTTCCAGCAAAATGCATCAGAGGGCTCCCCAAATTTTTTAAACCAACCGGCCAGGGCTTGCGGGAGGCTTGGCTTCCTTCATCACTGGGGTGACGAAGGAAGCAGCCCCGTGGCTCCAGCCAGCGCCACCATCTTTGTGGCTATGGGTGCTGCCATCTTTGTCATGGAGTGATGGTTAATTTGCATATCACCCTTGTATTAGTATAGATGTCTTTCTGATGAACATGTTTTAAAACTGCATGCAGAATGGTTCAATGAAAACTATCGTTTCTTCTTGCCTGGCTGGCGTAGCTCAGTGGTTGAGCATCAACCTATGAACCAGGAGGTCACAGTTCCATTCCTGGTCAGGGCACATGCCCGAGTTGTGTGCTTGATCCCCAGTGTGGGGTGTGCAAGAGGCAGCTGATCAATGATTCCCATCATTTCTTTCTCTCCCCTCCTCTCTGAAATCAATAGAGATATATTTAAAGTCGCTTCTTTGACTATTGTCTGGGAATGTAAAATACCTTGCATAGAATAAATGTGAAAGCTAAGACAAGCTTAAATATAGGAAACTTCATATAGATCTGGGATGAACTCTCCTCTTATAGATAAAGGGATACAAGATGTAGGTTATTGAAGCTGGGGCAACTCAGTGGGTGGCAGCAAATACCTACCTATCACTGCTCTGCCCAGATGTGGCAGAAATTGCCAACTCTTGCTTATAGGACACACAGGGGGATGAATTGATATTGATTGATCTTGGGTTTCCAGATCATTGTTACTCTGTGTTAGTACCAAGGGCAGGGAAAAGTGATGGGAACATACATGCCCGCATCTTTACAGGAAAACAGTCCCCACCCCAGACCCTTGAGAGCACCCCTCTCTCACAAAGGAACACTTAATTACTGCTCTACATTTATTCCTATTTTACCTTTAAAGAGATTTTCAAATTATTACTTATGGCTCATAGGCAGGAGCTATTGGAACAAACGCCGGCACCTGAATGACACGTTCAGAGTTCTATATTGTTGTGTTTTTTCTTTAAATCTTCAGAGTTCTATGATGTGGTGGGTTTCAAAGGTATGAAATAACCTGCACTGTTGGGGTGCTACGTGCCGTGCAAAGATCATGAAATTAATGAGGTCAACTTTAAAGGGGGCAGATTTTCTTGAACAAGTGTGATTTGAGCAAAAGGGACTCGTTTTCATGTAGTCTTAAAACATTTTTATTAGAGCTATTTCATTTTATGACACTGGTCCAAACACTTTGCCAAGAAATCTCCTGGGTATCTCCTCCCTCCTCTCCCCTCCCCTCCTCTCTTCTCTCCTCTCCTCTTCTCTCATCCTCCCACCCCTCTTCTAGTCTGCCTTTATTGAAATACAGGGTCTTATTTATCTTATAACTTAGGATTATATATAATTCCTTATCTACTAGAACACTCAGTATTTCTAGATTTGGGGTGAGTTTTGAATCCTGAAATCAACATCAGCACCCATGTAAATTTTGTGTCCATTTCTCCATGTTCACCAGTTTCCAGACTTATTTTAGAAGCTCCTACTAAGTGCATGTAAAATTTTAACCAATGTCACCTAAATAAATTCAATAAAAAAGAAAATTAAGAGCCTAGCCAGCCTGATTCAATGGTTGAGTTTCATCCTATAAGTCAGGAAGTCATGGTTTGATTCCACATCAGGGCACATGCCCCGGGTTGTGGGCTCGGTCCCCCATGGGGGGCATGCAGGAGGCAGCCAATCAATGATTCTCTCTCATCATTGATATTTCTATCTCTCCCTCCCTCTCCCTTCCTCTCTGAAATCAATAAAAATATTTTTAAAAAGAAAAATAAGAAATAAAAAAAATTTTCTATCTCAACACTAAACAACAAAAAACAAACTATGATTTCTAACTCAGGTGTGAAAATATATGGGTTTTAAATTCATTTCCATGAATTGGAAGAGAAGATTTTTTGGGTTTTCTTATATTAATGTTGAGCTAGTCCCCCATGGAGGTCTCATGACATGATTAATCAGAAAGCCATTTAGGGCACTATAAAGACACATGCATTTGTTTCAAATATTTCTATTGCTACTAATAGCAATGATAACAAACAGTTCACCGTCATAATCACAGCCTTCCATAGTTCTGCTCCTTGCCTGCCATTATTCTACGGTGAAAATCAATGTCAAGTGTTGGGCACCTACTATGACTTTGGCACCAGAAAATATGTAGTCGCCTTTGTTCTACCCTGAGGTAGCTTCAGGTCAAATTGGCAAGCTGCGCAATACATGCACACGAGCTTTTGAAAAGTCATATATATATATGTGTGTGTGTGTGTGATTAAAAAATCAAAATTAATATAATGTCTTGCATTGTGAGGAGCAGACACCGAGCGTCACATGAGGGAGAGGATATTTTTTCCGAGTCATTGGGGAGAAATTGACAGGCGGTATCTTGGTGGCTGGCCTGGACGTCTGGGTAGAACTTCGTTAAGTATGGAGCAGGGAGTGCGTGCCCACTGGTGGGGGGATTGCGTTCAGGAGGAGGAACCGTGGCATCAAAGGTACGAGTTTATGAGGACAATCCATTTTATGAGGACAATGAGGGGACAGCCTGGCCTTCCCAGGGAATATGGAGCTGTAGCCAAAATAAGAAATGTGGATTTTTATTTCGCAATAAATTAGAAGTGTTAGATCTGTTTTGCATTTTCTATCATCTTACTGACGTATCTCTGTTATTTTTTTATCTAACTTTGTGTGTTTTCCCCATTGGACCCATCTTATCTTTAAACTTTCAGTCACTTTTATTGTATTTTATTTTGTAATATATTTTTATTGATTTCAGAGAGGCAGGGAGAGGGAGAGAGAGATGGAAACATCAATGATGAGAGAGAATCATTGATTGGCTGCCTCCTGCACGCCCCCCTCTGGGGATAGAGCCGACAACCCCAGGCATGTGCCCTTGACCAGAATCAAACCTGGGACCCTTTGGACTGCAGGCCAATGCTCTATCCACTGAGCCAAACCAGCTAGGACACTTTTATTGTACTTTAAATTGCTTTAACATACGGCCTCACTTCATACATATATCCCTTACATTTCTTTTTGGACGCGTAACCAATTATTTTTAACTTTCTTCTATTACGTAGATTGTCTTCTATTTCTTTTTAGATTTCTTTGAGAACAAAAGTAATTTATCTAAGTTTCTTCCTGTGTACTTTTAGCTAAGAATTTTCGTGATACCTTTACTTCGCTACCATTTGCTTTCATATCTACCCACCCCCCCTCCACCCTGATTTTATGTGCTGGTTTCTAAGTTTTACTGGAGTTCGAATGAGGCTGGCCACCTGCTGAAAGGAATGTATAGGAGGAGGGGGAGAGTGGGCTAGAAGACAGGGAAGCCTGGAGCCTCAGTGGAAATCTCTGGTCTCCAACACTCAGCCAGCAACCCAGGGATTTCTTTGTCCGAGTCGGGGCTCCTGTCTGTGCCAGCAGTCGCCGCTGTGTCTGATGTGCCCTTGTGCTGCCTCGCACCTGCCCACCGGGAGCACTCGCCCTGCCTGCCCACCGGGAGCACTCGCCCTGCTGTGGACACCAGCGAGGCTTAGTGACGGCGAGTGTCAGTGGGGTCCCCAGTTCAGGGCTCCCTCCCCCGCGCTCTACGCTGTTCCGCTCTGTTCCACAGGGAGGTTCTCTACTTTCCTGCAGCCGCTCTGCCTCCTGGACCTTGTCATCTTCAATCAGAGCATCACTGGCTCTGCCTTTCGTGCTGGTAACATTTGCTTTTAGAAAAATCGATAAGCATGCATGTTCCAGAGGGCAGGTGTTGGCTCTCAGCATCCGGCCCCTGTTTTGGGCCCAGATTTGACATCATTTTGAGGCTGTGCCGGTAGTTCATAGTTTGAGATTGTAGCCATTTCGCCTTTCATTTTAGCTAGAATGTTTGTTGGTTGGTTGGTTGGTTGGTTGGTTGGTTGGTTGGTTGGTTGGTTGGTTTTAATCACTGGTCATTGTTTCTGATGGATTTGAGAAGGAAGAATAAAACTGCCTCACCCCGCCCGCCTAAACCAGAAGCTCATGCACATTCATTTGAAAGTCCGGAGTCAGCGCAGCACTTGGATAGCGATGCGAAGGGATGATGTGTTGGTGTGACGCCTCAAGGAGCGCAGGAGCCGGGAAAGCTGCAGCTCCAGAACAGGGAGATCTTCCAGTGGCAATCGGGCCCTTTGGGGTGTGTGTGGGAAAGCAAAGAGAAAGACTGGCCTGGGCACAGCGGGACAGAATGATCCTGGCATCGGCAAAAGTAAGAGAATTGCCCTCGTCGGTTTGGATCAATGGGTAGAGTCTCGGCCTCAGGACTGAAGGGTCCTGGGTTCAATTCTGGTCAGGGCACATGCCAGGGTTGTGGGCTCGATCCCCAATGTTGGGCATGTATGAGGCAGCCAATCCATGATTCTCTGTCATCATTGATCTCTCTCTCTCTCTCTCTCTCTCTCTCTCTCTCTCCCCATCAAAAATATATATATTTTTAAAAGTAAGAGAATTTCCCATATCTAAGGTGATACTTGGGAGCATTTAAAGGCACACACCCATTCACCTGCCAGGTTATAAGTATGTGACCTAATGCTATTTCTCGTCACAAGGAGAAAAAAGTTTCCGCCCGAAAGATTCCATCCCTTGCAATCCATTTTCTCCCCCAACCTGACCCCACAGTGAAGTCAAAATGACAGATCTGTGACATCATCATCATCACCCCCTGCCCACCCCTGCCCCTGGAACAAACTGAAGCCATTCACATAGGATGAGGACTTCACTGCGGGACCCAGAGAGCAGCTGGCTGGGGAGGAGAGAGGCGCTCTCCTCGTCAGACGCACATAGATCTTCAATAATAACCAGGGAAATTCAGAACATTACCATCTGAGTCAATCGCATTTAGTACAAATGCCATCTCCTTTCAAGTTCGCCCAGCACGGTCATCCTTCTTTATTTAGCAGGGGTGCCCTTTCTCCTCAGAGACCTCTCGGAAAGCCTGCTTGTCCGAGTCCCGGATCGTTAAGATGACTAAAATGAGTAGGAACGGGCATGCCTGACATTTATTGTTAATTATTTACATCAATAAGGAGGCGTTCTTACTTTATACTTACTGCGGTTCTGAATATATGTATATATTTACCAAGTGGATTTAATGCTCATGGCAGTAGAAAGCCCTGAATAGGTAAGCCCCATTGGGTTGTTCGTCCACCAGGCCAGAAGGGTAGGTTTTGACCCAAGAGAAACCCCACCAGGTGATAAGTAATTACTGTGCGTGTCTCTATTCAGATCTATGAACGGTGAGGGTGAAGGAGAAAGTGTAGTATGTATTCTGTGCACTTGAATACCTGTGAAATACTAACCATCATGCCAGGAAATGGAAATAGTGCTAAGTGAGCAGGGCCCACCACACTGGCCAGGTCAGGGGAGGCCGTCACGGCTGGGAAGGCCCCAGGCCTGAGAGGCTGAGCTCTGAGGAAGTTCAAGGCTCAGACCTCCCCTCTGCCATTTAACTGCTCCGTGACTCCGCTTCTTGGATCTGCGATGGCCTCAGTGATGAAATAGAGGATGCCTACCTCACAGGGAAGCTGGGAAAAGGCAATGGTGACCCAAAGAAAGCACCCCACTAAGCTCCTAGCACCGTGAAAGCCTTCCATCGGGGGCCAAGGGAGACATGAGTGGCAGTTTTCGGGTGGGATTCATGATTCATGAAGGAAGTCCGACTTCAGCATTGTAAGTCAAGACAAGATTTGGAAGGTGGAAATCTAGGAAGGGAAAATCGTTTTTGAGAATTCTCAGAAGGGAGCTATTGAAGGGATGAACACAGTCTATGTGGAGAGGAAGGAGTAGAGTAACTTACATGGGACTCAGGATCCACAGAAAGGGGCAAAGAAAGATGGGTGTAAAGAACTAGATTAGGGTCAAATTGTGGGAAACATTGAATTCAGGCTACATTTAGAGTGGATGATTCATTGTTCACTCAATGATGTTATTGGAAACCTACTATTTGCCAGACATCCACCTAATAACTAGGATCTATATACATAAAAGGCTAATATGCAAAGTGTCCCCTCAGTAGTTTGACCAGGAGACCAGGAGTTCGATTGCTTGCTATGACATGCACTGACCACCAGTGGGCAGCACAGAACAAAGGAAGGCCCCAGTCAGCAGCCAGCAAATGGGGAAGGAAGGTCCTGGCCAGCGGCCGGAAGGCCTCAATCGGCCCTGATCGCCAGCCAGGCCTAGGGACGCTACCTGTGCATGCATTTCATGCACTGGGCCTCTAGTATAATAATAAATGACATAAAGTTTCTATCTTCATGGGGCTTTCAGTGAGCAAAGGAAAGATATTAATGGCTCTGAACAAGGACATAATATACCATTTATATTTTAGAAATATTAATTAGATGGCTGTAATTAGAAGAAACAGAAGCATGTAGGGACTAGAGTTTGCTTGTGGAATGCTATTGCAGTGACTCAAAAGTAATAGGGAGAGATTAAGGATTAGATTAGATTCAGTGAAACCAGAAAGAAATATTTGACAAATACTTCAAAAAAAATGATAAGAAGTAAGACTATTAAATGTGAAAATGCTGAATTTCAAGAGGAAATAGTGTTCTTGTTTTAAATGCGTTCAAATATTCAAATGAAAGGTCAGTAGATAAATTCCATAGGAGGTTTGTGGCTTGCTTTTTTTCTTTCTTTTTTTCTTTCTTTCTTGGACGCTGTTTTCTTAACAATAGTGTTTGAGGATGCAAATGGGTAAAATCTCTGAAGGCTGATGTTAAGAGATAAGAGAAAAGGTGGAGAAAATTATCACATTCTTTAGATCTTCAAGAGAAGGAAGAAAATAAAGCAGAATAGGAAACAGACAACAAGTTACAAAACATCCGTAATATTGGCCTAGATGCCAGGGGAAGAGTTTTGTGATGGAGGAAGTGGTCACATGTGTTCAGTGTACCAAAACATCAAGAAAAATGAGGACCAAAAAAGGACCGTTGAATTTGACAAATGAAGACGTCATCAGAAGCCATTTCGGAGAGCAATCTCATGGTGCTGGTGAAGGAAGTCATCAGATGGCAGGAAATGGGGGCAATGAATAGTCCCCACTCATTCAGCATGTGGCCTTAAAAGACAGAAAGACGCTAAGTGTCTCAAGTGTCAAGCAGGGAAGTCAGTCCCTCCTCCCCTTTCCCATTCCAGATGGTAACTGCGATCCCAAACAGCCATTTCAGAAACGCGTGCTTTTTATTTTTTTAAATCCTCATCAGGGGATATATTTTTATTGACTTCAGAGAGAGGGGAGAGGGGAGAGGGGAGAGGGGAGAGGGAGAGAGAAACGTCAGTGTGAAAGAGAAACATCAATGTGAAAGAGAAACATCAATCAGTTTCCTCCCATATGTGCCCTGACCAGGGATTGAACCTGCAACCTTTTGGTGTCCAGGATGACGCTCCAACCAACTGAACTGCCCGGCCCTGAGAAGAGCCTGCTTTTGATTCGTGGGAAAACCGGAGGGATGGACTCACAAATGTCGCAAGAGAAGAACACATCCTGAAGATGCCCGTAATTGCATCATCTTTGCGGTCACAGCATGCGATTGATTTTTTTAAGGCTACACAACATTCTGAAGCCCTTCGGAGACAGGAACTGTATTTAAGAGGAAGAGTCAGAGGGAGAACGTTGCCCGCTGTGCGCAGAAATGTCCCCATCTGTGCGGGATTCCAGCAGGACGTCTCCCCATCACGCGCAGATTTATGGATGAGCTCTCTCATTGCCAGACACCTTTCCTTCTTGAAGATGACAGAAGCCTACAGCTGTCAGCCGCTAATGGGCGATGGTTTTCTTGCATTACAATCCCCTCCACAGTGCGTTTCCCTTGTCAGGTCCCAAGGGCAGAAAGAAGAGATGGATCTGCAGCCGGCTGTGGCAAAGCTGTCAAACATCCAAGCTGATTTGTATCTCTGTCTCATGTCTGAATTAGCACAGAGAGTGCCGGGGCGTTGATGTCTCCGAGGTGAAGGCAGAAGCACACGCCACCCTTATCCTCCCTTTCAAACCCCGTTATCATGAGTCACTAGCAGCCTGGCTTCTTCGGATTTGTGTTTTGTGATTAGATACGACCTATACCATCACCGCTTCTGGAAGTCCTTCGCTCGGTCCTAAGGATGGGGGAATAGAGATCCAGAGAGACGATCCATCCAGCAAGCAACTGAATACTCGGTCCCAGAAGTTATCAATATTTTATGGATATACCGAGTCTCACACTCACAGACAGGGGCAAGCTGACTTCTCTATTTCTTTTAGAATTTTGTATTCTGACAATGGAAACCCTTAGAGAGCTTGACCTTGCCTGCCTTCATTTTCTCTCATGTTCAGTGGTTATCAAAGAAGGATTTCTTCTGTAAGGAACAAATTTTCCCCCAAATCGTTTACCACTTGATGACAGATTCTAATTGGCTATCCTGGTACCAAAAGAAAGTCATGGCCCACACTGGTTGGTGGCTTTTTAAGAAAAGAATAAAGTCATTGCAAGTGGCCATACTGTCATGCGTTTTTTAAAAGGGAATGTTGGAAGTGCATCTATGATATTTTTCACCAAATAAAATATTTCTCCTTCAATTCAAACTCAATCACGAAAAAAAAAATACCCTGTAGAAAATATATGGGGGGAAAAACACACATCTAAGACATGGTTGAGTCCTCCAAGGGACTTATAGTTCTGAGAACATGAAAACTACTTGTGCACATGAAGCAACTAGATAATGAAAAAGCAATGTACTCCTTTTCTGAGGAGTTACAAACAATGCCAGCAGGAACTATGCCGTCGAGTGTGGCAGAAGGAGATAGCAGCTCCGCAGCTCCAATGATGGTTCCTTTGTTTTGCTTATCCTTGTGCTAATAGTGTTTGTTGAAGCATAAGGTGTATACAGTCAAATGCACATATCAGAAGTATGTAACTAAATATTGGAAAATGCATATGATCAATACCAAGATCAAAAAAAGATTTCCTGCAGCCCACACATTCCCCTTTCCATTCCATTCCCCTGCCACTCCCCACCCCCAAGAACCAATTGCTCCTCTGATTTCTAGCATCATAAGCTATTTTTTTGTATTCTTGAACTTCATTCTGTATGGAATCATACAAGATGTTTTTTATGCCTGAGCCGTGTTGCTGTGCACCAATAACTTGTTTTTGTATCTAATGTTGTTGAGTAGCATTCTACTGTGTGTCTTCCACAGTTGGTTAACAGTTCCCAGTTTGAGGCTATGATGATGGAAGTTGCTATGACTGTTCTTATATAAGTCTTTTTGTGGGCACACACCTTTATTTCTCTTGGCTAAATTAGGAGCGGAATTTCTGGGTCATATTTTAGATATAGTGTTAACTGTATGAAAACGTTCACAGTGTTCCAGAGTGGAGACAATACGGTTCATCCCATTGGCAATATATGAGAGGTCCTGTACAGTTGGTTGTTGAAAAGTGAGAATGGGAGTTCATTATCACCACATCTTTTCCCCCCCCCAATAAATTGAGGTGATTGCCAATATTTAGGTGAAAAGTTTCTGATTTTTAAATATTGGCAAATAATTAGAGCGGGAGAGCATTACGCTAAGTCAGAGAAAGATAAAACCACATGATCTCACTTGTATGTGGAATCTGATGAGCAAAGTAAACTGATGAACAAAATAGAAACAAAGACCTGGACACAGGGGACAGCCTGATGACGTCAGAGTGGAGGGGGGATGAGGGGAGGGCTGAAAGAAGGTGAAGGGATTAAGCAAACAAACAAACAGCAACAACAACAAATAACATAGATACAGACAGCAGTGTAGTGTTAGCCAGAGAGAAAGGGGATGTGGGCTAGGCGGGGGGTTGGGGTGGGTAAAAGCAGGGAGATGGGGACAGAAAGAGACTTTGCTTCGGGCGCTGGGTGCACATGATGTTTTGTTGAGTTGTACACTTGAAACCTGTATGGTATTGTGAACCAATGTCACCTCAATAAATTCAACATAAACAAATGAACAAACAAACAATTAAATAAACTGACCCATCAGAACACATTCACCAGCCAGATTCTTCCTTGCAGGCCACCAACTGGAAAATTCTAATGTAACTGTCTACTTCTCCAACTTCTTAAACAGAGTAATCTAAACAGACCCAACTACTTCCCAATAACTTAGGCTGTTTATCAATATCAATTATATTCTGTGTCATTACAATCTTGGGTGTCACCAGAATGTATTGATTTCCAAAAGATCTATCTCAATCCATAGTAGCCCCCAAGGGTCTAGGACTTACTATTTTACATCAATTCTGCCTTCTGTCATTTTTCTATCTTGTTCTCATCAAGCCATTTGTAAATGCTTGATGACATAGATATGACCATGCTTCCCATTTCTGAGGTATTGCTTATTAATCTCCTTTGTAGGAGTCCAGGTAAGATCTTTTTCTAAAAGGACTATGTGTACATAAGGACAAACAAACTTTGAGTGAAAGCCTGAAAGACACTTCTATTAGTAAAGAGTGAGAATTTGGGACATACATTTTGTGACATCTATTTTCATGCTTAGAGTGGCCTGTATATTTCCTGGCAGAGTCATCTTCAGAGAGGGGACTGTCGGAGAGATGAATTTTTAGGCAGCTAAAATATTAGCTTCATACCATGAAGGACGTCATTCAAGGACAAAGATCCAAAAAAGGGACTGATAGGTAGGAGACTAGGATGTTCTTATAATGTACATTTCTTCAGGGAAAAAGAAAGTACCTGTACACATTCGCTTTTCATTATCCAACAGGATAGCGTTTATAGTACTTATTGTGACTGTTTATAAAGGCTGATATGAACCATTGGTTTTCAAATGACTATTAAATATTTTCTTGAATGAAGAAAATGCTCCCCACTTCTGGTTTAATTTGGAAACAATAATTGAGTGTGTCCTACATGCTTGGTACCATCAAAGTGTTTCACACGCCTTGTTACGTCTGATCCTCACACCATCCAGTGAGTACAGGGATTATTATCAGACCCGTATTCCAGCTGAGGAAACTGTAGCCCAGACATGTGAGCAAAGGGACCAAACTCATCAATCAAACTTAATAGATGGTGGGAGCAAAAATTGAACCCAGATCATTTCCTTTAAGGAGCCCATAATAGCATCCACACCGTTCTACATTTCTGTCTCCAACTTTTTCTCTTCTAGGTTGAAATTTTAAGAAAATAATTAATTTCATTAATGTCACATTTGCAATTACTTTAAATAATTTGCAATACATCAGTGTCATTACAGTTCCCTCCAGTCTACTGTACACTATCAGACATCACTACTGAATGAGCAGCGTGTTCTGAATGGGCTATTTTTTTAACAAGCCTCTCTCTGTATGAAGGGTCAAAAATTGTTAATCCAAAATGCTTGCCTACGTAATAGATGCCTGTGAGGGATTATAAAGAAGGCTGTAAATGGTCCATTCCATTTATTTCCACAGCCATGTTTACAGTGTCGCCACTGCCTCTGGGAGTTAGTTTGACATACCACTTAGAGATCAAGTGATTTGTATCCCCGGAATTGGAAAAGAACAATTAGCTTTCTATTTAGAAAGAAAAAGAAACTGCAGAATCGTACATAGACACAGTGCTAGCTGCATCGTGTTTCCTTGTGCTAAAAAATTAATCACACATCCCTCAAAATGCCCCACTTTCTCGATTTACTAGGGAGGCATTTCCCTGGTTGCTGGTTCACCACGCCCTCCACTCCGACGGCTATAATTAGGAATGAGTAGGATTTCTAAGTTTGAAATAGGATTTGCTTGGCAATTAACATAACTTTTCATATAAATGTGTGAGTGGGTTTGAATGTGTCCTTTAAAAGCAACTCCCACAAGAATATAAAATATGGGATCTTTGAATGCAGATGTTCCCCTCTCATAATCTCACCAAAACTCACCGGTCTCCCACTTTTTTTAATATACTAGTATATATATAAATTTATTTCAGAGAGGAAGGGGGAGGGAGAGCGAGATAGAGACATCAATGATGAGAGAGAATCATTGATTGGCTGCCTCCTGCACGCCCCACACTGGGGATCCAGCCCGCAACCGGGGCATATGCCCTGACTGGGAATCAAACAGTGACCTCCTGGTTCCTAGGTCGATGCTCAACCCCTGAGCCACGCCGGCCGGGGCCCCCTCTCCCACTTGCACCGGAAGTGGAAACGTCAGTCTGAGGGTGCTCCCTGCTGGCAAGGCAGCCTTTGCTGACAGATTCTCACCCTCATCTGAGGTTCAGCCAGGCCTGGCAGGAGCCTCCTCAGGGGGCGGCCAGGCTCCCATTACTGGCTCAGCTCTTCACTGGGGGACTGCAAAGTGCTGGCCAGTGTGTTCCAGCTTCTTCCAACCAGAGCAGGAATAAAGAGCACGTCTCCTTGTCCCTGATGACCTAGCAGCCTTCTCTCCCATCAGGAATCATTGTACTCTCCCAGCTTATGGAAAATCCTAAAAAATTCATTTCTTCTTAACACATTGTTTACGGGTAGTTTTTATCACGCGCTAACAGGTGGCGCGGGCCATTTTTGCTAATTTTTTGCGCAAATGGCAACATTCAGTAAAATTACGATAACTTTAGTTTACGTATTTATACGTTACCTGCATTCTACCGCTAGTCTATAAAAAACGTATTAATACGTGTCCCACACTCTACTACACTGGTAGAACGTATAAATATGTAAAACGTGTAAACACGTTTCCCGCATACAATGTGTTAAAAAAAAAATTTTTAATACAAATAATAATGCAAGTGAGGGCTTTGGGTTCAAATAGAAGTTCCAAACTCTCTTGTTGAACAAAGTGCATATTGAAACTTGTCCTGTTGTCTTTTTTAAAAAATATGTTTTTTATTGATATGTGAGAGGGAGAGAGAAATATCGATCTGCTGCACACCCCCTACTGGGGATCGAGCCTGCAACCTGGGCATGTGCCCTGACCAGGAATTGAACTGGTGACCTCTTGGCGCACTGGACAACACTCAAGCAACTGAGCCACCCTGGCTGGGCCTGATATCTTGAAATAATAATCATTTTTATTTGGTTGTCTGTATAAGCTTTCAGATTGCTGTTACAGGTAGAAGAGTGAGAAGGTCTAAAAGATTCTGGTTAATAAGGTCATTGTCATTGAACAGAGAAGCCAGTTTGCATAGAGATACAATATGTCACGCAGGGCAACACCAGGTGCGAGTCCCATCAACTTGCAAACACCGAAATTCCTTTCCTGAAGACCTCTGTTCCTGCCACTGTGGACTCAGGGGATACAGAAGACATGGCAATCTCGGGTCATTCGTTACCCAAAGCAGCGGCCATTATTAGGAGCCATGTATGAGGCTGTGCGCTGTATGACAATATGTTTTGACTCAGCCTTCAGTGTTTGGGATCATTAAGCAAATTTAAGCATCCCGAAAGCTTTCCATCCACCAGGAGTCCCTGTGGTAGCTTAGAGACACCCCACTGAGACGAGACAAAACCCTCTGTTTCCCACTCAAACAGGGTCCCGTCAAATCCCCTCAGCAGCGATCCTGAGAGGAGTTGGATGTGAGCTGTTATAAGCATATTTTGGTACCATTTCCCTGGGAGATTAATAAGTTCTCTGTGGGGTGGCTGCAGTTTTTCAAGGCATTGCATTTTCATGCAGAAAATAGATGACACTCATTGTTCTTCTCCTTAAGGACAAAACGGAAAGAAAATGGGGTAAGAATTAACACAACAGTTTTATACCATCTAAAAGGCATCACTTCCTTAGAGAAACAACGGATGATAAATATTAGAATGTATTATGGCAATGTGTGTCCCTGGAGGGGCAAACTGGTGGCCTGTGGACCAAATCCAGCCACTCGACACATCCCTCTTTGCTTGCACTGCATTTTAACACATTGAGAGAAGCCCCGTGAAAATTCAGCAGGGACCCCGCAGCCCTAACCACAGTCAGCCGGCGTGGGTGATGGCTGTCTCCTATACCTGGGCGTGCCCCCTCCTGCATACCCGGTCTGGCCCCCAGAAGTAACTGTCCCTTCAACCCCTATTGCATTCACCATCCTAGCTGGTCATGATGTTTCTGCTTCTAAAGTTTCAAAAATATATTCATTCCCTTTCTCCCCATCTTGACAAAATGCAGAGAATGAAGTAGCAATGCATTCAAAGGTTTCCGTTTCTAAAAAAAAAAAAAAGGAAGATTCCATTCAAAGCAAACAGCCCATATAGTCCAAAATCTCTGGACAACCCTAAGTGTTAAAATATTCAACTTCAGCCCTGGCTGGGGGGCTCAGTTGTTTAGAGTGTTGCCCCATACTCTGAAAGGTTGCGGGAGGCAACCCATTGATGTTTCTCTCTCACATCAATGTTTCTCTCTGTCTCTCTCTCTGTCTCTATCTCCCTCCATCCCTCTCCTCCTTCCTCTTTCTCTAAAATCAATAAAAACATAGCCTCAGGTGAGGATGAAAAAGCTCTATCTATTCTATATCTGTTCAGCTTCAGAGCATTCCGGCAGTGTCTGCTGAGCACAGCACATGGGTAAGAAATAGGTAAGCCATCCCCACCCTCATGTTAAGAGCTGGATGCCAGTTAAATCGTGGTGAAATCTAGGAATCCCTCAAGGTCAGATCTTCCTTCTAAATCTATGTCAATCTATGTCAATCCTTAGATGGATTAGATAATATCTTGTTTGAAAAAACAAAGTAATGAAGCACTTCTGATAAAGAAGTCTTTCCAGGAATGATCATAATTCTCCACGAGCTAAAACCGAGACCATTCTAGTGTTCAAGTTCAGGAAATCAGTATTATATGTTAATAAAAAATACTAATTTTGGTCAAGTTTTGGCAGAGCACTCAGAGTGGATTCTTGACACTCCTCCAAGGATAGAAGTTAAAACAACTGATCAATTCTAGGTGTGTGTGTGTGTGTGTGTGTGTGTGTGTGTGTGTGTGTGTGATAAATTCCATCTGGCTAGGTCAATGGAGAGATTTCAAACCCATTTCCTTTGTCCAGATACCAGAACCAATCCCTTAGTCTTCTCATGTCTTCCTTCCCTGCGAGTAACCAATTTAAGTGAAATAAAGCGATTTTTAATGGAATAGACTGTACAAATGACCCTATTTCCTGAAGAGGGCATTTTCATGAATATTTATTTAATCTCTTTTACTTTTCTCAGGTTTTATTTTAAATTATGTTCACCGTATAACCTCGGGAGTTGAAAAATCTATTTTTTCATGAAGGCACTGAATAATAAACATACACCTGTTGCGTGAGCTTCTAAGAGATTTCTATAACTTGCTTTTAAAATATTCATTTAATGCCATCCAGTCAGAAATAACAGCTATACCTCCTCTTTCCTTTAGATTTTTTAAAAATTAAAGTAACAAACAAAAAGGCACATAGAAGTGATACTACTGGAAGATAAAGCCAAATAATCAACTTTATTTAGAAAACTATCACAAATATGAAATATTGATGAAATGGGGAACTATGCAAATATATTAAATGCAAAATTTCATCTCTGAAATAAATTAAAAAACAGTTTGCATAAAACGTTTGAAAACTGCTCATCTCACAGAGGGGGTGTGTTAAATTTTTATACTAGCTTGGCCAAGAATAACTCATTTATATAAGTTTTCCTTTCACCTACTTTAATCAGAATCATTAAAATCTTTATTGAAATTCTAATGTGTGTTTTGAATAACTGAAAATAATTGGTGAGCGAATTTGGTCCACAATGATTCTTTTCTCAGGTTACCATTATTTGAGTTAGTGAAAGGGAAAATAGATATTAATTTTTTCCAAGAGAAATCCTATTATCCTTTTTCCAAGTCCTAACCAAAAATAGGAAACACATCGCCATAGACTTGTGGTTCATAGATTTTTTTAAATGACCAGTAGCTACAAATGGCCCTGGCTCAGGCTTTCCTGTCTTGCCCCTAAAACTGCTGCCAGGGAAATCTCTCCTTAGACATCCTAGAATTCAAATCACAATGAGCCCACCGTTCAGGGAATCAACACTAAAAATGGCATTTATTAACCAGCCGTGTGAGGACTTGGAGAGCTTTGAACTACAGCCCGTCCTTGAATAAGGTCATTTTGTTCAAGGTCGTTTCCTTATAACTTGGATGAGGTAAGAAAAATCAATTCCTGGGGAGGCTGCTGTCTGTGTGCGGTTGGCAGGTCCTCCCCAGGTCCTCATGGGTTTTCTCCGGTTTTCTCCCACATCCCAAAGGTGTGTACGTGAGGGAAATTGTTGTCTCTACATTGTCCCTGTCTCAGTGAGTGTCGGTGTGGGTGTGAATGGCTCTGTAATGGAACGGGGTATCTGTCGAAGGTAGGGTCTCTCATTGAGCCCTGAGCTACTGGGAGAAGCTCTACACATCCATGACCCTGACTAGAATGAGCTGGTTGGAAAAATCTTTTTTTTTTTCAGTAATCTTTCCTAAATGTATGTATAGTTCATGCTTCTTTCAACATTTAACATTATAAGTGTTTGGGGTCTTTATTGAGAAGTTGGGTGATGTTTTGTGTTATCAGAAATATGCTGTCAGAACTTAACACTCATTTACATCAATTAGCTAGGCTAAAATTGGTTTCCTTGTACCATTTTGATTGGGTGAATGGAAGGGGATTAATGCAAAGTCTAGAGGGAAAAAAATCAAGATGAGGAGTATATTTCAAGAACAAAGAGATGCAGATATGGAAATACTGAGTTTGAAGACCTGGTGAAAAATCCAAGATGTGGGTAATAAATAGATAAGACTCATTACAGTCCTGCTCCATCTTCTTCATGCAGTACTTTCCTGACTCATTCAATCAACATTTATCTGAGTACCATCCATGCGCTTTCATCACTACACCCAGACTATAAGTATCCAAATACTGTTGTCTCTACTTGATTCATCTCTCTCTGGTCTGCCCAGCTCCCTTTATCCCCCCAAAAAATTATCCTAATTCAGGTCTCAATCTCCCCTCAACACAATCCATTTAACAGTCTACGAGCCCCCTCACCTGCGGTTTTAACCACCTATAAGTCTATAAATCTATTCTCTATTTTGGAGCTTGAGAGGTTTTCTAAAACATCAATCTGATCATGTCTGTTTCCTGCAAAACACCGTTCAGTGGTTTCTCACAGCATGAAGGATAAAGTCCAGATTACTCATCGAGACCCCATGACTCCTGACTCCTACGCACTCACCTCCCCAGCATTCTCTCAGTAGGATTTCCCTCCCATGCTAGCTTTAGTCACAGGCTCAGATCATCAGCTATGCGCCCTCCCCGCCCGCCCCCACGCCCCCCAACTAGGTCTTCTAGGTTCTCTTCCCTCTTCATCTGCCTAAAACCTCTTCATTTTTCAATGATCAACTTAGACATCTCTCCTTACACCCCAACTTATCGATCTGACATTCCTATGATGTGCTTTCATAGCACACTATATTTCTGCAATCATAGCACTTGCCATATTACATTTTCATTTCCTGTTATATCTGAAATTCCTGTCACCTACTAGCCTGTAATTGTCATAAGAATGGGGTTATCTTTATCAAATTCACAATTGTATTACTAAAGCCTAGCAGTACCTCAGACATAGCAAATAATTAATATTTATTGAACTAATGAAAAGGCTTACATTTTAATGCAATTGAACACTGCTCTTTTCTACCGAAGAACCCTGTCGTATGTGGTATTATTATCCTCATCTCCACAGAATTTCAATCATTTGTGATATATTTGTCTAAACCAGTGGTTCTCAACCTTCTGGCCCTTTAAATACAGTTCCTCATGTTGTGACCCAACCATAAAATTATTTTCGTGGCTACTTCATAACTGTCATGTTGCTACTATTATGAGTCATCATGTAAATATCTGATATGCAGGATGGTCTTAGGCGACCCCTGTGGAAGGGCCGTTCGACCGCCAAAGGGGTCGCGACCCACAGGTTGCGAACCGCTGGTAAACCGTCATGAACTCCTTCAAGTCAGGAATTGCATTTTACAACCCCTGTATGCCTTGTATCTTCTAAACCAACTTTAACGTGGTGGGAACTCAATGCATTTTCCCTAAGTGAATAAAAACCAGTGCATTCCATATACCCTTGCGTCTAATTTCCCCTGCAACCCAGTGTTCTATTTATAGATGAGGCATCTGATAATTTTGCCACTCATCAGCAAAGTCTACTTTCTAAAATTCTACGTGACAATAAATCCACAATAGCACATATCATGAACTTCCCCGAGACAGTCATGTGAATCAATTCTTCCTCGTGTTATTCTGATAGACTGGACCTGAATTCCCCCGGGGCACCATATAGACCAACTTCCTAAGAACCACGTGGGGTGCTAGTGAAGCATACAGATCCCAGAGCCCCGCCTACAACTCTTCAATCAAAATCATATGACAACCAAGAAGGAGAAGTACCAGAATAAAAGGGTCAACGAACTTCCACCCTCACTGACCTGAAAGATGCATTTCCTGCAACGTAACAGCATCCAAACTATTGTCCTTGGCGGAATTATCATCACATCTGTTCTCAGGAGTCTCTATTTTAAGATCCAGGTATGTTTCAACTGCCAGTTAAAGAACAACACACTCAAAACAACACACCATCGTTGCATCCCTGGGACCAGCACGTCTTACATAAACATCGTTCCATCTCTGTTCTCTGAGGCAGTCCCGTTTTTGACATTATTTAGTAATGCATGGCCCCTTGCAGAGCATCATTGATCCTCCAATAGGACACAAGGCCGGTGCTGGGAAGAGGATGTACCTACTGTCTGAGCATTTCCATATTTGGAAGGAGGCAGCTGAGGAGGCAAATGCTGCCCAAATTAATAGGTCACCAAAAAATGCAAAGACTTCTCTTCTCCAGCGTTCTCTTAAAAAAGACCTTTGGATTTTTACTGAAAGGTCCATCTGTGAAAATGTATTTAGTTCTTCTGAAGGATCCAAGCGTCATGTTTTTATTGGTGGATATATTTATAGCAAAATGCAACTACGGCACCGGCTAAGAAATATATTCATCTATCAATGGTAGAACCGTCGCTATGTGAGAATATAGGCATTTTGTTCTTCGTTCATTTGAACCGGTTGTGAGGGAAGCATTTTGGTGGTTGGATATTTATAGGTTACAAAGGTTTGCTTGCATGACTGTGACCCTGAGAACATCATTTCATCCTTTGGTTCTCTCACCTACTATATTAGCGAAGGTTCCTATGAGTGTAAGCAATGAAAAGCAACTGGCTTACTTCAACAAAGAGAGAATTTACTGAAAGGATATTAAGCTATTTCACAGATTGAAAGGAAGAGTTAAAAAAAAAAAAAAAGCAGGCCTCTGAAAGGTAAGGGACGGAACAAGACATGAAATTTCAGTAGCAGCTCATGCTGTCATTGGTGCATCTCGAAAATCAACTCAGCCTTACTATCCCGAAGTTCACAATTTTTTTAAATTCCAGAGAATGCCTCTCCTGGCAGGATTGCACTGAAATGAAAGATTTCTGCCCAACAAGAAGTCTATGTACCAAGGAAAGAAGGAGACGATAGGCAGGGCAAAGAGTGGCAGTGCCTCAAGCTGACAAGGTATTTATGATCAGAATATACTGGAAATCCTGCAGTAGCTAGAATTCAAAAAATAATTATAATGATAATGGAGAAGAGAAAATCCAAAAATTCATTAAGCAAGTGAAGGGCAAATAGATGCAGATATGGCAATACTGTTTGAAGCCCTGGCTGAAAATCCAAGATGTGGCTAATAAATAGACAGGCTTCATCCACAGCGGATGGCTATTGTGCTGGCTGCTGTCACCTTTTTAATTTGACAATCTAAGGGAAAAGAGGCCAGTGCCCTGACTAAAGAATCAGGTATTGCATGTTTTAAAAATAATGTGGCTCACGGTTGAAAATCATGGATGGAGAGCAAGCATGTCAAACTCGTGGCCGGCGGGCCACGGGCCTTGTTTATTTAAAGCCTTGACGTGCTTAATGTCGAGGCAAAAGGCTAGGGCTCTGCTTGTTTTGAAGACCTATGTGCCACATCGAACCCACTGTCTGACAGCTTCTAGGACTGGGACTGCATAGCATTTCAACAGGATGAAATGAAATATAAGGAGAATGGGCCTGGCCAGCATGGCTCAGTGGTTGAGCATTGACCTATGAACCAGGAAGTCACGGTTCAATTCCCAGGCAGGGCACATGCCCGGGTTGCAGACTTGATTCCTAGTGGGGGTCGTGAAGAAGGCAGCTGATCGATGATTTTTCTCTCATTGAGGTTTCTCTCTTTCCCTCTCCCTTCCTCTCTGAAGTCAATAAAAAAGTATAGTGAAGAATGGTCTATGTTAGGAAACAGTCAGAGATCTAACCAACCCCAGCACAGGGATTGAGACAGGCGAGAATTAGAACGGCCTGGAAACATGAGCGTCCACCCGTCCTCACCTCTTGCCCACGAGGAAAGTGGGCCACGGAGACTGGGCACCTTCCCCGGGTCGCACAGCCAATGGCCGAGCTGAGATGCTGAGATGCCGCTCAGCCCAGCCTCCCAGGCGGGCTCACGTTCCATTACCTCATAGTTGGGGACCGATAATGGATGAAACTGAATACCACACCCGGCTTCTTGGTTTTCCTCTAGAAAAAGTGCCTGGGAGCTGAAACATTTTGAGCAGCAGAATGGCCTCATCGGGGACGTAGACATGGGACTTAAGCAGCACTGTGACCCAGGAACTGAAGAGGGAGGAGGCTGGGGCAAGGGACAGCTTCCATCGCGGCTGGGCCGAACCAGCGTGGTGGCGCTGGGAGCACCTCGGAGGGGACCCATGAGAGGGTTACTGTGAAAGGAGAGCAGACCGCCAGATGGAGAACCAGAGAGACATGAGAGAGGAGAAGGCGTCCCCGCACTGTGCGCCTCTGGGCAGTTATTGAAGCTCACGGTGCCCCCTTTGAATGGGGCCCTGACTCTCGGCAATTACATCACCGCATACCTCGCCCCTTACCTTGTGTATACAGAAGACAGAGCGGAGGAGAAAGGACTCTGGACTCCATCCCAGTTCTTTTTAAAATATATTTTTATTGATTTCAGAGAAGAAGGGACAGGGAGAGAGAGAGAAACATCAATGATGAGAGAGAATCATTGATCGGCTGCCTCCTGCACGGCCCCTGCAACCTGGTGATCTTGCCTGCAACCTGGGCATGTGCCCTGACCAGGAATCGAACTGTGACCTCCTGGTTCATAGGTCAACGCTCAACCATTGAGCCACGCCAGCTGGACCATCCCAGTTCTTGCCCCTAGCAAGTCCCTTCTCAGCCCTCACTGCCCCCTCCTGGAATTCCAGCCTTGCCTGGGGGCTGACTGACCCTTCCGACTCTCAGGACAGTGCTTCTAAACCTCAAGCGTGAGAAACGGCATGGGGGGCAGGGGGAGGCCGCGAAGGCAGCAGCTGGAACGATGCTTCTGCCCGGAACGTATCTGAGGCTGGACGGCACAGCTTGGAGGACCAATTGGCTCTCCTGCCTGAGCTCAGGGAGAGTCCTCCTTGGTGGTTCGTCCCCTCCCCCGCCCCCTCCCTGAACTCTGAAGTTGAACACGTGACCTGAGGAGGTAGAGGAGGAGGAGGCTCTAGAAAGATGTCACCCAGCAGCTTGCGTGGATGCAGCAGGGCCCAGAAATAGCCCAGCCCGAGCAGAAGGCTGCCCTGGGCCCGCCCTTCCTGACAGTCCCCACGGCAGGTCCCTGAGGGTCACCGGCCCGGGCAGCTGGTCACCGGGAGGTGCCCTCAGCCCCCAGGAGCAGGGTGTCCGGAGGACGCCTCCCGGAGCCGGGGCTTTCTGGGCATTGGAGGAGACCTTTCCCTTTTCACTCCGTTAGCCACACTCAGTGCCAGGAGCCGGGACGGATGGATGCTCTACACGCAGCCCCCACGCGTCTTCTGGACTCACTGTGCCCAGCCACCCACCGGAGCTCCAAGCACACGTCCTTCTGAGTGGTTTTGTGCTTCTGAGCCAAGGCAAGCGCCCTATGGCACATCGTGACGGATATCTCTCTCCCTATCAGGTAATCAATTTTGCAGAATGCTTCATTAACAATGACGATGAGAGTCGGTTGCCGGGGTCCTGGCCCGGCGGCCTGTCCTGCTTGCATCCGCTGACCCCGCCCTCTCTCCCTGTCAAGCGCTATCAGGGAACAGATTCATCAGGAGGAACGGCCAGATGTTCGCTTGTTAATGATCCTTCCATAATCGCACGCGCGATGACCACCGGGCACTTCATCTTGTCAATTTTCCTGACAGAAAGCATGCCTAATTTATCATCAGCTGTGCAGAAAACAGAGCTCTTGTACGTCCAACCCAAACAAGAAACGCAGAATACCTAGAACTGAGTCTTATTTGCACCAGAAACCCAACATGAACTTTGCATCGTTTGGCCACACTGCGTCTCCTTCCAGAACGTTCTATATGCTTAGCATTGGGGACTTGAACAAGCAGCTCGCAGACCTCAGTGCTGAGCTGAGCCACGTGCCATGCTGCCGGGAGCTGGGATGGGATCGCTGCCAGGCCCTTCAGTCTGGCCTGGGTCTTCCTCAGGGCGGCCTCCCCTGCAGGGAGTGGGCACTCCCGCCTGGGTGCTGGCAGTCACCTCTGCAGCGAATCACACCCTCCCCCTTCTCTAGCCTCTGCACGCTGCCCTGCAGACTACACGCTCCTGACAAGGTGAGCCTGGCCCATCACCTCTCACCAGGACTCGCCCACCAGGTCCTGGTCCCTTTTACCTGGAGAACTCCCACCGGTCCTTCCAGTTTTGGCTTGAATGTGACCTTCTCAGGGGAGGCCTGTGTGGGCCCCAGAGTCTAGTTTGGGGTCCCTGTTATAGTCTCTTAGGGCAGTGGTTCTCAACCTTGGCTACACATTAGAATCACCTGGGAATCTTTTTAAAATCCTGATTTCTGGACCTCATCCTCCGGAAATTCTGTTTCTTTGTTATGAGGTGAGGCCACAACATGAGTAACAAAGAAACAGGATTTCCGGAGGATGACGCCCAGAAATCAGGATTTTAAAAAGACTCCCAGGTGATTCTAATGTGCAGCCAAGGTTGAGAACTACTGTCTTAGGGCATGAGCTATATTTCCTTCAAGGCACTAAGTACAATTACATACAGCTGTTTGTGTGATTATTGAGTGATACCGTAATGCCTGTGTCCACCACTAGGGCGGAGCCTGGCTCCTTTGCTTGCCTTTGTGTCCCCAGGCCTAGCAGAGCATCTACACACAGCATCCGTGCTTGGCTTGCTTGGTGGAATTCATTCACTAGTGAAGTCCCTTCGCCCCTCCTTAATCCAGCAGCTACAGCCCACAAGGTGATGCCTCTGTCCTAACCAATGGCTACAGTTTCCTGAGCGCTTGCCTTGCCTCACTCACTGTGGGAAGAGGGGCAAGTTCACAGGTAGAGAAACAGAGATGCCAAGCCAAGCCTTCCCGGCTGCCCTGGCCCTTATTCTTAAACAATTCACTACACGGCTCCTTGCCCGAGATCAGTGAAACTCTGCGGGGTGGGGGCACAGATCAGGAAGCATGTGTTTTGTTAAAAGTAGGACTGTTTGCCCAGCCGGCATGCCTCAGTGGTTGAGCTTCATTCCTATGAACCAGGAAGTCAGGGTTCGATTCCCGGTCAGGGCACCCGCCCAGGTTGCGGGCTCAATCCCCAGTGTGGGGCGTGCAGGAGGCAGCCGGTCCATGATTCTCTCTCATCATTGATGTTTCTATCTCTCTCTCCCTCTCCCTTCCTCTCTCTGAAATAAATGAAAATATATTAAAAATAAAAAAAGTTGCGACGGCTTCTCACTGACCCGAGGACACAGTTTTTCCCTGTATCTTTCATTGCCATCGACAGTTACTCTGACCACACCACATGGAGGGGGGATTGTGTTTCCGGTTTCCGGTTGATGTTAAGCCACTATGAGAATGAACAGCAGCCTGTGTCTTACATCTGTTTGAGTCTGTTTGGAATATGAACACGTAGCATTTCTCCTTTATTGCCCTCAGTCCTGGTTCCCCTACTTGGCATCCTGCTGGCCAGAGATTGGGGTGACAGAGCAGCGTGCATGTGGCAGGATTCACACCGGGGGAAAGGAAATCGGTATTTCCAAGGAAAAGTAATACACCCTAGTTTGGCTTTAATCAAAATGGTGGACAGCGTTGTTTAATTAGTTTTTTTTTTAAGGGCAGCCAAGTCTCCAGCCATAGGATTATCTGAAGCTGCAGCCTGAACCATTAAAAATCCTGGAAATAACCAGCTCCTCTCTCTTATAATGCACCTTCAGGTCTCTGTCCCCCCTCCCTCAAAAACTGTTTCCTTGGGAACACGTCTGTTCCCTGGGTGACAACTGATGGATCCCTTTCTGATGTCACGCCGGAGTGACTTCAGTCTAAAGAAAGGCCTTTCTGGCATTGAAAACAGGACGCATCCACAGGGATGGGGAAATGGAACGTGATCGTCAGCAGGGAAAAGCCCCCTTCTGTGCTAAAATCTCAAGAAAATGCCAGCAGAGTTGCTCTGGAGAAAATATTTCTATGTTCGTGTCCATTTGGGCTGGGTCCGGCCCATGTCTGGATTCTGGGCAGAAATGTCACTAGTGAGTACACTTTACTTCTCCTGCGCTCATCACTGAGGTGACAGCATTTCACAGCCCCAGAGAGAACCTGCAGACAGCTCCCCCTGGCCAGCCGGTCTGTGGAAGAGAGCCGTAGTTTTTCTTTTAACCTATTTTTATGGGAGGTTTCAACTGCGGTCAACAATACTCTTCGGTGTTTGTTTATAAAAATATTTATTCTCGGTGAGCTTTTTTCTTCCTATTAAATACCAGGCATTTTGTGAGGGGGAAAAAAATAAGGCAATTAAAAATTGAAGCAAGCCAAAGTCATTTTTACAGTACAATTATTTTTCTCCGATTTCCTGCCGATGATAAAATAGCCTAGTCCACAGGAACAGAAAAACACAACTGCCATCCACCTAAAGCTACTTGATATTTTTTTACAGGAATTATCAGGAGGCAAACAAAATATTCTAACCCCGAATGTTTATTTGGGCCATTGTTCTGAGCACCCTGAGTTATCTGATGGAGTGTTTTCGGCAGGAGCACACCTGGTCCATGGGTGAGCTTTCTAAATTAAGGCTTTCAGATCACAGTTGAGGTTTTAACAGCCTCTTTCAGATGACTTCACTTTCAATGCGGCCGCATAAAAAACAAAACAGGATTTGGAGAGTTCCTGTGTGCCCTATTAAAATGCTAACTTTTGGTGATTACAGAATTGATCATCTTAGAGCTACTGGTGAATAAATCGATGGGCCATCTGGTAGACCTTTTCATACCCCCCATCCTACCTGCATTTCAACACTTTGGACCACTCCAGCTCCTTTTTAAAACCCTACATTAAATAAGGACACACCTGCCAGCTCTCTCTTGGTGACTTCTAAAGGAATATCCCAGGGGGACAAGGAAATACAGAGACATTGTTACACTGGTGGCAGGGGAAGGACGGTTGTGCTCCTGGATTGGAAGAATTAACATCATTAAAAATCTCAGTGTTCAATGGTTTGCATATGAACAGCTAAGTAATCCATTGTTCACAAACTTCAGTAAATGATAGCCAGTCACACAGCCTTGGGTCCCTGATACCCTGGACAAGAAGAATCAGACAGTTGTCCGGTTATGAGGAGCCATTGGAAAACAGACAGACATATTTGCAATGGCGAGGTAATCCACAAGCATGTGAATTCAATGGTAGCAGAAACATGGGGCAAGGGAGACTAAGAGAAGCGGAGACCACTCAAGTTACCCCTTAGAAATATAGAAAGACATTTCAAAAGCCAGGATATCCCCACAGCGGTAGTACAGACATGATTAACTTCTCATTAAAATGTGTTTCCAGTCTTCCAGATATTGGTAACACAAATGGTGAGTAAACCATAAACATGAGAAGTAAGCCTATGCTACATAACATTTTGTTGGCTCTATTTAATTGTTGAATTCCAGGTGGTGGTTCAAGGTTTTTTGTTTGGCTTCCTATCCATCTTGAATTGCATAAAAATAGCTCTATGACCTCATTTAATTCTCACAAGTCTATATAATAGGGATTGGTACCTCCATGTTACAGAAGAGAAAATTTGGTTCAAAAGTTAAGAGTCACATAGATAATAAGAGACAGAGTCAGGGATTGAACCCACACCTACCCGGCTCTAAGACCTGTTCTTATCCTATCTTTTTAAATGAGCTAAAAATAAAAAAATAAAATTTAAAAAGGAGATGTACTCTTTCTGGAAAGAAAGCCAATGATGTTCCCTCTCAATGAACCTCTGGCCCTGAGAGGAAGTGGGTCTGTGAGATGGAGGGCTTTGTGCAGACCTGTCCTTTGAGAAAGACTCTGAGCCCCACTGGGCTCATGGATCAGGAAGAGAACTCTGCATCTTTCCTGTAACATCCAGGATACCCCAGACAAGCTGGAGTACCCCTAATGCAGGCAGGGCAGGAAGGACTTGAGCAATGTGGCCAAGGTCATCTGGGGGCCCACCCAGTGTAGACCTGGGTTCGGATCTGACGGCAACATCGCTTCCTTGTGTCTCTGTTTCCTCCTCTGAAAAACGGGTGTGAGGATGAAATGAGATCATGTAGCGAGGCTGCCTGGCATATTTGCTTCACGTACAGCTGGTGATGAAGGGGATGAGCGAGAGCATCACCTCTCCCACTGAGGTAAACAGAAGTGCCCTGGGTCCTTGCATGTGGATGCTGTTTTCTTGGAGTTAAAATTCCTCACCGTGTTTGGTTCAGGAGTCTTCGTAAGGGGGTAGCCAGAGTCCTTCCAGTGCGATTTTTATCTCCTGATTTGGGGTGAGGGCTAGAGGTGAGAAACCCTGCTGAAGACAACCTGAGTCCAGGTTATGTCGGGAAGGATGGTCAAAGGGGCCAGTTACTGTTGGCTGTTTTCCTACATCCTATTGGTTTAAACTGTACACTGTTTAAGGAACAGTGACTCTAAATACTGTGTCCTCCCAAAGGACCAAGGATACGGGGGAAGTATTGTCTGAGTGTGTAGCATTGCTTTTGCTGACCTAGGACATCACAGCAAAATCCACACTAATTGATGTAAAAGAAACAAATGAACATCCCTATGTAGGTCACGAAGAGGATGAGAAAAGTGACGCCTATTTGCTATCTCACTGACAAAGACACACACAAACCACGCAGACACTCTGCTGGCTTCTAGGTGTGTTTAACTAATTGGAAAAACACTGAATTTTGAGCAGATCCCTCTGTCTGCCGAAGGCCATGTTTTGCCACCTGGGAACCCAGCTGCTGCTGTGGATTCCAACAGGGCACTCAGAGCCCGTCAGTGCCGTGTAGACATCACGGAATGTGGGGGCGACGGGGTGAGCCTCCTTGACAGCTGGACGCCCATGGAGCCATTGCATCCCCAAAGGGTTAAAGCCCAGTGATACGTAAAGGGGGAGGGGGAAGGATGCTGGGGAAATAACGACTCTTCACCGCTACATGGTACTTCTAGAAGGTCGCTACTGTAATAAAATTAGGGGGCCACTTGATTATGGCTCTGAAAGTAATCTTATTTACTTTTCCAGTCAACACATACACACAGGCGGTGAGAGCAATCAGCGGCCGCACTTGTTAGCGCACTGATTAAATATGTTGTCACCTAACTCTGAACTAATTAACGGAAATTGAAGCTGTGTTTGCATTAGTCAACGTGGCATCCACTTTCACCGAGACTTCGGAGCTTGTTTCCTCTTTCCCCGGCCATCTTCTTTCAGGTCACTTTCCCTTTTCACCAGTCCTTCACCCAGCTTTACCAAACCCAGCTAGAGCTATTGTTGAATCTTTGGGGTGGGCTGTTCATAAGAGCTCTTCACATCTCTTCCCGTCTGACTGTGGAAGAGCAGCACTAGAGAACCATAGAAGCCAGAAATAGAAAACTAATTAATATGCATTTTAAAAGGGTGCCTCTATTTGCACGTGGGCCTATGAATTGTTAAATTAAATTTACTGGGATGACATTGGTTAATAAGATTATCTAAGTTTCAAGTGTTCAGTCCCATCACACATCATCTGTAGATTGCATTGTATGCTCACCACCCGAAGTCTCTATCCATACCCATGGATTTGACCCCTGTCCCCCCTGCATCCTCCCCCCAACCTCCGGCCCCTCTGGTAACCACCATACTCTTGTCTGTGTCTGTGAGTTTCTTTGTTTTATTTGTTCATTTGTTGCTTTCTGTTTACTGTTCCACATATGAGTGAAATCACATGATTCTTGTGCCTTTCTGTCTGATTTATTTCGCTTAGCATGAATTTGACCTAAAGGCAAGGGAAGTAAAAGCAAAAATAAAGTCAATAGAAGTAAACCTATGGATGGGCTTAACAGAATTGCATTAAGCCACTGACCTGTGACATTACCTGCCTCTCAAATCAGTGTCCAGGAGTATCCTGGCCAATGGCATTGCCCCCATCTGCACCCTGCATTCAATAACTCCATGACCCCCAGGCTCAGTACCCTAACGTTGATCTATTTCCAGAAGCAGGTGGATGTCAGTAGGTTGTTGTCCCCCAAATGCTCGCTAGCTCTGAAATAGTATGGGTTCCTTTGTTTATTCCTTATGCTGGTGGAAAAGCGACTTCAGGGCCTCGGGGGCCCAAAATAGAAAGCTCTCAGAGGGCTTCAAAGGAACAGAAGGGGAAAAAAGAAAGATCTAGAATGAAAGTTGAACTGCCTTGCTGTACCAAACCCACTTCACCAAGGTTACTTTCCCAAATGAGAAAAGATCAGCACTTTGTATTTCTATGATGCTTTTAACTTTTCCAGTTCTGACCTATTTTATCCATGGAATCCAGGAGCTGGCTGTTATAAATGGTCAGGGCATAAGTGGTCCTGGGGTGCTTGCTTTGTGAGGTTCCCAGCCAAAAACGCTGTCGAGATTAATTAAAGCAAAAGTGTCCAGAAGAGCATGAAACCGGTGCCGATCAAGCAGCCTGCGGGTTATCAGGGGAAGGCAGAGCCTGGCATTCAAAGGGTTGCGAATTCCACAGTTTAACTCATGTAATAGCGATTCTAAGCAGGACTAACTGTCTGGGACCTGCTGGAACCACTGTTAGCCAGGACTGATTGATCTAGTTTTCATAACACCCATCAACCAAACCAGTAAACAAAAGGTTTTTCAACACCAGTGGGTTAGATTGACTTTAAACTCAATGCCTGTATCTTCTCTAATTTTGGAAATTATACACCCAGGAGACAGGCAATCTGGGACCAAAATTGGATCCGGTAATGCTTGTGGATTTTAAAAATACAAAATAATAATAATAATAATAGGCTACATACATCGCACAGAATAGGAAGTGGAGAATAAAATCAGGACAGATAGTGGGCAACACACCCATTGTATAAGGTTCGTTTTTAAAGAATTGCTAGTCTATGCAAGAGTAAAGGAGTACTTTGGGCAAGTTGCTGGGCGAGGTGTTTCTCTAAGATCCCTTGCAACTTTAATAATTCTGTGAGGCATCCCTTGAAAATGTGGTTTATCAGCATCTCCATCTGTGGTAGCAAGTACTGTTTTACTTTGGCAGTAACTCACAGAAAACAGAATGACCAGTTTATAATGAAGGAAGGAAGGAAGGAAGGAAGGAAGGAAGGAAGGAAGGAAGGAAGGAAGGAAGGAAGGAAGGAAGGAAGGAAGGAAGGGAAAGAAGGGAAGGAAATCATTTCTCCTGGGCCATCAAATCCATTCTTATACCTTGATTGGATACAGAGTCTCTCAGAATTTTCCATGAGCTCCCAGACACAGCCCCAGCTCACTCAGTTGGCTGGGCCCTTGTTAGCTGCCAACTTAATCCATCAAATGCTTTAACTGCAAGCCCTGGAGAGCTGAGGCAGCCAAAGGTATCGGCCTCTCGGGCCTGACTGAGGAGACAGCCCCTCAGTAGCTGTGGAGACATGGCCCAGGATTGCTTTTTCACTAAAAGGATGTAATTGCTAATGTAGTTATTGACTTGATGGATCTGTCCCAGCTCAGCTGATTTCATTAGGGCTGCTTCCTGGGCCATTTTAGGATGAAATTTCCGAGGTACCTTACTCCCAAAAAAATAAATAAATAAAAAGAAGAAATGCCTGTCTTCCTTTTATCCTTTTTTTCAACATATCATTAAAATTGATTCAGGTTTTTTTAAGGGCTCACAAGGCCCTAAGCACTAGCTAATCCATGGCCGTCATCCCTCAGCACGTCATACCGTAAATATGCCTCCCGGTGAACAAGGAAACAAGGTGGTCCCTGAGATGCCCGTGGAAAGCTTTGCTGCTTTCCCGCGTCAGTTACTTCAGCGCACTGATGGTCCATTGACCTCTTAAGCAGCTGCCCCATCACTTCCTTGTTCATCAAAATCGGGCCCATGTCGCCAAAGAACAGATGTAGCCAGAAGCCTTGGATCTTCCTTTCATGGAGGCTGAGTTTTGAAATCATTTCTCAGTTGCCACTTAGGAGACCACACACCCCCCTTCTTCCTCAGCTGTTGGCCAAAGAAAGTTGCCAGGGATAATACGTAGTCATCGAAAGCACCTCTCAAATCCAAGTCTGAAGGATGTTCCCCCAGACAGCCTCGCAAGGATGGATTCTTCGGAGATGGCAGATTGCTTGGATCAAGTTGTCGGAAGGAAACTATTCATGATCACTCTAAAGATAGTATTTCTTGGAAGGGGCAAAGAAACCGAAATAAAACAGCACCCATGTACGAACTGCATGACTGTGAAGTACACATTCTCGGGGAGGAAGGGCAGCGCCCACGGGCGTGTGAAATAGTGTGAGTGAGGGGTCACCGCCATGCGTCCCCCCCAGCCTCTGCTGCTGTAATTAACGTGGTGTGAGCCCTCCACTAGAAACTAGTGCTGGGATTTTCAGAGGTTTATGACTCAACCATAAAAATTCACTCTCAGCTGAGAGCTGGCAGGAGGCAATGAAACTTGGGAACACAATATTTGTACAGAAAATCATGTCAGCTCTTTTGAGGTTACAGAGACTTTTTTTTTTTTTTTTTTAGTTTTCATGCTCACCGAATGCAAATAAATCTGCTTTATATACAAACTAGAAGCCCGGTGCATGGATTTGTGCACCGGTGGGGTCCCTCGGCCTGGCCTGTGGGGATCGAGCTAAAACCAGCTCTCCAGCCTCCCCTGAGGGGTCCCAGATTGCGAGAGGATGGTTCTCAGGTGATGCACTCCGGAATCGGGCTCCCTCCTCTTTGGTTCCGGGCGTATCACCCGAGAACCACAGCTGCCACGTCACCACAGCTCGGCAGCACCTGCATTGAGCATCTGCCCCCTGGTAGTCAGTGTGTGTCATAGCTACCGGTCGGATGGTCAAACGGTTGGATGGTTGCTTAGGCTTTTATATATATAGATTCTCCATGAGCTTACTGAATTTCAATAATTGATCATATTTAAAGCTCTACAGTATTTCTTTTTGTACCTCTTCCTGTCCCTCAGTAGACGTTTCTGATGCAAGTATTGGGGCTTGACAGAATTTGAGTTGGAAGAAAGCACAAGGGGGCAACAGATCCAGTCGCTTTTTTCCATGAAGTTTCCCTGCCGATACCTCCTTCCTTCCCCTACTTCCTTCTGCACATGATTGATAAGTCAAGACTAATTTCTTCCTTGGGTTTCTCAAGAATTCTTTAAAAAAAAATTAAAAAAAACTAAAAAAAAACACCTGCAACGCTTCCAGGGAAGTGGCAATATCTACTCTTGTTGGAAATGAGAGAGAATTCTATCATTTTTAATAAATCATCTCGAGAAGAATCTATGGTAAGAAGGGCAATGTGATTGGTGCCTCAAAGGCCATTGATCCAAAGAATTGGGCCTCAGCCAGTTTGGCTCAGCAGATAGAGTATCAGCCTACAGACTGAAGGGTCCTGGGTTCGATTCCAATCAAGTTTATGGAGCATGCTGGAGGCAGCCAATAGATGATTCTCATCATTGATGTTTCTATCTCTCTCTCTCCCTCTCTGAAATCAATAAAAAATATATATATTTTAAAAAGAGTTGGTGTGGCTGATTCCGATGGAAAAAAAACATCTTCTCCCTTTGGGGGAGATGAAGTAATGGGTCAGAAGGATGGATGTATATTTCAGGTACAGGAGTTACAAAACTATTCTTACAGTGGTTTCTTTCGATAAAGCCCTTCTAAGGTCACACATCTTTAGATATCATGTGCTTCTTATAAGCTGTCACTTTATGAAGATCTTAAAAACTCTGAAGATCCATTGAACTCGAAAGTCCCTTCCTTGAAAGCAAACAAATGGTATTAACAACAAAAAGACAAATTTCTTCTTTAGGAATGTTTCTTGCTCCATCCTTGTCAAAAAAAAAACAAACACCTATAAACAAAGAAAGCCAGTCCTGAATCTGCCTTGGATGAACTGTCCATCTTTCTCTATCAAACATGCTCTTTTAATTCCACCGGTTGAAAATAATTTGGACGGTGCCGGATATAGTATGAAAATTCTTCAGAGAAAACTTATGCTAATTACTTTAAAAGATGGGTGAATTAGACAGTGGTCGCCAACAGGTGGTCCGTGGACCACTGGTGATCCGTGAGGTCCAAACGGTTGGCAACCGCTGAATTAGAAGAAATGAGATCAAGTGGCCATTTAACCAGCATGCATTGTCTGCCAGGCAGTTGGGTGGGCATTTGACATTTATGTATATGGTGCTTAAGGAGCCAAAAACACTCCAGTGGAAGCTAATGCTTTCTCTAAGAGGTTAAAAGGGCCTACATCACAGAGCGGAGGGCGATGAATGGAAGTGCCCGATCAGACTACCGTTCCACGTTGCCAACGAAGAATGCCCTATCTTACATGCTCGCGAGTATGCATTATGAACGCACCAAATCCACGGGCGGGAGGCAAAGGCCGTCCTCAGAAAGCACCTGGGAGAAATTAACCCCCACACCACGTCGATCAGGCCATAAGCTTCCTAGTGGAGTGATGTATGCCCTCCCAGTAATGGGGAGGTCAATGAAGGAGAAGTGCTCTTGCATGCTGGCTCCCTTCGTAAAAGCTGAATATCGGTCTCCAAGTGGCAGAGTTCCATCGTGACTCACAGTGTTTTCAAAGTTGAGCTTCCTCTCCCAGGAGAAGGGTGGAATATTCCAGGTGATCAGAAGAAAAACCGGAGGAAACTGAAGGAGTTTTGGCTTGGGGTGCAGCAGGCAAGAAAAATGTTTCCAACGAGCCAGTGTGAAGGACTCTCACCTTGTAGGGCAGAGAGCAGACACAGCAGCCCGCAGGACAGGTAGGAGCTCTGTGAGCAGAGGTGGAACGATTCCGTCTGACATGGCTCTGACTTTGGGGCCAAGACCACCAACAGAGCGCCCTTGGCAAGCTGCACTCAGACTCCTTGCTCGAAGGACAGGATGGGCAGCAAACCAGAGTGTGCAGACACTGCTCGTTGGCCCTGGGATGTCCCGCCATGTCAGCACACCCAGAAAGGAACCCTGTCGACCTGGCCCTCTCAAAATGTACTGGGCAGGGACAGAAAATGAAGGTGGCTCTAAAAACCAGGGGAAATCCCTGCCCAGGGAGGAGTCTTTGAAACAGCAAAAATATTTTTGCTGCAGAATGACATGAGTCTGTGGTGGTGGTGGTTGTCTTTTGTTTTTCAATGTGTTTACAATAATTTGCTGAATGAAAATATGGGCTTCATATTTTCCTTTTAATATTCTTTTTCTAAATGGAAAAATGTACTTGATCCAAGACTGTATTTTGAGCACTTTTTACTTTCATTTCAATCTGAAAGTTTGGACAAAGCAGAATTGAGGTAGATACAGCCTCCTTGCATTCTGAATTTTCTCTCATCATCCCCCAACTGATATAACGTTTTTTTCAAGTAAATTATTTGTGAGATAATTATGCACAAATAAATCAAAAATACTTTTATGTCTTTTACAGTCTTTGTATTCATGAATCAATTTAGATTTGGGATGATTTATAATTTGATGTTCAGTCCATAATTAGGGCATTTGTAGATTTGTAGACAAGCTCTTCAGAGATCTTTGATGTTTCATGAATATCAGCAAGGAGAAATTATCATTAATTATCTGTGCCTGAAACTGTTCAGTTTATCTTGACTGAAAAAAAAAAAAAGCTGCTCAGAGTGATAAACTCTCTCCTAGCCCAACTTCCTTAGTCTAATCTGTCCTCCTCACTTAGGCTCACAACATCTTAGAAGCTGGAAAGGAAGAGTGTGCAGGTATGAGCGCGGTTCTGCCCACTGTGATAGACGCCTTGTCCGTGGTCTGTGCTGGACATTGAAGTTGAGGTTCCTCTTCCCTGTCCTGGATCACATACCCCACAGGTGTCTGTACACTCATGAATATCCTCCACTCCGTTCACTCTCTGCCCCATCTCCCTGTTCTCTTCATGGAACTCGCAGCCATCTGAAAATGCATTGTTTTCTTTGAGTACAGTCTGCTCCTCTAAACCATTAAAAGAAAGTTCCATGAGAGTGAACTCTGTCAGCCCTGCTCCCACTACATCTGAGTGCTTAGAGTGGGGGCTGTCATGGAGGATTACATGACTTTTAAATGGATGTGTGGAGACCTTGAAGCAGCCAAGGTAAAAGCACCAGGGCTGTGACATGAGATGGAAGGAGATAATGTTGTAAAATAAATAGGGGTTGTGGCCAGGTGGGTAAGCAGAGAGCAGAACTGTGAAGCATGTAAAGGAAGGTTGGACTTTATCCAAAAGTAATGAAAAGGAATAACCCTTAAGCAGCTGTGTTATACCATCCAATATGTGATTTGAAAACACTGTTCTAGCTGGAGTGTAGAGAATGGATTGAGGATCAAAACTGGAAGAAGAGTAGCCCATATTGAAGAATTTCACAGTTGTCCATATGAGAAATGACAGTCTCTTGGACAGGGTGGAGGCCATGGCAATAGAGAAGAGCAATTGGATTTTAAAAGTATTTGAGTCATATCACTGAGTTGATGTCATGGATAATTGGATATAGCAAGTGAAGAGAGAGAAGACAGTGTTGATTCCAGCCTTGAGCCATAGATGAATGATGGAGCCATTGCTTACACAGGGAAATCACAGGAGAGAGATCACATTCGCTGTACAGGGTGACAGTATGGACCGGAGAGGACTCAGGCTTTCCAGTGGATAAGTCTGCTGGGCAGATGGCCATACATGTCTACAGCTTGGGTAGTTAGGCTAGAGGTAAACACATTTAGGAGGGATCTGCATTTCTGTTGGTTATGGTTAGTTGGTTGGTCTTGTTTCACTGTATATTGAGAAAACTCTGGAGTCGAACTGCCTAAATTTAAATCCTGGGTCCCCTCCACTTTTGTTGAGTGATCTTGGCCACATGTTATCTGTAGTTTTCTCATCTGCAAAATAAAGTTAATAAAAGGACCCACCTTGCAGGATGGTTTTGAAGGTGATATGAGATGAAGGAGGTAATATGCATAAAGCACGGCCTTGTGTAGAGTAAGCTCTTATTAGAAGACAATAATAATTAGCCATTTTGGCATTTCATAAAGGCCACCAAATTCGTGGATTGTTGTTAAACAAAGAGATAATGCAGAGCCAACAGATCCTCACAGGTTACATTTGTGCTCTATGGTCATCCAAGCATAGATCATATAGTTCCACCTTCAGCAACTGGGATACCTTAGCTCCTGTTTGCAGGTCGATGCCTTTGATTGTTATAGCAAGTACTGACACCATTTTTCTACACATTAGTCCTTGTTTATCCTGGCCGGCAGATTATCCTTCAGTGATCTTTGCTTAGTAGTTCCTGGAACACACAGATGCATTGTACTAGTAAGGAAGCACTGATAGGAATTAAAGCTACTTCTCCTAAATTCTGTCGTAATTATTTTTCCTGACTAATCAATGAAAAGCGTTCAGATTGTAATATGATGCTTCCCTGAGGCCTTTGCTGAAACTTGCCACTGAGTAAGCGGTTCCCTTTCTACCTGTAATAGATGGCATATGTCTAAAAGCACAAGTAACTTGATCAGCTGTCATCATCTTGCTCGTCTCCTTCATCAAAAGACACTGTGGAAAGGAACTGAGACACTAAGGACCGACAGGGATGTGTGTGTGTGTGTGTGTGTGTGTGTGTGTGTGTGTGTGTGTATACACACAGACACATATTCTCATGCACATACCTATATCCATATGCACAGAGTAAACTATAATGGAATGTGAATTACAGACACAGAATAGTTTGTAACATGTGACCCCTACAATCACATCATCCAACAGCGTCATCACACGGATGCAGTATTTGGAGTCAAAAGAGATGGGATAAACCTGGCCTGTATAGCTCAGTTGTTGAGCATCGACCTACGAACCAGGAGGTCACTGGTTTGATTCCCGGTCAGGGGACATGCCCAGGCTGCCGGCTCGATCCCCCATGTGGGGTGTGCAGGAGGCAGCCAATCAGTGATTCTCTCTCATCACTGATGTTTCCATCTCTCTCTCCCTCTACCTTCCTATCTGAAATTATTAAAAATTTATTTAAAAAGAAAAAGAAAAAGAAAGGAGGGAGGGAGGGAGGGAGGGAGGGAGGGAGGGAGGGAGGGAGGGAGGGAGGGAGGGAGGGAGATGAGTTGCCGGAGCTCATGCAGTGATATGTTGTAGAATGAGAGAATGCTGGTCTCCAAACTCCCAGCCCAGTGTTTCTCCTCTAAGCCCAATGAGCAGGTTCACTACTGCACTCTACAGTAATCGATTCTGATGGAATATGAATATGCTTGTTATATTTAAAATTCCATATCTCTACTGTAATTAGCCAGACACGAATGAAAGCTAAACTGATTATCTATCTCTCCTCTATTTAACCATATATTATAGCATCAAAAATAAATACCCCAAGATAGACAATGAAAAGATTCATACTGCGAGTCATTTCTGCAAGAACTTTGAAAATAAGGCTGACATCTGTTACAAAGAAGGATTAATTAGGTATTACTTTAAATGATGAATTCTGGCTCTATTTCCCCAGAGAACAGTTGGTAAATGTACTGTTCTAATTAGGGATTTGGATCAAAATATCATCTTATTCTAATCATGAAGTCTATTAAGATTTTTATTAATACTATCAGTTTTACTGTGTACATCGCACATGTTTATATGACAAGCACAAATACTTTTCCTCGGGTGAAGAAAACAGTCTTGGAAATGGCATTAACATGTGTAATTACTGGTTATTAATTTAGGACTAAACCACATTGTAATCCCCTTTCGTCACAGCCGGCTTTCTTCGTGATGCGTTATTAAACATACTATCTTGTTAAAATCTCAGAAGGTCCTGAAAAGGAGTGACAGGGAAAGCAAGGCTATGCCCAGAGGTTGGCAGATGTGGCTCAAATATTGCACTTGAATTCGGCATAAAGAACTAGTTCTTCCAAAAGTAACTTTTTAATTTATATTTATTGTTGGAAGTATTACAGATGTCCCTCTTTTTCCCCACAATGACCCTCTCCACCCTGCAACCCCCGCCCCAGGCCTTCACTGCACTATTGTCTGTGTCCATGGGTTATGCATATGTGCATATAAGTTCTTTGGTTATTCTCTTTCCCCTCCCACCCCCGCCTTCCCTCTGAAATTTGTCAGTCTGTTCATGCTTCTATGTCTCTGGATCTATTTTGTGCATCTAAGTTTATTTTGTTCATTAGATTCCGCATATGAGTGAGATTGTCTGATACTTGTCTTTCTCTGACTGACTTATTTTGCTTAGCAGAACCAAAAGTAATTTTCAAAAGGAAGCACATGCCATGAGCTATACCTGTCTTTCTGTTTGCATCTGAACCCAGTCATCTGACTTGCCCAGCCCCTACAGTGCAGATAATAGGGGGGAAAAGAAACAACAACAACATAGGAATTAGAATACGAAGTCCTGGGCTTAAGTCCTGCCTGTATTGCTTAAAAACCTTCATCACTGTGGGCTGGTTACTTAAGGCCCTGTCTTCCTACCTCCATGTTCTCATGTGTATCCTAGGGATAAATTATGATGAGGATACACCCATTTCTCAAGGGTTAGTATGAGAATTATGTGAGATAACTTATGGGTATAATATACAGTATTCCTCAAAGAATCATTTACTTAGTGCTTTTCAAGTACCTTGCCTAGACTTTGTGTTATACATTTTCCACAAGCAGGTTGCGGGGATGAGGAGAGGGGGAGGGGGAAGGTAAAATGAAAATACATGTATGTGTGTAAAAAATATTGAATTGCTTGCAGATTTCTACCAGTAACATGCTTATTTTTAATGAATGGTTGACTCCTTTGTTAATTCTCTCTCAATCTCCTTTGCTAACTACTCTTTTTTTCATCCTCTCAATGTTAGAGTTCCTTGGGTTCAGACATAGTACTTCTTTCCTTAGACTCTCTTCCTGAGTGGTCTCATCCATTTCCATAATTTTAAATACTGTCCGTGCTAATGATGCCCAAATTGATTTTGCCAGTCCTGACCCCCAGAATGACAGACTCATATCCAATGAATGACAGCAGGTCCTCAAACAACATCATTTCATTCAATGTCGTTTCGGGCCATTGCAAACCAACTTGTCCAGTTTGGAACCCTTATCCATCTCCTCTTCCACGATCCCACTCCATGGCTCCCCATTTCACTCATAATACAAACCAATCTCGTGAACATGGTCCCAAGGCTCTGCATGACTGTCGTCCAGATCTTCAAACTCGTCTCATGCTTCTGCATGGCAACCTCATGGACCCAATTTCAGTTCCTGGAGAACACCACCCTCTTGCCTACCTCAGGACTTGCATGTGTTATTTCTTCTGCCTAGAAAGCTTCGCTTCTGCCCACCCATCAGCAAACACTGTTAACTTGGCTAAAACCAACTCATCTATTAGGGTTCAATTCAAATCTTATATCCACCCACTCTCCCATCTAAGTTAGCACCCACTTCCCAGCTGTTATCCTCTCTCATAGACTCTAGTTAATGTACTTCATAGAAGTCATCACAGTGTTTAATTATATAACTGTGCATGTTTATGTCCAACTCCTCTAGTAAATGGTGACCTCCAGGAAGTAGGGACATTTTCTGTTTTATTTGCCACTGTAACATACTCTCTGGTTCGTCGCCAGGGTTCAACATGCATGAGTACCTGAACTAAATGAATAAAAGTTCCTTGCTACCAACCTCAGCAGATTAAGCTATTTAGTCTTTGTAATGGTACTATATATAATATTGTCCATGCGTATTATATAATATCTGAATTTACATAAAGTCCTCCCATTTACAAAGTGTCTTCATTTTGTATTCCAGCATTTGAACTCCCGAACATCAGTTTCATTAGTAGATAATGGAGCTGTGGCTTAGAAAGACAAGAGACCTGCTGAAATTCACATTGAGAGTCAGATGACAGATCTTTAGATTCTCATGCCCAATATTCTTTACATTAGATTGCTCCAAATTTTAAGCCTTTGGACAAACAGAGCAGAAGTACAACTTTAATTTTCCACTTGTTCTTGATACCTCCAATTGACTTTTCTACGTAGGACATTATATTTGAGAACATACATAAAATACTCTACCTGCGCTGAGAACTATGGTGTGTTCAGAAAAATTTCTGCTAAATGCAGGATAGTCTGGATTTTATGGAAACATCTCAGCTCAAATGTTTTCACAGATACTATCTTTTGTGCCCACTTAAAGGAACAGTGTTCAACAAATACCTTTACGATTACAACTTGTCAATATGTTGACTCGTTTTCATCCTTTTGAATGTTTCAGCAAATTTGGATTCTCCAAAATCATAGCTCTTCTCAATTTCATTTTATTATGCTACAGAACATAACTTTATATAAGTAAAACCAAAGCTGCATCAAATTCAATTTTAGATATGTTTGAGTCTGGAAGAAACAATTTTCAAATCATTCTAATTGTCCTATAATTCCATTGATCTTTTTTTATAACCAAGTTCTCTAATATTTTATGTTGTTATGAAACAATTGGAAGTATTTAACCACAGTGTAAGAGAGGGATTTCAACTTTGGAAACTTTGGAAAGAAATTCAATTATGAAAACAAAGCACGCAGCACAGGTAGACACTGAAATGTATCCCTACAAAACAGACAGTTTGACAAATTAAATGATGTGCATGTTACTGTTTTGTACATGACTTAGTTTTAAAATCCTATATTGTGTATCTCATCTGGTGATGGCCCACACAAAGAGGAAATAAATACTGATGATATTTGTGTGTCCTCAATACCAGCTCTTTCACAAAAATTGTGTAGTTTCGTTCCCTGTGTAGATTTGGATAATTACAGCTTATATTTCAAAAAATAAGGACACATATGTAATACTTTATTCAATAAAGAAATTAAAACAAAAAAAATACTGTAGCTTGTTTGGATTATAAAGTATGCATGCACCCTATCACATTTCCTGTACATGTCTGCATCATGAGTTTTCTTAATTTAGGAGGAAACCATGTTTTTACCATATTTTACATGGTAATGCAAAATGTACAGTCATAGTGCCACCATGAAAACAAATACATCTTCAGAGTTCACCTTTCCAAGTGAATTAACAATGTTGAAAATGATGTCAGAGTTTTCACATTCAACATGATGAACTTGGAAAGTTTACTGAAATCCTGTGGCTTGATTAAAAGGAATCGGACCATTACCAGAAGGTCTGCCTGTTCTAGTTGCAATGTGAGGACGGACATACCTGAATATGAACTCTCTCTGCGAGGGACGTGACCTACGAGTACGTTTGAATGTGAGTGAAGTTCTTCAACTAGGAAAGCCACGCGTGAACAGCTACCCCTTCACTCTTCCTGGATGTTCAGGGAGTCACGGAATCATCCACAGCGACTTCCATTTACAACCGTCATTCAGTCCCGTCCGGGGTCCAGGGCATGCTGCCTCCTCGGGCCTCGTCTGCGATTGCACAAGGGTGTCCGTGGGCCTCTTGGAAGGGGAACTGTCATTAGAAGTCACCTCTGTTATTATGTTGATGATGTCACCTTCCTTCTTTAAATTATTATTGCTAAAATGAAAATTTTAAATACTCTCCCTCCAAGCATTAACTCCTTGATAGTCTTCATCTTTGTTTCCTACACACGATCCCAGACATAGCACCCCTTTTGTCTGGGGTTTTCCTCCATTGAGTTGTCACGAGTTGTTCCAAAGCGCCTTCAGGCTGGGCACTGAGTATGTGTTGTTTTATAGACGCTCGTTTCCCTGTTTTAAGGATGCAACTGTTTTTTTCTCCTTGCTCTGCTGTTGGTTTTGACACTGAAATCAATATTGCTTTTGCTAATTCAAATTTTACATTTATTTCTGGTTTCATTTAGAGCAGTGGTTTTCAACCTTCTGGCCCTTTAAATACAGTTCCTCATGTTGTGACCCAACCATAAAATTATTTTCATTGCTACTTTATAACTGTAATGTTGCTACTGTTATGAATCGTAATGTAAATATCTGATATGCAGGATGGTCTTAGGCGACCCCTGTGAAAGGGTCGTTCGACCACCAAAGGGGTCGCGACCCACAGGTTGAGAACCACTGATTTAAAGGATTCCACAAAGCATTCACATCTCTTGCTCTCTTCACGTCCTCTGTTAGCGTATCCAACAGGACTATGGCCTATAGAGAGTAGGCCAACAGCGGGAAGTGATAGCAAACATTACAGAGTTGAATTAGGGCACCGTACTATAGGGATAGCCTCACCAGGCAACAGCCCGGCTTAGAATCACATATTACAGTTGCCACTTGAATGACTTATTTTGTTTTCCGAACTTGCCGTTTCTTGGAGTGCCACGTATGTCTTGGAACACACTTTGTCAGTATAAACGTGTGGCTTCTTTCATTTCTGGAATGACTCACCCTGAGCAGCAGAGAGGGCCAAGAACATACACTTACAAAACAGCAACCATCACAAGACTGACGCGCTGTGAGACTCTGACCATTTCTTTCCATCATGTCCCTGTCCCTCTCCCTCCAGGCCGGATGGCTGCCTTTCAAGTGTCCAGAATGGCAGATCTCGTTCTCAGATGCTGAGCTCATCCAATGACCCATGCCTTTAACACCCAACACAAAGACACAGAAGCAACACGAGCGAACTTGCCATCCTTCCTGAAACAAAGACAAGTTGACACATGTGACCAGATATTCATTCCATCCTTGGGGGGTAGCTAAACTTCAGAAAAATGTTTCGGAGGTCTGTCTTGGAGGTCTGAGAGATTGAATTCGGCCGCCGTTTCAATGCTTCTGGTTCGCATCAGGAAACAAAATCAGGTGACCGTGAAGCCACGTGGAGCCTCAAAATAATTCCAAGGCTGTGATGCCAGGGGTGAACCCATGAAGCCATCGCCACTGGCTGTAACACTATGACCCGCTGAGGCTGGTAGGAGCCACTCTACTGCTCGGGGTTTAGTCACTGTGGAGAAAAATAGTCAGATGGAGCTGTCATCCCAAAACGAATAATAATAATAACGTGCACCTAATTGGCTTAGGGTTTCTTACTATTATTCATACCATTACGATTTGCGTCTATAGAAAATATGGCCATTATTTGTAAATTACTATTTCAGAAAAGCAAGTTATCCCTATTAAGGCTGTGGCAGGTGTAAGGGGAATTCATAAAACGTACAGAAATCACAGCTAAGTGCAGCGTGGGCACATCAGTACCGAAGTAGAAACACATTTTCAACTTCCTGGTACGCTTGGCCTCCGTCCCATGCCGCTAATTACTTCTCGGCTCCAATGGGCAGAACCGTTAGCAATTGGCTTGGCAATAGGTGAAAAGATACGTTTCTTTTTCCTTTCTTTCTTTCCCTATGGAAAATTGTCTGTGTGGCACTGCCGTGCTGAGCAAGTTATTCTTAGCAGGGCGTCTCCTCAGACACTATGATGCAGCCTGGGGAATATTAAATGTGAGATAAATAAATCATTCCGGCCATGTGGCCAATCTTCGACGCGTATGCAAAGGGAGCTTTGATTGGGTGAGACCTTTGAAAATGATAGACGTTTTCATTTCAATTTAGATGTGTTCCAGCGTTAAGGTGCCAGTCTTTACACATTCCCCGCCTACTTCACGTATGGAATTATTTTATCCATCACCGTGGACCACGCCCTCTGGGGAGAAGGCGGTAAAGAATGTAGTGGCGGTCAAATGCAGTGAACAGCCATGTAGGACAGAAGGGAAAGAGCATCGTCAACAGGGAGAATCCAAAATCAGAGGCAAGACTTTTAATTCGGGGGGATGCAGTGACTCAGCTGGGATCTGTGTACGTCACAAGAACAGGAGCGTTGTGTCATTGTTCTGGAAAGTGCTGTCAGGCATTTCATGAGCAAACCAAGCAGAAAGCCCATTTCAGTCTTATTCACGGCCTCTCCCTCTCCTCTCTCCCAAGTACAGATCGATGGGAGCGTGGGAGCTTATCTACCCACGTGCGGGGATGTGATAGGGATGATGATAGCATTTGCAGCCTGGCATAGGCCAGGTGAGTGTAGGGTCCCGCATTTTCTGGGGGGGAAAAAAACAAAGAAACACCCCAATTCCTATTTGATCAAAGGGCAGCATAAGAGCTCAAAGTCGCTAATCATTCAGTTATGAAGCTGCTGTTCCCTCTTTGTGTTCCTGGTGTCCTGAGATACGGGTTTCATTCTGTGTAACTGAGAAATCAGATGTGTGAGGTTCAGCTAGCCCACAGCCCCATCTAGTAAGTGGCCCCAACATGCAAATCCTCATAGGTCTGATTTCAAACCTGTGCTCCCCAACCTCTGCATCTCCGGAGATTTTACAAGCTGATGGTCGTCTATTGTAATATGTATTGGTCCCAAGTTCATTGTCCACAAACAGAAGTAACAAGCATGGTTGTTGGACACAGAGTGATGGAAAAGCGAGGCTGGCTGACCTTCTCACCGTCTCACAGTGAAGAATAACGGGAAGGGGGCCGATTCTCTGGCGAGGCTGCCTGTGTTCATATCAGCTGTTATGATACCAGCCATGCCCACTCTCTGGGTGACCTTGCGCTTAAACTCTCTGTGACTGAGATTCCTCTTCTGTTAAGTGCGCATCACAGTACCTAATTCAGAGGGTTAGTTACAAATTAAATGAATGAATAAAGCATCAGAATGGCTCCTGGCACCTAGGAGGCACTATAGAAGTGCTTCTTGTTAATGTCATTATCACTACTACCCGTACCATGACTTGGGAGCGTTGGGGCCAGTTAGAGAAGAGACATTTAGTAGTAAGTACTACACAGATATGATCATGGTCCTACAGAAAAGAGTAAACGTGTTTCCAGCTTTCATTCAAACACAAAGTCACCCTTTCTGTCAAAGGGGATGTAATCCTTCTTCCTCACAAGCCATTGCTTTAGTTGCAAAAGGCCACTGATCCCCAAAGAAAAGACATTTTTTAAAAATGCTCAGTTTAGCTATAGCTGGGGTGGCTCAGTGATTGAGCATCAACCTATGAGCCAGGAGGTCATGGTAAGATTCCTGGTCAGGGAACATGCCTGGGTTGTGGGATCGATCCCCAGTAGGGAGCGTGCAGGAGGCAGCCAATCAATAATTCTCTCTCATCATTTGTGTTTCTATCTCTCTCTTCCTGTCCCTACCTCTCTGAAATCAATCTATATATATAAAAGCCTAAGCGGCTGGCCAACTGTTCAACCATCTGACTGGTAGCTATGATGCGCACTGACCACCAGGGGTAAACGCTCAACGCAGGAACTGCCCAGCTGCAGTGACTTGGCAGTTGCGGTTCTCAGATGATGCACCTGGAACCAGAGAGGAGGGAGCCCGATTCCGGGGTCCGTCACCCAAGAACCACCCTCTCGCAATCTGGGACCCCTCGGGGAAGGTAGGAGAGCTGGTTTCAGCCCAATCCCCACAGGCCAGGCTGAGGGACCCCACCAGTGCATGAATACGTGCACTGGGTCTCTAGTAAAAATATTAAAATAAAATAAAATAAAATACTCAATGAAGAGATATAGACAGACAGCTGGGGATGACAAAGGCCCAACTAACAACACACAAGAACGTTGAAGGCAGGCAAAGCCTCCCACAGAAACCAGCTGTTAGGGAGTCGGGTCTAATGCCTCGTCTCTGAGCAAGTACATCAGCAGAGACCTGGAGCGCAGCGGCCGTGTCCAGCTGCCCTGATGGCCGAGAGCGACGCCATGCACAGAGGGGGGTGGGATCTGGGACAGAGGCATCTCCGTGGCTGCACCCGTTCAAAGTTCCGCTGATTCAGGAGCAGAGAGGAAAAGGGAACTGACCTCAGGTGCCGGGAGCCGGTCCATCCTTGCTGTTTCAAGGGACCTGGCATATACGGCATACGGTTCTTAATATGTTTGCTCACCTTCTTGGCGCTGTGTTTGAACCAAGGTCACCTCTCTGAGAAAGGTTGAATCCCCAGGTAGGGATTTTCCCCTGAAGTTAGGGAGGGAATAAAACCCCTCAACTAAGTGCCAGGCGGGTAATTAATCACTTTAACTATGAACAATCATGCTTAAGCTACATATTCTTTACTCCCTGGAATGGAGATAAGAAACGCCCTAACCTTTGTGATAGAGATTGATAGGATTGAATCAACTGGTATAAATACAGTTGTAACAAGACAGAAAGAGACAGAACTCAGAACACAGCACTTAGAAGTCAGAACTCAGAAGACAGAACCTACACGGAGCCTGGAGACAGAAGAACTTCGCTGGAGAGAACATGGCAATAGATCCTGGACTGAACCTGACTATAGAACATGGCAAGAGAACCTGACTAGAACCTGGTGACTGAACCTGGCTGGAGAACCTGTACAGAACCTGGCTGGAGATCCTAAGCAGAAGAACCTCTCTGGAGATCGAGACCAGAACTTGGCTCGAGATCCTGGCTAGGCTGCTGATCAACTGAACGCTGTCTCTGTGTCATTCCTTCTTCGCCGACTCCGTCCACACCTTTGGGGACCCCTGGACTCAGGAGCCGTGCAGAGCCTTGGGAATGTGCTGTATTGTGTAAAGAGTACCCAGGGCTTAGTGCACCCTGTTTTCCTCTATTCGTGGAATCCTAGTGGAAAAGTCCCTTCGGGTCTTGAAAAGAAAGTTGTCTAAACGGGCTGGACCCCTCTGGGCAGTTAGATTTGACATTCTGGAGGTCAGAGTGTCCAGCAGTAGCACTCGCAGAACTCCCTCTCGACAAGGCTTGCTTCCGAGTGGGCTCTTCTTCGGCTTGTCCCGGTGGCATCTCAGTCTCCCCTCGGCCTTTTCCTCCCTTCTCAGCAGAGGGAATCACTAGGACAGGTTTGTTGAGAGACCCAGGGGATGGCTCACTGAGAAGACTGTAGATTTCTTTTCTTTTTTTCTTAGTCCTCACCCAAGGATATTTTCCCATTGATTTTTAGAGAGAGTAGAAGAGAGAAGAAAAGACAGAGCGAAACATCGATGTGAGAAACGTATCGATTGGTTGCCTCCTGCAGGAGCCCTGACCAAGGCCCGGGCAGGGAAGGAGCCTGCAACCGAGGTTTGTGCTCTTGACCGGAATCGAACCCAGGACCCTTTGGCCCGCAGGCCGTCGCTCTAGCCACTGAGCCAAACCAGCTAGGGCTTTAGATTTTAACAGACTCTTCTCTCCTCCAGCCACGCAACTCACTCTCCCCTAAAACCCCAAGTTTGAAGGATTTGAAATAGAACTTTAGATATTATGGAGCTGAGTCATCAAAGGGTTTGAAACCTGACACTGGATAGAGGCCCGAGAGAAAGTAGCATCTGATCTAATGCCAAGAGCTCCCAGCAGCGCGGCTGGTCCCCTGGAGCGGAACAGAGGGAAACGGGAGCCGCGAGGCCTAATTGAACCGAAATGGGCTACTCTGACATACGGGGAATCAAAGCTTTCAAATGACAAATTAAATAAGGAGTAAAGAAAGCAAAGCGGTGTTATCTGTCTTTCCTGGAGGCTGTTAACTCTTCTAAGGCAATGGCTCCCGATTTTAGAAAAAGCTCTGGTCCATGAAGATGGTTTCCATGGTCCCCTACAAAGGAAGACATGGGGGCAAGTTTTATCACTCACTGTCATTATTTAAAGGATTATTCCTTTCTCCGGGAGTGTGGTCTGCCCACATTTTCATATGAAAATGTCCTTTCTTTAGAAGAGATGGTGATACTATAAGGTAGTTTGTTTGTTTTTTTCATTTCAGTGCCCTTACTGATCAAAATTATAGGTCAAACACTTCATCCCCACGCCCAATCATAAAAACAAGAATCTGGCCCTAGCTGGTTTGGCTCAGTGGATAGAGCGTGCGCCTTTGGACTGAAGGGTCCCGGGCTGGATTCTGGTCAAGGACACATACCCAGGTTGCAGGCTTGATCCCCAGTAGGGGGCGAGCAGGAGGCAGCCAATCAATGGTTCTCTCTCATCATTGATGTCTCTCTCTCTCTCTCTCCCTCTCCCTTCCTCTCTAAAATCAATGAAAATATATTTTTTAAAAAAAAATAAGTTCTGATTTGTGAACAAACGGAAGTCTGAGACCCACCAACCCCAGGCAGTTCTCTTTCAGGGGGTAGATCAGCGTGACCTTGGCAGCATTTTCAAAGCAGACACTGTACCCCCCCCCACCCCCTCCCATGAGGAGCTCTCAGAAGGAACGTGGGGGAGGAGGAGGGAGCTGTATGTTTTTATATAAGATTCTGATTCAGGCCCTAATTGGCATCACAGTTCCCAGGGAGAATGAGCAACTACCATCCTTGGGAGACCCATATCTTCTTCGCTTTTGTATTTTTCTTGAATGTATTCATTCACCCCTGTGAACAGGTGACGCGTCATTCCCGATGGCTTTTCCTGAATAAGACAAATAATATTTCAGGAAACAGGTTTCTATGCTCCACGTACAAAAGATCTTTGAAGAAGCAGCTTCAAGCAAACAATGATTCTTTTCATAAGGAATCATAATATTAAGACTCTACGGGTATAAACCAATATATTCTTGATGGCGGTGGCAAGCTCAACAAAGTCCTTGAGCTAATTTTAATGGGAAAAGTGTCTTATCTACAAACTGAATCTATAAATGTATATTTCTGGAGCTCTAAAAGGAAACTACAGGGAGGAATGCTCAAACATATTCCAGCTGTGTAAGATGGGCGGAGGTATAAAAGTAAATCTGATTCCTTTAACACTGAGGAGGCACAATAAACGGTGTAAGTTCCTCTCTGTCCCTAAGGAGATCAGCCTAATAGTGTCATTTGGTTCCGGCCCAGCGGATCTCCCCACTGGCCTGTGTATATATACCGACTTCTTCCACAACTGGTTTCCATGAAAGGCTTCCTTTCCTTACCGTGTAATTGCAACTGAGGCTCTCCCCTGTGTCTCCCCGCCACCCGCCGGCCCCATGCCAACATAACATGAATCTCAACTCCCATGCAAACCCCACTCGTTCTCCAATGTCTGTTTTGTTCACACAAACACTGAACCTTTAGCAGGTGCCAGGCATGTGCTGGGCCCCAGAAGGCCATGCAGGGCAATGATGGGTTTTAAGCAGATGTGTGTTTTCACTGTGGAATATGACTCAGAAGACACCTTGGGTAGAAACAAGGATATTCATGCCTTGGCTCAGTGGATAGAGCGTCGGCCTGTGGACCAAAGGGTCCTGGGTTCGATTCTGGTCGAGGGCACTTACCTCAGTTGTAGACTCCTCCCAGGCCCGGGCCTTGGTCAGGGAAAGGAGGGAGGGAGGGAGGAAGGGAAGAAGGAAGAACAGAAGGAAGGAAGGAAGGAAGGAAGGAAGGAAGGAAGGAAGGAAGGAAGGAAGGAAGGAAGGAAGGAAGGAAGGAAGGAGGCTTCTGTAGTAATTTAGGACAATGACTATCACAGTGTGGTCTCTCAATAAGAAAAATCCAAGTCACGTGGCAATTAGCAGTGCACACTGTCATGGCCCATTACACACAGGCTCCCTCCCAGTGATGTGCGCTACAGCGAGCCTTCCAGGTGTGAGGACACACACTGACATCTGTGAACCACACACTTAAGAGCCGTGGGAGACAAGTTAGTGGTAGTGGGTTGGAGAGCAGCAGCAAGCACACTCTCTAGATGTTACTGAACTGAAAGACATCGTGACCAGTGAGACGACTAGAAAGAAGAGAAATGAAATGTTGAGGTTTATGATTTGTGTGATGGATGCCTAGGAGAGCCTTTCAGAGGGAGAGAAATACAAGAACAGATCGGTGTAGGGTGTTCAGGGTAGAAAATAAATGCTTATTTCATAGTGGGATGTGTCAGAGCTGAAATATTGGGCATTCGGATGGAGACATTCAGAATGGTACTTTAATAGAGAGATCTGAACACGGGGAGAAGGATTAATATAAAAGTGATCTTAGAGGTTATTAAAGTTAAAAACCAAGGGGAGTGGGGGGTGGAGAACAAGGAAGTCACCCAACAGAGGCTGAGAAGGAAACAGAAGACCAAATCCAGAAAACACAGCCATTTAGAGAGCAGATAATGGCAGAACCCAGAGGGAGCCAAAACATAATTGTGGTATTTTAGAAATTCAGCAAGGCCAGGCTTTTCAGAAGGAGGAATTAATCGATAGTTTTAAATATCACAAAGAGATCAAGGTAAGGAGAGAACCCCGTCCGTTACATTTAGGAATGAAGACAGTTGTGACTTTGCTAAGAGAAATTTCAATGGTGATCTTTCCCATAGACTCTTCCTCTCCTGGGGTTTCAGCAGAGACCCCCAAAATTGCAACCAATAGATGCAGGTAACCTCCATATTCGAAAACAATATGTTAGCCCTCACCGGTTTGGCTCAGTGGATAGAGCGTCGGCCTGCAGACTGAAGGGTCTCAGGTTCAATTCTGGTCAAGGGCACATGCCCAGGTTGTGTGCTTGATCCCCAGTAGGGGGCAGGCAGGAAGCAGCCGATCAATGATTCTCTCTCATCATTGATGTTTTTCTCTCTCCCTTTTCCTTTCTCTCTGAAATCAATAAAAATATATTTAAACAACAACAAACCAATCTGTTAGATCATTTATGAGGAATTTGCAAAGTTGGTGACCAAAGGCGTGTGCTGTCTCTTAGGCTACAACCAGGCCGTGGGGGGAGGAGAGGATTCACTGAGGGCAGGTTAGAGTTGAAAGCTCACTGGGAGATGTTGTCTTTGTGGGAGCTGTTCACTTTCTCCTTGCCCCATCTCCACCACGCCAGGGGAGATGGAATTGGGGACGCTCGGAGACACACTGGGAAATGACTTGTACTCCTTGGAGGTCGGGGATCACAATGCCGGTGGCAGCGGCCTCCCTCCTGGAGAGGTTTGAAGGTGGGTGGGTGACCCACCCGACAGCAGCGCAGACAGAGAGGGCTCGGGTGTAGCAAGCTGTCACTTGGCCGCATGAATCTGTAGAGAGCCAGACTTGCACTGGTTTTGTTTTATTTTAGAAAGTGCCCCATAGCCACCATGAAAGACGCTGAGTGCCACAACTCTATTTTTTTTAAATATATTTGTATTGATTTCAGAGAGGAAGGGAGCGTGAGACAGAGAAACATCAATGATCGGAGAGAATCATTGATTGACTGCCTCCTGCATGCCCCCTACTGGGGATCGAGCCCGCAACCCGGGCATGTGCCCCTGACGGGAATCAAACCCGGGACCCTTCAGTCCACAGGCTGACGCTCTATCCACTGAGCCAAACTGGCTGCACTGTTTTTAAGTAAAACCCTGAAGGGAGAGACATAACCCGTGGACAGAGCATTTCACATGTTAGGGCACTAAGAGGAGGAGTCCCCCCATGAGGAGTACCTCCCTGAGAAACCTACACAACAGCCAGTATTTGTGTGTCTGCTAAACAGAAGGCTCAACACATGATTATTGCACACCGGAGCCTCAAAAACACTGGAACTCATCACTAAACTATGAAGACAAATGTTTCATCCACCAAGAGCAGCACCTCGCTCTAGGCAACTCAAAAAATGAGGCAAAATCCATTAGAATCTTACATGCCAACGATTTCTTGCCTTTTACTTTGTCTTAGAGATCTTCCTGGGGTGGGGGGACCTCAAAAGCTATAAATATCAAGTATTTTTGAGGCTCTCCAGGACCCTGTTTGCCAGTGTATTCGTGAAGGTTCTGCCAAACACAGGAGTTCCGTCTGAAAGCTCTTCCTCCCTCTTACAGACAGGGGGCCCTCTCTCCTTAGATCTGCTGGCCGGCCTGTCCTTTGACCTTTCTCTGCCTACCCGACTCTTTGACCTATTTTTTAAATGTATTTATTTATTTTTAATTCTTTATTGTTGAAAGTATTACATGGTCCCCCTTTTCCCCCATTGTCCCCTCCCAGCCCGCCCCCACCCCCCAGCCCAGGCCTTCACCCCACTGTTGTCTGTGTCCATTGGTGATGCTTATATGCATACAAGTTCGTTGGTTGATCTCTTACTCCATCCACCCTCCCCTGCCTTCCGTCTGAAGAATATAATGAACAACATAAACAAAAATAGATCCAGAGATGCAGAAGCATCAACCAGACCGTCAAAACCTCTTTGGCCTATTCTTGGATTTCACACCTCTGCCCATGGCCCCAGAAACACGGCCTTCCATGGCCATTTCACCCTATTGTAACACAGTGTCACAAGGAAAAGGTATGATGGCCAACGGCCAAGGGCTGACGGCATCTTTAACTACTCGTGTGCCTGTGGAGGGCAAGGTATTGAATACAAGAAATGGATAACTACAGCAGATGCTTTCTTAAAAGCCTTTGACTTCCTCTCTGTTTGTTACATCGCTAATGGATTCTTTCTTTCGAACATGAAGAACACCCACAGAGCTTCAGGCTTTCACAAATTACACCCGTGCCCCCGCCGGGTGGACCGAGCCAGCGATGGGAGAGCATGGTGCTACTTGGGTGGCCACGGCTAGCAGCAGCCCTTACCAGCTCGTCACCATCAATGCCAAGGCTCTTGTCTGAAATCCGAAACTCCATTGACATTTTCTAAAGTGTGAAGCTTCCCCTAAGCCTCGGCTCCATTTTCCTGTGAAAGTGAGCTCTCCCACTTGGGTGTGGGTCTAGGCTAGAGTCCAGCCTTTGGCTTGACGTCCTCCTTTTCGTCTAAGGTACACAGCCACAAGGCCTTCGTCCGGGACTTAATTCATTTGCCAGTTCTTTCTGCCGTCTTTTGAGGAGGACAATATAGGGGAAGCCTTTCTTCTTGTAACTTTGGAAACGTTTAAGATATGTTTTGTTTGTTTGTTTGTTTGTTTAAGAATGTTAAAATGAAGATATCTGCCAATTTTCTAACCATCCCTGTAAGTAGTTGGAATCAAGTGCTACAACAGCAGTGAACCCTCTGGAAAAAAAACAAAAAACAAAAAACAACTTAAAGAAACTAGCATGTTAGCTCCATTTTCAGGTGTAATTACATTAAAAGTATGGCAACAACATTGAAAAAGAAGAGCCCCAACCGAGTATAAAATAAAATGTTGCAAAACTGTGTTTGTTTGTTTTTAATTTCTTAACATGACATTCATGAAGAGTGAAGGTTAATTTGTAGGTAACAAGAGAAAAAAAATCACTGTTTTAAGTTGTGCCTAGTCCACAGGTACAGAGTTAAACCAAAATAGACACAAAAGGTCATCACTGATGATGAAATTGTGACTATGAAATTGTGATTCTCTTCGATGACTTTCACAGACAGATATATTAAAATTTTTTTTTCCAAAAAATTTTTCAGTGGAAGACACAGGTGATATAGATGATAGACCGATGGACAGATAGGTTTCTGCTATGTGACCTTCCACGTCCAGGGAATCTGTGCTACTCTCCACTGGGACAGCTATTCCCCAGCTTCTCCCAATTGCACTGGTGTCTAACATTGAATCTCCAGTTTGCCATTCCCACAGTGAGCCCACAATGTGGGAAGCATTCAAGCACCAGACGATGCCTGACCTGTTCAGGAACTGAGAGAGAATGCCTCATGATTCCAAACCATCCGGAAAGCATTGTAAGACATCTATCATCTCTGCCCCCTTCCCCCCAACTAAGTTCCAGTAGGGCCCCTTCCATTGAGTCACGTGACAGTGAAAAATGCCCAAATACATTTCCAGATTCCCCTTAGAGGGGCTACAAGCAACCCTCGCTGAGAACCGCCTGACTAGATGATTTCTTCCAGTCTTTTGATTCTTTGATCTCCCACATACCACAAAAAACCTCTCCTGATTCTTGAGTTTCAATAAGACATGTTCTGCATATAGAGACAGCTAGCTTCCCAGGCTTCTCCTGTTGCAGAAATGTCATTTTATACACATACCTGGGGCTTGATGGATTGAACCAAAGTCAGTTCAAGAGACAAAACAATAGATGATAACAAAGCTCTAAGTGCAGCCAGTGGAACTGACTGATTGTTAATCACTGTTGACTTAGTGTGATTGGTCGGAGCATTTTCATAAATTTGGCGTTTCTCTCTATTGTTACTGTCGTGAATTTCTGCCTGATTGCCTCTAATTTCCAAGTTCTAAAGTAATGGCTATAAATAGCCAGCATCGCCTAATCTCCGTGACATATTGTCATACGTTTGGTCAAGTGCATTATTGTCAGAAGAGTTACTTTTGGCCATACTGCCGTAGGATATCATAGCTCACAGTGTGCACGACTCTAAGTAGAATACTGTGTCTATAACAGATTCTCTTGTTCAAAAATTCACATTGTAAAAATATCAAAATAAATCTTTCATTCATGAGGAGGACATACTTTTCTTAGGCAAATTGTAACCACGTCGATATGTAGTAGCCTTGAATTTACTTGATTAAAGTTCAGCAAAATTCTTTCCAAGCTCATCTTTTCCACATGTCAGTTGACATGCATGGGAATTTGAGCCTCTGAACTGAGGCACCAGGGGTGTACTGCGCTGAGATTAGGAGGAAACTGTCTTCTATCTTTTTTGTTTTGTTTTGTCTGTGAATCCTTACCCAAGGATATTTTTCCATTGATTTTTAGAGAAAGTGGAAGAGAGAGACAGAGAGAAACATTGATGTGAGAGAGACACATCGATTGGTTGCCTCCTGCATGCACCCCAACCAGGGCCGGGGAACCTGCAACCGAGGTATGTACCCTTGACCAGAATCGAACCCGGGACCCTTCAGTCTGTAGGCTGATGCTCTATCCACTGAACCCAACTGGCCAGGGCCCTCCCGGTTTTTATCCACCACACGTGGGTGTGGAACCAGCTCATTCTGCATCACCACCCCTCCTACCAGCCTCAGTGTGGCTTTTTTTCCTTAGTCGTAGGACTTTCATTCTGTTAGATGTCAGGCAGCTCTGAGCGATGGCTGTCCGGTAGGTCGGTTGTAATTTTGAGATGTGGTTGTGGGAGGAGGCGAGCACAGTGTTTACGGAGGTGCCTTCTTGGCCTGAAGCCAGATGGGTCATATTTTGAAAGACTGTGGCAAAACAAGATCTTAGTGCCAGGCAGATAAGGATGGATATGAATCAGCCAAAGAACTGTACCAACCAGCACAAATGGAGGCTTATGAAAACCGCTATAGGCCATCTAATGGCTGTCGTGGGAACGGAAGGAAGAATGGTGAAGATTCATATGTATGTTCCAATGTTGAAAGCACAGAACCCAAAGTGCTTCTAGCTTCTCTGTTAAGAAAAGTTATGTTTACCTTTTAATAAGGAAGAACAAATGTCATTGAAAGGAAATGGGAACCCTAATTCCTTGGATCGGTGGAGATTTCTCAGGCTACAAAGGGGCAGGTCAGACCTATTTGAGAGCCTCTCTCTTTGGGGAAAACCTTTAACTAATGATTGACAAGAGTTGGTGCATAGTGGGCCTACCTCCTTGCCGCTCCGAATTGTCCTCTATGCAGTTTCTGAGATGTTCAGCTTTCCAAACTATTTGAATATCTTGCTTCAGATAAATTATGTTGCAGGAAACGTAAAGATACTAACTGCTCAGAAATCTGGGAAGAATCATAATAAATATGTAAGGATACATATAATCGATATTTTCAGTAAGTGCAAAGATAGTTTATTGATCAATTATAGTATTTCCCCTAATGCACCTGGACAGGATTGTAAAATGAATCGTGGAAAGAATCGTTTGCAAGCATTTGTCAAATGAAATTGTAATCTTTGGAGGCTGTGTGGGTTCTGGACCTATAAGGGTGAAAAAATCTCAGAATTCTTCCCATCAATTGCCAAACAATTTGGTCACAGCACTTGTAATCCTGACTGTCATAGTCTTGAAATAATGAAAAAAGTTAGAAATATATAGTAAGCCATAGACCTGCTTTTTATGTCATACACAAAAAAATGGTAGCACAAGGAGTCTTAACTAAATGGACATAGCTACCTTTAAAAAACAAGTCTCAAAATAATTAAAAGGAGTGCATTTTGAAATACCCTGATTTCATTTTTTCCCTGGTGAAAAAAGATGAAGAGATTTGCAGGTACAAATTGGTAGTTACAGGACAGTCATCGGAATGTAATGTACAGCACAGGGAATATAGCCAATAATCTATATATATAAAAGCTAAGCGACCATTCGACTGGTAGCTATGATGCACACTGACCACCAGAGGGCAGACACTCCTACCAGTAAGTTAGCTTGCTGCTGGGGTCCAGCTGATTGGGATTGGGCGAGTCAGGCCAGACACGCCTTGGAGCCCTCCCGCGGTCCCTCCCTGGTTTCAGCCTGATCCCATAGCCCAGGCTGAGGGACCCCACTGGTGCATGAATCCATGCACTGGGCCTCTAGTATTGTATTAACTGTACTAGATTTAATGGGGTGATCAATTTGTAAGTTATGTAAATGTCTAATCATTGGCTTGTATTCCTGAAACTAATATAATATTACAGATGAACTGTAATTGAAAAATTAAAAAGTATTTTTAAAAAAGTCAGTCCAATCTAAGAACATCTGCCTTAGGTTGGCTTCCATCAGAAGACCTTGAGCAAGGTTAAGAGTACAAGATCAGGCCGGCTGGTGTGGCTCAGTGGTTGAGCGTCGTCAACCTATCATCCAGATTATGGTTCGATTCTTGGTCAGGGCTTGATTCCCAGTGGTGTGGGATGTGTAGGAGGCAACCATTGTTTCTATCTCTTTCCCTTTCTCTCTGAAATCAATAAAAATATATTGGGGGGGGGGAAAAGAATGCAAGGTCATCCTAGGAAGCACCCATAGAAGATGAAGTAAATGAGACAGGAAAGGAAAGTAACTCAATGCAAAGTGTGTTAAAAAGCAGGACACAGCCCAGCTGGCTTGGCCCAGTGGTTGAGCATCAACCTATGAACCAGGAGGTCATGGTTCGATTCCAGGTCAGGGCACATGCCTGGGTTGTGGGCTTGATCCCCAGTGCAGGGCATGCAGGAGGCAGCCGATCAGTGGTTCTCTCTCATCATTGATGTTTCTGTCTCTCCTCCCTTCTTCTCTGAAATCAAAAATATATTTAAATTTTTTAAAAAGCAGGTCATCAGCATGCACAACAGAGGCTCAGTCCTGCTGAGGGTCCTGGGACACTGCGCAGAGCTCACCTCAGGGGCCCAGGAGGCGGACTCATTATGCGCACGCTTGTCAACATGAGCGGGAGCTTCTACCAAAGACACCAATTCTAAGAACTTGTCTGGGCTGCCCCTTGCAGGCTTAGAACTCGCCACCGTGCCGGGGGGGGGGGGGGGGGGGGGGCGGGGACGGGATCTCAGGCAAAGATAGGCAGCTGTTTACAGCAGAAAGCTCTTGGGTCTGCATTGTAAGAACTCTGTGTGTTCAATGCAGATGGGCAAGGACACTGACAGCATTTTGTCCCCATCACGGGCTCATCATTTTGGTCATCTTACACCATTCTCTAGGAAAACACTGACACCCTCTAGCAACCAACTTCCATATTTTTTGTAGGGATCTGGTGTGTGTTTTTGTACTAAAAAGTGATCGCCAGAGTCAAGGTAACCTCAAGCTTCTCCTCGATCACTTCCCAGCACATTCAGAGTTTTGTGTTTCATGCTGATAGCTATGATTTTAGTTTGTAGGGGCTGTTCGACTTTTGCTTGCTGTTCATTTCTAAATATGAGAACATTTTGATATTTTCTTTAATTATTGATTTCTAATCTCCATAAATTATAGTAAAAGAAAATAAGGAAGGTGTGCTGCAGGAACTGAGTCAAACCAACTCAACTAGCTATGTCTTTGCAACTGTGATTCCTACGTCACGGATCTTAAGAGGTTAAAACAGGCCATTGTCTAGTTTGGGTTCATCTTCCTGTACCACTCTGTTCTGTCAGGGGACATATACCAATTAAAATGCATACATATTGGCCCCAGCCGGTTTGGCTCAGTGGATAGCACGTCAGCCTGTGGACCAAAGGGTCCTGGGTTTGATTCCAAAGGCACATACCTCAGTAGCAGGCTCCCTCCCGGTCTGGGCCCTGGTCGGGGCTCGTGCAGGAGGCCATCAATCGATGTGTTTCCCTCACATCGATATTTCTCTCTGTCTTTCCCTTTCTCTTGCACTCTCTCTAAAAATCAATGGGAAAATATCCTGGGGTGAGGATTAAATAATAATAATAATAATAATAATAATAATAATAATAATAAAAGTAAATAAATAAAATGCATACATGTTGCTTTTGAAAACACATTACCTGGGAATGACGATCACCAACGCCAAGACAAATAACCAGGCTGCTCTGTGGGGATGAGCTCTGGCGTGGACACTGGGGATTCTGCAGCCGCAGGCATTTCTGGTGATGGCTTCCATTCCCACGCGGACGCCTCTCACAGATAATGCATCTGCTCAGAGGCTGCTGGTTGTCTTTCCGTCCGGCTTATTCTGCCCTCGCTGACTTGGCACACCTGTCACATTGGGGTGAATAATGATAAATGCACTTCTGCGACGTGTGATGTTGCAAAGTACAAGCGCCTGAAACTCCATTAGACGTGATCACGTGGGGTCAGGGACCACCGGGTGCCAGACGGGTTGGGGGGGGGGGGCGAGGTCCTGAGCAAGGCTGTCTCCTCCCTTCCTGAACGGTCTTCGGGAAATTCCTTCGCTTTCTCTTTGCCTCGGTCGCTTATCTGAAGAGTGCAGATCATTCTGTCTGTTTCAGTTGCTTCAGAGGGACTCGGAACATTCATCGAGGTTATTTTTTAAGTGCTTACAAAAGTCCTACAGGCTAGTATGGCTCAATGGTTGAGCACCAACCTATGAACCAAGAGGTCATGGTTTGATTCCAGGTCAGGGCACATGCCCAGGTTGTAGGCTCGGTCCCCAGTAGGGGGCATGCAGGAGGCAGCCGATCGATGGTTCGTTCTCATCATTGATGTTTCTGTCTCTCTCTCTCTCCCTCTCATTTCCTCTCTGAAATCAATTTTTAAAAAAAGTCTCACACATATTTTACATGTTTTTATTTTATTATAAAAATTTAAAACATTGCATCAAGTATCCCTCATAACTCCCCAAGCCCTGAGGTAATTAATCACTAGTAATTTTGTAACTGGTAGTTAACTGGATAGCCACTGGGTAACTTTGATGCATTCGTGTTATTATCAGATTTAAAAAAAAAAAAAAAAAAGCTATTCTCATGAAATAAAACCAAACCAGACCATTTGTACGCTTTGATCCTGTGAGGGTTCACAGCAAGCCACCCCAAGATGTGCCTTGAACACATTTTTTGGAAATGAGATGGTTTTCCACACCAACACACAATAATCAGTGCCTTTCAGGGACCACGTTTGAAATTCCTGTGACTAGTTTATAAGCCTGAGGTTGTCTTCTGAAACAGAAGTCAAAACGTTGTGATCACCCGTCCAAGATATTCAGGTAAAGGCAGCAATTAAGAATCTTCTCAGTGTTCATGCTAATCAGGGGTTTGGCTGCCGCTGAAGACCACAGACTGTGTCAGGAAACTTTGGTAGTTCTTCTTTCTTATCAAGAGGTGATTGTCCTGTCTGGCTGGTGTGGCTCAGTGGTTGACCATCGGCCTATGAACCAAGAGGTCACCATTAGGTTCCTGGTCTGAGCACATGCCCAGGTTGTGGTCTCAATCCCCAGTGGGGGGGCATGCAGGAGGCAGCCGATCAATGATTCTCTCTCATCATTGATGTTTCTATCTCTCCCTCTCCTTTCCTCTCTGAAATCAATACTATCTAATAAAAGAGAAAAATGGTAATTGGCGTACAACGATACCCTTTTCATTGGCTAATCAGGGCTATATGCAAATTAACTGCCAACTAAGATTGGCAGTTAACTGCCAACTAAGATTGGCAGTTAACTGCCAACAAGATGGCGGTTAATTTGCATATGTAGGCACAATGAAGGGAGGCGAAAAGGAAAGCAGGGAGGCGAAAGGGAAAGCAGGAAAAAGCCCCCTGCCACTGACAGTGATCGGAAACCCAGGGGGGAGCTAAGAGCTGGGGGGCAGGGCAAAGGCGGCCCTGGGGCCACCTTTGCCCTGCCCCCCAGCCATGATCGGAGAATCAGGTGCCTTTTCCGCCCTGGCCAGTGATAGCAGGAAGTAGGTGTGGAGCCAGCGATGGGAGCTGGGCACGGTCGAAGCTGGCAGTCCCGGGAGCTAGGGGTCCCTTGCCTGGGCCTAAAGCGAAGCCCACGATCACGGGGCCGCTGCAGCTGCGGGTCCCCGCTGCCCGGGCCGGACGCCTAGGCCAGAGGGTCCCCTGCCCAGGCCTGACACCTCTGCCAGAGGCCTCAGGCCTGGTCAAGGGGCTGATCCGGTGATTGGTGATCGGAGGGTGATGAGGGTCAACTCCTCTGGCCGAGGCATCAGGCCTGGGTGGGGGGTGGAGCCGGGGATTGGGGGGATATGATGGTTCCCTTGCCCAGGCCTGAAGCCTGGGTCAGAGGCGTCAGGCTTGGGCGGGGGGTGGAGCAAGCGATCAGAGGGAGATGGGGGTCCCCTGCCCAGGCATGATTCCTGGGCCAGAGGCCTCAGGCCTGGGCGGGGGCCAGAGCCAGTGATCAGGGGGAGATGGGGGTCCCCTGTCCAAGCCTGACACCTCTGAATGCTGCATCCAGGGGGCACACGCAAGTGGGTGGGGACTTGACTCTGGGTCTTCTGGCACAGGGGGACTTGATGCTATGTCCCTGTTTGTGCTGGCCAGCAGGTGGACATCCCCCGAGGGGTCACAGACTACAAGAGGGCACAGGCCGGGATGAGGGATCCCCCCCGCCCCCGTGCACAAATCTTTGTGCACCGGGCCACTAGTGTGTGTGTGTGTGTGTGTGTGTGTGTGTGTGTGTGTATTTTTTTTTAAGAGGTGGCTGGACATTCCTCCCATTACTGATGCATCCCCTGACAAATAGCTGTATTAGCATCCAGTGGTCAAACAGGAGCCTTCTACCATTATTCTGTGCCCGGGAAATGTTTTCTGCAGTGGCCTCATTGCAGGTTAACTCAATGGTGCTGAAATTAATCACCCAGACTCTTTATCTCTATTTAGAAAAATAGGGACTCCTTGGCTTTCTGTCATTGGTACCATGAGGAGCCCAGGTCACTTTTGCATCATTTATAGCGCTCCGCAATTGCCTTAATAGGGCTAATTAGTTCACTGGATTTTGTTTCCTGAGAGCTTGCATAGTTGTAATGGGTTTGCTCTCTTGCTAATGGTCTAAATGACTTCCCACCAAGACCAATCCAAACAGAGGCAGACTGCCTATCAACAAGACCACTAATCTCTGAATCTTTGCCCCATGATTTGAAGTTCAAATATTTAGTGTTGCGTTTTCACCATTACAAGCAAACTACGTGAATAGTGGAACTCCAAATCTCTGAAGAACGTACTTTGCATAATTTTAAGTTTAAATATTTAGAAGTGAATTTTCAGCAATACAAGTAAATGTGCTCTGTTAAAAATAAAGATACTAAATGTCTAATGTTGGTTCAGGAGGTATTTTCCAAATCACTACAGTCAAAATGTTAACTAATGATATACCTGAAAAACACTTCAAAGTGCATTCACACACATTACTCATACTAATGGATTTTAAATGTTTTAATACTGATGGGATATTGAGGCTCTAAAGATTTTTTATGTAGAAATAAATATTCTCTTTATGTTTCTTTTTCATGAATATTTTTACAACTTTTTACAAATTGGGTAGAGTTCAAAAATTGGTGGAAATTGTGATAATTTATCTAAGGGAAATCATTTGTTTCCATATATTGCTACAGAAGAAAACGATTATGAAAGATACTCAATGGTATAGGAATCATAGCATCCAAGGAAGGTACAATATATTATTACTTTCATTTAAAGAAGAAAAAGAAAGAAATCAGAAGCTGTGCTCCATAGATCAGATATTCTGGAAAAAGAGAAGTAGAGGAAGAGAGCCCACAGGAAACTAATGAAAATTCCAGGAGGCAACAGAGTGCTCAGCATATGCAAGGAACAGAATCGGGGTACCTGTAGCTAGACCCCCACAGCAAATCCATCTGTAATTAGGATTCTTGTTCTAGTGACTTAGGTTTCTACACAGTGGTTTAAAGTGCCTACTGTCCAACACAAGGCAAAAAGAGAAAGCCTTTGAACAAAATGCATAAACACATTGAGTAAAATCAATAATGTGATCAATATGTAGACCACATTTATGTTAAGGGGGAAAAACCACTATTGTGATTTATAAAACAAACACAAAGGCACGGTTGTTTTGTTCCTTTTTCTGATGCCTTGGAAAATTATTTAATTATATTTCTCTGAAAAAGCAACATCTAAAGTTAACTTTAATGTGAAAGTGAAAAAAGTGCTTAAAAAGTCACTCATGACTTGTGGGAAATTAGCATACAAGCCTCACAATCGGATAAAACTGAACGTTCATCGTTAAACTCCCTTTAGCATTATTAATAACGTGCTTTCTCTTGAGGGATGTGTTTTGTAATAACCCGATAAAAGGTGCTCAAATATATATATTTTGAAATTAGGATTTCCATAATCCTAGATTTTATGAGATTAAAAAATAACTATTTTTTAAAACTTTTAAAGTATATTTCACTTTAGATAATGCTGGCTTTCTTTATAATCACCAGTACAAATTATTCTGCCACAGGGGGTGGAAAGATGAGTAAATGATGGATGAATGGATGGATGGATGGATAAGATGGATGGATAAATATTAGTAGATAGTTAAAAATATGTATGCATTAACTTTATAAACACATTAACTAGGAATGATAATTACTTATGCAAAACCAAAATAATTAAGGTGTTCTTATAGTATTTGCTCTGAAGGTAAATCTTATATGAAATGTTGTCTATCATATAACTGATCTAAACAATATTTAGCAGTACAGTGAGAAGAGAAGTACATTTTTTTTTCTTAAGAGAAGCACACAGACATTGTATAGCCCCGGCTCTGCCACTTACCAGCTGTGTGACCTGAGTTACTCAACTTCCCTAAGCCTTAGTCCCCTCTTCTGTAAAGCCAAAATAAGAATTCCTTATTGTTTTAAATATTCACTATTAAAACCCATGGCACAATACCAAATATCTATTGAAGTGCTCAAAAACTGGCACCTAACTATGAGTGTTTGTATATGTGTGACAAGAGGTCTATAGGCAGCTATTTATTGTAATATGGGATATCCTAGAAAAAATGTAAGCAAACAAATCCTCATCAGTAAGGCCTTGGTGAAATAAATGGTACCTCCATCAAATGAAATACGATCAAACTATATAAAAGACTGTGGTGCTCTATATTCTGATATGGCAGAAGCTCCCAGATGTAATGTTAAGTGAAAACTGAAAGAAGCAGAATAATGATATCTTGTGTTTTAAAAAAAAAAAAGGATAAATACTAATATAAAGAAGTAGTTATCTGTGGAGTTAGGTGGTAGGGACGGCAAGAGAGATAAAAAGGTGGGAGTAAGACTTTTCATTGTGTATGTTTTTTGTACTTTTTATATTATTTCTGAACTATGAAAATGTATTCCTATCCTGAAAATCAAATGATGAAAACCAGCTGCAGAAAAATAGCTCATAAAACATTTTTATCAGCACTACAATATTGAAAGGTCAACTAACTTCGTTTTATAAGCACCTTGATATATATACCACTTTCTATCTACCAAATATGAAGCCAGAGAAAAAGAGCATTTCCCCGTTCTGACTCTGGGAAGACTGTGATGAAGGCGGAACAGGAACTGGTGAGGAATTCATTACTATTATTTATTAGGTCCCGTAGGCCTGCAAACATGTCAGGAATCCAAACAAAACAAGTCAAGAAGCAGTGTTAGCCTCAAAAACAACCACTGGCAGTGAGCAGTGTCCCTCGCAGAATGAATAAACAGGTGTATCGCCACTTAAAGATTAATTCCCACGAATAGGAACAGAGAGATAAATAAAAGAGAAGCCTTCCCACTGAGCCTCAGAGAAATGGGACCGCAGAGCAGTAAGGGCAGCGTTGCTGAAAAGACAGTCAAGGCGGCGGGTGACGAAAACAGGAGGAAAGCAGAGAAACCGGAGGAAACCCTCCTTCCACTTTGCATCTGTCAGTTCCTTTCTATGTAGAGTTCAAGGTCCTCTGGACCTAAAAATAGACCGTTAAAAAGTGGTGAGTACAGACAAGTAGGTTTTTACCAGGACGGCTCCCGACAAGAGCCTTAACCAAAATCTGAGACAGCAAAGGAGTGACACCGAACGACCTAAAAATATAGCTGAAGGGAAATGGAAGCATCGATGTCATGGGGAATCTTGTACCTAAAGAAAAGGGTCAGGGAAAGAGCAAGTAGAAAGAGCATCAGCAGGACCATGTGTTGTCTGAGTACCCACCGTTTTAGATCTTGGGAATCAGCGAATAAAAATAAACACTCTCTTCCATAGGTTAGGAGATAGGACATACATAGTAAAGCAACGTTTATCCAGGCCTGGTGGGTGTGGCTCAGTGGTTGAGTGCACGGGGAGGTCGCTGGTTTGATTCCCAGCTGGGGCCATGTGGGAGGCAGCTGATCAATGTTTCTCTCTCATTGATGTTTCTATCTCTCCCTTCCCCTTCCTCTCTTGCTAAAATCAATAAAGACATGTTTTAAAACATAAAACAACATTTGTACAAAGCAGAAACAGATTTATAGAGAACAGACCACAGTTGCTAAGAGGGGTGGGGGTGGTGGGACTGAGTGAAAAAGGTGAAAAGACTGAGAAGTATGAGAAGAACAGATAGGCAGTCGCACAGTAGTCTGGGGGATGCGGAGCACAGCACGGGGACTGTAGTCTGGGAGATTGTAGTAACTGAGCACAGAGCCAGGTGGGCCCTGGAAATACCAGGGGGATGACTTTGTAAAGTGTATGGCTGTCTAACCACTGTACTACACACTGAAACTAATACAAAATAACATTAAACTGTAATTGAAAAATAAAAAGAATAGCAAAAAAACAAGCAAACAAACAAAAACAAGGTTTGTAGACTTGTGAGTTGTGGGTAGATCCAGCATGGAAATGTGTTATATAGAGAATGATACGTCAATATGAAAAAGATTAAGAAATGTCATGTAAAAATCTGGATTTTTCTCTTCAAGAACTGGGACGTAGAGTATTGTATTGGCAGGTGTTGAGATTAGGTTCCTCAGGTACCATCCGATGTGTTTTACACTCAGACCAGAGGAAGTGCAGAATAAGACAAAATATAATGCTGAGAAGTGTATGAGTCAGTGTGGCTGGTGATAACAAAACCTGTGGACTGGGTGGCTCACACGAGAAATGTCTTTCTGACAATCCTGGAGGCAGGAGTCTGAGGGCAGGGAGCCGGCATGGCCAGGCTCTCGGGACAGCTCTTGTCCTGTCTTGCAGACCAGCTCCCATATGCGACATCGGTCTTTTTCTCTCTCCCCTTCCTAGAAGGCTACTAATGCCACCGTGAGCGCCCCATTCCTGACCTCCTCTCACCCTAAGTGCTCCCCGAAGGCCCCATCTCCAAACGCCATCGCATTGGGGGTTAGGGCTCAACATCCAAATCTGGAGAAAGGACAGACCGGGGCCACGCTGAGCCGCTGGCTGGGTGAGAAGTGGGCATGTTGCAGGAGTCTTGCTGGAGGAGATATAATTTTTCAGTGATCTCTTTTTTTGCTCTTTTGCCTTATTAATTTGGTGTACTTAAGAAAATTTCTCCACTTTTGCCTGCTAAAGTACAAATATCACACGGCAAAACATATCATCATCTAACTCCTCATCTTCCTATCCTCATTTTTAGAATAAATAGGCGATGTGTGTTCCATGGCATACCAGTTATGCTCATAAAGCCAGGAGGTGGCTCAATTTCACAAACGACATGAGAAAATTGTTCTTATTAATTGATATTCACCTTTCATGAAAAGAAATCAATATTTTTAGGGAGCAGAGATTTAGAACCTAGTCAATCATTTGATAGATAAAATTAGCTAGTTAATTAATGTAATGATGCTAAGTACAGTCAAATGAGGTCACAAGTTTTACTTTAACACTAATTACCTGTGCATATTCTTTAACAACACGGAAGCGTTTCACTTATTTTCCAAAACAGCTGTGAAATACTTACATTTTAAAACCATGCTGCTAAAAACCTGCTTTTGCCCATAAAAGTCACCATATTTCCATCTCTATCCTTCGCCATTCCGGCTCCTTCCTTTTGAAAGCAGGTGGCTTGCCTTTCAGAACTAGCGAAATGCTAAAATAGATCATCAGAATGCAACTTTGTCAAGCTCTTCAGAGAAAGAAGATGTGCGCAGTACAGGCCGCCCCGTGACGGTGGCAGAGCTGGTGAAACTCACGTGAGGGCTCCACAGGGCAGGCCCTGGGTCCGTGCCCAGCCTTCCCCGCGCAGGTCTTCGTGGTCCCGGAGCTGCGTCTGGAGTCAGGCTTCTCCCTGGTCAGTGAGGACAAGAGCCAGTTCGTCTGATAGCAGCCAGTGTGAGCCCCCGAGGCCTCATCACCTCTGGGAAACACTGCCCATCGGAGAGTCTACACCCAGCCCCTACCACTTGCCTCTCTGAAATTCAGTTCCCAAATCTGCAAAAGCCATACAAGAATACCGCCGGCTTCCTGGGATTATTATGACTGGAATCCTCATAAGGGAAGTGTTTTGCTTTGTTTGAAAGCACAAGGCCACAAGGATATAGAGAACAGCGGGATTAGAGAGAAGGAACAGATGCTTTTGTGTGTGTGTGTGTTTTTTGTGTGTGTGTGTTTAAATATATTTTATTGATTTTTTACAGAGAGGAAGGGAGAGGGATAGAGAGTTAGAAACATTGATGAGAGAGAAATATCAATCAGCTGCCTCCAGCACACCTCCTACTGGGGATGTGCCCGCAACCCAGGTACATGCCCTTGACCGGAATCGAACCTGGGACCTTTCAGTCCACAGGCCAATGCTCTATCCACTGAGCCAAACCGGTCAGGGCGAGCAACAGATGTTTTGAAGCCAGAAAACCAGTAACTGACTAGTGGTCACTGAGAGCAGACCCAGGAAGGCACCTGCTAAGCAGGTAACCAAGAGGCTCATGAGGAGCAACCTTACTTTGCACCCGAGAACCCCACAACCACACACGCCCTGCCCGAGGTGCAGGTGAGCATAAAGCCAAACTCCAAAGGCTGCTGAAAAGCCTTCCTAAGAACCGGTTATCCCACCAACATGAAACCAGATCATCCGGGTGACTGTCCCTTCTGGGGAACCTGTGCCCCTGAATGCTGTAACCCGACCTTCTCAGCCTGGGTTTCACGGAGGTTCATGGCCAGGCCTGTGTATCAGCGGCCGGGCAGGAGCCTGGAGGGCTTGCTCAAAGGAATCTGACCTCTACCTTGAAAGACAGGGACCGAAACAAGCCAACGTGCCAAAGCTTCTCAGAAGAAACAAACTATGCAGGGAGAAGAGAGTTTCAAAATATCGAGTGTCCCCCAAGAATGTATACATGTGCTTTGAATAATTATAAAGGCAGTGTTTACTAAAATACATTCCATGTTAAAATACATAATATAAATTCAAATCAAGATGCTGAAATATACTTAATTGTTAAAAGTCTCTCCTCTTTGTGAAACATACTTCAAACCAACAATGGCATAGAATTTTCAATCCTGTGTGGGTATCATAAACGACACTTGTCTTAGCTCCTCCCAGACCCATAGCATCAAAATCTAAGTGAGCGAGACCCAGGCAGGCATGTTTCTAACAGGCTCCCCAGGTGAGTGCGGTGCCCAGGCAGGTCTGAGAATCACCATTTATAGATCACACACAGGCTCATTAGAGATCCATGATTTTAATCCAAGAACTACTGGGACCCGACCCAATAATTGCATTCAGTGGCTTCATTGATCACTTGTAGGTGGAAAAGCAATCATTAGTTCAGTAAGAAGAGGGATGGGCGGAGAACCCATAAAGGACAGGGTTTCTCAGGGTGACTTCCGAGCACAGTTTAATCCTCACCCTAAGTACCTATTACATGAAGACGGTGGGTAAGACAGGCTATCGCAGGCTGATTTCAAGTCTCTCTTGCTTTTCTATCTGTCTCCCTGCTAAGGAGTAATTTCTTAGAGGATTACTTCTATTTAAACCCACCCTCTTATCCTTTTTGCTACGAGTTCTTTCCAAAGTATATAAAAGCGCATTTCAACGTGTAAGAAGCTAGTTAATCAAAAGGATATTCAAGTTCACCGGCGTGGTGTCCTTTGCTAAGAGTTGACATTGAAATAAGCACATGCATCTGAGCTGTAACCGTGCCCGATAACCATTTATCTCCCACTCCCCCCCCCCATTTTTTTTCCTAAACTCAGAAGCTAAAATTCAGTTAGCCTGCCACTTCATTGTTATTCACCCTATTGTATCCAACCAGCATCACCATTATATTAACGTCATAGATCATCTCCATAGTTGAGTGCGAATGCTCTCACTCTGCACCCTTCTCGAGTTAATAATTTCAGTGTATTCATTGTATTTGTGAATGTAGCTGCAGAGTAAATAATGCAGCACAAGGAGGCTTTAACCTGGTCCCAAAACCTACAACAAGGCTACAAAGCCAGTGGTGTACTGACTTAAAAACTAGATCACTTTTCCATTTCCAAAATGTCCTCTTTTCTCCTAGAAATGCTCAAATTCGATTCTGATGTTATGACGCGTCAAGACCTGTGCAAGGCCCGGCAGGCCTGTAACTTCCCAACTCGCCTTACACTGTCTTCCCAGATCCTCACCGGGCTCGAGAGAGACGGGCCTTTATTTAATCACAGGCCGCTTTCCTGCCTCATGTCTTCACTCTTACTCTTCCAGGGCCTGCGACTTTGTTCTTTTCCTCAGCGATTCATTTCATGACTCCCCCTGCCCCCCCCCCATGCTGTAATTACATTCCCTTTTTATTCTGTAGGAAGAAAAGCACATTAGACAGTGTTTTTGTCTAGTCTTGACATGTGCTTTACTCAGAAGAGCTTGGTGCTGGAATCATTCGCGAAGCTGTACAGACTGACTGTATTTGAGAATCTTGGTTGGTTGGTTTGGCCTTCTGCATACCTAGCACATTGCTGAGTGTTGGGAACAAATGGTACAGAACAGAGACGGGAGAAGTGAGGAGCTGGGCTACTTGCTTTATGCAGAGTCGTTGGCAGGTTGAGCGTGGTGTGTGGCGTAGTGGCTTCGACGTAGCTGAGAACTGAATCCCCTATGGCAAGGTCAGTGCAGGAACTACTGTGACAAGCAGCCACCTGGAGTAATTTCTACATACATACTGCAGAGCAAAAGAACCTGAAAATTCCTCCTAGAAAACGAAGCTAAAAGGCGGTGATCTTTTTTATTTAAACAAATTGGAACATCAAACATAAAAAGCCGAGGTGTGCGGCGTGCTCTTGATGGGTGTACTGTCTTTCAGATCCATGGTGTAGGGCCCAGCTATTAAACCTCATACTTAAACAGATGAATGGCAATTCATAGTTCCTTGGTGGTATTATTATGAGTAGTTGTAATTCTTTAAAAATGTTGGTATTGCATTGTTTAGGTAGTGACAACAGGGCTACTATGAACTTAGTCGAAATTTATTGGGCTCTCTTAGAGTATTGAATATGGCATTTGAACAATTTCAAGTATAAACATAGGTTATGGCATTTTAACAATGCCTACTATAAATCAGGCTGCTATAATGAAAACAGTACAGAATAAAAAGGGGATGTAAATTACAACATGGGGGGGAAAGTCATGAAATGAATCGCTAAGGAGACGAACAATTGCCCAGGCCCTGGAAGAGTGAGTATAAGTGAACACCTGAGCCAGGAAAGAGGCCTGTGATTAAATAAAGGCCCAGTGAGGAGCTTGGAGGAGCTGGGAAAGTAGTATAAGATGAGTTGGGAAGTTACTTGATGTCGTTACAGGATTGTTTCAGTAACTGGAAGGGAAAGTTACTGAAGAATGGCATGGTTCAGTTGGGTTTTAACAAGCTCATTCTCCTAACTGCGTGGAGAATGGATTAGATGGGGTTATGATTAGAAGCTGGGAGATTGCTTAGTGGTTGGCAAACTCATTAGTCAACAAAGCCAAATATCAACAGTACAACGATTGAAATTTCTTTTGAGAGCCACATTTTTTAAACTTAAACTATATAGGCAGGTACATTGTTATTAACTTAATTAGGGCGCTCCTAAGGCTTAGGAAGAGCCACACTCAAGGGGCCAAAGAGCCGCATGTTGCTCGAGAGCCACAGTTTGCGGACCACGGGCTTAGGAGACTGACTGATGTCCAGGCAAGCAAAGATGGCTGAGTAGACGTGGCTGTAAAGAAAATGACTCAGATATACTGGAGGTAGAACCAACAAAACTTACCAAGTATTACGCTAAGCGAAATAAGCTAGTCAGAGAAAGACAAGTATCACATGATCTCACTCCTATGTGGACTCTAATGAACAAAATAAACTGATGCATAAAATAGATCCTGAGACACAGAAGCATGGAAGAGACTGTGGATTTTTAGAGGAAGGTTGGGGTGGGTGGGACACAGACAATGGTGTGGTGAAGACCTGGGTGGGGTGAGGGGTGGGCTAGGAGGGGTGAATGGGGAAAAGAAGGGGACACATGTAATACTTTCAACAATAAACATTTAAAATATCTGGGGAAAAACACATATTCAGCAGTTTCTAAACGACCCTGAGTAAGTGATTTGAGAATTGGGTAGAAAAGTGAATAGACTTAAAAGGGGAGGAAAATATTTTTGAGGAAGAACAGAATGGAAGAAGTACAGATGACGGAACAGCCTAGAAGGCATATATTAAAGTGGTCGTATTTACAACTGGAAACCCATGCCCTGCTCTGGGCTTCTATTTCCTTAAAACAAGACAGTAAACCAGGCACCGCTCAGAGGGTTTTTAACCGTAACTGGGTGAGCCTAGGCCGCTGAGAAGTAATTTACCCAATGAAAATAAGGAAGCAAGATTGAACTGAGGTCATTTACATGAGAAATAGCAGTTCTCACTCTGGCTGCACATTCAAACCCCTGGGGAGCTTTTAAAAACTAGATGCCCCGCCCCCCTCCTCTACTGAAGTGGTTCTGATTTCATTAGTTTGAGGTGGGACAGGGGCCTAGGGGGTTTTTTTGTTTCTTTTAATTCCACGGAGGATTGTAATGAGCAGCTAGGACTGAGAGCCCTTAGAAGTACAGCTGAGGATGTGAGGTCAATAAACCTAATCCATTAAAGACGACTAATAGCGAGAATGGGGTGAAGGACCTTCCCCCCAGATAAGGAATCAAAGGCCCATTGGTTAAACAGAAATAGTTCCTGACTACAAGAAAAACAGTCAATTTTCTTCTGTGATTTTTTTTTCTTCTATGTGATTTTTTTATTTTTTAGCAGAGACAAATGTTATTCTCACCTTACTTCTTAGGAACACAGACCTCATATAGAAATCACACGTATTTAAAAATATATTTTACTTCTAAGAGGTGATGCCTGACTGAAAGAAGAGGAAGAGGGGAGTCCCCGTCTTGCCCAGACACAGGGAAAATTAAGGAGTGGCATGGAAAGTGGTCACAAGGGATGAGGGACCCAGTTATTATTGGGGGGTGGGAGAGGGGTGGTACTGTAACTGGCGACCACTTACACTTGGCATTTGGCTACACTGTACCACACCGCTCAATCCTACCAAGACTGAACTCTTGAATGAACCACAGAATGAACAGGGCAGGACTAAACGCCAAGCAACTATTCCCCTGAAAAAAAGAGACCAAAAACATAATTCTTGGACGGCAATGATGATTCCTTGTTGCTGCTGGGTGAATGGGTAATTGAAAACAAGAGAGAAAAAAGCAAAGAAGAGAAAAAAAAGAGAGAGGGGAGGGGAGAGGAGGAGAGAAGAAGAGAAGGAAGAGAAAGAAAGAAAACGAGAGTAGCGATATCACCGGCCCTAATCATTCCATTCATTTGCGGTCTCCCTGGAATCAGAACCAGCGTTTAACACTGTTATGTCCTTTTCTTTGTTCCATTCCACCTGCTTTGCACCCTAAATCCACTCAAAGCAGCAAAGAGAAACGTGTGGTGCGATTTCTAAATCCCACCTCTGGGGAGTTTAGGAGTTCCCACTGCCCCAGAGGTGCTCACAGGGGAAGGGTTCCGCCCCGAAGATTCGCTGGGGTACAATCTGGGAACCTAGCAAAAACGTGGGCTTTGAGTTTTGAGTGGGCGTGCCCACTGCAGGAAGAGAGAGAGAGAGGGAGAGAGAGAGAGAGAGAGAGAGAGAGAGAGAGAGAGAGAGAGAGAGAGAGAGAGAGAACAGAGAACGGAGGGCTAGGGAAAGGCAGGGGGCGGAGAGAATCCCAGGGACTCCGGGTCACCAAAAGAAAGCGCTGAGCCCAGCTCGGAGCCGCGGACCCACTGGCCCAGAGAACCCGCAGGAAGAGGAAAAGGCCAGCGCGAACTACAAGTCCCAGAAGCCCCCGCTTCCTAGCGCCGGCGCCGCGCCGCGCAACGCCCGCTGGGAGTCGGCCGGAGCCGCCAAGATGTCGCTGCCCAAGAAGAGAAAGATTGAGTCGGGGGGCGGCGGCCGCGGCGGCGGCGGCGGTGGAGGAGGAGGGGAGGGAGCCGAGCAGGAAGATGGCGGAGAGCGGGCGGTGGCCCGGCCGCGGCGCGCGTGGTGCCGGCAGGAGCGGGACCAGCAGTACTACGAGTGCTACTCGGACATCTCGGTGCACGAGGAGATGCTGGCCGACCGCATCCGCACCGAAGCCTACCGCCTGGGCATCATGCGCAACTGCGCGGCGCTGCGGGGCAAGACGGTGCTGGACGTGGGCGCGGGCACCGGCATCCTCAGCATCTTCTGCGTCCAGGCCGGCGCCCGGCGCGTGTACGCGGTGGAGGCCAGCGCCATCTGGCAACAGGCCCGGGAGGTGGTGCGGCTCAACGGGCTGGAGGACCGGGTGCACGTCCTGCCGGGGCAGGTGGAGACGGTGGAGCTGCCGGAGCAGGTGGACGCCATCGTGAGCGAGTGGATGGGCTACGGCCTCCTGCACGAGTCCATGCTGAGCTCCGTGCTGCACGCGCGGGCCAAGTGGCTGAAGGAGGGCGGGCTGCTGCTGCCGGCGTCCGCCGAGCTCTTCCTGGCGCCCGTCAGCGACCCGACGCTGGAGCAGCGCCTGGGCTTCTGGGCCCACGTGAAGCAGCTCTACGACGTGGACATGAGCTGCCTGGAGGCCTTCGCCACGCGCTGCCTCATGGGCCCGTCGGAGATCGTGCTGCAGGACCTGTGCGGCGAGGACGTGCTGGCCCGGCCGCAGCGCGTCGCCCACCTGGACCTGGCCCGCGCGGGGCTGGAGCAGGAGCTGCAGGCCGGGGTGGCGGGGCGCTTCCGCTTCAGCTGCTACGGCGCGGCGGCCATGCACGGCTTTGCCTTCTGGTTCCAGGTGACCTTCCCGGGAGGGGACTCGGGGAAGCCCCTGGTGCTGTCCACCTCGCCCTTCCACCCGGTCACGCACTGGAAGCAGGCGCTGCTCTACCTGAACGAGCCCGTGCAGGTGGAGCAGGACACGGACATCTCCGGGGAGATCACGCTGCTTCCCTGCCGCGCCAACCACCGGCTCCTGCGCGTGCAGCTGCGCTACAGAGTGGGCGACCAGGAGGAACAGGCCAAAGACTTCGCCATGGAGGACGAGCAGTGGCTTCCCTCCCAGCAGCTGCCTCCGGAGGAGGCCAGGCTTTCCCGGTAGAAGCGAGGCGGGGGGTCGCAGCGGAGAGGGAGATCCCGCCTGCCACTCGGATGGGGGCCTTATGTTCTGTCTGCCTCTCCCCGCCAGGCTCCTGGGGGGGGGAGTGACTTCACCCTCCCTTGGAGGAGGCTGTCCCGGTGACATTTATTTTAGAAATGACCCCGATGCCCCCAACGATGAAAACAGCGTGTTTGTTACTAGGCTTTTGAGCCTCACAAGTATGTGGTCCCAAGCACTTGTATTTCTATTTTTTTGTTTGTTTCACGAAAGAAAAAACACGTAATAAAATGTCCGTTTATGAAGTTCCATGCACACCCCGACCCCTCAGACCTTATTTAAACCTGAAGCCTCGGAGACGGTGAAAGGGTGTGTAGTTAGACGCCATACATTTCCCGCCTGGCTCTGCTGTCTGCCCAGAGCCAGATCCCTTCCTTCCCTGAATTCCCTCCCTTCCCTTCCCTTCCCGGGGGCCTCTAGGCTACAGCTCTTACCCCACTGGCTGCCAGAGGGAGGAGGGGAGGAAGTAGTTTCAATAACCCTGTTCTTGCACTTACTAGTAACTACTTCCATAGGGTGCCCAAGGTGATGAACACGCCGTTCAGTAAAAGAGACTTCATACGTAATTGTGCAGCCGATCTGAGAAATCAAGAAAAAGACGGGAAAGTGAAGTGGTAGAGAATTTTTTTAATTCTTGTCTTTACTGTTAAGGTTTCATCGAGAAACTGTCCCATGTATTTTCCATAATTTTATGAACAGGCTGAGAGGTCGTTTCAGAGCCTGGCTCAGGGCCTCTTCCTCCCCACGGGTCAATCAGCTCAGCTCACTAAATTAAAGGAATATTTTCTCAGCTAGAAGGGTCCAGTCCTCCTTTAAGCTCCCTCATTTAGGTGGATCATCTGACTTGGCCTACTTAAATCAAGCACAAGTTCTCTTTTTTCTTCTTAGCTCAGCCAACTGTGAAAGTTGTGAATTCAGGGAAGTCATTTGTAATGAAGTGTGAGTCATGTCATCAAATTTATTTCGCCGGTTTCCCCCCCCCCCCCCCCCATCCCTGTGGCAAATAAAACATTGGCATTCTGTCTTGAGAGATGAACTAAGAAGTCTCGTGTACTGTCTGAGTGATACCGCTTTGGCCTGGTAATATGGTCAGCTCTTAAAGTGTTAAAGCCCCTTCAGAGTGCAGCTTCAGGGTCATGCTGAGTGTAGGGTTTTGTGTGCCAGCAGAAAACACGTGTGAAAAACTGGTCCTCTGAAGTACTCCACCAGTTCTGTTTATAATGCATTTTCTGCCCCGGGATTCAACGCATATTCAAGCTCTTAAGTATCATAACTAATTTGGTGACCACAGGCATATCTGTCATTATGAAGGGAAACAGAAATGTACACAACCATAGACTTGACAAGGTCCTCCAATAGCAAGCAGTACGATTCTAGCTGCTGTCTTTGATGTGCAGATGGTGAGCAGCCTAGGACCTAGGTGAATGGTGCAGCCACAGCAAGCCAGGTGTGGTTTAAGCTAGGGCATAGCAGCTGCTGCTTTTAGGGTCAGCTGTATTTTAGGCCAACATTTATTTCGGATTTAGTGTACAGTTTTGAATCAAGTTCTGGGGTGTGTGTTTTTCTTTGTTTTTTGTTTGTGTGTGTGTGTGTTGTTTTTAACTTGTTAGAATAATTCCTTTGCTGTATAGGCCAATGAAAGCACCTTCCAAGTTCCACTTTTAAACTTACGGTTTTCTGAATAGTTCTTATTACCAGTATAAGCACACAAAGCAAACACTAGTTAAAACTTTGGATAACTCTAGAAGTAAAAGGTATTTCATAGTTAGGCAAAGTAGGCTTTAAAATCCCTACTGTCGCTGTTTCCCCCAAAGAAAAATGCGTTAGCATAAAAATACAGTTACTAAGGCAGTTAGTCAGGAGGCAGCACAGGCCAGCGGTTAAAGGCCTGGACCCTGGAGCCAGACAGCTCCTGCTGCAGCCCCAGCTCCACATGCGGTGTGACCTCCAGCAAAATACCTACCTGCCCTTCTCTGGTGCTCTCCCGCAAATTGGGGAGAACAATTGGAAGGTGAGGGAACCCGTTAAAATACAAGCACATAGCGCCTGGAATAAGACCTCGGTATCTCCCGGCTGCTGTCATTATGGGATGTAATATACAGGCTGGAGCAGCTGGACACAGACGAAACTGGCTGCGGAATAAGTACGGAACATGGTGTTTGTACAGGTCTTGGTTGACAGCCTCCGCATGGCTGTCTATGACACAATGTGTGACCGGCCTCCAGCGGACCCAAAGGAAGCCCGAGCCCTTTGGCGCCAGGACACTTGCAGGAGGAGGCGTGTGGAAGATTCATGCGCCCCCAGGCGCTGTCCAGTCTTTGTAGGAACTGCTGCTGATGGCCTAGGGCCCCTGGAGCCACGGAAGGAGCTCCCAGCCCCAAGGATGGGCACAGGGTGAATATCCACCTCAGCACTGAAACTTTCCAGAGATTTCCTCCAGGTCACACGGTCACGGTCCCTGTAACAAGCACTCAGGATACCGGCCCACGAAGCCTAGTTTCTGCCTCCAAGGAGGTGTGTTCAGAGGACCGGCCAGACAGTTATATAAACAAAGGCTAATGGGGTAAATAGTGGGGTGGTGTGGGTGTTGGGGGGACAGGCATTTATCTTCAGTTTTTGCCAAAGGTCACAGATACTGAATTAGCCGAAGGTCACATAGCTAATTCTTGGCAGTGAAACAAGTCTTTCAATTCCTTACCTTAAACAAAATTTTCAGTTAATCTGTGTGTGCTTTAATATTTTTAAAAATAAGTACATACTGCCCGACCGGCATGGCTCATTGATTGAGTGTTGACCTGTGAACCAGGAAGTCAGGCACATGCCCAGATTGCTGGCTCCATCACAGTGTGGGGGGTGCAGAAGGCAGCTGATCAATGATTCTGTCTCATCATTGATGTTTCTCTCTTTCCCTCTGCCTCCCTCTCTGAAATCAGTAAAAAAATATATTTTTAAAAAATACATATCTCTGTAATGTTGTGTGTTTTTTTATCTCATGACGAATGAAAGAGGGGAGTCCTTAGTTGAAGAGTCTCATTGGAGATCCACCTTCAGTGTATAGAATCTCAAGACTGACAGGTAGTAAGCACTCATTGAAACATACCTGTACCTGCTTCCCTAACAGACCTGATGAAATGGGGCACTTTAGAGGCCCTCAGACAACTGAATCCTCAGCACAGGACCACAGTAAGGTGAACTCTGCCATTCCGGCTACACATACCTGGTGCTGGAGCGCAGAGAGGCATCCGTGAGGCATCCATTCAGTTAATCACTTAATAAACACCAACTCTCTAACAATTCAGCCCTATGACAAGTAAGTCAATCCTGACCTCGAAGAGCTGGGATACAGTAAGGGAATAAAATGACCTACATCAATAATTTGCATACATCCTTTAGCCCAGAAAGGCCTCCTTCCAACTAAACCGTAACCTCTGTGAAGCAGGGTCCAGAAGCCAGCCCTCAATTCAATTCCATCCTTAAAATTTCTCCCAGGTGCAAAATAAATATTACCTATCATTGCATAGATTGTGAGACCTCAGAGGAAAATTCCTCCATGGTGATAGTTCTAGAAATAAATCTGTGTCCTGTAAATAACTGGTTTATTTCAGCTAATGGACGTGGTCCTTCGGGTAGGCAGTTCCTCTCCCATTGGCTCCTAGGGAGCTGAGCCAAATTTATGACTGGCTTGTGCTCTTTTTTAGCTTTATATCTGGCTCCACTTCCATACCCCTGTTTTTTTTCCTGATTTATTGCCCTTCTCACTTATAATAAATATTGCATGTTTTGTTGGAATTTATGTATCTTTGTTCTCTTCTAATACTTTTTGGCCTTAAAATATGATCTGACTTTCCGGAATATCTGCAGAAGTTCTGAGGACAAGGAGGTGAGAGAGAGGATTCTGGGATATGTCCCTTCGTGCCCTATGGAATGTGGTGTCTCTGATTGCTCAGATGGATGGGTGGCTGATTGGATCCCATCCTTTTAGCCAACCCACAGCATTTTATGTTTGGAGAATCAAGATTTCTGAACGTGTGAAGAATTCTGAGACATGTAGACCATGTTGAGGAAACTTAGAACGTTCTGCAGCATCTTTCTAAGCCTAGACTAAACCCTGATCGGATCTTAACCACAACAGGAAGGAACATGGGAGATTGCCAAGCCCGTTCCAAAAATGTGTCAAAATCCTTTAAAGTGATGATAAGGAGGAAGACAGTGCAAGGAGACTAAGTCTCAAACTATGGTGCGTGTTCGTAGGGAAAAAAAATGTTTGAAACAAAGAATCCTGTACCTAACTAAGCACAAAGACAACCAGTTTACTTAGACGTCAGCCCATCGACTGTTCGACAAATAGGTGTCCACAAATCTTCTCTTCCCCCATCAGACCTGAGTGGACAACATCCACAACATTGCCAACAGCCACTGAAGAAATTACAAACCCGTGTGCTCTCCCGTCTGTGCCAGGAGAGCATCCCTGGGCTGGTCCCTGTGGGGTTAGCATGAGTCTGCATGTCTTCCATTGGGGTGGGAAGCAGACAGGCTGTTCTCTCTAAATCAGTGTTCTGAAAGGCTAACGTTCACCAAAGGCATGCTTTATGAAGGGCTACAGTACAGGGCAACAGCCAGAGTGAGGCTACATACATGTTCTCCCAGAATTTTAATGAAAATATTTTGAAAATCCATTTATTTCAATAGCATATTTTACATTAGGAAAGTAATGCATGCTGATTATAGCAAATTTCAGATGACAGAAACATGGGAGAATAAATAATAGATCACCCATAGTTTCACCCCTCAAGTATTTTCTATTCCAACTTCTGTGTATGCTTGTTTTTGAACTTCACAAAAAGTATATCATGCTGTCTTCCGCAACCTTAATTTACTTCATTGTAACACCCCATGTTTTATATTCCAAGCAGCACCTCTTACCACCTGAAATTATTTTGTTCGTTTCTTGATTTCTATGCTGACTTTCTCCTAAGAAAATCTACATTTTATGGAGCACAGAATCCTCTTCTCTCTGCTGCACTTGAGAAATTAGTTACTTAATGAATAAATGTTAAATTAATATGGTCATTCATGCTACCTTACATACTGGTATTTTCATACCTTTAGGGTTGGTTTCTCTAAGTATTTTGCTTATTTTAAATTTTAATAAAGTCCAATAGATTGCCTTTTGGAAGGTTGTCAAAATATATATTTCCAACAAAGATATATGAGAAAGCCTGTTTCTTTATATTTTTTCACTTAGATTTTTTTAATCTTATTTTTTAAAATCTTATGGTAAAAAAAATGCTAGCTTTTTATTTTCAACTTTATTACCCTAATTCCTAGTGGTTGAACATCTTTCCTTGTATTCACTGGCCCTTTGCATTTCATTTTCTGTGAAGTTACTGTTGATTTTACACATTTTATATTGGATTTTATGGCAGTTGGGGGGCTCTGTTAATTAGGAGTAGTCTATCATATGCTGTAATACGTTCATTTAATATTTTTTTACTTCATTAACTTTGGGTCAGTGAGCGTTTTCCCATTTTAATGAATACAAACCTTCTTGTTTTGTTTGTAACTGCTTCTGAGTTTGTTTTCTGATGAAATCAGACTTTTCCCAATCGAAAGTTGAAAAAATACTCCCAAATTATCTTTCACTTTTGGTGTTTAATGTTTCAACTTAGATACTGAACCCCTGTGTAATCTGTGTCTTGTTTTTTTACAGTTTGAGGTAGGAATTCTTTGGTGTCTGTGTAAAAGCATAGAATCCACTTAATACTCCCAGATCACGTTCAGCTTGGGTTGGCTTCTGCGAATGGGCCGCTGGTTGCCAAGCTGATCTTGGCCGGAATGACTCAGAGGCTGTGATCAGACCACAGGTCAGAAGGTGGCTGGACGGGCCGGAGCAAAGGGCATGGCTGCTCTCTCCTGCCTGGCACGTCGCATGGAGTGCTGGCTTGTTTCCACTCCACACACCGTCTGTCTTTCTTCCTCTTCCCCGTAAGGGAAGAGGGTGCTTTCATACTTTAAGGTAGAATTCCCGGCTGACCTGATCTGACCAAAGGCCTTAGATGACCTTGGCATCCACATGTGAGAAAGTCCTGTTACTAAAAGGAAATGAAAACTCTGTATTCCAAAGAGAAGAGGGTATGTATTTTTACTTACTTATGTTTTATTATATTTATAGGGGCAGCATTGGTTATCAAGATCACATAGGTTTCCAGTGTACATTTCTATGACACGGGGTATATTTTTAATTGAACAATAACTTTGAGACTAAGTCCTGGCTGGCAAAATAATAATAAAATAAAGTTGAACATGTTATTGTTCCTCAAAAAAAACCCTTAACCGACTTACAACGCTTATTGGAAAGAAATGTGTTTAAAACGGCAACCCATATGCCACGTTTTGCTAAAATGTGTGAAAATTGCTTCAGCCTGTGTTTGAGGTCCATCCATATCTAATGGACACATATGAGATGTGACGTTATTATCAAGTGTAATTACTTCCAGGCACTTGAAAATAAAAAGTGTTTTTAATTAAACATTTGCCTGGCCGTATATTAACTGCACGTCACTTTAATCTCAGAAAAATAGGCAATATTTTAACTCGATCTTGACAAAAATGCATTAGGCCTCTTTTTAAAAATGTTTTATTACTTGCAAGTCTCAGCCTGATGCGATTTTAAAATAGCCAAGTTATAAACCCCTGAAAATTGGAGTTTATAACGGCAATCCCGACAGAGCCTTCACTTTCAGGAGGACGGACGTGCTGCTGAACTCACGCTTGCGGGTGCTGCCTCGGTCAGTCCGCCACAGGACCAGGCTGCGGGCGGAGCCTCTCACAGGTACACCGGGCTGAGGACTTGCTCACACCTTTTCCTGTTTCTAACCTGTTAGGGAACTCATTGCTTGTTTTGGAAAGTCCTTCTCTGTCAGAAGTTATTGTAGCAGACAGGTCGGAAGGCCCTCGTTCTCTCCGGCGTCTAATGCTTTGTCTGATGCTTCCTCAGTCGCCTGTCTTCCCCAGGCCTGGTTTTCACAGAGCTGTCCCATCTCCGGGGATTGCACCTCCACCCACCAGTTAGTTACTCAAGCAAGAAAATCAGAGGTCAGTCCAGTTACTTCTTCGCCATATCTGACTGGTCGCAAATCCTGGGGGCTTTACTGCCAAAATATAGTTTTTGAAATTACTTATTCTTTATCATCACTGCTATCACCTTAGCCCCTGCCACCCAACCCCTGGCCAAGACCATCACAATGGCCTGCTGACTTGCATTTCAGGGTCAACGATGGTCGGTGAAGACCAGTTTGTACTTATAGACTGCTAGCAAGTGAAACAGGAGGAATGGTGGGATTGGAAAATCATTTTGTGACTCATGATGGAATCGTGGATCTCTGCAATGACCATCCACAGCTGCTAAGCCAGGAGGGGTGTGGTTCATGGACTTAAGAGTAACTGACTTGCCCACTGTTAGCGATTGCTGCAGCTGATGGATTCTGAGCATGCCAGCCTGGTTCCTTCATTGTAAAATTCTCCCCTGAGTCACGCCAGCTGGGCCAAAATCCCTTTCAAGGGGCCAATTTGCCCCTAGGAATAAGGGGTAGGGTAGGGTGGGGTGGAGTGGGGTGGGAGAAAGCCTTCCCCTTGGGGTGAGATGGATATGGGAGGCCCATTTCCTAAATCTGACACTTACAAGCCCATTATTCTGGGGTGATCATCAGGTTACAGTCACATATAACTTACTCATAGATTAGAAGGGAGTGTTTCCTTTGTGGTGATGCCCTGGGTGTATGGTGGCGGCTTGAAGTTCATGTGCAGAAGGGACTGAAATGTCCAACATCCTGTAGTGAGTGGCGGAGAAGGAGACTTAAAGGTTTGTAAAAACATAGACTCTCTCTGTAGCTCCAGGTGAGCATTTGCCCCTACGCCTTGCATCAGATCACAGTCCCATAGAAATAGCTGTTTCATCCCAAGTTAAACAGGGCAGTCATTTCCACAGCCTCGCTTTGCAACATGAATATTATTCTCCCCCCACCCCCCGCCCTCCCAAGCTGTAGACAGATGATATCCCAATGGCTGAATTTCTACTTCGCTGACTTTCAGTTAAACAGACAGAATTGTTCCAAATTCTTGTTTCATTCAAGAAAAAAAAAAAAAACGACATGTTTCATATTTGACTCTAAATTGGGTAGTCACAGCCATTACCTTCCCAATGGGGGATCTCCTGTGATACTCGGTACAGCTGCTTCTGTCTGGATAAATGTTCAACTATCGAGTTGCTAATTGAGGAGCGCTGCTTATTCATAGGGTACTTTGGTATGGCCCCTAATTACTTAACACAGTTCCAGGCACCCAACAGATATTGATTGATTTTAAGTTACTTAACTCTAACCCTTCTGAATTACGGGAATGTTATACGAAGAGGGATGAGTTTGGATGATGGAGTAGGCAATTAAACCATTTAAGGACTCCATGGAGATTGGACGTGATTTTCTGAACAAGACAGTTGAAGGGGGGGAAAGAAGAAAGTACAATGATCACATTAAGAGAAAATAGTTGGATTGCACGCCCTCTTGTAATCTAGAGAGGGTTGTGCTTTTGGCGGGAAATAGGCCTAAAGGTAACCTTTCCTGTGCAAAGCGATGCTTTCCAGAAATCCAAAACATCAAGGTCATAGGCTGAGCAACCAGAACAGTGACACTGGGGAGAAGAGGTGACAGACAATTCAAGGGGGGACAGACCATAGAGGCACTCACCTGCTCAGGAAATGACTGGGCCTGAAGCACATGCTGCCCAACAGGAAGCTACTGTAGCATCAGCGTGCAGGTCCTACACACGAAGGCTACACACGTGTTCTGAGTCTATGTGAGATCGAACTCATAATTTTCAGTGGAAATACCTTTATTGCTTTGAGCTTCTACTACGTGCTAAGCAGAGTTAAGTGCTTGGTTGGGGCCAAGGATAACACTTGAACGAAATAGACAATTAATAAGTGCAGCCTGACATGATTTTATTTTTTAAAAAAGAACTGTATTTTTTTTTAAGTTCAGAGCAAAATGAGAGGAAGGTACACATGCTCCCACACATGCATCGTCTCCCCCATTATCAGCATCACTTACCAAAGTGGTACCTCCGAGATAATTGATGAACCTACGTTGAGAAATCATAACCAGCGCCCACAGGTTCTGGTTCTCTCTTGGGGGTGTACGCTCTGTGGGTTTGGACAGGTGGATACTGACATGCACCCCTCCTTATAATAAGAGGCAGAGTATCTTCACTCTCCTAAAAATCCGCTATGCTCTGCCTCTTCATTCTATCCCCTCCTCTCAACCTCCACCACAATGAACCTTTTTACCGTCTCCATAGTTTTGCCTTTTCCAGAATGGCATGTGGTTGGACTCGTACAGGATGGAGCCTTCTCAAATGGGCCTCTTTCACTTAGCAGTGTGTGTTTCAGGTTCCTTCATGGCTCCACAGCTCATTTCTCTTTAGCGCTGAATAATATTCCATGGTCTGACTTACCCTTTCACCTACTGAAGGACCTCTTAGTTGCTTCGAAGCTCCAGCAGTTATTAATAGAGTGGCCATCCATATCCGTGTCTAGGGTTTTCGGTGGGCACACATTTGAACTCCTCAGGGAAATAAACATCAAGCAGCACAATGGCTGGCTGATGTGGGAGGAGTGTTTACTTTTGTAAGAAACACCAGACTGCCTTTCAAAGTGGCAGCACATTCCTGCATCCCAGCAGCAAGGTAGCCATCCGAACAGTGGTGTCTCCTGGCGGTTTCATTTGCATCTCCCGGAGGACATGGGATGCAGAGCATCTTTTCATATGCTTATGCGCCATCTGTGTGTCTTCTTTGGTGAGGTCTCTGCAAAGGTGTTTGGCCCATTTTTAAAGCAGATGTTTTTAAAGCGTCCTCTGCCGATTTTGGGTAGCAGTCCCTTATCAGAGGTATCTTTTGCAACTCTGTTCCCCAGCCCATGGCGTGTCTTCTCATCCTTGGTAATGCCGTTTGCAGAGCAGAAGTTTTAAATTTTAATGAAGTCTAGGTTATCAATTATTTCTTTCATGGATTGCGCCTTTGTTGTATCCAAAAAGCCATCTAAGTTTTCCCTTAGGTTATTTTCTAGGAGTTTTATAGTTTTATGTTTTACATTTAGGTCTGTGGTACATTGTAAGTTAATTCTGTGAAGGGTTGGAAGGTCTGTGTCTAGATTCCTTTTTTTATTTTCTTTCATGTGGGTGTTTAGGTGATACAGCGCCATTTGTTGAAAAGATTGTCTTTGCTCCATTGTACCATGTCTTTGCTCCTTTATCGAAGATTGGTTGGCTCTATGCGGGTCTGTTTCTATCCTGTTCCATTGATCTACTTGTGTTTGTTGTTGTTGTTTGTTTTTGCCAATGCCATGCTGTCTTGATTACTGTAGCTTCATAGTAAGTATTGAAGCTGGGTGTTGTCAGTCTTTCAATTGTGTTCTTCAATATTGTGTTGGTTATTATGGGTCTTTTGCCTCCTCTCCTTATCAATATCGATCAGTGTGTTGATATCCACAAAACAACCCCCTGAGATCTGGATTTGGATTGCACTGAAGCTATAAAAATCTCATGCTCAGGCTTATTTTCCCCTTTTCTTCTCCAAAGTTTTCAAATTAATGGCCCTTGTGCTTTCTTAGCCTCAACCCTGTGTCTTTCTAAATGCAAACAGTCTTTAATTCAAATAGTTAAGGATCAGGAGATTTGATGTTAAAGCTCTGGAATCTGGACGTGGATGACCCGCAGTGCTGGCCTAGAACTCCTCTTGATAGCCCTAGCTGGTTTGGCTCAGTGGATAGAACTCCTCTTGACAGCCATCAGGTGCAGCTGAGTGGCAGGCATTTCCACTTCCAGGCCAGACGTCCTTTGTAAGCAAGAGACCACATATCCAGCCGTTCACCGACATTTCTGTACCCAGAGAAATTGCTTTTCCGTTACCCTATTATCGCTAAGGAAAAATCAGAACAAACTATTTTTTCAGTCTTTGCAAGTAAACCTGTTAGTTTTCCCTAAGTATTTGGAGATTTTTTTTTCTTTGCGGTGCACACATGGTGAGCACTAAATCTCATGACGCTCAGCTTGCAATGAAAACTTTCTCTGTCACTCTCAAACCTAGTCCCTACCTCCAGACCCCCTTCCCAAGTGGCAAATGTTACTGGGGATTTTTCAGATTTGCTTCACTTACTTTCTAAAATGCCAAATTACTCCCTTTGGAAGGACTATTTCGTGTCAGTTTAGAGTGTCTACTTTCCATTTTGTTCAGCTCATACTGTTTCTGAAAGATGTTTCAGGAAGTTTATAGCATATGTTTGAAACCAGTCCCTAGTTTTCAGTGTCTCGCCTGTTTTGTTCATTTTTGGTACACTTCAGTGTGGGCTGAGCCACATAAGCCTTCTCTTCTTATTCCTACACATTTCCTGAAAATGTCTTCACGTTATGCTTATCTGCAAGCTACTTAGTGTGTGGTTTATTAAACATCTTAATGATCAGAGGGCTTGCTTCATTTCCTTCAGACAGTCCCTTTTCGAGGATAGGATATACCAGTATGCCACCTGTACGCGTTTAATAAAACTAATTACATAGGGGAATTTACCAAAAAAATTACCCCTGGATTGCTGCATGAATAAATACTTGCCTGGTGTTCACGGTTATTCAACATAGTATGCTATCCCTTTTCTTTTACCTTAATCTACCGGTTAACAAACAAGAGATTTTTAATCTTGTATTTACTGTGAACATTCTAAGAACTCCCAGTTAAACCAAGTTTTTTTATGCAAATAGAGTGACTTTTCTAGGGTAATCTTAAGATGTATTATTAGTCCTGAGCCTCCAGAGAAACAGAACCAGCAGGTTATGTGTTTATATCTCTATCTATCTATCTACCAACCATCTATCTATCTATTTATCTATCTATGTATCTGTTTATCATATCTATCTATCTATCTATCTATCTATCTATCTATCTATCTATCATCTATGGAGAGACGGATTATTTTAAGGAGTTGGCTCATGTAATTGTGGAAGCTTGGCAAGTCCAGAATCTGACAGGGTGAGCCAACAGGTTGGAGATGCAGGGAAGGATTGAAATTCTAGTCCCAAGTCATCCCACCTGCAGTCCACCTTCTTACTAGCGGAAGGTCAGTCTCTGTTCTATGAAGACTTTCAACTGATTGCATGAGGCCCACTCACATGCAGGAAGGAAATCTACTTTACCCACAGTCCACCCATGAAACAGTTAATCTTATCCAAAACCACCTTCGCAGAAATTATCCAGAATCACGCTGAGCCAAATATCTGGCCACTGTGGCCCAGCCAAGTTGACACATAAAATTAACCATCCCAGAAGATAATGTTTATAGGTGTTCGTGTTTATAAAGTGGGTTCTCTGGCATAGTTGGGTTATTGCACAAGAAGACCCATCCTTGGGTGAGCTGTGTGTTGACTATTAATGTGAACTGACTGGAATCGTAGCTATTTTAAACCAGCATTATCAGAACACATTACAAGAACTGCATATGCTAGATAAAAAAACTGGGCAGTAAAACATATCGATGAGTAATTATTGACAGCTTTTATCCAGACATGCATTTGCAGGAACAGTAAGTCCATATTTTTGCAACAGGCAGAGTTCTAATCGCAAGCCTGCTTAGGCCATAGTGTGCAGAGAATCTAAGCTCAGAACAGGCAGGGCCTGCATACACAAGTGTTGCTCCGGGTTCGCAGATGGCATCTGGAAGATGAGATCCATATGATCATGGAACTATGTAGAAGGGTATGTGTACTTTTGTGGAAAGCATTTGCTTGGGAAACGATAACGTTATTTGTTAAAATACTTCTAAAAAAATATTTTTTTCTTGATTTCAGAGAGGAAGGGAAAGGAAGGGGAGATAGAAACATCAATGATGAGAGAGAATCATTGATTGGCTGCCTCTTGCACACCCCCTCCTGGGGATCGAGCCCACAACCTGGGCATGTGCCCTGACCAGGAATCGAACCATGACCTCCTGGTTCATAGGTCGATGCTCAACCACTGAGCCATGCCAGCTCGGTTAAAATACTTACTTTTTACATAACTTTTTTTCCCCTTAAAGGAAATTTTTTTTTTCTTCTGGAAATATTTACCAACTACATATTCTTGCCTTTATTATGAATTTGTTTCAGTTTTGTTTTCTGTTTGGGGAGTAGCTCTACAGTGATAGAGTGTTCGTTAACCTTTTAACATTTGGCACTTACTACAGCTAAGCCTCGGAAGACCCTAAATTCATTTCCTCCATCTGCCCTCAGGGACACCCGAGGCCAAACCGTGGCACTGCAGCAGTTAAATCAGTAATTTCCTTCTACATGATGTAATTAGTCCTCAAATGACTAAAACCATGTCTTAGTTGCTGCCAATAGAATCACTAGAGGTCCAGGTTATTCACCATTCTTTACAAAATAACCACCTTTTAAAAAAAATTTGTATTTGTGCTGATGCCATTCTTTGTCCTGGAAAGGTGTTCACCCCTCTTCCAAGCCCTGCTTAACAATACCCATCTTTCAATAAAAATTACTGACTGGTATGACTTCACCACATCCCTCCCCTGGCTGAGAATATCCTACTGGTGCGCCAGCATCCTTCCAGGCCATTCTCCACTCCTCCATCAACAACTCAACACGGCCGCCTCCAAGACACTGTGCAAGCTTCTAGGTCCCACAGTGGGATCTGCATTCTAGCCCCACCTGCCTTGCTACCCCCTATTTTCTCTCCTCTAATTGCATTCATGTGTCTGACTGGAAGACTTCTCCTTCTAAACCAGGGGTCCTCAAACTTTTTAAACAGGGGGCCAGTTCACTGTCCCTCAAACCGTTGGAGGGCCAGACTATAGTTTTAAAAAAAACAACTATGAACAAATTCCTATGCACACTGCACATATCTTACTTTGAAGTAAAAAAACAAAACGGGAACAAATACAATATTGTGGCCCACGGGCCATAGTTTGAGGACCCCTGTTCTAAACTATAAGCCCCTTAATGTAAGGGATTCTCACATATTTCACTTTGATTCTGCCAAGAACACAGTGATAACAGCATGAAGCTAGAGGATTATTTATGGAGCATCTACCAGGTACAGTGTGGTAGAGAATGCATGCTTTCTATCTCTGGTGTTTATACTTTTCACTAACATTTAAAGATGAAATGTTAGATAAACCAAATACAATTTAGACCAACTATTTTTTTTAAATATATTTTATTGATTTTTTTACAGAGAGGAAGGGAGAGAGATAGAGAGTCAGAAACATCGATGAGAGAGAAACATCGATCAGCTGCCTCCTGCACATCTCCTACTGGGGATATGCCCACAACCCAGGTACATGCCCTTGACCGGAATCGAACCTGGGACCTTTCAGTCCGCAGGCCGACACTCTATCCACTGAGCCAAACCGGTTTCGGCTAGACCAACTATTTTATTAAAACCTTCAAGGGAAGAGGGCATTTATTTTTCAACACCTCCCCTTGCCAGAGGGGACATTTTATTAGTAACTAGTGGCCCAGTGCATGAATTCGTGCACATTGAAAGGAAATTAATTAGAAGAAATATTTTAATATCACTATTTGCCCTTTTTCTATAATAGAAGTGTCAACCAAATTCATGATCAACAATGACAGATCAAAACACACATGTGTAATTGGCACCAGCAAGAGCTGTATATATAGAGATAAACTTGCTTAATTAGACCTGCTTTCCAGTTTAGCTAAACTTTTTCCAGCCCAGTGAAGCACCCAACTTCTCTTTCAGGTAACTGTCAGCAACACAACAGTAAATATCAATACAAAGCAGATTGTTATTGTAGATCATGCAGGCAGAACAAAGGGTAAAATATTTAACTGCAGCAGTGTTTGATTATATTCTGCACAGTCAGAAAGCCTGAAGTCATTGTCAAGGTCTACCATTTCTTACTTCTTTCAGTTGGGTCAAGTTTCTAAACTTTCTAAATCTCCATTTTCCAGCTAATTAAAAAAAAAAAAAAAAAGGGTTCCACCGAGTCTCCTATCTACCTACTCCAGGACTTCTGTGAGGATCAAATGAGATGAGGCACAGGAAAACACTTCACAGATATTTGGTTAAAGTGTGAAACGTTTCCACCCAGCTATGAAGCAAGTTGTGTTCCTGGGCTGAAGAAACTGCAAGGAGGCTAGTCGTTGCTAAGGAGAGGAAGCTGGGCATTGCTATATGACATCATTACCCGGACGGACACTTAGCATATTAGCCATTTACATATATAGATGTTTCCTGGCCAACCATTTTTGCCAACAAAAGGACTATAGACATGGGCTTGGTTACTGTTGTTTAATTTAGCGAGGGGCTGCTCCACCCTGGTGCCATTCACACATCCTGGGCAGGACGATCTTTGCTGTGGGGCTGTCCTGTGCACTGTGAGATGTTCAGCTGCATTTCTAGTTTCTACCCAATAGGTCCCACTAGCACCCCCTTCGATCTGGTTTTGACAACCAACATTGTCTCCAGGCATTGCCAGATGTCCCTAAAATGTCCCCAGTTTGAGAATCACTGAGTTAGAGCACACTCGTGGCACTTCGTAGCCCTCTAAAAAGAATTCAAACTGAGTGAAGGTTGTGGACAAATGTCTCTACAGCTGGTATTTAAGAATTACTAGAAAAATACATTCCAGCCAGAAAAGGGTGCACCATAGTAAGAATGGAACAAGATGGTTCACAGAATAGACACGTTAATGAAGGAGATACTTACAATGTAGAACAAAACCAGTGAAAGGTGGTATGCTCCAGACACTGTGGTGGGAGACCACTCCAACCATCGTAACCATAGGCCTGTCTACCTCAAGCCCACAAAGGAGACTTATACCTCCCCTGCCACAGACTGCTCTAACGACGTATCTAGAGTGTTTTCCTAATTTGGAAGATTTTTCTTCTTGGCTATGAAAATTCTCATGGCATTTTCCATTGCCATAGTCAGTGTTTATTTATTGTAATGTTCATAGATGCCTGTGGGTTTAGTTGATCTTTTCTGGTAGCGTAGCTCAAGAATGATTTTAGCGGTTGAAGTTTGCGAAGGAATTGTCATCATATTGTCTAATTTTTTCTGGTATTTGGAATAAATGTCTTTCAAATTGCTGAGATATTATGCTCTAGAAAGCGACCCGAGATTTCTGCAGTAACAGCTCTTTATCTGAGTTATGAGTCTTAATATTCACTTACGGCATCGACTCGAGTCGTGCAAATATGCCATCAAGAGCCATTTGGAATTTTAAAGGCCTTCATAAATAAGCACAGACTAGAACTGTTTCAATTGGCTGGATAAGTAATGTACATTTAAAAAATTAAAACAAAATAATATCAAAATGCATACACACTTGGGTTAAATAGAGTAAGTGTCTTTTGAGTCATTAAAATAAATTCATCAGACTGAATGAGCCTTTCAGAAAACGTTGTTTTTGCATTTTATAGTCAATAGCAAATAGGCCAGTAGAGCAAGCAACTGCCAGGAATAGGAGTGAAAACTTCAAATAAGAAGGGAGTGTCACTTCATTGATGAAGAGTGAAAATTCAAAACCTGTTGCCATTTGGTTTTCAAGGGCCTTTATTATTTATTTATTTATTTATTTATTTATTTATTTATTTCAGAGAAGAAGGGAGAGGGAGAGAGAGACAGAAACATCAATGATGAATCATTGATTGGCTGCCTCCTGCATGCCCCACACCGGGGATCAAGCACACAACCCGGGCATATGCCCTGACCAGGAATGGAAAACTGTGACCTCCTGGTTCATAGGTGGACGCTCAACCACTGAGCCATGCTGGCCGGGCAAACACAATTTCTTTACTGGCCCAGCAGTGCCTGTGTCCTCCTGGGCTCAGGGTCTGGCCACCTTTTGTCATCCTCTCGGATGCTCACTTCCATCCCGCCCCCTCCCCACCCGCATCCTAAGCAGCCCCATCTTCTCTCACAAAAGTTTCAAGATGGCTTCAGACAGATCTTTCAAGTAGCTCGTAATTACCACTGTGGCAAGAGAAGCCAGAACCAGAGGTTTAGCTCCTCTTCCATTCTTTCTGTTCTCTCCGAACAGTGAGCATAAATCAATATTTTAATAGGCCTGTAAATTATATATACTGCCTCTATCCATATTTCTTTATTCCTCACAAAACTCTTGAAAGACACATTGCCATTTCACGGACTCGGAATGACCCTGAGACTCTCTAGCTGTCTTGCCCAAGGTCACAGAACTAGAAGAGGCAGAGCTGGGACTGAAGCCCAACTCTGTGTAACTCCGGCGCCTCCAGCTCTGTAACAGTTTCATTGAATGGATGAGTCCATGAAGGACAGTGAGTCACGACTGAGTTTCACCTTTGCTGATGGCAGAACAATAATTTCCATCCCAGTGTTTGGTGTCTCGGTAGGTACAATCGTAGCCCTACAAAGATGCCCACATTTGAATGCCCTGAACCTGTCCATATGTTAGGTGACAGGCAAAGGGGAACTAAGGTTTCGGGTGGAATTAAGGTTGCTAATCAGATGGCCTTGAGATGGAGAGATGATCCTGACTTAAAGGCAAGCCCGCCGGAATGACAAGTCCTTACCTGCGGATGAGGGATGCAGAGGAGCGTTTCAAAGCGGTGTGACCAGGGAAGGTCTCAACCAGCCATTGCTCGAGGGGACAGCAAACCAAGGATTAACCAGGAATGCAGGCAGCCCGGAGAAGCCGGAAAATGCAAGAAAACAAAGTTCCCCCTAGAGTTTCTAACACTGACACCTTTATTTTGGCCCAGTGAAACCTAGTCTCACCTTCTGGACTCCAGAACTCTAATTTAGTACATTTTTGTATTGTTTTCAAATGGTGTGTGGAATTTTGTTATAGCAGCCGTAGAAAATAGTTACCGTGTCTGTATCAATTTTATGTTTTTATGATATTCTAATCACATTAGAAAATTTTTAAAAAACCATAAAAACATCAAAGAAGTATTTCATTATCATTAAGAAATTCTCAGCCGAAGGCTATATTAAAAAATAACAAATTCCAAGTTTCTCTTTACTCTTATCCAGGCGTATATTTGTTCGATCAACACTTATTCATGGAGCAGCTAGTATCAACTTGCTGTGGAGGAGACGATGGAAAGCAAAGTAGGCAAAGTTTCTGTTCTTTGTAGATTTATGGTCAGAACATTCTCAAAATTTAATTAATTGGGTGTTTGCTTTATATGCAAAGTGGTCCAGAAAAATGAGAGTTACTGGTCAAGCCAACTCTAGATCCAAAGATGGGAAGCTGTAGAGTCAGCCTCAGTCTCAGAGCTGCTAGACGGTCCATGCCGTCATAGTGCCTTGGGGACGGCGTCATTGAAAGCAGGGCCACCTGAGGGACTGCCTGTAAAGACCGTGTCGATAAAATAAATGGTGTCAAATGACCTTGTTTCCTGTTCTGTCAACCAGTGAGTTACATGGTGATTTTTTTTAAAGCCATTATGATTTCCTTAAACAGGATCCTCCTGTTGGCTCACCTTTGTCTCAGCCGCAAGTAACAAACATCTAAACTGTCAAAAATCAAGTTGTGCTGCTTGGCAGACAGATGCCCTGTGTAATTTGTGCACATTTTCTTCCAGTAGTGCTGAGGAGGAGGTGGACGTTTGCAGCCTAATGTTAACGCTTTAGGTGAAAAAAAAGGAAAAATGAAGACCATTTCCATTTAGCAATGCATACCGTCTCACTTAAAAAGAAATAGAAAGTAACAACAAAGCATATTCTGATCCTGCCTAAGACTTCTGCCCCAGCAATATCACTTCTCCAGGAAGACATCTATAACCCTCCAGCAAGTGAGCGTCCCTCTCCTATGGGCTTCCATGTGTGTATGTGGGGGATATATATATATATATATATATATATATATATATATATATATAGTATTTATCATATACAACACAGCAAAATTACTTGTAATCACCTGCTGCCCCCACATGTGAGCAACTGAAGTTCGATGACTTTTGTTTATAAATTGACAGAATAACGATGCTGCCTGACAGAGTGCCTGGCATGGACTGAGTTCAGTGATGTTCACTGATTTCATAAATTAATGCACTCATGAAATAATGAATAGTTCTTTATATCTTGGAAAAACTAAACAACGAATAAAAAGAAAGAGTCTGGCCGGCATGGCTCAGTGCTTGGGCATCAACCTATGAACCAGGAGGTCATGGTTCAATTCCCAGCCAGGGCGCATGCCCGGGTTGCGGGTTCGATCCCCAGTGTGGGGCATGAAGGAGGCAGCCGATCAATGATTCTCTCTCATCATTGATGTTTCTATCTCTGCCTTCCTCTCTGAAATCAATAAAAATCTATTTTTTAAAAGAGAGAAAAATGAATGAATATTTTATTTGTGAGATCAAACCAATGCCCATTGCTCCTCAGATTTACTAATGAGATGTCTGACAGATACTAGCTGTTTGTTTCAAGAAAAGGGGGCAGGTGGGGATTCCATGTATAAGTCAGCCTTGGAGGAAAGTTCAACAAAAAATTAGTAGATACAGGTATTTCTCCTACAATTATTGAAAGGCCAATACTTCTAGTAAGCAGATACCTGTTCGGGTTGCTTTAGAATCTCTACTGAAGAGTTACGTCCACTGCGTAAATCTTGAGGACTTGGTAGTGTTTGCCTACATCTCACTCAGAACTCACTCTATTTATGTTTATTGTTTGCCTACATCTCATCCAGGGGTTGCTATACTTATCTGTAATTTGCCATAATTAGATACAAGCCAAAGAAAGGTCCAGCATGTATATCATCATCCATGTTCAGTTTAAATAAAAAATGCAAAGATTAAGCAGCCAAACAAATCACCAACCAAAACACACCTCTAAACATCAACAGCTGAACTCATCAGCTTCCCCCTCCGTTTTCCTGAGTCGATGTTAAGGAAGTAAAATTTTCTGTGCCCCCTGTTTTCTGCCAAATCACAGCAGCCAATAGTCACAGTAAATCAATGTGTATTCTTCGTCCAAGTCCCTTTGGTGCTGTTGAATGGTAATAAATGCGACTCTCTACTTCAGTGAGCTGGGCTGGCATCCAGGAAAAAGGAAAATCTTGAATTTAGAGTTGAGGCTTTTATCCGCAGCTCAGCAAGACATTCCAAATGTTAAAGAAGATGCAACTACCAGTACATGTAAATAACGAAAGGAGAACTGTTTCATTGAGGATGCGACTCCATACACAGTTTGAGAAATAACACTGTTTTTGTCTAGTTAGATTTCAGATTGTTGTGCCGTTGCTTAACGACATGCCTTTTATCATGTCCTATGTATCTTTGGATAAGTATTTCTTATTGGTGCTGCTGTAATTTTAAACCTGTTAATTTTAGAGTAACTAATATTTTGTGTAATAACTATGAACTGAGAAAATGTCATGTACTCTCTGGAAGTGTAATTATTAGTTGTATCCCCATCAGAAAGTAGAGCTTAGCCCTACCAGCGTGGCTCAGCGGTTGAGCATTGACCTATGAACCAGGAGGTAGTGGTTCGATTCCCAGTCAGGGCACATTCCTGAGTTGTGGGTTTGATCCCCAGTGTGAGTGTGCAGGAGGCAGGTGATCAATGATTCTCTCTCACCATTGATGTTTCTCTCTCTCTTCCTCTCTGAACTCAATAAAAATGTAAATTTTTTGGGGGGGTGGGGGGGGGAGTAGAGCTTAAGGCTCACCTGGGCGCATGGGCAGGTGAGTCCAGAAATGGGCACAAGATTTTTTTCTTTTTTTGGGGGGGGGGAGGGGGCAGGTGGGGAAGGCGGGTGTAGAAGGGTGCCAACAATTTGCTCAGAGACTTCTAGGTCATTTGGTTTTTGGGTTTTTTTTTTTTTTTAGTTTTAATTCGCTTAAAAATAATTTTGGACTCTGAATCATTTTATGCTTCTTACCAGTTTATTATCTTAAAATTATAATTCACACTCATAGAGATCATTAAGTAGTAAATACTTTACCATAAAGCTCCCTATAATTTCCCCCCTAGGAGAAAAAGACTTGATCTGTTTGTGTTGAACTAGAAAGACGATGAATACAACACTTCTTTAAATTTAAACATGTGGTAGATGTGTGTGGGGGCTGGGGAGAAGGTGAGCCCTGGGAATATGGGTATGGGAACAAGTTTCGTTTCATTTCCAGCTTCAGAACATTATGCACTGAGGTTTTTTTAGAAGAGAAAGAGAAATAGAAAAAGAATAGAACCCATTTCTTCCCTCTCGCAGGGACCAGACTCTGAGTGACTGTCTCTGATTCTCAGCAGCTGGCGAGGACAGGGTTAAAATTCCCCTGAGGGCAAGGGTTTGGTTCTACTTTCCTTCCCCTGGAATCTCTCACTCACCCTTTCTGGGAGCACGGGTGGAGTCTCTGGCCTGTGCTAAGCTCGGTGGTAGGGTGGGGGGCTGCATTTTCCAAAGGCAGCGGAGTATTGATTGAGTGGCACTCCGCTGAACATGGTGGTGAGGGAGCAGCCCCGGCCCCCATCCCACTTGCTTTTCTACCACGTGACCTAGCTAACGGAAATCAATACAACTGAGAGGAAGTCTGGAAGGGGTAGCACGCACCGTTTTATTCCATGGTATTTTTTTTTTTCCTGTAAGTGATAAGGAATCCTGGAGAAATTTTGATGGGGAAGTAGCAAAAGAAAGCTGGTGTTTTTACTGTATATTTCTGGTTGCAATAGGAAAGATGAATTGGGCTGAATTTAGAAATAGGTACTCAGATACATACTGCGTTTTTATTAGAGAATAAATGGATTAATTTAAATGGTGATTTCGTTTCTCCCTCTTTCTCTACTGCCTTAGGCAATCTGCCTTATCATTCATGGCAAAACGATACAGGACACACAAAATGATACGCAATGTTAGTAATAATGGGAACCGCCATTCATTGAACACTTACTATGTGTGTCATTGAATCCTAACAACAAGCCACCATGTAAGCATTATTATCTCCTTTTGATGCAGGGGGAAACTGAGGCAGCATTTATCCAAGATGATATAGCTGTTTGGTAGCAGAGCTGGGGTCCAAGCTGGGGTCTAGTTCCCACTGAGGCCACACGTTCTGAGACAGTGCAGTGGTGGCAGCTCCTGAAACATGTTTTCACCCCAGGTTAGTCAAGGTCACTATTGGTCATGCACAGGGTGAAGGACTAGAGAGGGAAGGGCACAGGTTTCTCGGGGAGATTACACGTGAATGAATTTCAAAGGATAGATTTCTTCCTTCAAGCGTTCATTCAGTCACTCATTCATTCCTCTCCAAGTATTTCTGAGTGCCCCAGGTGCCAGGCACCGGCCAGCAGAATAAGAATTATGTTACTACTTGAAGAGAAGCGTGGAGAGGTCATGAAGGAGAGGGGCCAGGTCTACACAAACTCCTCAGAAAGGCATCCTCTCCTCATCTGGGAAAGTCAAGTCTAAACCCGGTGCTGATGGTGAGGAGGTTATTGGGGAGACATGGGGGAATGTGATGTAGGAAGGCGCTCCGGGCACAGGGAAGTCACAATGACAGGCGGGGACGAGGGAGAGCGCAAGGAATGGAAACGCCCTGAGTGCGATGGCCGCAAAGAGAGGCAGCAGCAGAAACAGTGCGACAGGCAGGGCCTGATCCACGGAGAGCTGGACGGTGGCATACGGACCATGGCGCCATTTGAAGGCGTTTTCAAATCAATAAAAAGCATATCCTCGGGTGCAGATTCCTTTTTTAAGTGTGAGAAAGAAAAAGAGAATTCTAAGGTAAAGCACAATGTCATTTACATACAGTTTCAGAAAAGGTTCAAAACACTATTCCAGGCGGATTAGATAGACAAATGGACACATTTTAAACAAAACAGAGCCAGCATCTTTGGGGAAGGAGCGGAGGGAGAGGAAGGGAACAGTGGCTGCTGAGGAAAAGGATAATTAATTAAAATACAACGCGGACTGGTGACTGGCATGTGCCATGAACTTGGACTTGTCATTCAAACAAGTCTCCGCGCTGACCCCCCCCCCCAAAAAAAAAGTTAAAGACAGTGCAACCCAAAACAAATGCCGAAGATTGTACAGTGACTATGCAGCTAGGCTTACAGTGAATGAGGTTTGCAGCAGACGGAAAGCTTCCCAAATGTACATTTACAAACGGCTTCTACTGAGCCGTTTCCGACGAAGGAAAACTTCAGCAGCCAGCCAGCCCTGCAGGCTGCTGTGGATTCATCAAACTCCCTGGCAGGTCCCCAAAGTACACAGGGCTAAGGGTTAGGGAGGGTCCAACATGCGGCGCTGAATGAAGTGCCCGTTCGGCGGGAGAACAGGAAATGTGGGAGAAAGGGTAAAGAAATCGCAGTCGGCTGGTCAAAACCGCAAGAGGTTGATCAATTTCGTCAAGCCAGGTCTGAGATTGCTTTCATAGATCATCGAATAGTTTTGTGAGGCGAAGACCGAAAGGCGCTGCCAATTAATAAATACAGAAAAATCTATGTGGTGGAACATGTTATTAAATTAATATTTTATACTCGCGTTGCATGTCAGCGGTGACCTGAACAATGCCACCACTTCGAGAGGGGACGAAGGGAGGTGAGAAGCGTCCTTTGCATGAAAGTTTCATATTCTGACAGCTCCTAGGAATGAAATACTTTCTCGCCTGAAATAGCAGTTGTCTGGTAGGTTCTCTTTATTCTTTCCCCAGCACGTAGTAAATTGAGTCTTTTCAACAGGAATGCAGTGGGGAACTTTAAAGATAATTAAGAAACATAAAATATGTCAGTCTTCTCGAACCTAGTCAGAATAGGAGCTTTCATCTCTCTCCTTCAAGAGCATTCGTGTACATTTAAGTCTATCCTCTCATAATTTAAAAATATACATATTGTTTAACTATGCACTAAGAAAAAAATGCCTAATAACTGCACAGAAAAATAAAACGCTTGTGTTTTTATAAATATTTAATAAGAGCTGCACTTGAAATGCATCGCTGATACAGGAGCAAAAAATATTCCTTAAATTTGTTGATCTAATGTAGCAAAAAAATCAAACTCCAAGAAGAAGGAAGTCCTGAAATAAACATTAGTTCTGCTGACTGGCTCTGACGTGACCCTTTGTTCTCTCCTGAACGTCTTGGAGGTCACGGGCAACACAGAAGAAAGCGTGTCTGTCTGTCTCCTTCTCACAATCCCAGCAGCAGAATTGATTGCAGTACAGTTTGTACCTCATTGATTGCAGTGCCACAACCTACGCCAAAGCCTGGTATCTGTTGTCTTCTGAGCTTTCCAAGGTTTCAGTCCAATCGAATGGATTTAAGGAAGAACCTTGTGACTCCCACCAGCAGCCGGGGCATAAGTGAATCCTCAACTCCAGCTCCCAAGAGCAGACTTGGACGAGGGTTCATGTGGGCAATCTGTAGGTTGTTGTCATCTCACTTACACCCTGCCCCCTGCAATGCGCCTTCCCCATCTCCCCTGAGATCTGCATCCACAGCCCACAGTATTGAAGTCTGTTATCAGAGAGATATTCCTCCCCGTTCAGGCATTCTGGTCCCCAGGAGAACACTTATTTCCCCCTGAAAGGTTATTGATACGTTGAGGACATAGACCTTCAAAGCAATCAACATCTGACCATCCCCACCTGAGCCACTGCGCCATCAACCTCTTCTTATCAGGGCTCCGTCTCAGTGCCAGTGGTCCCCTTCTCAATATCCATCGTCGTCATAAAAGTTGAACACCGAGGTTCGATACACAGCACACGTGTAAACAAAACCAATTCCTGGCTGTAACTATACCCCAATGTGGTCTATCAGCTAATTCTTTTTTAAAAATATATTTTTATTGATTTCAGAGAGAAAGGAAGAGGGAGATAGAAACATTAATCATGAGAATCATTGATAGGCTGCCTCCCGCATGCTCCCTACTGGGGATTGAGCCCACAACCCAGGCATGTGCCCTTGACTGGAATTGAACCTGGGACCTTTAAGTCCATAGGCCAATGCTCTATCCACTGAGCAAAACTGTCTAGGGCTAACAGCCAATTCTTTGGTCCATTTACAGCATTTGTTTCCATTCCTCAATTATTACTTGACTAGAGGCCTGGTGCATGGGATTCGTGCACCGGTGGGGGGCATGGCCTGCAGGGATCAGCCTGCTGCCAGAGCAGCCGCTCATCCCAGTCAGCCGAGCAGCGCTCCCGCTGTGGGAGCACACTGACCACCAGGGAGCAGCTCCTGCATTGAACGTCTGCCCCCTGGTGGTTAGTGCATGTCATAGCGACTGGTAGTTCCACTGTTTGGTCACTGGGCTATTATTATATAGGATGATTCCCCTTCCAGGTATTTGATTCTGACTTTTGATTCTGTCTGTGGCTTGATGTAGCATCCCTCCGTGTAATATGCCCTTGAAGATCCTGCATCTGTCCTTGACCTGTGCCCCATTCCAACCTCACTACCTCCTGGCCTGCTCAGGGAGGAATTCCTGCCTAGACGCTCTTCACTACTTTACCTGGTTTCAGGCTGTTCGATTATCAGCTGATTATCTTTATGCTGTTTTGGATGTTTCTGTCCATCTCATTTGGACCTTCAGGGAACATCAACCCATGTGACCCGATCTTAAATTCCTTTGTGTAGTCATACTGTATCTAAAATTGTGGGTCCTGCTCCATTAAAAGACCCACCTATTATGGCTCTAACTTCTATAAGCATACTATGAATGTTGTGAGGTTATATAAGCTTGCAACTTTAAAAATAGCAAATATTTATTGAGCTTTTATTATGGCCAGACACAGCGCTAAGCATTTTCTATATGTCATTTCATTTTCTTTTCCTATAACCTTATGAATAGGGAGATTCTTTTAGCCCCACTTTTTTAGGTAAGAAAACTAAGATTCGGAGAGGCCGAGACATTGTCCCAAGATCATGTTTAGTAAGTAGCAGAGTTGAAGTTCACAACTCAGTTGTATTTGTCATCAAGGCTTATGTTCAGAAGGACCACACTAAACAGGCTTTATCATTCCTGGCTATTAAAGAGGAATTTACCACAATTCACTTGTCAAATCAGTGAGCTATGTAAATTCAGAACCAAGCTTTCCTTTAGTTTACAACATAGAACAGAAAAGAGCATTTTGTCACTCAGGCATCTCTTATGATTTGGTAAATTCCCAAATGAATGCTGAGACCATAAACAAACAAATGGATTTCAAGGAGACAGAATTGCCCCTTTTTTATTTTATTTTATGCCAGTATCATGTCTTTTACTCATTTTTTTCATGCTACATGAAAAGACAACAGAAAACTTTCTCTAACATTTCTTCTTCTACTTTTTTTTAAAATAATTTTTTTTATTGATTTCAGAGAGGAAGGGAGAGGGAGAGAGAGAGAGAAACATCAATGATGAGAGAGAATCATTGATTGGCTGCCTGCTGCACACCCGGCACTGGAGAGCAAGCTTGCAACCCGGGCATGTGCCCTTGACAGGAATTGAACGCAGGGTCCTTCACTCTGTAGGCTGACACTCTATCCACTGAGCAAACCAGTTAGGGCTCTTCTGCTTCTTTATATAAGCACTTCAGCTTTGAAGCCACCACTGGGCTATATGTTTTTTATCTGGCAATGGTTACAATGGTAATTAGCAGCTTAAATAAATGCAGTGGCGACTGACTGATAAACATGTGCTGGACCCCGTTAGAGCATGCCACTCACCCTGAAATTCGTGACTAGTCCTCATAATCCAGTTCCCAGTGTGCGGAGGAACAACAGGCCATTCTGTTGCGTTTCCTCTCAGCATGGGGAAGCTGTGAAATGTATTAGAAAACAATGTTCCTAATGATTTTTATTTCAAAATAGGTTTCAGATTTTCCATGCTGAGCAGGTTACCCCGTGAATTCATAAACTGCTGAGATGAACGGAATGCTTAGAATTCTCCTGTAATCACTTCTGAAATCTCTAGAGGGATGGGGAGCCTTCAGAACTGGACTTGCTCCGTGACCCAAGCCCCTTCCGCACATTGTGTCTACCAGGGGCGCAGTCTCCGCGGCCTCCTGAGTGAATGCCCTGTTCCTAACACAGGATGCGGCAGAGGAGGTGGCCAGTGGAAAGTGAAGGTTAGAGGAGCAGATCGTGGCCGCCCCAAGGACCAGAGCGCTGCAGGCTCCTGCTCGCTTTCCTCTGCATCCTTTCCCTCGAGCATCATTACCGAGTCCACACACACACACACTCTTGCTCTCTCTTTCAGCAAATAGAATCTCCCATGCCTCTCTCAGAGCAGCAGCCACCTTTGTCAGCAGGCACTGCCGCTCACCGCTGTGACAATAACTCAGAGTGAAAACCAACCAGCCAACCAACCACATAAAAACACCTTTTGTCCCTCAGAATAGAAGCGGGAAGGAAAATACCTGGGGATATTACAATTCAGAGGACTATGGGGAGGAGGCTGGAGAAATAATTCCAGGTGCCTTGGTGGAAACACAGCCTAGAGCGTGGGCTTCCCCCAGGACGGAGGTCATTCTGGCATTCTCTAACAGTGAATACCTACATGATAGAATCTTCCAGATGCCACTGAGCTTCGACAGTCTGGTTGATTCAAGAAGACAGTGAGGAGAAAGGGGCTGAGTATCTTATTTCGTGGTCCTTCGGTATAGAGATGCAGAACATGGAATACAGCTGCTCCCGGGTTGAGGACAGAAAGTTCTGGAAACCCGTAAAAGAAGGTGTCTGGAAATTTGAACTTTCAAGTGTTACATGACAAGAAGAAGTTGTTTTCAAGAATGCAGAGATAAAATTAGGATATTTGGGAGGTGAGTGTGAAGCTGAGATAATGATAGGTGGCCTCATTTATTTCCCATAATCACAGATAAATGTCTTCCTCATCATGGTAATCACGTGATATCACAAAGTAGGTCACGTCCTTATTATTGTTTACAGATTTAAAATTTGGTCTTAACTAGGTCTGAAAAAATTGTCTCTTAAACCACTTCTCCAAAGTTGAAGGATACGACAGAGAGAGAGAGAGAGAGAGAGAGAGAGAGAGAGAGAAACATTCCTTCAAAAATTCCATTCTGGTTTTCCTCTTCTATCCTGTGATCACTTTTCTGTTTGTTTTTTGGTTCCTTCCATAGATTGCCTCCCATGGGCAAACCCCAATATGTACTCCATTGGCCTAGAGGTCCTATCGCGGCCCTTCCTGTTCTATGGCTGCATACCAGGTACCAGGGAGCGTTGGTTTGCTGTAGAATCAAATAGTTTTAAAAGCTCTACCACATCTAGGAGGCTCGGGATTTTAAAATTAAAAATCCCCACAAATTTCTTTCTCACACCATCATGGAAAGGGTATCCTCTGAATCTCCCTGATGTGCGAGAGGTTGGCAATTCAATTTGCCTTATAGTCCAGCCACATACAGGTTTAGGCTTTGGGTTTTGGTTTTCAGAAATCTTGGCCCCACTGCCATAGGAAGTAAGAGTTTTCCTCAGGGTCCTCTTACGAGCTCTCACGTCCTTCATGCAGTCCTTGAGGTGGGGATTTAGAACACTGGGGCCTCATGGCCTCAAGTTCTCCAGCACCAACCAACCTCATGATAATTGGTATTTTCACTATAATATCGTAAGCCTGCAAATACTTGGTCACTCAGAACCTTGCCTGCTAAAGGCACGTGGTTGCAGGGATCTAAAGGTCATTAATTGAGTGACCGTGTTGCCTGTGTTGTCTATGTATGCCATAGGTCACCAATGTTGCCTTGATCATGGGATACGGGATCTTTCATGTCTGTAAATTTAATCATATCAGAAAAAGAGAGAAATAGATTTGTCACAGGGAACTGATCTCATTGGATTGTGGGGGCTGGTGTGCTTAAGCAATCTCTGTGAGGCTTTATTCTTCACATTTGGGGTGGAACCTTAAGTCCACGGGCCAAGTAGAGTCAGGAAGGGATGATGGGTGCAGAGTGGGGAGGAACAAGAAGAAGCTGGAACCATAAGCATCAGCTGAATTCACGAGGATGAGTTTCATGTCCGGTTCTGGTGGCGTCCAACTGGCAGTGTGGGTGGCCTGCAGAAGCCAGCACCAGAATGCTTCCTTGTGAAATTTGACTCACGCCCTTGCCCCAGGAGTCAGAGAAGCCGGAGGAAGACCCGGGAACGTTGGGGCAGTTGCAGGCCCAGCTGCTGCATTGAGCCCACAGGGTGAGTGGTGAACTACAGAATGGCTGCCCTTTCATTTACATCCTCCAGATCTTGCAGAAGACCCTTCTCTTGGGCTCCTTGTGGCAGGAAACACATAGGAAAGGGAATTCTGGGAAATGTAGTTCAGCTTAACCAGTTTGACACATTACAAAGCCCTCCTTCACCCTGAGGACTGCTCAGTCAGAAACTTCCTGGAAATGTTTGACAGAGGATAGGAAGTAGAGGGTGTAGAGCAGAGCTGAGTGACTGAGAAAAAATAACAGCGAAAAGCAAATATCTTTAATGGAGAAAGGAAACAGTGTAAGAGGCTCCTGAGTCTCATCACGAACGCATGCACCTCATTATACTACCCTAGCTCCTGGGTTCCTTTATTGATCTCTACCCAAATGCTGCTAGTTGCTTATTTCCCTTGGATTCCGGTGAAGTTTTCTTTTTCTCTTGGAAAGTAGATGTAGGTGGGCTATGTGACTCCCGAGGTAAAATATTTAGACGCTGATTTCTCTTTCACTCCTTTGAGCTGTTCCCACATAACTCTTCTTTTATTTGCAAAAACAATAATAGGCTTCTCTATATATCATAGAATTGATGAGTTTATTAAACATAGAATCGCTCAGTGTTTTATCAATACTTGAGAGTGGAATCAATCATTAAGTCTAACTAAATAATAATTGAAAAATAAATGAACACTAATTCTGGCTGGATTATGATGCTCCTGCAATATTATTTATGGTTTTCATTTCCATGGTAGATTAGAGAATTGAAATGTTTTTATGTTCCTAATATCTTTACTAATGACATTAGGATATAAAATTCATTTTAAAAAATTAAATTGTCTACATCCCTTGCATTTTGGATGGAGAAAATAACCATGATAGATACTGTCCCAGTCATGCACTTCCCACGTAGAAATTGCCAGTTGCACATGGCATTTTCTTTCCCCTCACTCACCTGAACTGTTCCTCTAACTCCAACTGGAATAATAACAAGCATTTACGGAAACATTTTTATGTGGCTTATTGATTTAACCTTCCAGAATGTGAAAGTGGGGAGTTCTACCATGTACCTATCGCCTTCATATGACACCATGTCCTTCTGGGGCAGGTGGAGAGTAAGGAACAGGAAAATAAAGAGGCAGCTAACTTCCGTGAAGTCAGGAATCACAGGGAGCCAGGGTGGCACCTAGTAGGGACACCTGACCAAGCTTGGTGGGTCAGGAACGCTTTCCAGAGGAAGGGAGCCTGAAGGACATTTTTGGAATTAGGAGAAGACATGGTAGAAGATAAGAGAGGAACACATCTGTGCGAAGCCCAAAGAGAAAAAATAAAAACTGTGTAAGAAGCTACAGGTAAGATGGCGCAGAGTACAGATTATGGGGACGTGGAAGTGGGAGGGTAAGTGCAAAGATGGCATCTTAAAGCAGTACACGCGGATGTGGCGGATTTCCCTGACCGCACTCTGAGGCCAGGGCCTGTGGGAGCCAGTGGGCACCGCGGTAGCGTTGGTCCGCGCTAGTTGCAGTCAGCACTCTGTAGCTGCCCCCTGCCAGCGTCCCCTCTCCCCACAACTAAAGCTTGAATTGTTGGCACAGCCTAAAACAGAAGCCCATGTTGGTTGTGTCCGGTTGGGGCCTGAGCCATCGTGGCTACTTAGCATTTTTACAATTTTAAGAGTATGAAGCTCTAATGAAGTTGTGAAGAAAATGTATAAATATCCCTTTCATTACATATATTACGTGTGTTTGTATGTATCAACTCTATTTCTAAAATCATGTAACATCCTTTTTTTTGTATTATGATCCGTTTACAATATTCACTTGAAGGGAAAGTACATCCGAATGGTATGGCGGCCACCATGTTCCAAAAAAGTGGGTCAGGGATGGAACGAAAAAATGGATCACAGGGTCCCTGGTTACAGTCTCTGTTGAGAATATCAAATACACAAGCAATGCTTAGTTACCCACCTCACCTGCATTAATTCACAACCAATCAGCAATTCTGTTTTTGCCAAGCTTTACAGTTTTATCTAAGAGCATCGCTTTGAATCCAAGGTAGTTTGAAGCCTTCAATAAGACATATATTTAAATCCCTTCATTTGCTGACCTATTATTGAAAAATCATTGTCGGCAATAAAAACACTTTTTAATAATTTGCCCAAATCAAAGAGACCCCCCCCCCCCCCCCGCAATAGTCCCCAAAGTGTGAAACAACAAAGGCAGCAGATAAAAATGAGTCAGGGGGCTGACTGGAATTTCAGCTTAATTTTTTGCAGTTGCTCAAATATTAATCACTTGCGATCTGGTCTTTTGAAACATGCAGAATCTGAGTAAGCCTTTAGCAAATAAAAGATAAACAGGGACTGAGCACCGCACTGTGGGGGGCAGTTCCTACTCGTAGAAGGAAGTAGGCCCGGGAGGGAGAACCTTTGACTGCCAAGGGCCATTTGGGTATTTACCACATCATTCCCAGGCCATACAGAATCAGCAACTTAAAAACCAGCCTCTATTGGGTCCAACATTTGATGAACTCACCCCTAAGGCCTCGGCAGGGCCAGACCCAATGATTTTGAGGGCCTGAGCTGGCCTGTGGGCCGGAGGTTCCCCACCCCTGAGACAATTGCAAGACATCTCAGGCCTGTTATTTGTATGCATTTCTGGAGACTGTGTCCTGAGTGGGGTCAAAGTTGACTGTGCGTGCAGTGGGTGCAGGACTACACGTGTGCTGTTTCACTCCTCGTCAGACATCAACAGGAATCACTGCACAAGCGGGTCAGGAGGGTGGGTCTCTTACCACAGGATTGAACAGGCAGAAGCCAGATGTCCATCAACTCACAGCAGGGCCTGTCGTGTTGTAAAGTTACAGGAGAATTTGCCAAGGCTGAGAAACAGGCATTGAATGCTTAGCTAGGAAATGATTTCATATATATATATGTATGTATATATGGCCCGGTGCACAAAATTAGTGCATGGGTAGGGTCCCTAGGCCTAGCCAGCAATAAGGGCTGATTGGGGCCTTCTTTCCCCTGGCTGCTGGCCGTCGGCCAGGGCCTTCCTTCGTTCCGCGCCACCCCCTGGTGGTCAGCGCATGTCATAGCGAGCGGTCGAATTCCTGGTCAAACTCCCGCCTGAGGGGACAATTTGCATATTAGCCTTCTATTATATAGGATGTATAAATATAAAATATTTCATATACATATTATATATTGGTTTTCAAAGTATGAAATAGGGAGCAAAAATAAAACCATTCAAAATCACACTTTGTTACCAAAACTGAAACTGCTATCCTACTAATGTTAAAATAATAAGTAGGCCTGGCCAGTGTGCTCAGTGGTTGCACATCAACCTATGAACCAGGAGGTCAAGGTTCAATTCTGGCCAGGGCACATGCCCAGGTTCTGGGCTCGATCCCTAGTGGGGGGTTTTGCAGGAGGCAGTTGATCAGTGATCCTCTCTCATCATTGATGTTTCTGTCTCTCTCTCCCTCTCCCTCTCTCAAATAAAATAATATATATATTTTTAAAAAGTGTAAGTATGAGACATAGGATTTTGATATTTTTGGAGAGGAGGGGAGCACAGCATTTACCTACTCTGCCATCCTGACCGGAAGCTGTCTGAATATGATGTTTCTTGTAAAAATTATGGTCGTTTACCTCAATGTGGATTTTTCCCTTTTTGGAATCGGCTGCGTGCCTGGCCAGCGTGGCTCAGTGGTTGAGCTTTGACCTAGGAACCTGGAGGTCACAGTTGGATTCCCGGTCAGGGCACATGCCCGTCTTGTGGGCTTGATCCCCAAGTAGAGGGAGTGCAGGAGGCAGCTGATCAATGACTCTCATCATTGATGTTTCTCTCTCTCCCTCTCCCTGCCTCTCTGAAATGAATAAAAGTACATGTAAAAAGTAAATAAAATGCTTAGGATCATGCTTGGCCTGGAGTCAAGCTTCATTACATGTTACCTATTGTTGTGGTTGTTATAAAGAAATTCTTGGTAAATTTGAAAGCAGCATGACGAATGAGTTAGAAGGGGATCCATGGAACAAGTCATATGCCTGCGTGTGGGTCACACTTGTAACAGGATAATTTTCAGGTTCGGGTTGCAGTGATTGGATCATGGTTTAAAGAGAAAGGGTAAAGGGACAGCTGGTTGTCTAGAAGGGATTTTCCTCTGCGGACAGCTGTGTGTGGGGGGCGGGCTGGTTGCTGTGGTGGTTTTGACAGGGGATGTCAGGGAGAGTGAAACCCGGTCTCCACACCCTTATCTGAACTAACAGGATGCGCATGGGTCCCCTCCTGACTGGGACCTGCCCTGGTATAGAGTCCTCCACCCTCACTCACACCGCCCCCCCCCCCCAAGAAAACACAGCCCCCACAATGATAGCTCTGCAATCGTCTCGCTAAGGTCTCATCCTGAACACTGAGCGCTGAGCCTGCTCAGGGTTCAAGCTGCCATGGGCCCTTGTATCTGGTCCAGGTGATGCCTTGAGACCCAAGCATATGTCTGTTGACTTTATAAAAAGATAAATAAAAATAAGCAAAGCAAATGGATTTGGAGCCTAGCACCAGTGTTCCATGAGAGGGGAGAGAGAGACAGAGAGAGAGGGAGAGAGAGAGAGAAAGAGAGAGATCATTGACCTCACGTGATTTCTCCCCACCCCCACCTGGAGACATTCGTGTGCCTTACCCCGAGGGCCTCCATGTCTGCAGGGACAGGAGACTGGGAGAGCAGAGCGGCTGGAGCCCTTTCTGCCCTTCCCTTTGGTCACACCCTTCTAAGGTTCCAGGAGTGCTCATTTAGGTCAGCGCGTAGGGGGGGGCTGCCGGGGAATCATGTGACCCCAGAAGCCCTGTGCGGGATTTCCACCCAGGCCCTAGGACACCCCCAAACATATTCATGGGGCTGACTAATCGCCACATCTGGAAGGGCCCCCCCAGTTCCATCCCTGGGCACAGCGGAGCCATCTGTCCCTGCCCGGAGCTCACAATGCCAGGACCCAGTGGAGGCCTGGCGCCCCAATCCCTGCTCCAGGGGGTGGAGGTGCCCATGGAACCTGGAGTGCAGCGTCCAAACCGTGACGTTTCCATCTGCAAAAAGAAGGTCCATAAAGAGTCAGCAAGAGTATGTCGGCAATAGCCCTGTCAACGGAGCTGCAGGGCGAAGGGCTGTGTGGCAGGTTCACAGCGCAGCTGCCAGGAAGCTGTAACCCCGCACACCGTCACCTCACCTGATCGCCGCCCCCAGGGGCCTGCTCCCGCTTCCTGAGCGATGGGTGAGACCGGCACTGTCTCTCTCTCAGAGGCCATTGGCGCCCGGCGCCCGCGGCATTGCCAGGCCACGCGCACAGCAACGCGCACGCCCTAGCGCGTCTCCCTGGAGCACAGACTGGCCACGGTACCAGGGGAGGCACGCGCGGCCCCCTCCCGTGGATACACCGAAAGCAAAGGGCAGACGTCTAACTCCCAGCCGAAGGCCGCATCCGCGCTCACTCCGAAGGGGCTTCCGGCCGGGTCTAAGGCAGAGGCGAAGGGAATTGGCCCCTCCAAGGGCCTCCTAGCCGCTGTTCCGCACAGCCCTGCCGGAACTCTGCTGGCGGCGCTCCTGGGCGAGGCCAGTCATGTCTCTGGGCGCCAGCAGTAGGTAAACACCCTGGCTCGGGTCAGAAACAGGGTCAGAGCCTTCTGCTGGCGACGGTCAGTGCATCGGAGCGCTGTGGCAGGGGAGGGGTTAACCCGCATCCGGGCAGCACCTACAGGAATAAGCTGCTTCCAGCCAGACTGGGAAGTAGGTGTTCCTGCCCCCCACTACACATCTGGGCTCCGAAGTCAAGGAAATGACCCGAGGAGAGGGGGCAGCCAGTGTCAAGGCCAGGGTTCGGCTGCAGCGGGTTCCACGCACTCACGCCCTCCCAGAACGCTTCTCTCCAACACACACTGGCTACACCTGCTCGGATGAGGCCTCCAGTAGGAGCAGCTGGGTTATAGGCGTCGGATCGGAAACCAGGGAGCTGGCCGCTGTCTTTGGAGACGAGCTGCTGGGACTGTATCCCATAACCCGTCCCGTGGGCACCCCGTTAGCCTGGAGGGAAGGACAGCACGGCAAGCCAGCAGGTAAGGGAGCCTTTGCTAATTACGTTTCATAGGGAAACATGTTTTCTGGTCGGTTTTGGAAACCCTACTGGTCAGCCGGGCCGGCGTGGCTCAGCGGTTGAGCGTTGACCCAGGAGGTCAGGGTTTGATCCCTGGTCGGGGCACAGGCCTGGGTTGCAGGCTCCATCCCCAGTGGGGGGCGTGCAGGAGGCAGCCTACCCATGATTCTCTCTCATCACTGATATTTCTACCTCTCCCTCTTCCTTCTTCTCTGAAATCAATAAAAATATTTTTTTTAAAAAACACAAAAAAGGCACTGGTCAGAGAGTCGTATGCTATGTTTGCTATGAAAAGATATAACATTGGTTTCCCCTTTATTCTTTCCCCTGTGAAACTAAATAAGTAACGTTAAAACAGTGCGAAACTTGGGATTTTTAAAAGCATTTGGAAAGAAAAAGAACCGATTAAATGCTTCCAACTCACAAGATTGAAACAACAGGAGCAATCTAAACATTTTCAACAAGTTGTTATGTTTATTTTTTTAAGCTTTATTGTCGAAAGTATTACACATGCCCTCCTATTTCCCCCCAATGACCTCCTCCAGCCCAACCCCGCCCCCACCCCAGGCCTTCACCACCCTATTGTCTGTGTCCATGGATTATGCATATATGCATACAAGGTCTTTGGTTGATTACCTCCCACCCAGCTAACCTCCCCCACCTTTCCTCTGAGTTAGTTTTCATATATCATTTTACTACAAGAACTGAACTACCATAGGGTAGTTCGCGAGTGTGGGGCTGGTTCTGCTGGGCCATGAATAGAAGCTGTTTATTAAGGGATGTTTGGGATTTCGTAAGAAGACCCCAAAGAACCTCTCCCTCTAGCCAGTGGTTCTCAACCTTGGCTGCACATTAGAATTTCCTGGGAATCTTTTCAAAATCCTGATTTCTGGGCCTCATCCTCCGGAAATTCTGTTTCTTTGTTACTAATGTTGTGGCCCCACCCCATCACAAAGGAACAGAATTTCCGGAGGACGAGGCCCAGAAATCAGGATTTTAAAAAGATTCCCAGGTGATTCTAATGTGCAGCCAAGGTTGAGAACCGCTGCTCCAAGCACAGCAGGGCGGGCTCACAGGGCGGCCTGTTATGTCAGGAGGCCAGCGTCCTCTATCTTTCGCTCCCATCCTCCACACCTGGCTCCCGTGTTTATTCCAGCTCTGACCTTCACGTCTACCTTCCAGGAGGAAGGAGAAAAGGGGGGAGTAGGAAGGCTCCTTTCCTTGAAGGTTTCCTGGAAGTTTTACAGCATTGACATGGGCTGGGAGAGGCTCTCACAGGTTTATGGCTGGGACCAGAGGCAGGTGAGCTGAGGGGCAGCTCCCATAGAGGCCCGACCTGCTGTGATGGGGCAGGGCTGCGGGGCAGGTGACACTGCTCTGTCAGAACTAGTTCAGGTTGTGTGCACTTTACAAATGTGAGGGGACAGCCCCAGACGCGCCCACGGAAAGAGAGATGGGCCGAGGCCAGGCAGGCCCAGAGCAGACAGATTAACTTAGTCAGAAAGCTCTGGCCAGGTGTAGGATTTGTTGCAAGGACGTCCACCCCCCCCCACCCCCCTCCCCATACACATTAATCAGTGGCAAAAGAATGTGAGTTCAAGAAAAGAATATATTGAATTTAGCCCAGCTGACGTGGCTCAGTGGTTGAGCATTGACCTATGAACCAGGAGGTCACGTTTCAATTCCTGGTCAGGGCACATGCCCAGGCGTGAGGGCTTGATTGCAGCTGATCAATGGTTCTCTCTTGTCATTTGATGTTTCTGTTCTCTCTCTTCCTCTCCCTTCCTCTCTCTGAAATCAAGAAAACTATATTTTAAAAATGAGTGCGTTGAATTTAGAACTCTATCCATGGGCGTTCCGTGGAATGTGATTACTCCTTCCTTTCAATTGCAGATCAGTGAGGTCTTTGGGTGTTTGTGCTACTCAGTCATCTATTTCTGGCTGGCAGACTAGAGGATGAGAAAATATTTCATTTAGGTGTTCTCAGGACAGCTGCGGAAAAAACTTTGATGTCTGCTTCTCGCTAAGTTCCATAAGAATCAGATGATTCTGACATGACAAATGGTCACGTTAATTATAAATTCTGGGTTTGTGTTGAGATTCTATTATTTAAAGGTAGCCAGTCGGAACTATGAGCAAAATATCATTAATTTGCAGCCAATACCTTTACATCTAACAAAGCCAATCATTTTTAGTCACAACCCGAAATAACAATTAGGCTTTATTGTTCCGTGTTGCCAAGCCCTGGGCTCTGGCTGCCCTTCACTGGCTGGCAATAACACCGCCAGTCATAAGTCCTGGTTAGCTGTCAGAGGCTGAGGAGCTCCACGCCATACACTGTTCCACATACCACACGCTGGTGCCCACCGGCCAGAGGGCCCTTGGAATAAGGCTCCCTCCCGGGGCGCACAGAGCTGGGTCCTATTCAGTATGCGTGTTTGTACCCCCACTTGAAATCAGGGCCATGAGAACTTCCCATGTGTTCTTCCACTATTGCCTTACGTATTCCAGGTGGTCCCCGAAGTCCTTATGCACACAAAGCTCATTATGGTCAGGGAGTAGAGATTTTCACAGAAATCTAACACAAGCCATAATTAAGAGATGAGAGCCCTGGCCGGTTTTGCTCAGTGGATAGAGCGTTTGCCTGCCGACTGAAGGGTCCCGGGTTCGATTCCAGTCAAGGGCACATGCCCAGATTGCAGGCTCCGTCCCCAGTAGGGGGCGTGCAGGAGGCTGCTGGTCAATGGTTCTCTCTCATCATTGATGTTTCTCTCTCTCTCACTCTCTCTTCCTCTCTGAAATCAATAAAAATATTTTTTTTTAAAAAAAGAGATGAGAGTCAGGCAAACACAAATCATGATAACTGTGTCATGGGCATCCCATCAAATGCATACTCTAATTCCATTGGAAACTTTTTTTTTTTTTTTTTTTTTTTGCTAACCCCAAACAACCTTGAAGAGCACTGCCAGCAGGTGGGCGGGTCTTCCATTGTGATTTTATCAGCAGGCCGCCTTGCAGAGCTTGACCAGTATTGTTTGCTGATTACCCTGAAGTGTTCACTAGTCCTGCCTTCAGGCCCATCCAAGGAGGGAACTTAACATTTCACACAGCCTCACGTTGAACAAGTTTGGTAAAACGGGACCAGGGGACAGTGAAGCCTCCCTGAGCGACCTTGGTGGTGATGTCCTGGCTCCGAGGCTCCCCAGCACCAGGCAGAATGTTCCAGTCTCATATTCTCTTTGCTGCTGTTATTAATCCTCATGGGAGGGTATTTATTTTTTCCATTGATTTTCAGAGAGTGGAAGGGGTGGGGGAAAGGAGAGGGAGCGAAACATCGATGTAAGAGAGACACATCATTTGGTTGCTTCCCGCATGTGCCACACCAGGGCCAGGGATCAAACTTATGAACCAGGAGGTCAGGGCTTGATTCCCAGTCAGGGGACATGCCCCAGATGTGGGCTAGATCCCAGTGTGGGACGTGCAGGATGCAGCCAGTCAGTGATCTCTCTCTCATTATTGATGTTTCTATCTCTCTCCCTCTCCCTTCCTCTCTGAAATCAATAAAAATATGTTTGAAAACAATAACAACTTGCAACCCAGGTAAGTGCCCTTGACCGGGAATCGAGCCCACAACCATTGGGTGCCAGGGCTGGTGCTCTAACCGCTGAGCAACACCAGCCACGGCCAGTCTCTTATTCTTCAGAGTTCTTACAAAGATGTGCGACAAAACTAGGACCGTCTTCCCAGATTCCCTTCCCTGGCTTCGATTTCGTGTCTGACTCTGGAACAAGGGACAGAGATGCAATTTGGAGAGTTTGTAAATATGCAGTTATGTGACATCCGAAGTGAGAAAATGAGATTCTTCTTTCTTAAAACAAATATTATTTCATGTGTATCCATGCCTTTCCCAGAGGTGCCCAAGATAATCAGCTGAAGTCTCAAATTCAACTGCCTTTCCTCTGAAACATTTTTTCCCCCCTGTTTATTCATATCTTTGGCAAGAAGGCTGTAAAAAAATAAAGTTATTTCATCACATCGTATTCTTTGGTGAGGACTCCCAGGAAAAACGCGTGGCTGGTCTTATTACAAAGAGCAGTTATACATTTTCTATATACCTGGCTTACACGGAATCTCGGAGATGCTGTAATTAAATGGTGAGATTTGTTCTTTTTTATTGTCTGCTAGGCCGCTTAGGGGGAAACCGTGCATGGACATTATGAAAAGTGTTTTAAGCCTTATTTCTTGTTGTACTTTGTTTCTGCTGCTTTCGGGGGGTGGGGGTGGGGTCATATTTTATATTCTCTTTTTTTAAATTAAATTTATTGGGGTGACATTGGTTAATATTATGGTCTCCTGTAAGTTCCCTGAAATCTTTTCTGAAATATGGGGGTAGCACAAAGTTTAAAATGGGCAAAGGAGTTTTAAGCTCACTTCCCAGCAAAGCATAGAAATGAAATCTACATACAAAAATCGATGCTGTTAGCACAATAATAATGCCAGCTGACATCAAACCCATTTTACAGATGAGGTAGCCAAGGCCCAGAGGAGCACAATGACCGACACACGTTCACACAGCAAGGAGGCGTCTTAGCTGTGAGCCCAGGGCTATTGGAACTCAACTCCCTCACTGGATTTTCTAAAGAAGATCGTTTGAAGGGCCTAAACTTCTCACGGTCTCAGATGTTTTCCTGGCTGAAGTCTTGGTGTCTGCCTCTCCACTCTTCACTGAGCGAGGAGCACTCAGCTCTCCTCTCTCTCCATTACGTCTTAATATGGGGACAGCTGCAGCACCTTGGCACTATATACACTGTGGCACATGGGCACTGACCGTCTAGCTCTGTTCCTTTCTGGCAAACTCAGCCTTCAGACCCGTGGGGCAGATAGAGTTTCAGGGAAGTGGCTGGGGAGAGAGGCAGATTCCTAAGTCTCACTTTACACAGGTATCAGGAAGACAGTAATGATGTCAGAACAGCAGACTTCAACCTAACCCCAGAAGCAGGACGTCCAGAAAAGCAGAGAGAAACACCGGTGTAGAGTACACGTCACTCCAGTGGCACCGCGGTGATCTTAGATGTTTCTTCTCTATCTGCCACGTTTCTGTTACTGGAATATCTTTCATCACAGACGTTGTCATCGAGGTGGCTCACCGAGTTTCAGCTCTGCATTGTTGCATCCTGCCCACATTTATCACAAGGTGCGAGGGCCTGTTGCAGGGGCTGCCCTCGACTGTAGTTTGGACCAACGGCCGATGGAGATCTTTGCAGCCCTGAGCCATCCTCTGAGTTTGTGTCTTTTCGCCTCATCTTGGGTACAGAGGATCCTCCAGCTTGACCACTGTGACTGCATTCGCCTTTAGTCTCGAGTACAACGTTAAAAATGCACAACGGCCATTGCCACTCCCTTCTCCCAGCCTGCTCCTGCTCATTCTGACTCCAGTGCTTGCGTGGCCTCCAGAACCTCGGACAGATCCTGGCAGATGGCCTGGGGTCCATCCTGACTTGAGTGGAAGAACCACTGGATGGAATTGATGGAAAGATTTAAAAGTCAGGCAAGGGGCATTACTCAATTTTCCCTCATATTTTTTCCCGTCTCAGTCTGAAAAGGCTGCTGATTTTGTTGGTGGAGAGGAACTGAAAATATGAAAATTACATGTGAGGAGACCTACACAGCTGTTGATTTGCGAAGACTGAAGTTTTCAGCCACATACTAGTTAAATTGCAGTTTTCTGTTTTCTTTTCCCAAGGAGGATGTCGATGATCTGAGACAGACTAAGCACAACAAAATGTAAGTTTGTAGGAGCTTACTGAATTGATTTTGTGGTTTTGAGTCTAAAAAAACTAAAATAGGTTAAAAAGAAAAAGCCCAGGGTGCCATAATTTTGACCAATTTCACTGGTTAGATAAAGATATCGAAAAATAAAATAAAAGCATCACATGTTCTGGAAGCATAAAAATTAAAAAGTAACTTCTGGGTGAGATAGGATAAACAAAAAATAAAAAAAACCTATCCTCTCGCAAACACTTCTAGGTTCATAACGTTGGAATAGTGAAGAGACATGAACTATTGGACTAAACAAGGTTATCTTTGAGGTTAGCATGCATTCTCCTAAAAGAAAACACAAACCCACATTTCTGCTTTTTAAATGTATTATTGTAACCAAGCAGTCAATTTCATTATTTTCTGTTTTACACAGTGCATATATGGTTGCTGATAGTCACGTTGCCTTCATCCGTCATCAGCTACCAGTGGCTTACACCATCTGCTGTCCTTCATGTTCTAGAATCAGTAACAGTCAATATGTGGATGTTCTTCTATTCAACAATATGTCCTTTGATCTGCTAGTGGCCCACGGAAGCACTAAATGAGGATGTGGCTGTACCTCACTTGGGCATGCTTGATACTTACATAAATTTAAAATGTCAAGGTAAGAGTACTTGGTAGCCCAGGGATTGAGCCCAGACCAGACACTTAGGGCTCGTAAGAGGTTTAAGTGTCAAAATATTGAAGCATGAAGAAATCCTGTTAGGGAAGGACTTCAAAAGCCTGTCAAAACTATGCCGCTAGTGGCTCTGTGATAAAACATGTCCCCAAGCATGGAATGGAGACAAGAACAAGCTAAAAGTTTTAACAACTGCCTGCAAGGATGCTTCTACTGGGCACAGGCAGCAGGCATAAGAAGCATCTATCACACTGTATATAATTGGCCAAAGAGAACTTGTCCCTGGGTTAGGTATTTCCGAATCTGGGCCTACATTTAATGTCATGGGAGTTGGTTCCTGTTACCAAGGAGGCCAGACCCGAATCCTGGGAAAGGACAAAAATCACTCCCACCTGCAATGAACATTGATCTCCTGCCTACTTTACATCAAGTCCCTTACAGTCTTCACAAGAAGGCTGGCATCTTTTTGGACCAGATACATTGCAAATGCGCCGCCACTACCAGTCTGGCAGATTGACGTTACAAGTACTTCCAGGACCCTGCCAAATCTCCACAAAGAAGGTTTTTAAGCAGCTAATAACTCAGAAAAATGAACAACCGTTAGAGACCTAACAGGATTACAAATAAATGAGCATCTAAGTTGAAGAAGAATGAGGAACGCATGGACACCAGCCAGAGCTCGGCAGCCAAAGGTCAAGCAGTTCTCCTCTGAAGGGGGAGGGGGAGAGTAGAGTGGAAAGGTTCAGTAAAACCAGACAAATCGTTCTTTCCAGAGAAAGTCTAATACATAGAGATGGACAAAGCAAAGGATGATAGGAAAAGTGAGTCTGTCCTACCTTATTTTCCCTGATGCCCAGAAAATATCTACAGTAAATTCCTGATGCGTGTGGATGATAGAAACAAATGTGCCAAAGTCAACTGCGGACAGCCGGTTTGGTATGTGAATGCGAGTCCGCAGGGCCTCGGTTTAAGGGAGAATGTTGGATCCACCCGGAGTCCTTCCTGCGCATCCTCCCTGGTGGGGGTCTCAGGCTCAGAAGGGAAGGGGGGTCAGTGTTGAGAATTCTCTTCTGGGGATTCTGATCTCCTGCCCAGAGTTGGGATCCACACGTTTAGTTGGTGATTTGCCGAGTCTGTGAAAATAGCAGAGCAGACGTGATAAATTACCCAACTGGAGAGGGACCCCATTCACAGGTCAGGCTCCTGGGGGCCCATGTCTGCCCCCTGACCCCAGCCAGGGGCCCTGGAATGAGGCCTGTTTACTGCAGGAGGAGGAGAAGGGGCAGGCCAAGATTCTGGCAGAAGGAAGGGGACATCTCTCCAGGAACCAGTATCACCACGACCTTGGACCTTGGTATATCCCAGAAGGGAGTCTCCAGACCTCGAATCCATTTCTTTGCTTTTTGCTGGAGAAAGACCTAAAAAGATTAGATAAAGCCGAGAATGAAAATTCAGAAGGGGTTTTCTTGCCTTGAGGGACAAGGGCAGGAGGGAGGGGTCAGGCTGAGGGCTGAGTGGCCGCTGTGTGGGAGTGCTCTGTGCTTCAGGCAGGGCCCAATGGGAAGTGGGTGTTGCTTCTCAAATCCCATTGGTTCCCCAGAACAGACTGGCTGGGGAAAAGGGGCGGTAAGGGCGGGTCAGGGCTGAGTGACACCTCCATCTAATCCGTGTATTTCAACCCTAGAGGAGGCTGGGTGGGGACCAGGTGAGGAGCCAGGAATGGCCATGGCTAGGGATGCCTTCTAGTTTCAGCCCTGCAAGGAACTGTGTGCTGTGGGTCCTTAAGCACAGAGGTGGAGGGTGGGGTGCGGGGGTCGGGGGAGAAGCAGGGGAATCCCAGCTTCCTGTCCTGGGGAGTCAGGGAGGGAGGACTCACTGGGCTTCTCAGATGTGGGACCTCTCAGGCCCAGGTGCCCAGAATCCCTGCCTCCTCCCTGGCTGCTCAGGGCCAAGGAGGATCTGGCTATAGGCTCAGACCTTCTCCCCCAGGCACCTTCTGTTATCACCACCCCGCCCCCCAGTCATCAAAGCAAAAACACTGCCTCTGCTCTTAGCTGGGTTCCTTCATGGGGGCCCCAAATTAGTGGCCAGGTGTTCAGGTTTGGTTGCCTGTTGCTTACCCCCTGTTGGGCCTTGGGCATCCCCACTGGATCCTGGACAGGGAGCTGCCCCCAGGTCTAGGCACCACTGACATGCAGAGCAGCTCCCTCCACAATGTATTCCCCCAGATCCGGGCCCACAGGGACACAGGTCTTGTCAAACCACGCATGCGTGCCTTGGTGGTCTCCCTCTCATCTGCCCAATTTCCCTTCCTGCTCACTGTCCTTGGAGTAGAAATAGTATAAGCGCCGATTATTTTTGGGTTTTGAGATGCGTATGGAGGTCTGAGACCCATTCGTTCCCCTAGCCTAGGCAATCGTCTTATTTCTAATCACAATATCTTCCTAAGTCTTGATGTTGTTGCTGGCGTTAATGTTTAGCTGAGAATGACCCCAGGTAGGTCCGAGCCCCCCCTCCCCCCCCAGCTGGCGTGAATAAAGTCTTGGGGGCATTTGTCCCGTCTTGGGAAAGGCAGCGAGGCCCGAAATGCACCCCTCTCTCTCTTAAACTTGAACTTTCTCCAAGGAGCATGAATTTCTAAGTGAGGAGGTTCTAGGCGTGTGCTGTAGGGGCGCTGGCTGGGCAGGGGAATTGTTGGTTGAAACACAGTTGCCATCCCTGCTGGGGGCTAGGGATACGCTCAGGCAAGGCTTTGAGGGGCAACCAGGAGTGAGCCATGGGATGGGCGAGGGCGTAAGTGACCGGCACAGGAGGAGACCCAGGAAGCCAGGCTCTGGCGGACAATCGCGGGGCGGGGGAAGGGGGCAGGTGGTCCCCAGTCTCCGCAGCCTCCGCAGCCTGAGGTTCTGGAGTGGTGGCCGCCGTGGCCACGGCAGCAGCCGCAGCCGCGGCAGCGAGAGAGCGCGAGGGAGTTAGGACCGCTCGGAGCGCGCGGGGCTCGGGGAGTATAAGGTTTGCAATCCTTCCACTTGCTGCCAGTTGCAGACGAAGATCCGCTTCTAAGTGAAGCGTGCAGGCCACCCCTCGGAGGGCTGCGGCTTCCCCGGGCTCCCGGCTGCCTCCCCGGCGGCCCGCCCCCCCCTCGCCCCCGCCCCGCGCGCACTCCCGCGTTTGCACGCGCCCCGAAGTTTGCCCGGAGCTGCTGGCCGCTGGGAGCCGGGTCCAGCCGGGCGGGCGCGGCGGGCAGGGCGGGGAGCCGGGCACCGCAATCCAGCCGCGTCGCGGGCCGGGCCATGTCTGTTTCATCAAAGGGACTTGGGGTGCGTCGCGTCTCGCAGCCATCACCGCGATGTGCAGTGACATTTCTGACTTGAGTGGAGGAATGCGCGCAGGGAGGCCGGGCGGCGTCGGCACCGGAGGATCTTGGCGCCAACGCTAATCATGGTCCCGATCTAGGTCCCTTCGGACGAAGCTCCACGTCCTCCTCGGAAATAAAATGAAAGCTGAGCCCCGCGGGGTAGAACCGCCCGGCTGCTGGTGCTGAGCCCCGGGAATCAGGGAATCGTCCTGCAGCTTAACGTTTATTTTTAAAGGGCGAGGGGGAAAAAATTATAAATAGGAAAAAAAACCCCTCCGTAAAAGTTTAAGGCGAGAAGTGGCAGAGGCAGTGGCGCGAGGCGGCGCAGGCGGAGCCGGCGGGCGGGACGGCGGCGACCTCCCGGAGGCTGCGAGTCCTGGTCAGTTTCGCCGGTTTTGGAGGGAGAGGCGCCTCTCAGTCCTCGCTTCCTCTCCACCCACCGCTCCCTCCTCGTCTACCTGCCCAAGTCCCTGATCGTTCGCATTTGGGAAGAGGACGTCCGCGGGAAGGAATTCCCCGCTCTGGGCCGGGGCTCCGAGAGGGGGCGACGCCGGAGGCTCCCCCAGGGGCCCGGAGGCGAAGGTAACTAAGCGGCAGGGAGTGGCGGGCGGGCGGGCGGGCGGGCGGGCGCAGGCTGGGGGCGCTCCGAGTCCCCTCCCGCGGCGGGCTGGGCGCCATGGGGACCCCGGGGCTGCGGTGGCGGCTGCGGAGGTGCTGGGTCCACACCCCGTCCCTCCCGCTGCGCCCCGAGCCCTCGGGAGGCTCGGCGGGAACCTTCTCCGCCCTCCGAGCGCCCCCCGGGGGCTCCGCCACTGCAGCCGCCGCCGGAGGTGCACCGAGCTGGGCAGGGCAGCCACCCGGTGCCGTCAGCTCGGCTCTAGGGGCGCCGGGGCCATTGGGCCACATGGTGAGTGCCGCCGCGTCCCCCTCCTTCAGCCCCTCTGCCCCCCGGGCTGCCCCTCCCTCCCGCCCCCCAGGGCCAGCCGCTGGCGGGAGGCGAGGCTCCCGGTGGGCGAGGAAGTTTGCGGAGCGCGGGGAGGAGGCGGCGGGAGCCCCTGTGAGCGCACACCCCGCGCACTCCCACCCCACGCTGGGCTCGGGCTCGGGCTCCGGCGTGCGCACCAGCAGGGGATGCCGGGGTGTTGTATCCAGAGCCGGATGCTGGGTTGTGCCTCGCTGGACAGACAGACGGACGGGCACACAGCGCGCTCTCCCTCCACACACCTGAGCACACACCACGCACTGACGGGTCCCCTTTTTTTCTTTTACCAATTGTCTTTGCTGGGGGGGGGGGGGGAAGGATTGCCCTCTTGCGGGCCCTTTGCAGCCAGGGATCCCACAGATTGCATTTGAAGTTCCCTGCATTTAATCCCTTTTATTGGTGCGAGATGAAAGCCTGGCTACCCCAGGTTGTGCGGGGCGGGAGGGGGGAGGGGCGGGGGGCGGGGGCGATGCAGAGGGGAGCGCTTGGTGTAGGGATGCAGTTTGGAATGGTTTCTCAGCTGCTTTACTGGCATTGCATTATCGGTGGATGGATCCGGCTAGGGACAATGAGTTGCTCTCGTATGGATCTGTGGATATCTATATATAATACGAATAATACTGACTATTATTGGGCCCAAAATAACCAATTAAGTGATGCATACACAGGCAAACTTGGATAAAAAAAGAAACTGCGCCCTCTGCTGTTTATCTTACTAGCCTCACCTGGGGCCTTTTTTTTTTTTCTTTTTTCTTTTCTTTCTTTTTCCAGAAATCCACTTAGGAGGTTGTCATTTTACAGGGCAAGGGAGAAAAATTCCCAGCGGGGGATTTTAAAGCAGCTTTATTTGGAAAAGCCGGAGGGCGCGTTCCCCATGGTATAGATTTCCAGAGAGTAAAGGCTTTTGTTCCGGGTCCCCTTCCCGTTCTTGCCCTGGCCCAGGCACGGGAACTGGCCCCACTGGCTACCACACTCTGTCGATCTTCGGAATGGAAAAATTCTGAGTAGGATTCAACATTTCACTCAACATATGGTGTATCTGGCAGTAGCTTTGCTCTAGAAATAAGGCCCTAGTTTATGACTGAAAAGACTGAGTTTTCTTATCTTTCAGAAATTGGGGGGGGGGGGAGAGACACCAGAAAGATCTGACAAAACCTTTGATTCAAATATACTTACCAGTGAGGCTGGTTAGAAAGTTTTCCCGACATTCTCTGTGTCGGAGGAGGGGCAAGGCTCGGGGGATTTGTCTAGCCCTGGGAAAGCATGTCTAACCCCGGGAATTAGCAAGCCCTGGTTTCAGCAAGTATTTGAAAGGTGTCACTTTGCCAAATATACCCCCCACCCCCTTGTCTCAGGCAAAAAGAAAGAGCAAAAAAAAAAGCAGCTCCATAACTGCCCAGGACTTTGGGGGGAGGTATGCACTTTCAGTGTTGCATGAGGAGGAAATTTGAATCTGTGCATGTGGATCACAATACAAAGAACATAATTCATCAGGCGTTTCACGTCAGGCTGTCCCAGCTCCCATGCATCGGGTGCATTTCTGTCCTTTTCTGGGTGTCATGAAGTGAAAGACCAACGTGAGGGCATTCGGAATTCCATATGTTTGTCTGTTAATTTGGTGATATTTCCTATAGTGGAAATTAGGTGGGATAATCTCAAAATTTTATAGGAAAAGACTTTATTGGCACAGAAAGCTGTCTTTCTATTGAGATGTTTGTTTTGCCCGCTTTCCCTGGGCATGTGCGTGGAAGTGATGCAGGCTACCTTTATTTATTTTTTAAGAAGAGGCAGATAATGTATTTTGCAGTGCCCTCTGGTATATTTGTAACTAGAGCAAATACTTGTCTTTGCTTCTATTATTGTTCAGGGGGAAATAATCAAGTAACATACTTCAAAAATTAAGCTGTTACCCTTTTAGTTGCTATGTTGTCTAAGTGTTGTAAGATTTCGGGAGAGAGTTTTAGCTGCAAAAGCCCCAAGTCGCTCAGGAAGAAATAAAATTGCATTCAACTCAAAAAGTCAATTGTATGTTCACAGAAAAATGAGTGTGTGTGTGTGTGTGTGTGTGTGTGTGTGTGTGTGTGTGAACTGCATTGTATTGTAGTTCAGGAAGAGATTTAGCATACTTTAAAAGTAATTTAATCTTCAGACCCCAGAGTTCTGTTTCCAAACTTAAGGTGGGTGTAGATTTCCTCCTCTCGGCTCTCTGGACTTCCCTGCAGGAGAAGGCAAGGCTTGCTGTCCTGTGATCATGAAGCAACGGGTTTCTTTAAGCTTCACCGCTTCTGAAATGATGGTGTGAATTATCCCACCTTCCCGCATCCTGCCAAGTAGATGCTGACGAATTCTCTCAGCAGCCTTCTCTCGGGCACGCCGAGCTCTCTCCCATACAAAGGTGTGCTGTTTGCTTTTATTAAGAATCTCATGATAGGCAGTTGCTCCGAAGAGCCAATCAAGTCTGAGTAGAAAAAAAATGCCAATCACGTTGCAGAACATGTTAAATCCCTTATATTTTGGGAGACAGTTAACAAAAGGAGAGAAGCAAACCTTTCTGGGGAGGAGGACAAGAAAAGGCTCACTTCGCAGCCACTAAATAAACGCGAAGAACATTCGTTATACTTCACCGCCTAATCTAGTCAAGCTCATCAGGGCAGTGTGGGAAGCTGCTAATTTTGACAGGTGATAGAATTTGTGTACGGCATTATTTATATGCCTCAGTCAATGGACTATGATGATCGTCTTTTTGTTCCTTCCCATTCAAAAGCAAGTGTATTTATAAAACCCTTCACGTCTATGAGGAATGAGTCAATCGCTGCCTATTTCAGGTGCCCCAAGAGCTGAGTATTTATGGCATAAATAGCCTACTACCAACACCCCCACCTCTGGGGGAGATTATATATATGACAGAACGAGTGGGGAAAGCCAGCTAGAGTCTGTGGATTCACTCGCAGTATTTCCCTCTCCGTTGATGAAATTGGCAATTGGTTTTGGACTGTAACTGCCCATCGTTTTGGTCTTCGTTACCTGCATGTCGCCTTTGGGGAAGGCTCCTTTTCTGCGGCAAGGGAGGGCGCAGGAACTACCCCGGGCAGAGTTGATCCAAGGAGGAGGAGGGGGATTAGCTACAGAATCCTGGAGAAAGATCACGTTCCATGTGTGCGAGGCCATGTGATAGGCTGTTTTAGTCCAGATCAATAGCACCCATCAACTTGAGGGCATGACACAATTTTACATTTTTATGTGGGCACTGCAAATTTGTACACCAGTCAGAGAGCCAGGGAGAGCTCCCAGCATGTTAATGGGCATTTTTATCCGAGAGGACGTCTCAGTGCCCAGGTAGAGAGATGCTGGCATTATTGAATTCGTGGTGAGTTCTCAAGGTTTGCAAAGTCAAGAGCTAGAATAGGGGCTGCCCATGGTGCTTCTGGAGCTGCCAGGAGTGAGGTGATGCGCACACCTGGGACACATTCAAAGCCCACATCAGGTAGCAAGCAGTTCCGTCCTGGGCCAGAAGGGGTTCTTTTAGATCATTAAATCCCCAAAGATGTCATTGACTGCCCTTCTCCTAATTGGGTTGCCTAGCCATTTGCCACCACGACCTAGCTTTTAAGAAGCTATTGGTGATTTTAACCTGCTTGCAAGCATAGCCAGATGGGGACCGGTGCCATTAGGTAATAATAGACGTTAAAAAGCAATGTTTTCACATGGTTTTATTTTCTTTGAAAACCACAACTAATACAGAATTCCTGATGTTGACGGAGGTTTCTGGGTGCCGTGAAAGTTCATAGCTTTGATTTCCTATTAATCTTATATTAAGAGGATTTTGCACCTGTGTACATTGCACCAGCAACTAAGGCAGCGTTTCTCAACCTGTGGGTCGCTACCCCTTTGGCGGTCGAATGATCCTTTCACAGGGGTCGCCTAAGACCATCCTGCATATCAGATATTGACATGACGATTCATAACAGTAGCAACATGACAGTTATGAAGTAGCAACGAAAGTAATTTTATGGTTGGGTCACAACATGAGGAACTGTATTTAAAGGGCCAGAAGGTTGAGAACCACTGCACTAAGGGAACCCTAATGTGAAGGATGCGTGCTGGGTGAGGCATGTTCGCATCTAGAAAATGAGGATGGAATCAAAGAATTCTGGCGACCCCCCTCTCCTGACCTATGCCCTGCCGGGGCTGGTATTCCTCTCCATGTCAATGGGAGCTCATTAAATGTAAATCCGCAGCCCGCCCAGGCCATGCCGTATTAGTGCTTGCCAAGGCCTGACATTTTTAATACATTAATAGTACGTCTGTAATGGAATGGAAAACTATTAATCACAACTGGTTATGTGCCAGAAATGGAAGCTATAATTGGCTGCCTCTTGTCAGGGACGGCTGTCGCACAGGCCGGCGAGGGCCTCGTATTCAAATATCTTGCACTCCTCTGCATTTTCCCTTGTCAGTTCTCTCAATCCGATCAATGGTCTAGTCCATAATTCTGTGTAATGACCATCATTATCATTCCCATAGCGTTTCATGAGGGTCCGTCACAGTGGATGGCTGTCGGGTCAGGAAATAGAAATAGGTTCACATACCTTGCCTCGTATCCACATTTCCCATGTGCCTGTACACCAGTGGTGGCGAACCTTTTGAGCTCGGCGTGTCAGCATTTTGAAAAACCCTAACTTAACTCTGGTGCCGTGTCACATAGAGAAATTTTTTGATCTTTGCAACCATAGCAAAACAAAGACTTCTATTTTTGATATTTATTTTATATATTTAAATGCCATTTAACAAAGAAACATCAACCCAAAAAATGAGTTCGCGTGTCACCTCTGACACGCGTGTCATAGGTTCGCCATCACTGCTGTATACAGTCACCCTTTATTTTGTGGTGGCGGGAGGGCCACATGTGGATAAAGACAGTATCCAGAAGAAGTGGTTTCGGGGGGTAACTTCCACTGGTTTAAAAAAAAAAAGTGCTGTAGCCTCAGGGAGAATTCAAATATGTACTTGGGGTCATAATTTTTTTTAATCTTTATTGTTGAAAATATTACATATTCCCTCCCCCCTTTTTTATTTCGGTGGGGTCATATTTTTGAAAGAATATTAAGAATTAGCTCCTAGTGCTTAGTCACTTCAGAGTCATTGCCACCGAGGTCAGGTTTTCAAGAACATATGGTCCTTGATAAATAAGTTGCTGTGCATTTGACACTAAGAATTGCAGTGAATTTCTGGTCGAGTGGATTTTATACCGTAGTGCTTCCGTTGTAACACTCCACACACACACACCATCAAAGTGTTGGCTCTGGTTATAATAAACCAGCAAACACTGTTGAAACATCATCTGGAAAATGTGCATTTATACTATTTTAACACCTCTTCAGATCATTACTTGTCACAGTGGTGGATGTTTCCGAAAATATCAACTTCACATCTACTAGTGAATCTGACACACACACACACACCAAATAGAAAACTGTAGTAGCCACATCACATGCTCCTCAGGGAGGTTTTCCTTTTTAGCTTAAGATTCCCAGTCGTGCTCAACACACAGCGTAGTCTTTCCGTTACAGGGAGGAGGCAGATCCAAATGGGTAGTTGATCCATGCTTAGACAAACTGCTAATTATTGCTTCCCAGGAACTCCACTGTTCAACTTTTCCTAATAGGAAATATCACACTTTGCAGCTGTATGATAACATTTTATGAATGGGAGATAATGAAAATGGTACTTGCATCCATAAAGCAATTATTATAAATTACTTTGCTATGGAAACACAATTCAGCCATCTGCCGGCATTTCATGGTTTCCGTGGCTCCGTTCATTTGAAGATGGTGCGTTATTAAAATACAGCGGGTTCCTTTTATGAGGTTGTTTGAAGATAGGCAACGCCCATGGTGAACCTGCTTCATGTCACTCGGAGGGTCTCCGAGGCTGTTTTCTGGAACTCTGGGCTTTTTGCCCTTTTTCAGTGATTTCGAAAATAATGATTGGGACTGTGACAACATGGACCAACTAATTAAGCAAATACTTGCTTTGAAACCTAGAATCCAACTTTTAGCATTTGTTTACATATGGGCTGTGATCCGCAAAGAGAAAAGTTGCCAGTTCAACCCACCAATGACTTATACCCATAGCTATGGAGGCTGCACGATCAGTTAAGCAAGAGTATTTTGCAACAGTCATTTTTATTTTCTCTTAGAATTAGTGCCATATTATTCTGCTTCACGGCCTGTTAAGTCACCCTCAGCTATTTTTAAATGTGCATTTTAAATTGTGCGTTTTACTACCAAGCTTTTTGTTTTAAAGCAGCGTATAATATTCGCCTTTGGGACAAATTCTCTTCTGTCGCAGAAAGTAACTACAGATGCGGATGTCATGTCTGTAAAAAGATGTGAGAGAATAGAGAATTCTGAGGAAAGGAAAATTTTCTCCTTTGGTTTTATTTTGAATCTTTTTTTTTCCCAGAGTTATTATCTTTATGACTAAATGCAACTGAACAAAAAGATGCTAAATTCTCCCAACCTCATGGGCAACTCTAAAGGGGCAGGCTAGTGCGAACAAAGCCAGTTTTCACTCCAGCTCACAAAAGCTGAGAAATGTACAAGCAATTGAAAATATATATATATATATATATATATATATATATATATATATATATATATATATATATATATATATTTTCCCCTTTGAGTGAAAGTAAAGGTTTATTACGGAAAAGCTCCCTGCTACAGGGAGGGGACCCACACGGGTTGCTGGGACAGTTCTTTTGTCTAGGAGTCAATATGTGCCCTGCTAACTTCCCATTAGTTGGTTCAAAAAATTTGGCCCTAGCAACATTCATACATTTTAGACTTCAGGATTCCTGAGTTCCTGCTCATTTTCCCCACCCTGTGTGTTCATCCTGGAATGGAGGCCCTTTGTTCTCGCAATTTTATAAGGGACAGGGTGTGGCTGACCCACTGGTTTCTGCTACGAATCCCTAACTGCTATTAGGGAAGAGGGGCTAGGACCACTCTGCTTCTGACTGGGAAGGGGCCTTGTTGATGGCAACAGTTGTTAGGGCTCCATCGGAGGTGGGCGATCTAGGGGACCACAGACCATAGGGGCTGTCATTCGGGGTTCCATTCTCATGACCACTTTCAGCTTGATGGATTCGTTCCGTAGGATCTCGCTGGGGCCTCCAAAGATGATATCCAAAATTTCTGTTCAGGTCTGAGTCTGTTGTCTCGTGAAATGGAAGAATGAGTTCATGGACGAAGATATGAGAGAAAATAAAGGTTTCTTTCAGCCAAGCTCCATGCTGCAGGGAGGGGACCCAAGTGGGTTGCCAGGGAGGCACTGGGAGATTTCTAGGGGCTCTTTGCCAATAGATAAAAGGCTTACAGGTAGCTTCCATGTCTTTGTGGTAAAAGCGCTCATTTCCCCCATTGTTCTGGGAGATTTTTTAACCCTCCCACATGTGAGACATGCTTCAGGCCAGCTCCTTGCTCTCAGTTTGGTGAAGATGGAAATAAAGTTTTTGAAGCGAAAACCTGTAACTCTCCCAGAACACACACACACACACACACACACACACACACACACACACACACACCACACACATGTCTTGGTGACATGCAGGAGTTTGATCCTTCCTATTGAATCCCCCCCCCCCCCCCCCAGTGGGAATGATTTCTCTGGTCTGCTCACTTCATCACAGCAGCTGAGACAAGGTGACCCATAGCCCACCCATTTGCTTTATGTTGCGTCCAACCTCCGAACTATCAACCTTTCCTGTAGTTAGCAATTCATTGATTCAAGGGCAGTAACTCTTCTTATTATTGTTTCCACAGGGGTGTTGGTGCCAGAAGAAGAGAATGATTGACGGGACACAGACACCAGTGAGAGACACTCACCCTCTTGCTTCTGATATTGACACCTGAGTGTGTCCCAGCAGCCCTGGTGAGCCGCGAACACCTGGGATCTCCAAGGGTGATCGGATGCTCAGCCAGAGAGCCACCCCTTTGCTGAATCACGATCCGCAACCGGACATCTTTTACAAAAACCAACTGGAACCCATCGAGTAGATATGTTCTAGGACAACAACAAGCCCACAGGCTGCTGTTAAGCCCACTGCACCAGTATGTTAGCTTTCCACCAAAGTCCTCCAGATCCCTGAGTGCGCCCAGTATCTCAACCCTTCACGGTCAGTTTTGGCATCGACTTTGAGGTCTCATTCTCTTTTTTTATTTTTTTTTTATATCCGGCCCTACCTACATGGAGACATCCATGTGTGTGTAAAATAGACACAGGCCACAGATAAGCCAACCCCGCGCCAATTCCCGCCAAGATTGCCAAGAATTTAGAGATGTATTTGTCAAGATTCCTGTCCATTCACGCCCTCTGGGTTACAGTGTCGTCGGTGATGCAGCCCTACCCCCTGGTGTGGGGACATTACGATGTGTGCAAGACCCAGATCTACACGGAAGAAGGCAAAGTGTGGGATTACATGGCCTGTCAGCCGGAATCCACGGACATGACCAAGTACCTGAAAGTGAAGCTGGACCCTCCCGACATCACGTGCGGAGACCCTCCCGAGACGTTCTGCGCGATGGTGAGTGAGGCCACCCCTTCGAATAGAAGGTTTCCTAGTCAGTGGGGGCTTGTGGTGCGTGACTACCAATGTGGGAGTCAAAGACTCAACCCATCGATAAGCTGGATCTGTGGGTGGGGACCATTAGGGCAGCAGGCTCGCTGCATCCCAGTGCAGGCTAGTCCCATCTGGGACCACCAGTGACAGTGTGCTGGAGCCTCTGGACCTGACCTTCCGCTTTCCAGAGGTTTCACGGAGACAAGGCCAGTGAACACAAGTTGTCAAAGAACACATCCAGCTGCAGTTGAGTTTCGGGTTGGAGGGGGGATCTGATCAGGCTGTATGTGGGGCGATAGGGTCCAGAGAAAACCTGTGGGCAAACCACCCTCCACCACAGAGGTTCCTCCCTGTGGGGACTTCAGGCCAGTCCCAGCTTTCACAACTCGAGGCTAGAGTGGATGTCATGGTTTTCCTCTCAGGAAACTGCTGGAATGTGGAACTCTTTGGTTAGGAGAACAGAGAGAAGAGAAGCAGGGGCAGAGAGAGGGGCTAATGTGTTGTGGGAGCTTTCCCAGCAGCATCTTTTATTATTATTATTATTATTATTATTATTATTATCTTTTTATTGTTGAAAGTGTTACGTAAGTCCTCCTTTTTTCCCCCATTAATCTCTTCCAGCCCGTTCCTATCATCACGACCCTCCCCCCCTCAGGCCCTCACCACCCCATTGCCTGTGTCCACGGGTTATGCATATATGCATACAAGTTCATTGGTTGGTCTCTTCCCACCCACCCTCCCTGCCTTCCCTCTGAGGTTCAAGAGTCTGTTCATGCCTCTATGTCTCTGGGTCTATTTTTGATCATCAGTTTATTTTGTTCATTAGATTCCACCTCTGAGAGAGATCATGTGATACTTATCTTACCATTTGCAACAGCATGGATGGACCCGGAGAGTATTACGCTGAGCGAAATGAGCCAGTCAGAGGGGTCTTACTTGTCAGTTCCTGCGCGCTTTGCCATGGGTGTTTTAGAGTTGAACGTTGGGATGTAGGGAATATATTTGCTGAAGGTACAGCAAGTCCTCACTTAACTTTGTTGCTAGGTTCTGCGACTTTAAGAGACACAACGTGTAACAAAACCAGGTGTCCCGCAGGCTAATTGGTAGAAACAAGAGTCACATTCTGCCGGCATCTCACCAACGTTATGAGTCGACAGCTTTGGATGAAACCATGTTATTGGGGGAGCTCCCGGGCTGTCCTTTGGATAAGCAGAGTCACGGAGTTCATTGTTTTCATGGTGGGTAGGACACCTTTTCTGGGCGGGAAGGGAAATGCCATGGGAAAGGTAACGCTGGAGTGTGACACACTGAATTTTCACAGGGACATTGCTGACAGCACACCTCTAAGGTATGAGTAGGAGGGTTTGGTGATTGCAGTGATGTACGTGAATGTGCTAAGGAATTCAGGCAGCCTGTTCATTCGGTGGAGGCCATTGCTTTTGTGTCATAGGTGGTCTTCATTCCATCCGGGGACCGCGATCCCGTTTTTCACGGAGCAGATAGAAGCTTATGGCAGACTTTAATAGTATTCTTACCTGGCTTTATTTTCCGGAACCTGGCCGGGCATTTTCAGGAGAGGGAAACGATTCATCAAAGGAGCATCTGTTGACAGTCCCCGGTTAGCATAAGATCATCCCAGACCTAGCACTGGAGAAGAGGTTTTGCAACAGGAAACGATTATGAGCAATAAAGAGTGTTTGCACCTAAAAGCCAAGGGCTTGCCATTTTTCAGAAGTGCCTTTGGGGACTGGTTTGAATTATCACCTAAACCTGATTCTGTGAGGAGTGAGAGAAAGAGCTGGGCGATTAGGTGTCAAGATGACTAAAGTGCCCCAGGAAGACTAAGTATTTCAAAGGGAGGACCTGGCTCCCTGAGAGGCGGGCAGGCATGCGCTTTGCAAAGAAATCTCCCCTTGGTACCAGAGACCTCCGGGAGAGGAGTTCATTCAAACAGATTTGCAAAACTACAGTAAGTCTGTGAAAAGGGCAGGGGAGTGGTGGGCTTTATGTAAGGCCTTTAATCATCTCTCAGGAAAGGTCACTAATCTTCGGGGAAATGGCATGCAGGTAATAGGTTGTATGATCTTTTACTCCTTACAGAACAGAGGAGCTCCGGGCTAGCTCTTCATTTTATTATTTATTATTTTTTAATATTTTTTTTATTGATTTCAGAGAGAGGAAGGGTGAGGGAGGGAGAGATAGGAACATCAATGATGAGAGAGAATCATTGATCACCTGTCTCCTGCACACCCCCTACTGGGGATGGAGCCCACCACCCCTGACCAGGAATAGAACAGTGACCTCCTGGTTCATAGGTCGACTCTCCACCACTCGGCCATACCGGCCAGGCTCTTCATATTACTAAGAACACTCTGGCGCTGTATATAGGTTCTCATGCCCTGGTAACAGCATGCCACTTCTGGACGTGCTCAGGAATTTCCACGTCTCAGTAAAATAGCGCACCTCCTCGTTCAGAGAGTATTTCCACTTGCACGGGCCCCGAGTGCTGTGTTCAATGGGTTGTTTGATGTGCAGCTTCCCCATCTCAGCCTGTGGCCAGAGAATGCCTGCTCAGCCCTGTTCCTGTCCCTGTGCCCAAAGGTGCGCTTGGGGGTCTGCCGCACGCCCCTACCCCCATCACGGGTGGGAAAGGGGACGTTACAGAACTTCTCTCCCTGCCTTCCACAGGGACATGGTCTACGGCAGTGGTCGGCAAACTGCGGCTCGGCAAATCGCGGCTCGTGAGCCACATGCGGCTCTTTGGCCCCTTGAGTGTGGCTCTTCCACAAAATACGGCTCTTCCACAAAATACTGACTTCTGCGCATGGGCCATGAAGTTTCAATTGCACGGTACGCGCGCACCCACACGTGGTATTTTGTAGGAGAGCCACACTCAAGGGGCCAAAGAGCCACATGTGGCTTGCGAGCTGTGGTTTGCCTACCACGGGTCTATGGCCCTAAACGAGCCAGTGCCTACCAGCCTACTGGCTAAGGGATGTCAGAGACCAAAGGGGAACACAGAATTCAAATGATGCCCCTGAACTTCATCCCCTGGACTCGCCCGTGTGCTCTGTATGCTCACACGAAACCCCACAGGACAGTCTTTTGAAAAGGCCACCTTGTACTAGATGCCACTGCCTGGACACCTTGGTGGGTTTCCGATTGTCAATGAGCCGAAACGATTTCCAAGGGAGAGTGCAAGGTGTGTGAGACGGTACCCATCGGGGCTGCGTTTGGGCTCCTTAATATGCATATGATTGGCATAACGGATGTAATCGCCCGTCCTGTGGATGCAGACTTTGGACTGTGTGTGTGCCTGTGGTAGGCCAAGCTGGCGACAATGGCCTAGTGTAGAAGCGCGTTCTCTGGGCAGGTCCGGGCTCCCCACCCGAGGCGGTCAGGCTGCCTCCGGATGCTGTCATCTCAGACCCGCTGAGGGCTCCTTAGCCCCAGGTCTGATGGACTCCGGAGTCATTTGTGTCTCGACTGTCATGCTCTCCCCTCCTTGACACACGCGTCCTACCTGCTCCCTCCGAGTCATTATGGCCCATTACATCAGGGGACCTGCCACCTGCGCACAGGCCCGCTTAGCCCTTATATGCAAATGTTTGCTGCAAAATGGTTTCGGCAGTCACCTGCTCAGCCGGTGACACCCTTATTAGCTGTGACCACAGCGGTGCTGAGCACTGAGGGGACGTTCGGTCAGAGAAGTGCCCTAGCATTCCCATGGCCCATTTATTTTCTGTGAGGCTCAAGTTCACTGGCAACGCATTAAGGGTCTGTGCACCTGCTGTTGGCGCTTGCTTCGTCGTCCTGTGTCATCCGTGAACGCCACACTTACTGTAGAGGGGACATTCAAGAAGAAAGGGACCATGTAATTCCATTGGACAACAGATCTCTGCTCATTAGCCTGGCTGACCTACTTAATAGCTCTTCGGTGTCTGGTGATTTTAAGTTGTTGTATATTTATAAGACCAGCATTTTAAACATTAGTTTTATGGGAGAATTCTGCCATTTCTACTCAGGATGATGGAATAGGGGGATATACATAGGTATAGGTATAAACGAATATACAGGGTGTCCCCCAAAATGTACACACACTTCACAGCTGATAGCTCAATTGGCGTTGCTTTCATTTTGGATTTAACCCATTGGAATGAATGATTATTCAAAATGTGTATCATTTCTTGGAACACCCTGTATGTACGAATTGTGCATGTTGAGGCCATACGTTTTCTTTTCAATTTAATATTACACATTTCTTTTAAGTTGGTGGTGGCTAAAAAATAGCTGTTTCTGTTCAGGGGGGAGGATCTGAAGGCAGAAGAGGGTTGAGCGTCCTGTCTCGGGCTGGGCTACCATGTTGGTCTGGGTCACAGCCTTCTCTGAGCCACGTCAAAGCTTCAGGTCGCGCAACTCCGGCCGCTGCCATTCCTTCTATGTGCATAAAGAGCAAATGGCATGCATGGACCTGGGAGCCACGCTGAGGGACAACCCGGAGCTGTTCTTTATGCTGGGACAGGTGTAGCTGCCAGAGCACCACACCACAGCCCTGTGACTGACACACACACAGGCCAGATGATCGGCACTGATCTCCAGCCTGCAGCTCATTCCTGGATAAGTTCAACAGAGGCTTTGAAAGGAGGGCTGCAGGCGGAAGGAGGCATGGGCGTCCGTGCAGTCTACGGCTCAGAAGTGCTGAGGCCTGGAGAAACGAGGGCCCCTGGGTGCGGCGATGGATTTCGGAGCCAATCAAAACCAAATTAGGAAACAAAAGATTATTAAGAAGTCTTCTGTGCGTGTAATTTTGGCATAATATTATGAGGTGGACATTAAGCGTCCCCCTTGGCGGCGCCAGGCATCATTAATGTAGCGTGCCTTTAATTACAAGGAGGCTCAGATTACTAAAAAAATGCAGAAAAGAAAGTACTCGGAGGGGTAGTTAGCAATGCCCTCATTATGTTTACTGAAATAATGAAAAGAAGGGGTATAATTTTTCTAAATAAAATGTCAGGATTTCAAATGGAAATGGATTTTCTTTAGGAAATTTACTAATGGGGACCTCGATAGGCATTTATTCAAGTGCCATTGCAGGTCTGTTAACGATCATTTTATATTGTGCTGTTTCTATATAGACTCCTATTAAGAAGGGGGGAAAAAACTTTAATTATTATAAGCATGGTGAATAGAGCCTATTTCATTACGTGTAAATGGGATTTATGAAAGTGGTGGCAAGCCTTCGAGTTTTATGGTTCTGACGGAACCCGGTGGGATGAGGGAGTGGGGACATGGGAGTCTCAGGGGCCTCCATAACTTACATTTATGACTTGACATCAGCTCAGGAAAGCCATCTGGTGGCTATCAGGTGGCCTTTGAGAAGTTAATTTGATAAACTCGGTTACATTTTCAATGACAAGGCATTAATATCAATTTTCCCCAAACGGGGAAATGACATTGACTTATATAATAATCGAATAATCTTAAAAATGCACTCCGTCCGCATGAAACATAATTCAATAAATGAATGAAGTTTTAATAACAGCGACATATTTCATTCGAACTGATTTATCCCTTAATTATGCCAGAATGGAATTTTTAAAAACCTTCAGTTCCTTCATTATTAACACTCCATTGTTATTAGTTCATTATTTAGACTTTTTTCTTAGAAAAGTTTAATTCGTGTTTGCAGCGAATTAAGTTCCGTGGAGATCAATCTTTCTGATTGATCACTGTCTGAAGCATTTCCTTGGTGAGGAGCCTGCAATAGCGCCTTAGTCTCTATCGAATCAAGTACAAAGGGCCCTACCTGATGTGCCACCTTCCTTCCCATTACTTCCCATCAGGACCCTATGGCATGTCTAGGGGACTTGGGCCTGGCGATGGATTGGAAGGGGACCATTGGATTCGGTTTGAAGCTACGTTGGCATAAGAATGTGTGGTTTCTGGGAAAGGCCTTGGGAGCTGATAAAGATTATGGCTGTGATGCCCTGGCTCGTGTGACTCAGTTGGCTGGGCGTCATCCCCTGCACCAAGAGGCTGCCGGTTCGATTCCTGGTCAGAGCACATGCCCGGGTGGCGGGCTTGATCCCCCAGTGGGCGCGTGCAGGAGGCGGCCCATAGATGTTGTGCTGTCACATGGGTAGTTCTCTCTTCTCCCTTCTTCTCTCTCTAAAAATATCAATTAACTATTAAAAAAGAAAGCTAATGGCTGTGCTAACAAAACCTGGAACAACCCATGTGATACCTTCTTCCCAGACAGTGTTCTCGATGTGCACAAGTGCCCTTGTCTCTCCCGGCTGGGCTCATGCCGTACAGATATTATTCCAGACCACTGCGTGCACAGTGATGTGCACAGAGCATGTAGCACATGCAAAACCTGGCGGCGGTGGTGAGAATCCAAGTCCAATGAAGTCAAAGGAAGTACAGGAGAGTCTGAAGCAAAATGAATACAAAACAGTGTGTGCCCGAGAGAGCAGGAGAAGGAAGACCAGCTCTCAGCATCTAGAGGCGGAACATCATTTTGCTGCATAACCAAGGGCCACATGGGAAATCCTCTCTGGTAGTCAAGTGTCTTATGTTAAACAGTGTTGAAAAAGACAACAGGGTGGGCAGGACACAGCATTTAAATGACAGCGAAATGGCCTGTTTAATGGTAGGATGACTTCTTATATCTGGCAGGATCGAAGAGGAGCAAAAAATCATAGAGCCTGATTAGTTATATTTAGTTATATTAGTTATATAAATAGTTATATTTTCTTAATGCTGGAGTATGCTGAGTAGATAAACTCTTTCACTAGATCACTCCTTTTTAAGTGAGATAATATGTGACAAAGCATACCGTATACATCCGGGTGTAACTTGCCCTTTTTATCTCAACATTCTGTTTTGGAGACACACTGTGATGTAGGTCTCTGATGCAGAGAACACAGCCGAGACTAAACCTTATGTTGCTCCTCTACCTCTGAGCACCTATCACACTCCCAGGCAACAAATAAATAATAACATGTTTTTAATTGAGCAAGTGATTGACCACAGTATTGGTTTTCCAGAGTGTTGTTCCCTTCCTGAGAACTGCGATCAGGAACCTAAGCTTGTTGGTTTCCCCTGTACATGAACGGATGGCGAGAAACATGTAGCTGCGCACAGGGGCAGCTCGGGATGATGTTCCCCCAAGACAGAGGGGAGAGGCAGGTACGCCGAGCTCTGGCACTGTGAGCAGATAGGAGGGATTTCCTTCTTTTCTAAGGGAAGGCTTTAAAAATACTTGTCCATCCGCGACAGCACGGATGGATCTTGAGGATATCACGTTAAGCGAAATAAATCAGAAAGAAAAAGTCAAGAACCATATGATTTCACTCATATGTGGGATATTAAACTGAAAGTTACAAGCGAACAAGCAAGAAACCAGTCCTCATAGACACAGACAACAGTATGGTGGTTATTTGAGGGAAGGTGGTGGGGGGTAGGAAAGGGTAAAGGCGGGCAAATACATGGTGACAGAAGACCTGACCTGGGGTGGTGGGCGATGTACAGATGATGTATTATCGAATCAGTCTTTGGAAGCAGTTGCGCACTGAAAAACATGTCAAAACTAGATGCTGTTTATGAACCTATATATGTGAAAATAGTACATGTTTTTTAACGGTGTGCAACCTGTCTACAGCAGCAGGTGCGGCATCTGCCTGCATCGGCTTAATTCACCAGCCCAAGGGGCAGGCTGGTGTTCATGTGCCATGTTTAGATTTCAGAACTCCTTTCCTCGCCAGAGGAGAACATGAAGAGGGCTGTTTCACACGCATGATGACTGAAAAGGACTTAGAGGTTGGCAGCTTGTAAGTGTCTTCCCATCTTTCTGGGAGCAGAGACATTCACAGCGTCCATCCTGTGAACATTAGCGATGTGAGTTGAGGAAGACACCACAATCGGTGTTCACCCTTGACCTACCTTGACACTGATGTCGAGACATGACATGGAGGATTGAGCTGCATGCGGCTTCGGGACAAACAAACAGCCCTCTGGTTCCAGGGGGTGGGTGTCCCGAGAGGCCCAGCAGCTGGCATGGTCATCAGGTCATGTCTGAACAGTGATTTCTCACCCTCACCGGGAACTTCCTGTTTCGTTCCTGTTGCTCCCTGTCCTTCTTGGAAAAGGTAAACTGAGGAAATCTAATTCACTCCCAGGCAACTCTCTCCAGGGAGAGGACAGGCCCATGTGTGTGGCCAGCACAAGGATCAGAAGGGGGTGAGTGTGCGACGTAGAAACCGAGCTGGTGGCTGGTGAGTTCACTGGAGGTGGGTGATGCCTGGAGCTCTCTCACCGGTGCCTCCTCCCTGTGGTGCAGAGTCGTGCTCTGTGCCCCACCCCCAACCCCCACGGGGGTGGCGGCCTCAATAGTGCGGAGCAAGTGGGAAGCGGAACTCACTGCGTGTTGTTGAATTGAACTTGGGCTGTACTTTTTAAAACTATATTTTTATTGATTTCAGAAAGGAAGGCGAGGGAGAGAGAGATAGAAATGTCAATAATGAGAGAATCATTGGCTGCCTCCTTCTCACCCACAACCTGGGCATGTGCCCTTGACTGGAATTGAACCTGGGACCCTTCAGTCCACAGGCCAATGCTCTATCCATTGAGCCAAACCAGCCAGGGCAGGCAGTATTTTTTACAAAGCATATTTGTAGCTGGTATTTCTCAAGACCTTGCATGGTGCCATGCACTGTACTAAATGCTTGGCCTTCGTTGGTTGATCTAATCCTCGGTCCTATCATGATCCTATTTAATGAGGGGCAAAGCAATGGCGGCATGAGATGAAGTAACTTTTCCCACTAACTAGGGGGAACAGGCTGTAAACCCGTCTGACACGCGTGTCCCTCTGCGGTAAACTCTCCCCTAATTCAATTTGTTGCATGTGGGATAAAACCATCGCAAGAAAACCTTTTTTAAAAAATCACAGTTATGATTTGGACTCTGAGCTGCAATGCTGTGATTTTGTTATTTAAAAGCCTTTTATCTGAAATAACTCCGGGAAATTGGATTCTGTAAACAGAGGGCCGGGAATGTTGGGAATCCACATTATGTGATGAATCTTCATTCCGGGAGAAGAGAGCCAATCAACAGTGTTTGTTTCCACTCCCGCTTTCTTTCCCATTAACGTGCTCATATAAATGGAAATAAGCTGTGAGAAATCACAGAGACCGGAATGCATATTGTGTTCACCAGCGCAAGCCAGAATAGGAAGTCAGCGACTGTTGGCTACTTAAAAAAAAAAAAATTATGGCCCTACCAGGTTTGGCTCAGTGGATAGAGCGTCGGCCTGCAGACTGAAGGGTCCCAGGTTCGATTCCGGTCAAGGGCATGTACCTTGGTTGTGGGCACATCCCCAATAGGAGGTGTACAGAAGGCAGCTGATTGATGTTTCACTCTCATCGATGTTTCTAACTCTCTATCCCTCTCCCTTCCTCTCTGTAAAAAAATCAATAAAATATATTTTAAAAAATTATGTTCCTGTGGGGAGGTGCTGCAAAAAGTGATTAGTAGGGTACTTGTGATTTTTTTGTTTCCCCCTATCAATAACCACTGTGAGCCATACCGCCACCTGCCCCCCAGCTATCTCCCCTGGGAGGGCCAGTGGGCATTTTTAACTTATCACGTTTATTATGAAACTCATTTCTTTGCCTCAACTCTTAGTCTTTTTCATTTCTGTAAACATTCGTTTATATTTACTTAGTTGCTCAAGATGAAAAATCTAGGAATTCTCTGTAACTCTTTCTTTAATTAAATCTCACTCGTCTCTGTTTTAATTATTTAATAGTAAGTCACTTGGAAATTGTTTGAGCATCACTAATAAAAACTCATCGCGGTGAATCAACAGGAAGAAACACGGAATCCAGAGAAAGCGATCTTGAGCTAAAACAGAAGCGAACTGCTTTGACTAGCCCCTTGCACGGAGGGCGACACATTTTAAGAGCAGCATCTTGCATCTGGCCACCTGGACTGAAAGACATGCTTTGACCTGCACAACTTACACAAAACCACAGCTTTCCAAATTGTCTTTGGTATTTCATTGTATGTAATTCCCCTCCCCGCAAACCGCTGTCTTCCTTACCGGACTATGACAATCGCCCGATGGCGCTTATAAACTGGAGTCTCCTTGCTTACTTTGCAAGATGACACCGAAATATTGCCTCATCCATCAGCGGAAGGGCTCGGCCCTGGGATGGGAACCTGCGGGTGCTGAGTAGCTGGGATGACTTTGGACAGTGAGGGTGTGTTCCGTTCCCGATGAAAACCACAGCCAGACGCCACCCTGTCCATGGAGACCGACAGGGTAGGGAGAGCAGTACACATCGTGTACACTGGCTTGTTAGTTCGGGGCAAATTAGGACTGTTTTAGGAGTAGCAACACTAAGGCGTCCACCTCTTCGTACCCTCCTCAAAAAGGGCCAATTCATCGCCCCTTCTTGGCAGGAAATTTCCAGGATACTGGGACTGGGGCCTTCAGAAGTGGATTTGTCTAACTGGGAAAGGGCATGCCTTTAGGGATATGAGATTCGGACTCCAACAAATTGGAAGGTTGGAGTTCCAGCTTAAGTTATGTCACTTCTTTCCTCCCAGGAAAAATAAGGCAATGCTATCCCGGCACAGGGCCTGGCCCCCAGGCAGTGCTCAGTGGATAGGAATCGCCTTCATCTCTGTGAACATCATCTTCGTTGCTAAGAAGTTGAAGTCCTTCTGAGTCTCAAGTTCTGCTTTGAAGGGACCCTCTTCATGTTTTCCCTTTAGTTGTCTGTTCTGTGGACTGTCTGCCCCTCCCTAATAGCTAATGACTAAGTGCTGAGGAGGCTCTGGCTTCAAGCCAGCATTTAACATCAAAATCATCCCACAATGGCTGTTTTAAAGGAAATGAAATGTCTTCTAAATAGCACAGGATTGAAATGATTCGTGGCCACAGTGGCATTTGCACCGAGATGATAATGCGCGGGTCAGTGTTTCAACAGCTGCACGGCAACAACATCTTGACTCCAAAACAAACGGTCACAAAATGAATACCTATACGGAAATGAGTAAAAGCTCATTTTGTTAATAAAATTTCGTAATGGGCTCCATGGCTTGGCTCTCGTGGAGGCTTAGAAGTGGGAGGGAAGTTCAAGTGTGGGAAATGGAAAGGCTGGGTCTGAAACCGAGTTCTCTGGCCACTTTTCTCAAAGTCATCCAGGGCTTCTGACCCGCACAGCAGAGCCCTGCAGGTGAACCCTCCCATCCACAGGCCTGACTCGCTCTCATCCCATTTTTTCGTTCAGGTGATATTTGGATACAGTGTGTTCCATGAAGGCAGCGCACAAGTTGTCTCCTCAGGGCGACTGAGAGAGTTAGCAAGAGACTCTGCTTCCATCCCAGAAGGGTCGCCTTGCGTCAGAGCTGGGAGAGGAGACAGCAGGCTGGATCGCTTTACACAGCGATCCCCCTGGTACTTCCAATACCCAGCTGGCACTGTGCATAATTATTACAACATTATTGACTGTATTCCCTGGGCTGTACTGTACATCCTGTGACTATTCTGTAACTGCCAGTCTATCCTTCTCAATCCCTTCGCCTTTCTCACTCACTCTGCCTAACCCACTACCCCTCTGGCAACCATCAGTCTACTCTCTGTGAGTGTGTTTCTGTTTTGTCTGTTCCTTTATTTTGTTCTTTAGATTCCACATGTAAATAAGATCTGTCAGTGCCTGTCTTTCTCGGTGGGCTTATTTCCCTTAGCATAATGCCCTCCAGGCCCAGCCAGGCTGTTGAAAGTGATAAGATTCATTCTTTTGTATGGCTGAGTACTATTCCACTGTGTCTAGCCCCACAGCTTTTTCAATGCAATTTTGAAAAAAGAAACAAGATTTGTTTTGTTTTTTAAATATATTTTATTGATTTTTTACAGAGATGAAGAGAGAGGGATAGAGAGTTAGAAACATTGATGAGAGAGAAACATCAATCAGCTGCTTCCTGCACACCTCCTACTGGGGATGTGCATGCAACCAAGATACATGTCCTTGACTGGAATCGAACCTGGGACCTTTCAGTCTGCAGGCTGACGCTCTATCCACTGAGCCAAACCGGTTAGAGCAAAACAAGATTTCTTAGACGGCAACTGCCCTGCCATGGTTGGAAGCTGCCCTTCACCATACAGGAGGCACTCCAGCGGGGAATTATTGGTCACCTGTCTGCCTCCCAGGCCGAGGAGGAGCTGCTGGAGGCAGGGGCGGAGCCTTGTCCGCTGTTACATCCCCAGCGGTAGTGTCACACCTGGCACACAGCCCTGGGTGCACAGTGTGGAATGAAGGATCCTTCTAGAAGTCCGCTTTCCTACATCTCTGCTATCTCCACTCTTGCTCTCTTATTTGCATAACTGTCCCTCACTGACCTCTCCTGCCACCCGAGTTCTCCTTCACACCGTCTCTGCCGTCATCTGTGATACCAGAGTAACCGCCGCAGAACCTGGCCGAAGGGGGCCCTGGGGGTAGTTCCTGGGAGTACGTAGTCCTTTAACTTGGTGGTGCTCCCTCGGTGAGTCCAGTTCCGTGGGGGCTTGTGTAATGCCTCGCGCCATGGAGCCCTGCTCTGCGAGCTTCATGGGAGTGAGCATGCCCAGCGAGCCCGGGCCCTCAAGCATTTTGTAAAGTAAACTGTGTACAAGGAAGAGGAAACTGACTCGCTGCCCGCGCCCCATAGGCAGAGACGGGGGTGTGGAGGGCAGGGAGTCACTGCAAACTCAGAGGGCCAATGGTGGCACCTGGAGCGGCCTTTGAGCTGAGCTCTGGGGGAAGAGGGAACTGCCTGGAGATGCAGGAAGAAAGACAAGGACGTCCCAGCTTAAGGGACCAAGAGAAGCCTCGTCTTTCACTTTCCTTAGAAAAGAATTCCCTCTGGGGGACCCAGCTCAGCGGTCATCAGTGTGATGACTGTGCCCTCGTGGGTTCATCTGAATTCTGCTCAGCTGTCTCTGTTTCCTGGAACATCACTTCCCACAGGAGGCCTAGTCTCCCATCGCCGGCCCATCCATCAGGAAGCATAGCATTGGGAGAAGGTCCTTGGGAAAAGGCAGAGGTCTGTGGAGGTGGGGAAGGGCTGTGTGAAGGTACTGTGATTCTCATTACCTCTTTGCTTGCAAGCTCGGTGACCACCGGCCACGGGTCCTTAACAGATGACCTGGAGATTCAGTGAACACGTATTGAGTCCTCCCCAAGCAATGTGGACGAGTTCCCTATTTCAGCCTTCCGTGTCCCAGTGCCTCTTGCGTGTTTTTTGTGAAGATTGACCGAAATAACTAACTTGGAAACGTATAAAGTTCAGAACAAGAAAGAAAAGTCACTCCATACCTACCAGGCCCTTGGTTTGAGCAGGCCAGGAGCTTTGCCGAGAGATGCGAGTTGCATCACTGAGGCGTGCACTACAACAGGTGAGTGGAGGTTGACTCGCTGCTACGCCCATTCAGCATCATGAGCTCGGGCGTCCTTGCTCAGGGATGGCCATAGTCAGAAAGACCCCGGGGAGCACAGAATGTAAACACCGACAACTGACCTGATCTAGGTCCCCGAGCTCTGATATTCAGAGGGTCTCCAGCACCCTAGTCCGAACCTCAGTTTTCCCAAATCACTGATTCAAGACTATGTTTTTACTGGCATGCTGGGCTATCGCTTTTGCCATTGTTTCCCAGTAAGAAACATTTGTAGGACTGCTTAAGTGCCTTTTTATTTTATCCGCTCTCAGTGTTCCAGAGCAAACCCTCACAGCTCCACGGGCCTACAGCCATTCTTAGACTGGCCTGCACTTAGGCATGAGCCCTGAGAGGAACTTCATTCTAAAAAGTCCCCCCATCGATGGCAGAGCACGGGGGTTACATCTCCCCCAGTTTATGAAATAGTTGGGCTACATAAATGCCTATAACTCACTCTTCTCAGTGTTCCCGAAGTGCCCAGAGTTCAAGTCCCGGATCTCTTATACTAATAATTGACGTTTGTGTAAAAATAACTTAAAAATGGTTTCATGCATTTTGCATCATGTCGATCCAATTAAGTAGGTAGAAAGGCCCCATGTTATACACCAGGAAGCTGAGCTGTCTGGCTCCAATTCACAATAACTAAGAAATGGTAGGTGCTGGATGATCGCCTATTTGTCAACTTACAATTCTGAACTGTTATTGAGTATATTGTACCAGGCACTGTCTTAAGTGCATAACATGCATTAGTCCAATCTTTGAATGGAAACTGGAGTCGCTCTAAGAAGAATGTAGATATGTCGCCCTTGATTTTACAATCGTTTCAGAGCTACCCTCTTCTCCTTCCCTGTGTGTGTCTTCCACTAGTTAGGGACATCATTGACCCCTTAGCTCGGGCTGTCGCCAGGCTAGGAGAGGTTCCCACAGAAATGACCCGGCACAGACTCCTCGGGGCTTGTAGGATCAGGGGCATCGAGCTGTTGGCAAATTGAGAGCAGAAAGAGCTTGGGAGATCTTCGGAGGAAAGGCAGCCTGCAATCCCGAGTGTAACTAATGGGGGTTCCGCGGTGAAACTGGGAGGTAATTCTTGCGGCCCAGGTCCGGAATGGGCAAGGTGGTTCTCATGGGGGGCCTCCTCCGCCTTTTCCTTCCTGCTTTTCGTTAAGGGGCGGCCACGATGATCCTGGGAAGTCCTGGGCAGCGCTCTCATTCCCATTTCAGAAGAATGTCCAGGGAGATGCTGATGGCAATCATTCCCAGGAGCTATACCTGAATGTTTATGATTAAGTAGTTGCTAATCTGTGAGATGAGGCACCTTGTCCAGGAGAGTCTTCTGCTGAGATGCACATCTTATTATTTCTCTTTTTAATATTCTGGAGGTTTTTTTCTCTGTCTCCGTGGAAACGTGCAATATCTTTCACTTGACAGCGTGCTTCTGGTTTGTGCCTGCTCGTGGGCCTCTCTGCTCCCTGGAGGAGACTAGAAGGGGAATGGCTTTGGGGTGACATTTGCGAAGGTCAACAAAATAAGCCCAGTAGTAAATCTATTTTAAAATAATTGTCTTTTGAATCGCATCCAGGACGAACACAAAAACTTTGTTTTCATGTCTATGGCAATGACTTTGATCTCTCTGCTGTTTGGCTGAATCCTCCAATCTCAGGACAGGTCTGTCTGTCTCTAGACCAGGGGTGGGGAACCTTCCTTCTGCCAAGGGTCATGTGGCTATTTATAACATCATTCCCAAGCCATAGGAAATTATCAGCTTAAAAGTTAGCCTGTTAGAGTTGGTCAAACATTGAATGAACTCACCCCTCATGCCTGGGCAGGGCCAGACCGAATGATTTCAGGGGCTTATATGGCCCTGGGGCCGGGTGTTCCCCACCCCTGCTGAAATTTGCCAAAACCATCACTAAGTCCTCTAAAGGCTGGCTAGCCTACTTTTCCTACCCAAACTGTACCTGCATTTATTGGTACAGTGACAATAAAACTAGCCACTTCCAACAGTTACCCTACACATGAATCATTCGACTCTGTAGTCTATGTATCAAACTCTGTTTTCTTTTTGTTTGCTTATTTGTTTTAAAATTACTTTTATTTTTTCCATCACCATTTAGCCCCTCTACGCTCCCTCCTACCTCCACCCATCCCCGTCAGGCCCTGCAATCACTCTCTTAAATTCTGTTTCTTGAGTGTAACATAAGGAGTGGCAAAAAATGTTTTTAAAAGAGCGGCAAGAAAGTATTTCAGAGTTTCTTTTTGTGTGTGTGTTAATCCTCCCCTTAGGACATTTTTCCATTGACTTTTAGAGAGAGTGGAAGGGAGAGGGAGAGACAGAGAAACATTGATGTGAGAGACACATCAATTGGTGGCCATGGAGCCTGTGACCGAGGTACATGCCCTTGACTGGAATGGAACCCGGGACCCTTCAGGGCGCAGGACACTCTTTCCACCGAGCCAAACCCGCTAGGGCCTATTCAGAGCTGCTTGATGCATGGTGGGAACTCTCCTTCAGCTAAGGAAATCCTATGGCTGTACATCACCAGGGAGAAGACACGCTCCTAACTGAGCAGGAATCCAGAGAGATTTGGATGGAAAGTGCCAGTTCTGCCCGACTGGCCCTTGCCAAGCTGTGAGGCAGCAACCCTTCCATCTGCTGCTTACTCATCCCCACCCTTCACAGCTCTTCTTCCAGCTCCCACCCTCTCGGGGGCCCCAGCAGGAGGAGGGGACCTCTAATGGTGAAGGCCTTGGTAGGAATCGGGTATGCTGTGACCTCTTCCGTAGATACCTGCGGTTTTATAGTCTCTCACAAAGAAGTCAATGGCTATCTGATGATGCAAGTTTAAATGGTGAGTTACCTGTATGAGAACAAGGCATACTTTCCATGTTCTGTTGTCTCTGATACAACACCCAAGCCACCTTGCAGCCTGCTGTATCATATATGGTTCTACCAGAGAAGCAGCAATGGCAGGAGATGTGTATTAAGAGATGTATGTCATGGAAGTGGCTTCCGGGATTATGGATTCTGGCTAGGCAGGTCCAAAATGGTAAGGGGGGCTGTCAAGGGCAGACTGGATCCCTTAGGCATGATCTCAAACTGCTCTCCACAGAACTTCTTCTTTAGGGAAGCCTTGGCTCTGCTCTTGAGACCTTCCCCCTGATTAAGTCAGGCCCACCTAGATTACCCAGGAGAACCTTTCTTACTTAAGAGGCAACTGATTATGGACTTTAATCACATCTGTAAAATACCTACACAGCAACACCTAGATTAGTGTTTGAGTATCGAATGGCTGTAGCCAAGTGAGTTGTTGCACCAAAAAGACCATCCTATCTGTTCTTTGGGAAGTCTTAGAAAACCATTTTCAAAATGGATTAGCTCTTTAGGTTTTTTATGTAAAGGTTTAGTTTCAGACCCCGAGGGAGTGAAACTGAAAGTGTGTTGGAGCCAAAGGAAGACGAATAAATTATTTCTGCTTTTCTTGGGCCATGTCTATGTCATACTTCAAAATTAAAGGGGTTGACAAGTGTCGGTACCCAGGAAATATTTTATTTATCTTTGTGATCTGCTGGTGGATGATGATTTCATAGGATAATTGTAATTAGCAGTCTTAATGAATGACAAGTCAACCAATTACAGGCAAAAAATTATTGTTACTGATGTTACTACCAAAAAACTAATTATTTAAGTGGCAGCTATAGTATCATTAAGGTTAATGGCCAGATGCACACTGAACATAATTATTGATGCTGATAATCAAAACCAGTGGCAAATGAATTAATTGGATGTGGCATTTGGTATCATTTATGTTTTGTGTTAAAAGCAACTATTATATAGGTCTGGTTTAGAAAACTCATTATAATTTATCAGGTTACCATTGCTGACCCCACATCCAATTCAGGCAACCATTTTTCACATTAAAGATTATATGTAGGCCCGTAATTCCCTTTTCTATTTTTCGAATTCCTTAATAAGAACAGGAGATTAATAATGGGACCCTTATTACGTGTCACAATGTACTAATATTTAGTGTCCCAACCCCCATTTTAATAAGACACAGTTTCACTGTGTTGGAATCTAACCCTTACTATGTCATGAAAACAGGCCCATGGCCTTATTTTGTCAGTTCTAAACCAGATACATTTTTTTTTGCATGACATTTTCTGTATTTCAAGTCAATACCCAATGCTGTGCCCTTTTTAATATTTAAAAATATGAATGGCTGAGTTATTGATGCTTCAAAATGTCCAGTAACAATTTTTATTTTTTTCGTATTGTGTATGTGCTTAACTGCAACACGCCCTAATGTCCCCTCTGCCTCCGCACCGGCTCCGATCGATCTCGGGGCTTCGATGCCTTCCGTCTCTCAGCAAAGCCTTGTCCCGCCCCCTGCTGTCTTACCCCCTCAAAGCCATGGGCAGCGACTCTGGAAGGATTTTTTAAATCTGGGATTAAGGATTTTCTTCCCTCAAGGTCTTTGTCAAAGACGCTGGGTTCTTCTTTGGTGTCGGTGGCTTGCGGTGATGGTCGGACACTGAGTGTCCCAGCCCGGGGCTCAGGGTCACCCTGGCTGTCCCGAGCCATGTCTCATGGGGCTCTGGACTGCTCTCATCTTCTTGTTCACTTTCTTTTTCTTTGCTTCTTGTCCCCCTCCTTCTCTGACCTTTTTGAGAAGGTCTTCTGTTCTTCTGTAGAAACCATAAGCCTTTTTTATGGGTAAAGCTTCCCTGACCCCCCCCCCCCCCCCACCATCCAGGCTGATGTGTATGACTCTCCAAGGTGCTCCCCTCACATCCTGTCCAAGTATGTGCCAGCATTTCCCACACTGCACTGCGATCCGATTGGCCATGCAGTTCACCCACCTGTCTGAGCGAGGATCTCATCCCCTGCCCCAGGTCCCAACCTCCTGGGGGGGTTTACAAAATGGCAATGTCTGGACCTATGTTTGGAGATGAAGTTCACAGATATTTTAAAAAAATTGTCCAGGTAATTGTAATGCAAGGTCTGGGTTGGGAGCTATATATCAGCCCATAGATTCTTCAAGGGTAATAATGATTCAACCATATTTTCAGAATTTAGTACCGTTGCTGATACATAACAGATATTCCCAAATAATAGCTGTTGGTTAGTGGAATGAATGAATGAATTTGAAATGCTGGCTTGCCATGGTTTTGCAATATAAATATTTTACTGATTTGTAATGCATTGCTGATGAATGCATGAATGCTCCGATCCTGTTAAGTACCCAAGACCAAGTGTCATCAATACTAGCTTATCGTTTGGCCAGTGCTTTCTGATTTTCACAACTAGGCTGCCTGCCTAGCAGACCCCAGCCCAGTGGTTCTTTTTTGTTCCTTTAATATAATTGTATTGATTTCAGAAAGGAGGGGAGAGGGAGAGAGAGACAGAAACATCAGTGATGAGAGAGAATCACTGATTGCCTGCCTCCTGCACGCCCCCCACTGTGGATCGAGCCCGCAACCCAGGCATGTGCCCCCGACCGGGAATCGAACCATGACCTCCTGGTTCATAGGTCGATGCTCAACCGCTTAGCCACACCGGCCGGGCCCAGTGGTTCTTCACGGATGCTTCGTCCGAACCCCAAGCTCAGGAAGAGCCAGTGGGTTAGGATGAGTGCTTGCCACGAGAATGCAGTGGGAATGGAGGTTTCTTCGCAAGCGTCTCCTGGGTTTGAAGCTCACACTGGTAGGTTATGTCCTGCTCCAGTTTGGTGTTGGAAAGCAAGAGGCGTCTAGAATTCAGCGACCTGCGGAAGGAGCCTGGCAGCAGCACACAGCAGGCTCTCGCCCCGGGCAACTTCATAGGAGAAATTGATTGTTACCCCAGGTGGCCATCAGGGTGTTACCGGCTTTCTCAGAGCCCCAAGAACAGCACGTGGGGTTTCCAGGGCTGCAAGGCACCCTTCAGGTCTCATTTCAATGGCAATCAGCGCTCACAGTCCCCCTTTCAAAGCTCTGAACAGCACGCTGGGATAATTAATGTCACCGAGGTATTGTTCTCCCCTTTGCTTTCTGCTGGATTTTGTTGGGTTTTGTTTTTTTTCCCTAAGAAAGGCAAGTTATAAGACAGATGTCTTCTATGAAAAGCCATTACACAATTTGAAACAAAAAGCCGGTCTCTAATAATAGTGGGGCGTTTGGGGACAAGGAGGAAATCTGCAGGAATGAGATCAATCACAGCAGCTCTCGGGCACCATAGTTCAACTCGCCATGCAAATTCCCAAGGTGCCCGGGGAGGACCACAGGTCGCGCCGAGGCCGGTTTGGTGCAGCTCGGTGGCCCTGTCCGCTGGTTCTGTCTGCCCAGAAGCACAGGTAATTTTGTGTCGACAAGCGCAGACTCTTGCTGGGGGCCAGGCTGGAATGGAATTCAGCGATTCAGTGCAGATCAATAGCTACCTGTGGAGGGCCCACTCTTTTCAAGGTGGAGCGCTTAGAGCAGTGAGGGCGAACCTTTGACACGCGTGTCAGAGGTGACACGCGAACTCATTTTTTTGGTTGATTTTTCTTTGTTAAATGGCATTTAACTATATAAAATAAATATCAGAAATATACGTCTTTGTTTTACTATGGTTGCAAAGATCAAAACATGTCTATATGTGACACGGCACCAGAGTTAAGTTAGGGTTTTTCAAGATGCTGACACGCCGAGCTCAAAAGGTTCGCCATCACTGCCTTAGGGGGAAACGGAGTTGAGTAAAACGAAGTCCCCGCCCCTCAAGGACCCTGCTTTTCGGTAGGAAAGCTGCCGGGAAGCTAACGGCGCACAGAGGAGCTCTGGGGTAGCGGAGCTGGATTTAGGGTAAGTTAAGCGGACAGCCTTTTCTCCCCGTTCGACTGCGGTCAGCAACTCACTGGAGTCGGGAGCTGTTGGGAAAGTGCATGATATATACATTGTTTGTTTCTGAAAGTCACTATGCATTTTCATAGACATGGAAAGCAGATACTTCTTCAAGTATCTGGATCCAGGATGCGCTGGAGAAAGCATTTCACTGAATTAACCCTTATAAATAACTCAGTTGTATTGATCCTCAGCTAAGGAAGCCGCGGACCGCCTGCTCTCATTTGTTTAGCAGCTTACACATCGCAGCAGCACCAGTAAGAGCATTCGCCCAGGCTCTTACAGGGCGGCCTGAACTGGAGTCCAGTGGAGATTCGCGGGGAGACGCTGCGCTGCACCCCGTTAGGGCATTGACTAGAAGGGATAGGCAGCAGCTGATTTTTCACCATCTCCGTTTGCAGAGGTTTCTCCTTTCCATTGGCCTCACCCAGGTTTTTCCAAAAACGCCGCCATCTCTCACTTGTGCTTTCATTTGGTCCTTCCTGGTCCAGGGGGGCCCCTTCGACCTGTCATTTGAGCAGATGCACATGGCCTGAGTGGGGTTTCCGGCCTGGGCACCGTGGGTGAGAGGCCGGGTGAGTCCTTGTTGTCGGTGGCTGGCCCCTGAGCTATGGAGTGCTGAGCGGCATCCCTGGCCTCTACCCACCAGGCCCTCATAGCACACACCCTCAGACGTGACCAACACACACCTCCCGATGTTGCCCAAAAGCCCCTGGGTGTCAACACATGTTCTCTGAGCCTTCAGATAAATGTTACCATGTCCCTAAAGTCATTTTCTTTATTTCTTTTTTTTTTAAATATATTTTTATTGATTTCAGAGAGGAAGGGAGAGGGAGAGAGAGGTAGAAACATCAGTGATGAGAGAGAATCATTGATCGGCTGCCTCCTACACGCCCCACACTGGGGATCAAGCCCACAACCCAGGCATGTGCCCTGACCGGGAATCAAACTGTGACCCCTTGGTTCATAGGTCGAAGCTCAACCACTGAGCCACGCCAGCCGGGGTCCTTGATTTTTTACTGTTATTTGAAAACTCACAGTCTTACTATGTGCATTTAACATAACAATGCTTAGCAAGTTCGTTGCCTGGGTATTTTTCTCCGAAATTCAAACTTAGAGGAAAACCCACAAAACGAAAACCAGAAGTCACCCAGTGTTTGCCTCGTGTAACAATAAACACACATAGTCGTGGTCCTAATGAGGGTGTTGTGTGGTTGGTCTGGCCTGTTTCTTTAGAACATGGAATTTCCAACGAATTTCAATTTCATCGACAAGATGTAAGGTTGTTGCTCCATTTTGGTCCACTTCTGTGTTTTGAGGTCCCCCAAGCATAGCTTGAAACAAAGAGCTCAGTGGCTGCTCATGCTAGAAGCTCTCCTAAACATTTTTAAAATATATTTTTATTGATTTCAGAGAGGAAGGGAGAGGGAGAGAGAGATAGAAACAGCAATGATGAGAGAGAATCATTGATCGCTGCCTCCTGCACACTCCCTACTAGGGATTGAGCCCACAACCAGGGCATGTGCCCTCGATTGGAATCAAACCCGGGACCCTTCAGGCCGCAGGCTGACGCTCTATCCAAACCAGCCAGGGCTTCTCCTAAAATGTTCCGGTGGAAAATTGTGTATCGCACGTGCACAGGGTTAGTGGAACACGCTTTAAGGTGGTTAAAATCTGAGGTTAGCAGAGAAAGGGATTCAATAAAAAACATGAGGCAGGTACAGTTATGTTCCACAAGCAAAATAATTCTGCTTTCAGAGCCGCCTTCTTAGAAAACTGGAGACCATAGCAGGGAATTCTATGTAAAAACACATCGCGGGGAAATAGCCCAGGACGGAAAACTAGCTGTGCGCACACCCACAGTCCACATCAATGGATTATGTGCTGAGTCAGTGAGGGTCCGCTTTCAAAGGTTACTTAGGGAACTGAGTGCCTTTCAAGCAGCCAGAGCGTTGCATAAAGTGCAGTGTTAAGTGGATTCTGCCGGGGCTGCTGAAAAACTTCCAGCATTGGTTCATTGGGGGGAAAAAAGAAAGTCAAGTGCTCCTAGGTAATTTATTTCTCCCCCAGTGGGGGGGTGGGGAGGCCATGGCTTTGTAAAGTTTCCCAGTGCCCTTCCAAAAAAAGTACTGTTGAGGGTTCCTTTAAATAACAGCCACACAGATCATCACAGTTTACGGTGTCATACAACTTAATTAACCGGGTGTAGGGAACCCAGCATCGTTTTCACTGCAGTGAGAACTAGAGCCCTCCTCACTGTATCCTGCATCTTTTTTGTTGTCATTAATCCTCACCCGAGGATATTTTTCCATTGATTTTTAGAGAGACTGGAAGAGAGAAGGAAAGACAGAGAGAAATATCCGCGTGAGAGAAACACATCCATTGGTTGCCTCCTGTATGAGCCCCAACCAGGGCCCGGGCTGGGAAGGAGCCTGCAGCCGAGGTACATGCCCTTGACCGGAATCGAACCCAGGACCCTTCAATCTGCAGGCTGATGCTCTATCTACTGAGCCACACCAGCTAGGGCTGTATCCTGCATCTTACTGTCCTTGCTGTCTGTGCTGGCTTGGGGCGCCAGGCCTCTGTCATTACTTGGCAATTCCTTTCTCTAATTTCTTGTGACACAGGGTGCTTAAATCCATGAGAAATGTGAGGTGAGGCAGAGAGAATTCCTGCAGACTGACTTGCAATATATGCAGAACATTCATTTGCATTATTCATTATCCAAGAGCCCTGATTTGCATCTCATTCCGGTTGTCTCCTTTAGGTGGAGAACTCTCCATAGAACCCCCCATTTTTTATATTAATAATAATTATTAGGGGAATCGGGCTTGGTGGCTGTCCTAGATTTTGTCCTGCACTATTTGCAATTTCTCTTTAAAAAAAAAAAAATACCCTAAGCATCCTCAGGTCCCCAGACCAATGTAGTTTTTCCCTTCCGTGTTTAAAATATTTAAAACTCTAACATGTGATGAAAGATCTGAATACATACATATATTTTATTGAAATGCAAGCCGAGACATTTATTTATGATCCGTATCTAACATTAGGAATGGCAGGGAGGCGGGGGGTGCAATAAGAGCACGCCTGGGCTCCTGTTTAGCATTTAGGTCTCCCTGCATCTCGTTTCAGAGGCATTTCCCAGCCCCAGAAACATGCCCCCGATCAGCAGGGACTGCGGTGGCAAGTCCTTCCTCCTGGATGGACCAACCCAAGCCATGGAATGTTGCTTTGCCTTTTCTGAAGCACTGACCAATTAGGGTGATGATGTCTGGGAAGCTTTAGCCCCATCATCATAAAAAAATAAAATACTCATCCATGTCCTACTGTGGGTAGAGCTCTGTGTTGGCCTCGGGAGTTTCTGTGGGAGGAAAGAGAATAAAATATCTTTCTTGTTTCCTTGGCCGGGAACACCCTGTGAAAGAGGTTCTAGCATCTTATGCTTAGCAGTTCTAAGCAGTGCTCCCTAATCATCCTACCGTGTGCTGTACGCAGACATGGACCTCCCACCGTAGAGTTCAGAATCGCACCCAGGACTGCCTGCCTCTGGAGACTGCCCCTCCGCCACTGGACCCTGCTGTTTCTAGAGAGAGACGCGTCCTTTCTTTTGTTCTCAGTCAGCACCTATTTCGTTTCTTGGTCTTGCTGACCACACTCTGAAGGTTTTTTTAAAATTATGAATTCACTTGTTTATTTCCTGTCCTTCCCACTGGTATTGAGGAATCTTTGTTGTGCCCTGGCCGGTGTGGCTCAGTGTTTGTTAGAGCATCAGCCCGTGTACCAAAGGGTCAAAAGTCTGATCCCTGGCCCCGGTCCGACGCATGTGGGAGGTAACCAATTGATGTGTCTCTTTCATCTCTCTCTCTCTCTCTCTCTCTTTCTCTCCCTCCCTCCCTCCCTCCCTCTCTCTCTCCCTCCCTCCCTCTTCCCCTTTCTCCCCCCTTCTCTCCCCTTCCTCCCTCTTTCCCTCCCTTCTTTTCTCTCTGAGAATCACTGGGAGAGTTTCCTCATGTGAGGATTAACAACAACCAAACAGAATCTGTTACTCAGGGCTGCATCCCAGACTCACTCAGTGCCTGGCGCAGAGTAGAGACCTAATATTTGATGAACACGGGCAGCGGTGTGTTGATTGACGTTTAACCGCCAGTTTGGGGCGGGAGATGGGGCTGACACAGCTGTTTTAAACTTCCCTGTGGCCACCTCAGGGCCCACTTCATGCTGCAAGCAGCTTAACACGTGACTCACAGGATTCCTGAAAACTAGGGTTCAGAGCACTGAGTGAATGAATGAATGAACGAACGAACCAACGAACGAACAAATACAGCAAAAAACAGAGCAGCTCACCCACCATAACTGCTTTTCAAGGGGGCGGGGTCTACCCTCTTTCCATAAGCCCTGGTGGTTTTGGCTCCAAACAGACCCCACACCATGGCGAGGGCTCAGAGCCAGCTCTTATGAAAGCTGCAGACGGACAAGAGCGAGTTAACCCTGTGTCTGAATTTCTGTCTCCGCCACAAAGTAGCGAGACACACTGAGCCCAGGGACTGTCACTTCTTCATCCTTTTTCACTGCCTCAGGTGTTGGCGGGGACATGTATGATTCAGAAGCAAGGGCAGGATGACTTTACTTTATCCTTTCCGGGGAAAGGATGAGGGATGTGAGCAGGAGGCAGTGACAAGGAAGGAGAGGGGGGAAGAAACCATTTATTTCGCAGTGGGTGTGAAAATGCGCAGGTTCAGCTCTGGCTAGGACGAGACACTTCCCAGAGAATATTGGTTAGGTAGGTGTTCATGCTGACGGATCCTACGAAAGACTGATTGGGGTGGGTCCGCTGATATTCCTCTGTATGCAGTATGACGTAGGCCAGTGATGGCGAACCTTTTGAGCTAGGCGTGTCAGCATTTTGAAAAACCCTAACTTAACTCTGGTGCCATGTCACATATAGAAATTTTTAGATATTTGCAACCATAGTAAAACAAAGGCTTATATTTTTGATATTTATTTTATATATTTAACTGCCATTTAACAAAGAAAAATCAACCAAAAAAAAATGAGTTCGCGTGTCACCTCTGACACGCGTGTCATAGGTTCACCATCCCTGATGTAGGCATTGTTTTTTTAAATCCTTATGTGCCGCTAGGAGTTGATGGCAATATCTGGACAGTTCTTAATTACAAAGTGAGCGATGGATTTTTCTGCTCAGCAGCTGCACACTGGTGTGAGGCGGCAATAGAGTGGAGTGAGTGTGCGGCATTGTCTGGGATTGAATGGATCACATCGGCTGGGAGAGTCTGGACCTCACGTCGGCTGGTGGCAACACCCAGTGGTAAGACAAGGGGTGATGCTCAGATGCCTTGTCTCCGCCACGGCCAAGGTGTCATTGTCTCTTACTTAACGGGCAGGTCTCCCTCCACGGTGGCCCCATGCGCTGCAGCCCCTTCTCGCTCCGCCTGAGCAATACCTCCTGTGAAGCACCATCGCTGTGAGGTCTGGAATGAATACATTCCAAATACTCTCTCCTTGCTGGCGTCAGGATCCAGGGTTTTGAAAAGTGCACGTGTAGTTAATGCTGCTCTAAAGCTTGGAATTAATAACCAAGAGCTATGCCTTCCTCTTTAGGGATTGCCAGGTGTGAGTCTAAAGAAAACACCAACACTTTTCCTGAAATCACATGGGTAGGGTTGGAGCGAGGCCAACTCGGTTGAAGAGGAAAACGTTCTATCTGTGTCTCAGGGTAATCTATCTCTTGGTTAATGGACCCAGAACCCTCTAGACATTCACAAATCCACATAACAGGGCGGATTTTGGCATCAGGATTCCTGACTTAGCTGAAAAAAATGGGGAAATTCAGATGCAGCCGGAGAGTCCCCTGTGATTACAGATGTGAAGATAAGGAGTAAGTTATCCAGCTAAGGCGGCATTCATTTACATGGAAAACGGTCCCTCCTGGTAACTCATGTTGGTTAGTGGAGTACAAATCAATGCCATGTTTTAGAGTATTAACTCCATCCCATTCGAGGGCCTTCCTATGACAAAACGGGCATTGATATTCATCTGATTTGGGGTGTCTAGGAGTTTGAGTGAATGTAGAAGTGCAAATGAAGTTTGGGGACAAGTTTGTGACGCATTCTTCGTTTCTTTACAAAAGAAAACTGGTTGTCTCTACAGGGCGTCAAAACTCCCCGCGCGGTCAGAGTCACTCTTCGCTGCTCAAATAGCGCTGACTCCATGTTCCCTCGACAGCTTGAGCATCAAACTCCCATAGTGGAGGTAGCTTCATGGAACGTCTCAGTGCTCTGGCCTCTCAGAAAGGACCTTACAGTGTGCAGTTCACCAGCTGCCCAGCCCCTTCTCTGGTACAAGAATCCCCATACATCACCCTGGACAGATAGACAGTTCTGGTTTGAATGCATATAAAAATAGAAAGTCCTGAAGACTCATAACAGTTGTCTAGAACACCTGTGTCCTGGTAGGCAAATGTGAGTCAAAAGTGTGGTTGTTTTTTCAATGCCTCATTGGAGCAGCTATTTGTACAGCACTGCTCACAGCAGCGTTATTCACAATAGTCAAAAGGTGGGAACAACTCAAACGTCCACCGACCTTAACCCAGATCCACAGAAGGCGGTGTTCATACACACAATGGAGGATCACTCAGGCTACACAAGGAATGAAATTCTGATCCGGGGTGCCACATGGGCGCACCTTGAAGAGATGATGCCAAGTCAGATAAGCCAGACCCCACAGGACAAACACTATCATTCCACTGGTGTGAGGTGCCAAGAATAGTCAAGGTCAGCCCCACTGACATGGCTCAGTGGTTGAGCATCAACCTGTGAAGCAGGAGGTCACGGTCAGATTCCCAGGCACATGCCCGGGTTGCTGGCTCTTTTCCCATTGGGGGGCATGCAGGAGTCAGCCAATGGATGAGTCTCTCTCATCATTGATGTTTCTATCGCTCTCTCCCTCTCCCTTCCTCTCTGACATCAATAATCAAAGTTCATAGAGACATAGTCAAGTTCATAAAGACAGGAAATAGAATGGTGGTCACCAGGACCTGGGTGAAGGGGAGCGATTGTTTAATGGATAGAGAGTTTCCCGTTGGGAACGTAACAATGTCTTGGGGATGGATGGGGGTGATGGTTGCACAACAGTGTGGATGTACTTAATTCCATTGAACTGTCCACTTGAAAGTGGTCAGGATGATAAATTTTGTATTGCGTGTTTTTTGCCACAATTGAAAATCACAACAGTAACAATATAGAAAAATTAGTTTAGATAACATATAAAATAATTGGGAGAAGCCCAGAGCCGTGAGCATCTGTGCGTGCTCTCTCACTCTCTTCTTGGGGTGTGCGCGCGCCTGTCCGACTCCCACTTCCTGCCTCTGGCCACCTTCCTTCCACACGTCCATCCTGGGGGAAAAGCTCGCTCAGGGTTCCCAGGAGGAAAGTGGGTGGGCCTCGTTCTAAAGCCTTATCCGAAGGCACGACCTCAGGTCCAGTGTGTTTCACTGGCTTTTTCCCAGGAGTCTTCTCATCACCTCCAGGGCCCAGAGCCCAGCGGTAGCCCCAAAGTGCCAGCGTCTGCAGCTTGGCCACTGCCTTCCTCCTCTCAACTCCCGGGCCCTAGGGACACAGGAACCACCCCCCCCCTTGCCTGCATTTGCTGTTTGGAGGGCAAAGCTCCCCTTCTCTTATTTTTCTTGTATTTGCAACAACGTGTGCCTTCGGTTGTGAAAGTGGAGACGGAATGGCAACGCCGGGATGGGCGCAGCGGCGGCCGTGACAGTTGCTGAGCCACGTGTGTGAGCTCATCCTGCCGCTTGGAAGTCACCGGCGACGCAGGGGGTTTGACCCTCATGTTCGCTTTAGTTCAGTGGCTCCCACTCGTCAACAGCATCTGACTAATTGTGAATAATGGAATGGAGACCGCAGTGGCTTCCTGTAAATTGAGAAGCACTGACCTTGTTTTTAAAAAGAATTGAATTCTCCTTCTTGTAAATTCTGTGTGTGTCCTAAACAAGGTAAACAGAGACTAATAGGTAACAGGAGAGAAGAAATCGGAGGAGGATAATTCACAATAGACGGGCATTATACGTACAACCAATGCCCTTAAGTAGATGCTAAGTGTTTCAGGGTTAGATTCAGAAATGAGCCTGGGGGTTGGCCAGACTGCCTTTTCCTTTGGTCTCTAGGATAACTTTCTCTCCCGAAGGGAGGGTTCCTCTCTCTCCTGGCTTTTCTTCTGACCTCTCTGGAATTGGTTGAGGTTTCTTTTCATATTTAAAGAAACCTTAAATTGTTTCCTATATGTGCTTAGGGACCAATAAAAAATGTAGTGAAAAAATGCGTATGTTTTAGAGTTGGACGGATCTGTGTTCGAATTCCACTGCCGCCATATATCTTTCCTGCGTTAACGGATCATTTACCTAATCCTTGGTTTCCTGGTCTGTAACATGAACGTAACTCCTTCCACGTGTATGTGTCAGAGGGTTAGGGTTGCCCATTAAAATACAGAGCATCCAGTTCAATTTGTGTCCCATGTAAATAATGAAAATGTTTAGTATATAAAACTTTCGCATGAAATTATTCATTGTTGATCTGAAACTCAAGTTTAACTGAGCAAGCTGTGGTTTCCTTTCCTAACTCTGGCAGACCTACAGGGGGCGCTAGTATATCTCAGTGTGATACCCATGGCTGTGTGAAGCAGAAAGGAAAGAACTTTGCTAGATTGTTTGATGGCTTAATAACCTAATGAGACACCAGTAGTTGCCACTTTGGGCTTTTCTTCCTCAGACACTGTGACAGCTGAAGCGATGTCTCACCATCCAATGGAATCATACCACCATAATTTTAAGTTGCCCGTAATGAATAAGAATGGTGGGCACTGCTTATAATCCCGACCATTGGATATGCGAGAGGCTTCAGGACATCTCGCCTACTCCTTTCTGTACCAATAAGGAGGCCCCAGAGAGATCAGTAGGTTTGCACACAACTGCCTGCAACCTCAGCTGGGTTTTCTCCTGGTTTCTCCTGCCCTAAGTATATCAGTGCTCGCCCTCCAATCCCTGCCATGATTTATTAGCATATGTTCGCGCAGTGACGGGGAGGGTCCGTTTCATCTTCTCTGCATGGCACCTGGCCCAGCATCGTTGGGATGTGTGGACATATCAACAATGGGGGGCACCACCGCGTGTAAACCTTGCCTGCCTCTTGGCCACTGCATTTTCAATCATAAACTCATCCCTGTTAACATACTCTTCTGTGCATTAAGTTGGGTCACTTACTTTGTGATTATACAAACATAATGACCTTATTTCCAGACCCTTGTAATAACACACACTCTTTCCCATTCTTCAAGGTGCAGTGATATATTGTTGTTATTAAAGGTAGACGCGAGTGTGACTTTCATCCCTAGAGTTTATTTGGTTATTTTTTTAAATAACTTAGTATAATTTGAATTATTCTTGGCTCAAAACAAATTCTAAAACTGACATCTGTGGACAATTGAACATTTGAACATTGGCTTTAAAGTGATGTTAAGGAATTATTAGTGATTCTTTACTCGTGATAATGGTATTTAGTTACATTTGGAGACACACACTGGTATACTTAGGGGTGTGTTCTTTGATTTCCTTCAAGATTGTAGCGTGAGAGGAGGCAGGATGAGGTAGGGGGTAGAGCAAGCCAAATTGGCTGTGAGGTCATGGTTGAGGGATGGAGGTTTCATTATACTTCTAGAAGCTCAGCCCCTGAAATCGCTCGGCCCCACCCACCCACCCGTGCCCCTCCCACCCGTGCTCCTCAACATGCTTGCAGCCCCGCCCACCCACGCTGGTCTTTAGTTGTTAGGGCATTAGGGCCACAGGCCTTTTATAATATAGATTCTGTCTGCTTTTACATATGCTTGAAATTTTTCAATAATGCAAAGTTGAAACTATATTTTTGACTCCCAAACTCTAGTCTGAATATACTGAGCTTAAATGCACACAATCTAAGATTCTAATGCTCATATTTAGGGGACAGGAATAATAGTTGCCTTAAAATCCAACACTTGCTCCCTTCTCTTTTCTCCCCACCCTTTGCAGTCACTGGGAGAGTCACATATCCTAGAAGAAACTTACAGCTGGAGACTCAGAGTCTAATTCCAGCAAGTCTCTGCCTTTTGTTGGTTGTTAGGCCTCAGGCAAGCTACTTCAACCCTTTAGGCCTCCATTTTCTCATTATGGAAAGAGCGAGCTTGTACTGTGGTCTCCTAAGGTTTCAGATCTAAAATTGTCTGACTTGACAATTTCCAGGTCCACCATTCAGGTGGCTCACGGTGCGTTTAATTTTTATTCTGTCCTTTTTAATAGTGCAGGGCTATATTCTGGGAACAACTGATTTTAACTTCAAGATATTAGGAATATGACACCAAAATATCGTATGCTTCCCATGTGTCTCCTGTACATGAATTTGTTATTTAAGCCCTCCTGGAATTAGTTGATTTTTCTAAATCACTATTACCTAATCAAAGAGTTACAGAAACGATGTCCCACTTTGAAAAGTTGAACAATGTTTTTGGTGTGGTGCTAAGATAAACTCTTTAAAGACTCAAAGGGCTCACCCTCATTTTAGGATTCTAGGATTTTCTTGATAAAACCATATTTACTCTCTATATATCATTGTATGATTTTATTCCATTCAGTCATGCCCCCCGCCTTCTTAATGAAATCATTTCTGTATTTTCAGGTAACAGGACAGCGTCCTCTTCACCAATTTTATTCTCTTTTGTAACCGTCTCTGGTTCCATAGTTTAACATATATTATGCATGTTGTCCTTATGCCATTTTTTAAAACATATTTTAAAATCTACACTATCAGGAGCTCCAGTGGCGCAACCGGTTAGCGCGCGGTACTTATAAAATCTACACTATCAATGTATTTATTTTAGAGGGAGAGGAGAGGGAGAGAGAAGGAGAAACATCAATGTGAGAGAGAAACATCCATCGGCTGCCTCCTGCACGCCCCCTGCTGGGGATTGAGCCTGCAACTCGGGCATGTGTTCCTGACCGGGAATTGAACCAATGACCTTGTGGTGCATGGGACAATAGTTGAAACCAACTGAGCCACACCAGCCAGAGCTCCATTTTTATAAACAAAGGTGAGACTTGAATATGTGAAGTACAACCCTAACTCACTGCAGGCGTAAGTGTTTGTAACTTCTACCAAAGGATTCAATTTCACTGCAGTCCTGTAATCACTGCAATTCTCTGCTTATGAAAAGTATGCGACAGGTACTACTTTAGAGTGCTGCTAAAAGCATTATCTCAATGTCACATCAGAATTCGGCCATCCAACCGATGTTTAAGGAGTGTCTCCTAGGTGTGTGCATTTTGAAGAGGGATTGCACAGGAAAGGAGGCTCAGCACAAATTACCAGAGGACACAGACTTCCAATTTTAAGCTGATTTATTCATCAGAAAAATGTTACCAAGAGACACTTACTTATTCATACACACAGTCCTCCTGCACAGATACTTCAGAATTACCATAATTAATGCAGAGTCCCAGCTCCGGCCCTCGGAAAGTGAAGTGACTATATCGGTGGACGCCATCATGGAATGTCCTTATGAAATCCATTATCTCCACTCTTTCTTTTGTGAGAAAACATTTTCTTGTATCTTTTTATTGGTTTCAGATAGGGGAAGGGAGAAGGAGAGAGAGAGAAACATCAGTGATGAGAGAGAATCATCGATCGGCTGCCTCCCGCAAGCCTCACACTGGAGATTAAGCTCATAACCCGGGCATGTGCCCCGACTGGGTCGAACCGTGCGTGACCTCCTTGTTCATGAGTCGATGCTCAACCACTGAGCCACACCGGCCTGGCCTGCTTTCATGTCTGTAGCAGTGGAAATGGTTGAACACTTTTTGCCTATTGAAGATGAGGGGACAGGTGCATCAGCAGTGAGGATAATCCAGGTTCCAGGGATTGCATTGCAATTGCCTCTGGTGTTGGCGGGAGAATGGATCTGCAGGGCACCCCACGCCCACACCTCCTCGCCACCGCTGCGGGGACAGAACGGTGCTCTGGCCTCCAGGAGCCATGGCGCCCTGAGCTCTCCAGAGACCCAAAGCGTTAAGGCCGTACTGTGACTCATGCAGAAGCAGGGAGTTGAACTATACCTCATGGACCCGAACAGCAGTGTGTGGTGTCCTGAGAAAGGAGAAATGAAGCCATTATACTGGGGGGAGGGGGCGTAGGGTCCAGAGGGAGATTGGACAGCAGGCGTGTCCTTAGAGCAGGCCGTGTCTGAGCCCAGCTCCACAGCAGTCCTGTCTGCCAATACCCTCCTCGTTTTTGTTTAAGTTGGTCCTCGGTTTAGGTTGGCTAGGTCAGGATCCTAGTCCTTTGCACCTGGGTGTGATGAACTATCTCCCGAAGGAGATGATGCTGGAGCTGAGTGCTGAGGGAGGAGGCGAGGGGCATTCCAGAGAGGGGGGACGCCCCGGGCAAGGGCTGCCAGCTGCAATGGTCTGGGAATGTGCCCGGTGAGGACATGCGTGGTGGGTGGGGGGAGGAGGTCGGAGGAGCGCTCAGCGGTAGATCCAGCAGAGGAGCTTGGGCTCTGCTCTGAGGACAGGAATGAAATAATGCACTTTGGAAAGATGTTTGATGACTAGACTGAATAACACCGCCTCGAACGCTAGCAATACGCAAAGAGGGCGCGTTTCAGGTGCGTTCATCGCACCCAAAATGGTAATTATGGGGAACATGTTAATTAGCTTGACAGTAGTCATCATTTTACTGTGTATACATATATCAAATCAGCACTTTGTACACCTTAATTATATACTCTGTGTGTGTGAGTGTGTGTGTGTGTGAGAAACGTGGCTTAGGGCCCTAATCTTGTCCCACTTGCATCATTTGGAGAATGGCCTGGAAGGGGACACAGTTGAAGGCAAGGAGAAAAGTAACAACTCCCGCGGTGCTCCCGTTGCAAATGATGAGGACTTGGCTGAAGGCAGTGGCTCTGGGGATGGACAAAAGGGACAAGGAGAGAATAAAGAGGCGACCCTGCCAGGGTCGGGTCACTGGGCAGATGGAGAAGGCGGCCCGGGGCTCGCCCTGCAGGGAGCTGGCCTGCAGCCGAGATGCAGATGCAGGAGGTGGAGACCAAGGCCCGGTGCTCACCTGGGACCCAGGGCATCCTCCATCGCTGCTGGGTGAATCGTAGTAAAACACTCTTTTCATACATTTCTTCCTCTGTGAAAAGGTTGTGCGGGGAAGATGGGTTGAGATGAGTTGATCTTGAAGATTTCTTCAAGTGATTTTTTAAGCAAAGAATTGATTACCTGTCACTGCCGAGGAATCTACACAAAAGGTTCACATTCTAATCTCTCTCCCTGGCTTTAAGCCTTCCGTTTTAATCCGGCCCCCTGCGCCTCTCAGATCTTGTTTATGCTGCTTCCCAGCCACACTCCACACTGCACGCTGGGGAGACCAGTGCCTTCCTCTGGGCCCGGGTAGATACTGAGTTCATCATGCCCCCAATTGGGCACCCTCCCTCCCACTCCTTCATCTGACCATGGACCATCGGCTCAAGCCAGGCTGGCCCAGCCTTCCTTTGGGGGCCTCGCTCCCCGCACCGTCCTCTGGACGCCCCCCAGCCTTGCGTATGTTCCCTGACCACCCACCCGTGCTCACCTCCTCCTCTGAATGCAGTCAATTACACGTGTGCTCTATTATGTAGAACCCTAATGATGTTATGTAAGCTGGTTTGCTTGGTTAACTAAGCTAGTGCTCCTCAAGGCTGTTGGTGTCCTGAGCAGTGCTGGGTGCACTGTGGAAGCATCCTGTCAACCAGTTACACGTGGCCTTCACCTCTGCTGGTCTGCTGGGAGCCTGCCCACGCCCACTCTGTCAAAATTCCAGCTGGTGGGAGCATCAACCTATGAACCAGGAGGTCATGCTTCTATTCCTGGTCAGGGCACATGCCCAGGTTGTGGGCTCGATCCCCAGTTGAAGGCATGCAGGAGGCAACTGATCAAAGATTCTCTCTTATCATTGATGTTTCTATATCTCTCTCCTCTCCTTCCTCTCTGAAATCAATAAAAATATATATTTTTAAAAAATTACATTAACACCTTCTTTAAGATGCAGGTCAACTTTATCTCATGTAAGTCCCAGACTAAATTAATGCCTGTAATTCTCTCTCTCTCTCTCTCTCTCTCTCTCTCTCTCTCTCTCTCAATCAATAAGCATATCCTCAGGTGAGTATAAAAAATATTGTATTTGAGATACTAGTCAAATATACTAGTATATACATGCATGTGTGTGTGTGGAGAGAGAGAGAAATATCAATATGAGAGAGAAACATGGATCCATTGCCCTGAATGGGGATGGAACCCGCAACTTAGGTGTGTGCCCTGCCCAGGAATTGAACCCACAGCCTTCTGGTGTACAGGATGATGCTCTTAGCACCTGAGCCACCTGGCCAGGGCTCACTTACAATATTTCTTAATATAAACCAACATCTTCAGTAACATCATAAGAGGCAAACAGGCCTATTTTAATATCCTCAAACCACCACTCCCAGCGCCATTACCACTTGACCCTGGAAAAGATTTTTGTGGACGAGAGGGCCTCATGTTTGTGTCCATGGAGTCCCCTTAGCACGCTGCAGAGCGAGGGGAGGGTTGACTTGTCGGGGGGATAAGCCCCTCAGCGGACAGAAGGCAGGTGATGAGATCTCTCTCCAGATTGAAAAGGGAAGGGCAGCAACTCATTAGGAAACACAGAGATGTCTGCTTAATTACTTGAAAAATGTCTGAGCCAGTGCATTTTATGACACCTGGAGGGTATAAACATGCCCATAAATTTAATTAATTTTCTTTCTTCTTTCATTGCACCTGTATGGCCTGAAGGCAAAGAAGTCTAATGAAAGCACAATCAGGCACTTCTGCTGGACTCCCACAATTCATTTGGGCAACATTCGGGAAATGAAATACCGAATTTTCCATCGGTTGATGGGGAGAAATGTGTTTGGAAAACTGCAGCCGAGCAGTGAAATTATTCCCCCGTCAAAATCTGATCAATGGCTCCCTCAGTCTTATTTCCAAAAAGAGCTTAAATCTCTTTATGGATATATTAAAATATATTTAAGACTCATAAATCTCCACGATGTTATTGTTTTCCCAGAGGAAAGCGTTCTATAGAATTAGAAGGTGTAGGGGATGGCCAGACCCTTAGAGCAAGTCATCTAATTGCTCTCTATTGCAGTCACATCACCCCACATGTTTGTTAAATCTTTAAGTCTGTGATATTGCTGGGTTTTTTTTTATCAATTGCAAATTTAATAGTAATGAGTTTGCTTGAATGCCTATGATAATGGTAGTCTATCACTTCATAAGTGCTATTTGTTAGAAACTATACAAGAACTTTACAAGTTTTATTTTGAATCCTCAGCACAACACTGCAAGGAAAAGATGGCCCCTGTCGAAAGGACTCCCAGAGTAAGGGACCTCGTCAAGGTCACACAAGCTAGTAAACGTGGAAACTTATCTTTCAGCCCAAGGCCCTCTGGGTCCAAACTCTGTGCTCGTTACATTTGGTTACGAGAACAGCAGTGCCCAGCCAGTTTCCACCTTGTTAACTCGGTGTCACCGAACATATGAAAAGTCCATCGACACAGCTTGTTTCCTTAAAAGAATCTTGACATTATTGAGCGCTGAGTAGTGAATTATTCATTGGCGCTTCCAGCCTGGGCCCAAACAATTCGCCTCCCCAAGAATTTACACAAGGAAAGCCAGCGCCTTCTGAGTCCATTTCACCTGAACTACAGGGTGAGGCAAAAGTAGGCTCACCGTTGTGAGTGCTCTAAACACAGTTCATTTTTTTATTATTATGTATAATTATTGTATTTTCCATAGGAACAACTGTCAACCTCCTTTTGCCCCGCCCTGTGTAATTGCCTGTGTCTGGTTGTTCCCACAACAACCAGAAAGGGACTCCCTTGCTTCTGTGCTGGAGGGGGAGGGGAAAGGAAACATCGCTTATTAGGCACCTACTGTGTGCTCAGCATTCCGTGTGCCGTCTGGGTGATGGGGGTGAGCAGGGTCAGGGCCCAGTGGGAGCACCCCAAGGCAGGGACCCCTCTGACTTTGGAATTATTCTGCCTTTAAAAGACACAGTGGCAAATGCCAGGCTGCGGAGCCCGCCATGTGCCGGGGTGACTAGAAAATCGCTTACATAAAAACAAAATGAAGACGTTCATTTGAGCTGCAGAACCCCTTATTCTGTTTTGAAGTACTATAGTTAGTGCCATTTTCCGTCTTAATCTCGTGTAAACCCATCGGCCGTTCATGTTTAGTGGGCCCATGCACTCATTCAAATCGATCTGATTTTGCCCCATCAAGCCCATTATACTTGTTCCAATTTTTTGCATCATGGCTCTCACATCTGGAAGCTTAGGAGCCTGTCTGAGGAGACTGCCTGCCGCCAGAAATCACGTTCAGGGCCCTAATATTAAGACTCAGCTAGCTGGGCCGGCGTGGCTCAGGGGTTGAGCATCGACTTATGAACCAGGAGGTTACAGTTTGATTCCCGGTCAGGGCACATGCCTGGGGTTGTGGGCTCGATCCCCAGTGTGGGGCCTGCAGAAGACAGCCAATCAACGATTCTCTCTCATCATTGATGCTTCTCTCTCTCTCCCTCTCCCTTCCTCTCTGCAATCACTAAAAATATATTAAAATATATCCTTCATCTCTGATGTTGGCTTCCATAATACGCTGGGCATGACGGTGGAGAGAATGGTCTTTGAGATCAGGTTCCCGGATGTTCAGGCTGGTCGCATCCTCTCCCCTGTCACCATGCAGAGGACTTATAGGGAGCACCCCCGAGCACTGTCCCCCGAGGAGTCGCTGTTTGGGTAGCTTCCAGGGTCAGACGGTTTTGTTGGTCCCTACAGATTGTACTAACTAGCATGAGATCCAGTTTTCCTGTGGAATACTGGGATTTTTTTAAGAGCTCCCCACTGGGCTCCTGTCCACGTGTTCTGCGGTGTTGCGCGCTGTTTATTGGTGTGTATGCAGGCGAACAATCTTTCCATCCCAACCAAGTGCCCATGTGTGTCCAGATAAAATTGAGAATTCGTTTTTCTAATCCTCGGTTAACTCTACTGGTATGGAAATTTAAATAATCCAGAGATTTTTCTTTTTTTCAATAGAAGCCCTTCCAAATAATTACCATTTTAGTTACTCAATTAACCACGAGGGACAGCCACCCACTAAAGAAGTGCACGAGAAGGCGTGTGGAGGCCGCGCTCCGTGGGCCGGCGTGGGTCTGAAGCAGACCTCGCTCACCTTGGCGCCAGGAGCTAGGTCAGCACCCTCTTCGTTTAAGGAGGCGCACAGACCTCACCTGGGTGGCCCACAGTTACGCAGCGAGTGGGAGCAGGCAGGATTCCAACTGGAGTCAGCCTGTCTTTCAAGCCGCTCTCTACCCAGTGTCAACTGTGTGGCATAGACAAGTGCCCCCCACGACGACTACCTCGTAGAACCCCGTCGGAACCCCGTGATGTCCCAGGTGTTCCACGCTCCCCGTGACGCACTGTTTGGGGTCTTTTCTCTCCCCGTTTTGCTATGCAAACACAATGGTGATCACAGCCAGGAAGAAAAATGCTGCCTGGGAGATAAATGCCACCCTCGTGTCCCCCCTTCCCGCCTTGTTGTGGGAGAGAAGGATTTGGCCATGAACGTGACATGGGGTTTATTTCCCAGGAAGAAAGCGCGCGCAGGTTCACATGCCTCCGGGCGCTGGGGCACAGACCTGGAGCTTGGCACCCAGCACATACGGCAGCTTCCTCCCTGCTCTGTTGCTAGGGACCTCCCTCTCCATGTCAATCACGTGGTTCCTCAGCCTCATCAGCCTCGGGGGGAAATGAGTGTTGGGGTCCTAGCAACCAACAGTATTTCTTTGACCATCCACCCGCTCATCATGGCGCGTTCTCCTCCCCTATGGTGGGTTCCTCAGTTATTCCAGGGAGATTTGCTCAGTCTGTCATCTGGCTTCCTCCTCACATGGTCCAACTTCCCGAAGTTGCCGGGGTCCAACCCCAGCAGGTCCAGGGGTCCCCAAAGGTGTGGACGGAGTCGGCGAAGAAGGAATGACACGGAGACAGCGTTCAGTTGATCAGCAGCCTAGCCAGGATCTCTAGCCCGGATCTCCAGCCAAGTTCTGGTCTGGATCTCCAGAGAGGTTCTGCTTAGGATCTCCAGCCAGGTTCAGTCACCAGGTTCTAGTCAGGCTCTCCTGCCAATCTCCGCAGTCAGGTTCAGTCCAGGATCCCCTGCCATGCTCTCTCGCCAGGCTTTGCCTCAAAGCTCCGAGGCCAGTCCCTGTCCAGGATCCTCCGGCATGCTCTCTCCAGTGAAGTTCTTCTGTCTCTAGAGAACGTTCTGTGTAGGTTCTGTGCCTAGGCTCTGTCTCTCTTGGTCCTGTCTTCCAAGCCCTGTGTTCTCAGTTCTGTGTCTGAAGTTCTGTCTTCTGAATTCTGTCTCATGAGTTCTGTCTTGTTGATTCTGTTCTAAGTTCTGTGTGTTTCTGTCTTGTTACAACTGTATTTATACCAGTTGATTCAATCCTATCAATCTCTATTACAAAGGTTAGGGCGTTTCTTATCTCCATTCCAGGGAGAAAAGATTATGTAGTTTAAGCATGATTGTTCGTAGTTAAAGGGATTAATTACCCGCCTGGCACTTAGTTGAGGGGTTTTATTCCCTCCCTAACTTCAGGGGAAAATCCCTACCTGGGGAAAACAACCTTTCTCAGAGACCTTGGTTAAAACACATAGTGCCAAGAAGGTGAGCAAACATATTAAGAACAGTATGCCATATATGCCAGGTCCCTTGAAACAGCAAGGATGGACCGGCTCCCGGCACGAAGTGATGCCGCCCTGGGGGTCCGGGATGCCTCCAAGCAGACAGATGGGGGAGTCTCAGGCGCCTTGATTGGCTCAAAACTGGGGCTCACCAATGGTCGGCTGTGTGCCCTGGAATTCCTGAAGTCTCCAGAGACTTCTGGCTGTTTTGGATAACAGTAGGCCCCGTTCTCCACCTGAAGACTGGGCTCCCCAAACTGTGGTGGATCAGAGCAGGGGTGAGGGTGGAATTCCCTCCTCGTGGGCCTGAAGTTCAGCCTTCGGTCAGGTTGCCGTGTGTCCGTGGGCGATGACTAAGCCTCTCTCTGCCTGGGTTCCTTCGCCCACCGACAGGATGGCACTCACTGTGGCACTGCCCGCGTGGCTGTGTGAGTCCGGCGTGGGGCCCAGCGAGTGCTGGCCGCTGCTACAGTGACTGGCCAACGGGCTCAGGCTGCCAGGTGAGGGCAGAGACTTTCATTCGCTCTTTTTGTGGGTGCTTTGTGGTCCCCTCTCCCTGGGACTCGGCCAGGAGCCGGAGGATGCCGGGGCACGAAGCACTTGGCTTCAGTCACAAACGCCCTGCTCGCCAGCCAACTCCATGGCGCTCACCGTTGACCTTTCCGTTCCTTCCTTGGGACTTGCTCTTGCCTCGCTGGGTCCCTTGAGCAAGTCAGTCCTGTTGGGATGGTTCCAGCTGACATCCAAATAGACCAGCAATGTCTGTTATTTTGAATTCTTGGCTAAAGTTACTTTTGGCTCACATTGGAAAGCAAGCATCTCTCTCTCTCTCTCTCTCTCTCTCTCTCTCTCTCTCTCTCACACACACACACACACACACACACACGCACACACACACACGCACGTGCGGGCTTCCATTTTTCAGCAGCCGCAGAAACCTTCCGGTACAATTTGCTTACAAAGCTGGCCTTGGCGTACTGGAAGCTCTCTCTCAGACACCTTGCCACCGCAGCGCACATCACGGTGAGAGGATGGTCTTGGACGCGAAACCTCCCTGACCACCTTCCAGCGGACGAATGGGTTCTCTCCGCGCCAGACCTCAAGACTAATGGAAACCTCCCCGTCAGTCGCTTATGAAGCAATGCCTAGTCGCTAGTATCTGGCTTCTAGATGGCAGCTCCCCGTGCTGCCCAAGTGCCAAGTCATCGGCATAAGCTGCTCTTGCATCGACTTTAAAACATTACATTTTTGTGGTCGGTGAGGACTTGAGTCACAGGGATTCCTTTCTCAAGCAAAGTGGAAACGATGCTTCCAATACAGAAACAGCGTTAACCCTTTCACCCACAACGCATCGGGACCCGGGGAGCAATCCCTCTCTCTTCCCTCTTTCTCACTTTGTGGATCTTTCTTAATATTGGAAGTGTTGTTCAGCAAGTGTTGTTACATTTGCCAGGAAAATGTAAATGTGTGAGCTCAGACTCCACTGCTGTTCTGTGAGCGATCAGATCCATTCAGACAGTCGCCTCAGACCTGATGTATCAGGGAACGTTCCAGACTCCTGGCGTGTTCACAGAAAGTCAGCGCTCACTCCTGCGGGGGCCTGGCCGTCATTTCCACGTTACGTTATCCCAGACGCTTGGAGTCAGCACATCTTCTGAGAAGCTGGGAAACAACAACAACGGTAATCATTACTATTATTGATGGAGGGACTGTGACAGGCCATCCACCGGGGAAAGTACTGACAGGAGCCTCACAGCACACGGAGGAGGCCGCGTCACCCCCCCGACGTAGAGAGAAGGACACCGAGACCCCGAGAAGCTAAAGTGGGCACTGCCGTGGCTTCAGTCCAGGTGTCAATCGTGTTTTCTAATTCGGATGAGGCCGTAAGCCTGGACCAACCAAAAACATCCCCGCAGCCAGCGAGGAGCCCCATGTGGTGTCCGGGGTAGGTGACCTTCGTGGCTGGACAAGGCTGTGAGGAATGAGTCCTGGGTCACGGTCAGCCCTCCAGGCGGGGAAGCACCCCCCACCCCCAAGGGCATCTCTGTCGGGCTGATCACAGCTCTGATAGCCAAGTACTCTCCGTGGAGCGAGGAGCGTGGAGTGCCTCCCCAGCTGGAGACGGGAGATGCCTGCAGGATACAGCCCAGGGCCGCCTCCATGCTGGGTCTTCTCAAGGAAGGACAGACAGGCTGGAGCTGCTCCTCCGAGCAAAGCCTCCAGCCGGCAGTGAGGCTAAAACAGTAGGAATGTCACCAGTGGAGACGGGCTCTCGGGACGGTGGCCCCTCTTACTAACTGGTTGAAGAACATGAGTTCTGTGCGTCAGACGGGCGTGTCCCCGGCTGGCCCAGCCTTGGCCTTCCAGCCGCATCTGTACACACTCCAGTCATTTTCTCATAACTAACTGCGTCGTCTTCTCCGCAAACCAAAGGCAGCCAGCAACGCGAAGCTGGAGGGAGGGGTCCCTCGCCGCCCCCTCGGGCTGTCCTCCCGTCTGTCCCAGCGCTTCTGCTGTGAGGATTCATGCACCCCTCTGGTGCACTCCAAGGCTGTGTTCATCCCTTTTTCAGTGAGAACTTCTAGAAGGGTTCTTCTCTGAAAGCGGACACACTCGGGAAGAGGCGTAGAGGCTGAGCTGCTGCTGTGTCCTGTCCGCCTGCTGTGGGGCGGGGGAAGCTGGTCCCGCAGTATCTTCCATGCTCCACCCTAGAACGTGTGCGGTGCCACGACAGTTTCAGAAACTTTTCAATATATTTGGGGGCTTAGAAATATTCTTTTTAGTCCCAGGTGGTTCCTTCACTTAAGTCACATGGAGGCATATTTCTGCATTTACCGTGAATTCTATTGCAAAGGGTCGTGTGAGAAGGAGGCGGAAAACGTGGTGATTTCTCTTCTTGGGGAAGGAAATGCATTTTCCCTCAGAGCTGCTCGGCTCTTAGACCCACTGGGATATGCTAACGACCCCGAAAGTGAATTTGTGTCTAAAGAACAAATACACACAGAGTCAGAATTCAAATCCTCTCTCTGGGCTGTCTCTCCAGAACCCTAACAATGCCCAGCCCCGGCTGCCCTCTCCCCGTCCCCTCCCCTCAGCTACAGGCTTTCCTGGAGCCTCTGGTCTTCCCCATGGAATGATTCTTCCAAGAACCGCAGGCGTCCCAGGGGTCTGCCTGATGCAGACAGTCCGTCAGTGGATTGACTGGGACCCGCAGGGAAGGGCACCATGGCTACCTCGTCTTCAGGAAATCTGTTTTATTTGTAAATATGGGCCCAGCCGGTGTGGGTCAGTGGTTGAGTTTCGGCCTACGAACCAGTAGGTCAGGGTTCGATTTGCAGTCAGGGCACAAGCCCAGGTTCCGGGCTTGATCCCCAGTGTGGGGTGTGCAGGAAACTCTCTCATCATTGATATCTCTCTCTGTCCCTCTTCCTCTCTGAAGTCAATGAAAACATATATATTTATATGAAAGATGGCCAAGACTAGTTCGAGAACTCTTCACTAAGGCAAAATGCAGACTAGAAATGGAGGAAACCGAGTTATGAAACATGAGGATACTAACCCTAAAAAGTACCAGCACTAACTCTAAAATGTGAAGTTTCGTTTCCTATCACTCTTTGCCAGACGAGTTCATCTGCTTGTAGTTCTAGTCTTACAGGCACGTATCGAAGAGCCACGGACGCTCACGTCCTTAAGAAATAGTGACGTCACAGTTTCACTCTGGACTTTCCTGGGCCTAAAGGGATGTACGGGGCCCGTATCTTGGTGGGACGACAAGGTAACCAGGGTTCCCTTCCCTGCAGGTCCCAGTCCATCCACTGACGGACTGTCTGCACCAGGCAGACCCCTGGGATGCTTGCGGTTCTTGCAAAAATCGTTCCCTGGGGAAGACCAGAGGCTCCAGGAAAGCCTGTAGCTGAGGGGGGTGGAGGGCAGCTGGGGCTGCACATTGTAAGGGTTCTGGAGAGACAGCCCAGAGAGGAGAATTTGAATTCTGACTCTGCAGGTATTAGCTAAACCAATATGTTTCCGTGTGTCTTTCCAACAGATTGCATACTTCATCCTAGGACCCTTGGTTGCATCTTGCGGTTAATTCATCTCACATGGCTCATCATTTGCTCCCTGTGAGATTACTCGTTCAGATACCGTGCGTTAATTCTAATCCTGCGAACTCTGCCTCTTGCTAAGTCACAGGGCCTTCCACAGGGGCACAGACGAATAGACAGATCAACCCCTGGGTGGTACCTGTCCCTCTCAGGCCGGTGAGGGGCACAGGTTGAAGGAGGGCAAACCCCCGGTATCTGTTAGTTGGCCCTCCATGTCCTCTGTCCCTTCTCCATCATCTCAGATGAAGTGAAATTCACATACGGCTGTAACAGAAGAAACTCTTTTGGCCCCCAGACCGACCCTCCATCACGAAGCCTCCAATGAAGCCAGTCTAGGGACTTTCCAGGCATTTCCCATAAAGACCTCTTGACTCAGACACTCTGGGTAGCAGCCTGATACTGTGTGAACCAAGCTCCTGGCTCATTTCACCCTTCAGTCCAGGTGAACGGAACAAAGGGCCACCCTGTGGAACCTTCTTGGTTTCCTGGTTACGAAAACATCTCCAGATCACATCCTTTCACCGCAATAATATCTCCTCAAGGGAAGGCAAGCCTGGCTCCAGAAAAACAACATAGAAACGACATGTAATGCAAAATGGTCTTATAGGTGAAAAAAATTCAACCAAACACCAGTTGTACTCCAGGCCTAGGGAGATCCCCACATGGCTGCCTAAACCTGCTCTGGTCTGCACATCTTTGCCTACTTCCATGGAACCAGAAACTCTGGATCTCTTGCCTTCCCTGGTTTCCCCTTTTCCTCTTCTTTTAATAATTTTTTTATATATATATTTTATTGATTCTTTACAGAGAAGAAGGGAGAGGGACAGAGAGTTAGAAACATCGATGAGAGAGATCCATCAGCTGCCTCCTGCACGCCCCCCACTGGGGATGTGCCCGCAACCAAGGTACATGCCCTTGACCGGAATCGAACCCGGGACCCCTCAGTCCGCAGGCCGACGCTCTATCCACTGAGCCAAACCGGTTCGGCTTAATAATTTTTTTTAATTGAGAGAGGAAGGGAGAGGGATAGAAACCTCAATGAGAAACATCATCCATCGGCTGCCTCCTGCACACCCTCTACTGGGGCTCGAGCCTGCAACCCGGGGGTGTGCCCTGACTGGCATCAAACTGGTGACCTCTTGGTTCGTGGGTCAGTGCTCCACACCAGCCAGGCTCCCCTTTTACTTTTAATCAATCTTCCTTGTGTTCTCTCTCCCGCTAATTGTGTCCCCATGTGCCTCTATTGCTAACAGTGTAAAGAGAGCAGTTCCTTTGAAAATATAATTTTCTTTTAAATGCATCATCATTTTGAAGTGGCCTCATAAATTCTGTTGCTGATTTGGGATCTTAAACGATATATTTATTTATATTAAAGTCGGCCTGCTGTTCATCTTAAAGGTATTATACTTGTACAGTTAACAGAAGCGATGAGCCAAATTTAATTTCCTTTCCATTCTGGAATGCTTTGCATCTTGTAATCACCATTGATTGCCTACTTACTAGTCAGAATCAATAAAAGGAGTGGATGTAAAATTGCCCAATCTCATGTTTGATAATATAATAGTCTAGTCCAAACGGAGGGTCCTGATAGCATTCAGCTGCGTCGACATTATCTGGTGGTGACAGTGCCTATAGCTCAGGCTGCAGAGGAGCAAATGGAAGTTGGAAGCTCGAATGTGGAACTTTGTTTCATGTAGGATGAAGCTGACGCACAGATTCTATAAGAACGGGGGTTTTTTCTGGTTTATGGACAATATAATGTGTATTAACTTTTTATCGTTTTAATTGCATTTCCTTCCCGTGACACCTAGCCCTGTTGTGCCTTTGTTTCAAGACTGTCTCAGATATGACTGATGCATTTGCCTAAAACCCACCGATCTTTCGTCCTGGAGACATTACAGCGTATAAACCTGTGCTCGGAATGACAGCTGTCAGTGCCAGGCTCCTGTAAGTCAGCAGCACCCGGAGGATGGAAGTTAGGAAGTGTTCCCAGGCACGGGGAGACAGGCGACTGCTCTGCTGTGCTTTACGGGACTCGGAAAACCATTCCATCCAGCTCGAGCTCGACTGTTTCTAAAATGACTGCCGTTTCCTATGAAGTCTGTTAAATGCCGGCATCCCACTGGGAGGGAGTGGCCTTTGGACCACTCATTGGTATTCAGAATTTGAGGTGCCGAAGCAAGCATCTTTGATGAGGCTGTTGTTAAAAAAAGAAGCGAGGTGTGCGCAGTCCCAGGCCCTATCCAGAAAGGAGCTCCTCTGAGGAAATCAGCCCTAACAGGTGATCAATTGCACCTCTATTGGGGGAGAAATGTGCTCGTGGCGTCTTGGAAAGCGTTCGGCCGGGGAGTCCAGTCCTTTTAGTGAGTTTCCTGACAATCATGGCCTTTACTGTTCCCTACACCTGGAAGCCAGAGTCCCTCCCAGACAGCTCGCCGACACGAGGATTACTCGGTGTCCTCAGACACAGACCTCACTTGTGGGTTTTGATTATGAATTAATTACCTCCTTGTCTGTTGCCCGTTCAGGATGGCTGGTGGATATGAGCATCTCTATTTGGACACACACCTCCCCCCGCCCCCCGTCTCTTGTTGTTTTTTTAATATGTTTTTTCTATTTTTAATATATTAATATATTTTTTTATTGATTTCAGAGAGAGGAAAGGTAGAGAGGGATAGAAACATCAATGATGAATGAGAATCAGTGATCGGCTGCCTCCTGCACACCCCCTACTGGGGATCAGGCCTGCAACCCTGGCATGTGGCCTGACGGGGAATTGAACCGGTGACCTCCTGGTTTATAGGGCCACGCTCTTGACTCCCAAACTCTTGATGTGTCAGAGCTAAACTACAGTCTCGCGCCCACCTCCTGAACTCAGGCCGGGAGTTCAGGAGGCAATTTGATTCCTGGTCAGGACACATGACCAGGTGTCAGGCTCAATCCCCAGTGCGGGGTGTGCAGGAGGCAGTCAATCCCTGATTCTCTCTCATCATTGATGTTTCTCTCTCTCTCTCTCTCCTTCCCCCTTCCTCTCTGAAATCAATAAAAATATATTTAGAAAAAAATAAAAGGAGTTTGGGAGTCACACCCCTGTCTTTCGAGACAGACAGCCGTGCTCTGACGTGGGAGGGATCCGGTGACACCCGAGAAGACATGTAATAGTGCCTTCCAGAAAGGATTGCGAAGCAGCTTTTGAAACGCTTCTTTTATTTTACGTTTAATGTTGGAAGTGAAGATAGTGGGGCTCTTGTAGCCTAATCCTCCAACTTTACCCACAAGCATTGGGGGGGGGGGGGAAGGTCCCCCTTTCAGGTGGAATGAAACCTCATTTTCCCAGATCGGGAGACCAAGTGAAGTCCAGTCCCTTCACTAACTAGTCAGTGAGCCAGGAATGAAATCAGGCTGTTTAGCCCAAAGCCTGTTCACTTGGCCTTTGCACTGGACCGCGGGGTCTCCAGTGGGCGCGGGCGTGGGCGCCTCTGGCTGCCCACACCAGGTTTTAGATATTTTGTAAGATCACTTTTGCCCCAATGTGTGCAGTCATGTGCGCCTTGGTCTTCGTAAAAAATTCCATGCATTTACTGCTCCTCGTTACCACCCAGCTCACCCTGTGGCTCCTGAGTCCAATTTGCTTTTCCTTGTGGAGTTCGTGACAAAAAGCGAGAGAACTTTTTATGTGCAATGTGTGAACACACTTTTAAAAAGGAACAGAAGTGAATGTACACTTGACCAGTTAAAGGGTTAAAATAGGTAAATTTGCTCTTCTCTACTGGAAAAAAAATCCCTCCACCTCTCAGTTATTTTGAAATGAGGTGACATGCCTTCATCTCACCAGCCCTCTGTGTTTTTAGTTTCTTCTTCGGGAAGATGAGAGGCTCAGCATGAGTATCTTTTAAGGTTACTGTGGGTTTAAAGTTTTTTTAAAAAATAGCTAATTATTCGGCACCTTTTTCTTCTTTGGCTCTTCGTTGACGTCAACGATTTTTGGACATAGCTGTCGAGATTTCTTCATTGACAAAAATTGCCTTTCTCTGTGAGCAGTGCAGAAGGCAGCTCTTTACAACCCCTTTCGGAAGCTGGGGGTTTTCAGATAAAGTTTAATGGATCCCAGCCTGTGCGAGGGACCTTCGGCTCTCAGGCGCTCACATATTTCAGAAAGCCTTGGATCATCTGTGACTGACAGTTCAAAAACACAATGATCTGTTGTGTCTGGCCCAGGCCAAGCCGGAGCACACTGAATCGATAGTGATGTTATTAGAACCAGGAATCAAATGCAAAATAGTTCCGGCGCTGCCTGCACACTGGCCTTTGCTCTTTTGATAAGTCACTGATGGGTTCTGGGACAGGAGGCCGCCTGGAACAGCGAGCCTGGGGGTAAATGGAAGCAGCGATGTTTATTGTCCGGGAAACAGTGGCCTTCAGTGAACGGGCTACACAAAGGATATCAGGAAAGAGGCAAGAATAGGCAAACCGTCAGCCTCCATCGCTGAGCCCTGCTAACCGTTGTCGGGAGACCCCGCCCCCACCCTGAGCAGACCCTACACTGTGCAAGCACAGCAGCTCCAATGGGGCAGAGCATGGCAGCCGCCGAAGCCACAGTGTCCAGGTGGCACCACAGTCCTGCCGGGAGGGCCCAGGGCACGGCCCCAAGACATGCAGTCATTGGCTCAAGGGCATCACGGTTATACCACGTCTTCATAATCTCACCGACCTCTTGAGTTGATTTGGGAGATTGTTCGATGCCGTGGACATATTTTAGGGCATAAAAAGTGGGAAGGAGCCCTCGCTGGTGTGGCTCAGTGGATAGAGCATCGGCCTGCGGACTGAAGGGTCCCAGGTTGCATTCCAGTCAAGGGCACAGGCTCAGGTTGCGTGCTCGATCCCCAGTAGGGGGCGTGCAGGAGGCAGCCTATCCTTGATTCTCTCTCATCGTTTGATGTTTCTGTCTCTCTCTCCCTCTCCCTTCCTCTCTAAAATCAATAAAAATATATATTTTTTAAAAAGTGGGAAGGAGGTTTATATCATTGTCTTTAAACATCTGAAAGGTCGGCCAGCAGCACCACAGTGCCCATGGAGTATATATGTCTGTGTACATGGGGCGTAAAGCAAAAATACTACGAAGCAGATCCCAACGCCACCTAACTCAAGGGCTTCAGAAAAGGGTGGCAAGAGACAGTCTTCCCACCTCACAGTTGTATTAAACAGTCTGACAGGTGCAGACCAGTGTCGGCGCTTAGCAGAATGCAGGGTAACGTCCTGTGAGATGTTTCAAATAGAACAGCAAACAGGCCAGCTCCCGCGAACCAGGAGGTCACGGTTTGATTCCCAGTCAGGCCACATGCCCAGGTTGCAGGCTCCATCCCCAGTGGGGGGCGTGCAGGACACAGCTGATCCATGATTCTCTCTCATCATTGATATTTCTCTCTCTCTCTCCCTCTCCCTTCCTCTCTGAAGTCAACAATTAAAGAAAAAACAAACAAAGCAAGCCCAGCAGTGGGTTCATGTTGCCTGTGGTTGTGATCTGCAGAGTGAGCATAGGGTAAGCTGTGGGCCCACTCTGACCCTAACCTTGCTCTATACGTATAAGGTTGTTGCTGTCATTTCTGTATTGAAAATAAATAGAAGTAGGACTTGGTTGTCCCAGCAAACAAAACAACCATTTTCCTTCAGTCATCTGACCATCTCATCTACTTCATGTCATGGCTGGGTCTCACTTAGCTGCCTAGGACATTTGGGCTACGAAAATAACCTTTGTCTTATTGAGTTTCTAAGTTTTTAACTTTTTTTCCCCATTTGTTTTTACAGAGAGTGGAAGGGAGGGGCGGAGGGAGTAGAGAAAAAGAGAGAGAAACATCGATGTGAAAGAAACACATCAATTGGTTGCCTGGGAATCAAAACCGCGACCCTTCTAGCCAAGGGACAAAGTTCTAACCACGGAGCAACACCAGCCAGGGCTGAATTTCCAAATTTTAAAGGGGGCATTTTTTTTTTTTTTTAATACTGAAGGATTAAGTGCCACCAGGGAGCAACATAATGAAAAGCCGTATTTGAGAAGGAGCCACGCTTTGGAATAAGAGGTGAGCGCATGTCAGGTACAGGAGAGCGAGCTTCTGATTACTCGGAGGGAAGGCTGCCAGCGGCTTCCTGAGTAAAAGTTCTGAGGCTGGATCAGAGCATCAAGGGGTTTGTTGGAAATCTCCACACCTTGTGAACTTGACTTTTATTCCTTTGAAAAATTATACAAAGTATGTTTTGCTCACATGTATATGCCACGTGGTGTGTTTCTCCTTGGAGCTCTGCAGCTATTGCTGAGGTTTTTTTGTTCCTATTAATATATATTTTTATTTATTTCAGAGAGAGGAAGGGAGAGGGAGGGAGAGAAACATCAACGATGAGAATCATTGATCGGCTGCCTCCTGCACGCCCCCTACCGGGGATGGAGCCCGCAAACAGGGCATGTGCCCCAACAGGGAATAGAACCCTGACCTTAGTTCATAGCTCAGCGCTCAACCACTGAGCCACACTGGCCGGGTCTCGCACAAGTGTTGACTTGTCATAACATCAGAATGGAATTTGAGCATTTCTAGAAAAAAAGTGGATGTGTTAGAAACAGGAAAGTGACCCCCATAAGTTGGCTCTAAAAATGTTTAAGCTCGTAAAAAGACCGAGAACAACCTAAGTGAACATACAGTGGGATTATGTAAGTTTTATGGATGGTGCATTCATACAAGAGAATTTTATTTACCAGTTTAAAAGGTCCCAACCGTCTCTGAGGCACATTGAAGGAAAACAAGCAAAGTGTACCTTGGTGTTTCCCGCTCGGTATGTCCCTGTACATAGATGCCTAGAATCCCCGAGGAAGATTTGCCTAGTAAGCTAGTAATGTTGCTTTTGAGCGAGGCACACATGCCAGGGTCAGGGGTTTGGGGAGATTTATTTCTCACCCTGTGGGCCTTTGCACTTGAGTCATTTTACTGTAAAGATGGAGAGACAGGATGAGCGAAAGAAGGTTCCTTACACCCCCACTTTTCCCATGAGTTACTTAGAGTCTAGAGTTTGTCAGAACTCCTCATTTTGTCCGGTGAAGTGGGAGTGTGTCAGGTAACACATTATGAAGGTTTTGTTTTATTTCGAAATGAAAAACAAAAATTACCAACTCCCTCTTTGGAAATACGTTGGAGGTAAATTCACCATGCAGTGATGAAGCCTTGTTTCAACCCATGACAGTAACTTCCAGAAGGTAAAATACATACACTTGAATATACACCTCTTATTACAGTGAAGGTATAGTGCTAACAACTTTCTACATGAGATCACCTGCTCTATCCTCTATAATAAAAGCATAATATGCAAATCGACCAAACGGTAGAATGATCATTCAGAGGGGGGTGGGGTGGGGTGGCGAGCAGGCGGCGCCAGGCCAGCCAACGCGCGTGCCAGCAGGCAGAGGGAGGGGACAGTGATGGGGGGTGGGGGGGGCGGTGGCAACCAGTGGCAGCCAAGGGGCAATCAAGGGGACGGGGCCGGCTGCTCACCAACCGGCCGGCGGCATCCCCAGATCGCCCACCAGTGGCTTCCTGCAGAGGAGAGGGCCTAAGCCATCAGTCGGACATCCCCCAAGGACTCCCAGACTGTGCGAGGGTGCAGGCTGGGCTGAGGGACCCTCCGAAGTGCACGGATTTTGGTGCACCAGGCCTCTAGTGCAGCTGTAAGCCGATAAATGAGAGTGTTCGTGTTATCTGCAACGAGTTATCCTGTGGAGATAAAAGTTCGAGTTACATAGATCAAACTTTAGAATTTCGAAGTATTTCTTTTTCCCTTTCTGGGGCCTGTAACTTTTGAAGCTCACGCGCCTGAAAACTGAACGTGTTGACTGTATGGCTTCCTCGCCACGCCCCCCGCATTGTAACTTGTTCTGCAGTGGGTGCCACGTGGGGTGTCCTGCATTGTGTCCCCACATCTGCTGCTCCATCCAAACCAGCCGCCGTCGAGAAATAATGGGCCCCCTTTTATTCTCCGACATGGACACTGCCATTAGCTGAGCTTGCGTTAGAGCTTTCAGTGTCTCCACTTGGGGTTTCCGTTTTCAGCTCCTCTTATGGGATAAGTGCCCCATTATTTCAGTAATTGTGTATATTGTTATGGCTCCGAGCTCCTTTCTCCTGGATCTCTCTCTTCCCTCTCACTTTCTTCTCTTCTTCCACCCCTGCTTGCTGGCTCTCTCTTTCTTTCTCTTTTTTCTCTCTCTCTGTCTGTCTCTCTCTCTCTGTCTCTTTCTCTTTTATTTCTTCCTCTCTTTCTTTCTCTCTCTCTCTGTCTCTTTCTCTTTTATTTCTTCCTCTCTTTCTTTCTCTCTCTCTCTGTCTCTCTCTCTCAGACACACACCTGCCCCAGGTGAAGGGGTGAGCAGGCAGCAGGCTGGGTCCTGGTGTGGCACCGGCCAGGCTCGCCTCCCCCTGGAGACCGCCCCTGTCACTCAGGAGCTGCTGTAACTACCACGCGACTCGCACAGCCGGAGCACAGCACTGCGAGGGAAACCTCGTCTGGTGTCAGAGCCGTTTGCTGATAAGATTGTATCTTCCTCCTGCAGGCACGGCTGGAGCCGGCGCCAGGTGGCTGTAAATAAAGGAGATTTACCAGGGGCTGGGTCTGTGAGCTCACAGCCACGCCTCAGACCTGTATCAGAAAGGCCCGGAGGAAGTGAGCTGTGCAGTTTGTTCTCAGTGGTGAACATTTCTTGCACAATCAGCCTAGTCCGAATAGATGACCGGAAATGCAGGGGTCGATGAATTATGATGGTGGCACCTCCATCTGACGCCTCAGGAGCCGTAAGCAAAGCCAGGGCTGTGTGTGCTCGTGGGTGAACTGAGCATAATGCACCCCCAGTTTGCATCCAGGCGGGTCTTTCTCTCATCCTGGCAAAGGGGCATCTCCAGCTTCAGGAGAAACATCAGAGCCTCGCCCGCGATGAAATGCGCCATCGGCCTATTCCGTTCTTAGAAGAGGAAGAAAAAAAATCTCTGCTCTTGCTGCCACTGCCTAGTTTTTAAATTGAAATGATTTTTCAAGTGCCGTTTGCTTTTCTCCATTTATATACATCTCTTTTCATTCGCATTCGCTGTGTTGATTTTCACCGGTGCTTGTCATCAGTACTGTTTTCTCGGTCTAGTTTGACGCCGCTGTGGTTGAGTGATTTAGAAACTGTCCGTCTAGGCCAGCGCTCTCAGCAGGTAGCTCCGTGAGGCGGACAAAGGCCGGGACACACGCGTCGGGAACGGCGTTCACTCAAGCTCATCGGGGTTCCAGTGCCGCCTGGGGTTATTAGCAGGTGCTTTGGGGGCAAATTAGCCGTTAATACGACTACGTTTCATTTATAAAATGGCAATTATAATGCCTCTCCCACAAGTGGTTGTGTGCGGTGTTATCATGAGTGTAGTAAAGAGCTGACTTAGAGCTGGGCATGTACTAGGTGCTCAATAAATGATACATATTTTTGTTACAATCTTATTAAAACAAAGGAGGGTGGGTGGGTGGGAAGAGATCAACCAAAGGACGTGAATGCATATATGCATGATGCATGGACACAGACAATAAGGTGGTGAAGGCCTGGGGTGAGGATGCGGGGAGAGGGGGGAAAGGGGGAGGGGGGTGGCTAGAGGAGGTCAATGGGGGGGGGCATGTGTAATACTTTGAACAATAAAGATTAAAAATAAAATAAAAATGTTTTTATGTACCTAATGGTAAAGTCTGGATCTGTAAATTAGTAGTTGAAAGCGTTTACTTCCATATGAGAATTTATTCAGTGCTTAATAGTCTAGGCTGCAAAGGGTTTAATGTACTGTGTGCACAATGGTGAGCTGTCTACCGATGGCTTTAGGGCAAATGTAGGCACGTTTGTGTGTAGGCAGTAACTAGGGGCATGTGAGGTGTGTTCCACCTGCTTCTGGCATAATGCCTACATGAGGGTTTTATTCTTTTTGTTTAAGCCAAAAGGGCCCATGTGGGAAATAAAAGCTTAAATGCAATTGTTCATAAAGGAACGCTATGAATTTATTAACCCCAGTTTGGCAGTATGGAAATTTATCTCGGTCTCGTTTCATTTGTAGGCATAGTCTTCAGAGGCGAAGTTTAAAGTTGACTTTTCTCGTCTCCTCCTGTTTCCTGAAATATACACATTATAATTTTAACCGTATTTTTACGTATGCTAAAAATGTGATCGCAGTAGCTGCTCATGCTGGGATCTTGCATGTCGCTAACTCAGAGCCTCGGTGTGATAAGTTATTAAAAACACCACGGAAGAGTAAGGTAGAGAAACCGGCTACCGAAAGGCGCGTTGCAATAAACCTGATAAAATCCACAATCCCTTTTACGAAGGAGGTAAATGTCCGTGTCCCAGAAGGTAATTTCTCACGGCACACAACACCCGCACGTAAATGGTGAAATGCCTTGTATGTTTCTCTCCTGGCGAGAACCGCAGCTCTGAGCCAGGTGCTGATGGGGTTATTCCTAGAGATGCATGTCACTTTTTTTTTTTTTTTTTTTGCTATGTCTCCGTGGCTTATTGATATGACTGTCACCCTAGAAACCCAGTGAATTCAGAGATGCGGTTGCCTTTCTGCTTGGCTTTTCACGGAGGTACATTTCAGGAGCCTGCTGCCTGGTTCGGCAGGAAAAGCCGGAAGGGTAATTGTCCATAAGAATAATCTTCGATCTCCGAGGGTTTCCATCGGCACACACACCCCTGGTTGCCTCCTGAATCCTGAATGGGAGGTGCTGCTCCATGAGGCACCCCACAATAGCACCCTCAACGCTACCTGAAATAATCATTGCTTCACTAGCTGGTCTTTTCTTTGTCCTTCTTTCTTTCTCTTCCAGTCCTACATTAAACAGGAGGTCACAGAGCCACGAGTGGGAGAGAAATCCAGCGAAGGGGGTGGTTCATTGGGAGCTGAGGGTTTGGAGTTGGAAAAGGGACTTGCAGCTACCTAAGACTCAGTTTCTTCTTCCGTAAAGTGGGTATAACAATAGTATCCACCTCGTCCGACTGTTGGGAGGAATACATGAGATGATACGTATAGTTGTAAGCATGGCGTCTTTCGGTGTGTGTTGGTGACTTCACGACAGATCTACATACAGAATCAGGGACCTTCTCTAATAATTTCTGCCCAGGCGACATGGGTTGAGTCCTAGTGTTAGCACTTGACCTTCCCCCTTCCCATGGTCAACCTCCCTTTCTTGGCTTCCTGCATGTCAACGTTGCAATGCCATCCGTCAGCCATTGAAGCAGAAGGTCTTCATTTCTCCCAGCAAAGGAATTCTCCTGTGAGGGCCAATCCCATCGCCCAGGCCTTGGAGCTCCGCTGTTCTCTGCTCCATCAATCCCTGCCTGGCGCCCACCTTCTCAAGTGCAACCCAAACAAGGAAGTCGGAGGCTGGAGTTCTGAGGGTGAGGTCGAGCGTGGATACAGAGGCCCAACCTCACCAATCACAACTATTCATTTAGGTCCGTTTTATAGGTTCCTGCAGACCTTGGGGTTGTCACTCAGAGTGGTCTCTGGTCACTGTAGTGGACTTTGATCATTTTTTAGCTCTCTTACTGGCCATGGGTCTCTCTATTTAAAGGGACAACCCCACTCTGTGTAATGTTATTAGAATACAGTCCCCTGTCTTGGAATACAGAAGTTGAGAAAGATAAGTAAGCATTTCCAAGGCCTTTTGGCAGCCGGGTTTCAGTGTGACATGACTTGGCCAATCAGATGCTTCTGTTTCAGGCTTTGAATCCATAAAAAAACATGGTGAGGATTCAGTCATGCTCACCTGTGACGGTCAATGGCAGCATCAGGTACATACCAGATGGTCACATATATAATAGGATGTCTTCTTCAATTGCTCAAGGGGAAAAGCAGATGGTGGAACTAGTATCTGGTTTGAGGAAGTCTGAGGGGGAGGGTTAGATGCTGTGAAAAACCTGTTGTTACAGCAGACATGAGGGCAACAAGGAGTTAATCTTACCATGCAGCTAAGATTATATATGCATATTCGCCCTGGGCGGTGTGGCTCAGTGGTTGAGCATCGATCTATGAACCAGGAGGTCACGGTTCAATTCCCTGTTGGGGCACATGCCCTGGTTGTGGTTTCAATCCCCAGTAAGGGGCGTGCAGGACGCAGCTGATCAATGATTCTTTCTCATCATTGATGTTTCTATCTCTCCCTTTCCCTTCTTCTTGGAAATCAATAAAAATATATATTTAAAAAAAAGAATATATATGCATATTCGCTATCCACTTGTCCTCAAGTCTTCTGTGACTTAAGCATTTTTCATTGCTTGTGGCTATCAAAGTGAGCTCACCGCATCTATAATGACAATCACAATATAAGCAATTTTATTAACCTGTCAATTATTATTCAGCTTTCTTATTCCAGTTGCATCCCAAGTCAAGGAGGGTGTTCAAAATTGAGGGCAGCGTTTCTTCATATTCAAAGTGCTGAGTTTCATATTTTCCTTTCATTAGTGAGAAAGTGGGTGGCTGTGCAGGTATCTAACTGCTTCTAAAATTGTGAGGATACTCCTGGTTTACTTCATCCAAAGTTTAGATATTCTACTGATTGAAATTAGAAAGTTAGTTTGTGGAGCTATGCATGCATTTGGACTTTGTCTCATAAGAAATTACTGTTTTAATTATTCCCTGAGGTAGAGGTTTTCAAAATGTGTTATGTGGATGAGACCACCCTATAAAACAGAGTTCTGTGGTTAGGCAGGTTTGAAGAAAACTACAAAAAAATAACTTCTTGAACATCTACACTATATATTAGTTCATATGTATTATCAGATGACATATGTACGTATGTATATAATATATATGGTGTCCTCAAAAATGTATGTATACATACTTACTGCTGATAGCTCAATTGATGTTTCTTTCTTTTCAGATTTAATCCATTGGAAGTAATAATTATTCAAAGGATAAATACATTTTGGGGGGACACCCTGTATATAAGCTACACCCTGTATATAAGAACTATAAGCTAATAGTTACACTTTATAACTACAGTGTATTAAGAGATCCACTTTGGGAAATGTTGCCATAATACGCGTCCCTCTATTGTGGTTTTTGGGGGGTATTTTTGCATTACCTACTTTTAACAACAGACACTTCAGGTTCACATGCCCTCATGGTTCACTTCTGCCTACTGATTAGTTCTGTGATTTTGAGCATGTTATTTAATTTTTCTCTGCATCATTTCCTCGTCTGGACAACGAGGATAATAACATCCATGTCAGAGAATATTACGAAAATCCAATGATTTATATTTCTAAATGCTTTGAGGAGTGCCTGGCTTATGGCAAGTATTTTATAAGTGTTGCCTTTTATTATTGTGGGTTTGGTTTTTTTCCAGGCTAAGTTCAAGCCTTCACTGACACCCCCTTCTGCATGGAATCTTTTCCCAAAGCCCTATCACATGTAGTTCTTTTTAAACCCAGTAACTGATACGCTACTTGCTAATTGTATGCCTGGGCCCAGATTTTTCTATTTGGTGATTCTTTCCAGTTCTAGTTCAAGGAATGTTATATTGAATGTCAGAGAAACCAATGCCTGTGAACACAGCGTTTACTGAATAAATCCCACAAGCAATCACACCCACGTCCGAAAACAGGAAATTGCAGGTAGCGAGGCCATATGGGGTTAGACTGAGACGAGACTTCTTGCAGTTCTGGGGCATTTTGTACTGTTTTGCTCTCTTCTGGGGCCCTTCCCCTCGCGCTTCTAGCAGACCGACTCGCTCTGTTTGCTCAGTTTTGCTGCTTTCCCATATGTTCCTGCTCATGGGTAGGTTCTACTTGCTAAGGCCGATATCACTTGGCTTTGCATCAGGGCTCCCACAACTAACACACTCCATCTCTCAGCACCTGAGTTCCAAATTCCTAGGAAAGAGTTATCAGACCAGACTGTGGTTTGGGTCCCTGGCTCAACTGTCCACTCCTATTTCTGTTAACTAAAGTCTAAGTCAGAGCATCAGCTGGCCCAATCATGACCACTTAGAGCAGCCCTGCTGTAGGGTGGTGGGTGGCGAGCACTCCCAGTACTAGAGATGGGCATGGGTGGTGCCAACACCCCGAAGGGTCACCATCTCCGCAGTAGGGAGAGAGCTCTTAGCATTTCCTTCTAGAACGTCTGTTGTTTCTACTTCCTTTTCCCACCCAAGAAGAACCAAAGGATGCCAGGGAAGATGTGTTGTAACCAAGCATTCGAAACCCACCGTCTTAATTTCATGGAAATTTCTCAACACCAGCCTAAGAGGGGGTGGGGGGGATAATACAATCTAAAGGTGGCTTCACTCAGATTCCATGGGTTAAAAACACCGTCTTGAGGAAGCCCGTTCCTCAGTAGGGTCTGCCCTCCTGTGTCAGGTGAGGCTGAATACCAGTCTGTTCTGCCCTCCTGGACCAAGTGTCCCCTGAGATGCAGCCGGTGGCTCCTTATCACTCTTGCAGTAGCCAACCTGCAAGGGAGGTTTGGTCTGCAGGACACAAAGTGAAGTTCAGGACACCAGGTGACGTAGCTGAAATCTGAAATCATTAAATTCAAGATCAGGAAGGAAGCAGCTATTTTTATATTTCCCTGTCCATCCTGCCTTATCAGAATTAGCTCCCATGCAAACCGTTTCCTCGGGGAAGATCAACCAATTCCTCTCCCCCACCTGTGTGTGCCTCCTGTATTTTTCATTCCGCTTCCTTTCCTCTTCGTTCCCTGGAGCACTGATCATGAAGTGTGCCTGCCCTCCCCCAGGAGGCAGGGATTGGTCTAGGTCAGCGGTTCTCAACCTACCTGCGAGTCGCGACCCCTTTGGCGGTCGAACGACCCTTTCACAGGGGTCGCCTAAGACCATCCTGCCTATCAGATATTTATGTGACGATTCATCACAGTAGCAACATGACAGCTATGAAGTAGCAACGAAAATAATTTTATGGTTGGGTCACCACATGAGGAACGGTATTGAAAGGGCCAGAAGGTTGAGAACCACTGGTCTAGATAGTATAATCGCCCCATGCTTGCGGATGTCCCGCCTGTTTCCTCTCTCCTTTGAGCGCATTTGTTCTTTTCCGTTTAGCCCGACAGTGACATGTCTCCGCAGACAATGGAGCGGGCATCCCACACGCGTAAACATTGTGTCACAGGCTGCTCTTGAAGTCAGCATCCTTCTGAGCTGGTTCGCCCGGGCCCCCGCCCCTGCCACCTTAACCTATGCCTATCGCGCCCACGGAGCCCACGCATCACCGGGAGCCGAGGAGATGAATTGCCATTCGGGACGGGGCTCAGATTAATTATTTTGTTTGTGTATTATGTTCGTTAAGTGGTTGCCGGATTGCTGCCCCGAAGATTGATTACTTGTTCCATTTGCCCTGTGGTTTCTGTGGGGAAAACAGCCTTCAGGATTCATCACTTCTGAAAGCCCAGGGGGCCCGGTTGACACGCGAACGCTCCAGGAAAGCTGTGACGCGGAGGCCAGGCTGCGCGAAGTGTGTTCTTTACATAAACACCTGCCGCGCGGCTGCCGGAGTGGCCACGGGGCTGTTTCCCGCGGGGAGGAGCAGCCCACGGGGATGCGATGGAGCTCATGCCAACCGTGCAGCCTGGAAACGCAGCCCACCTGTTGGATCGTGGGCTTGAGGAGGAGAAGCAGCTGAAATAGCGAAGGGAGGCTCGGTGATCTCGGCACCTCCTGACTGTCCCGGACCCCACTTCCCCGTGGCAGCCCCGTGGTCGTGGCTGTGGCCGCTGCTGCTTGAGTCTGCCCTCTCGGTGGCGCTCGCGAGCCCCCATTTCTTGGAAAGAATCCACATGCATTCCTTCGGGGAAGCCACGTGGGGCTGTGTGAGGCCAGAAAACACCCATTCTCTGCTGTGTTCAAGGGGTGACCCCCCAGCACCCGGGAAGGACTTATATTATTAATAGGATTATGTTGCAATGGGGGCAGAACACATTTAAATAGAGAAGTACTCTTGAAAGAAGCAATGAGCTAAGATGAAAAAAAGAGAACAGCCTTTTGTTTGGCTAAAGGCTGGCCTAATCCGTCCCCAGAAAAGAATGCATTGGTTAAGCATGCGTGCGTGTTCCATCCCTCTGTGACTGACTGCTTATGGCTGCATTAGACGGGCAGCTAGGCCTGAAAGAGACTTCGTGTGTCCCTGCCAAGTATGCTGTCCCTTCGCCCAGAAGAGAAAAGCTAAAGAATGTTTCTCTCTTTTCCTTCCGTTTTGACCTTATTATTTAGGTCTATTAATCATCGTCATAAACAGCTACAACAGTAACAGTAAATACTTAGCCATGGTGCACTGAAGATTCCCAGGACTTTTCATATGGTGGGTTAAAATTAAGCAGGCCTCCCCAACCGGTGTTGCTCAGTGGATAGAGCGTCGGCCTGCAGACTGAAAGGCCCCAGGTTCTATTGCGGTCAAGGACATGTACCTTGGTTGCGGGCACATCCCCAGTGGGGGGTGTGCAGGAGGCAGCTGATCAATGTTTCGCTCTCATCAGCGTTTCTAACTCTCTATCCCTCTCCCTTCCTCTCTGTAAAAAATCAATAAAATATATTTTTTAAAAATTAAGCAGGCCTGTTCACGAATAACCAGCCCAGTGAATGGGGAAATAATGAAAATGAAATAAAAGCCACCTCGAGGTTGAGCCACAGTGTTCCCTGTCTGGCCGGAAATTTCAGAAGGTCTGCCATGGACAAGCATGACCTCTTTCTCAGCACTTCAAACCACCGTGGATGTAAGATGGCTAAACGTCTCAGCCAACCATTATGTCATGACGGCAGAGGTAATTCTGCTCCATAGGAGATAGAAGTGCCTTAATTGCCCACGGAGAGAAACCGCCTGGAGGAGGGTGCGGGACATTGATGGATGAGAAGATGAGGCACAGCAGTTGTTGTGAGTTGGGTGGCTTTCTCCAGCAGTCCAAAGACTAGAAATTTTAAAAAAAAGCAAATGCATCCACCACACTGTAAATCTCTCTAGGGCCATTTTGATGAAATTCTTCTTTTTCTGCGTGACTTAAAAAGTTGGAGCTAGATGGGGAATTAATTGTTTACACATTTCCCTTTGTCACTGACTCTCTTGTTGTTTCTGTGCGGGTACCTAAGTTCAAGTCCAGGCGGAAATTCTAGTGATTCAAGGTTTTTAGCAGCCCCCGTCCCTGTACCACCCCCTATACCCCCCACCCCCCCCAGAAAAAAAGCCTTCAGTTCTGAAAAACTGAGTTTGCTATCTTGGGAAGTGGGGCTGAGACTATTATGGGAATAAAGTTGCCTATAAAACAAGTTTTCCAGGGTTTGAAACTGTACATTCAGCATATTTAGAAATCGCTCAAAATCCTGAAAAATAGGGTCTGTTTTTCTCAGCACCCGATACCCTCCTCCGGTGCTCTTTCACACATTATTGTATCTTTTCCAGCTCAGACCTATTCTAATAGATAAGTTTCTTACATTGTTGAACTCTTAAACTCTGAGGAAATTGAAAACGTGTATTGGGGCCCTAGCTGGTGTGGTTCAGTGGATAGAGAGTCGGCCAGTGGACTGAGCGGTCCCAGGTTTGATTCCGGTCAAGGGCACAGGCCCAGATTGCGGGCTCGATCCCCAGTGGGGGGCGTGTAGGAGGCAGCCAGTCAACGATTCTCTCTCATCATGGATGTTTCTATCTCTTTCTTCCTCTTCCTCTCTGAAATCAATAAAAATATATTTTAAAAACAATGTGTATTGGGAAGCTCATTGGGTGGTTTATAGCTATAGTCTTCATTAAAGGGGACATGTTAAATGTGTCTGTTAGAGTGCAACTTTAAGTTAATGAAACGGGTTTCATCTATTGTTTACTGAAGTCATTTCATTACTTTATGGTCACACCTCCAGCATCTAAAGGTCCCTGTAATTATTTGATGGCTAAATATGGCTGTCCTTTTCACACAGAAATGACAGTATCGATCCATTGTTATTCCCAGCCCTCAGGTTAGTTTGATTGCCTTTTCCACAGGCCGCTCAGCAATGTTCTTGTGTCGCCAAAGAGATCTCTCAGGAGACACGAACCAAGGTGAGGAGCATGGGGTGCTTTCTGGAGCAGCATTCATTCAGTCAGTCAGTCATTCGCCCATTCATTCAATCAGTCAGCCGAAGAATACTTAGGAGATTTCAGACCCTATGCTTCTATTTTCTGCATGAATGCAAGTCATGATCCCGGCCTTCAGAGAGGTCCGGGCTTTGTGGGAGGATCTGAAGGTTAACCTAACGAGCCTACCAGCCCAGAGAGGTTGCCTGGAGCACCCAGGGAGGACCACCTGTCTGTCGGCCAGGTGGTCCAGGCAGAGGGCGCTTCATCTGCTGAAGCTGCAGAGAGCACCTGCTCAAGACGTCGCTGATGCCTGAAGGAGGAGGAGACAGCGATGAAGGTCAGGCAAGACTAGGAAGGTCTTTGCAAGCCGTGCATTTGGCTGGAGAGCACGTGGAGGCTTTAATTGAGAGGAGGTCTTGTGTCCTATTAGTATCGCATCCGAGCTGAATTAATCAGCCATCCTTTATGCCTTCACTTTACCTGTCAAAATGTCCAAACTGGTTCTGCATTTTTTTTTTTTATGCTTTTGGGTGTTTTTTTTTTATTGTCCAAACTGAGCCGGTTTCCATTTCTGACAGATTTGACTTTGAAATGTTTTTGCTTCCCTGAAAGATTGGGAGAATTCTATTTCTGGTCAGAATTTCCCACTTCTCTCTTCCTTCCTCAGCTACCTGCTTGAGGTCTTCCCCCACGCTAAATTAGAACGGCAAATCGACTTCAAAATATACGGGGGTTTTTTATTTAAAAAAAAGATGATATGCTATTCATTTTCTATCTGCCTGTATAATTAGTGTTGGGCTGAATACACCAGTTTAGAAATCACTTTGGGTCATAATTTATACAATTGAAAATCGAAAATATTTTCATTGCTGTGAGAATATCACTGAATTTCACTTTTGTTAAACATCTTTTCAAGACTGGAGCCCAACCTGATCTAGGGAAATATTTGAGAAAAGTCAGCCTTGTGACGTGTGTACATTTTAAATATTTCTCTTATAGTTGAAATATAAATGGGGAAATAAGACTATGTGTGATAGAATGCACCCGTCTCTTCAGTACTTTCTCTCCATGTCCCAGTCAGCTCTTCAGAAATAGAGACGTTGCCCCCTTTTTACCTAAGACAATGAAAGGGCCGAAACCCACCAAGGCAGTCATTTTGGACATCATCATGAATACGCTGAATTGCTACCCAGCTGCCCAAGTCACTTACTTGTATCCAAATATACCAGCTTAGCTCTACACAGCCAGTTTTTATTATTTTTTATACTTCTTTTTGTTTTTGTTTTAATTGATTTTGCAGAGAGGAAGGGAGAGGGATAGAGAGTTAGAAACATAGATGAGAGAGAAACATCTATCAACTGCCTCCTGCACGCCCCCTGCTGGGGATCAAGCCCGCAACCAAGGTACATACCCCTGACCAGAATTGACCCTGGGACCCTTCATTCCACAGACCAACACTCTATCCACTGAGCCAAAGAGCAACACTATCCACTGAGCCGTTAGGGCTAGTTTTTATTTCTTTTTAAATATATTTTTATTGATGTCAGAGAGGAAGGGAGAGGGAGAGAGAGATAGAAAACATCAATGATGAGAGAGAATCATCGATCGGCTGCCTCCTGCATGCCCCATACTGGGGATTGAGCCTGCAACCCGTGTCCTGTGCCCTGACTGAGAATCAAACCATGACCTCCTGTATCAACCACTGAGCCACACCAGCCAGATAACACAGTCAGTGTGAGTGCTACACAGCGCCATGCTCTGAGGATGTGACGGAGTCAGGTGGGGGAGGGTTAGAGCCCTCTTTCTGTGGGCCCTGCTGAAAGAACCCTCCTGACATGTTCATGGGGGGATGCAGGCTAAGGGGTGCAGAACAAAGGTGCCAATAGACCTGCTGGAATTTCCCAGAACCAATGATCTTATCCCCCCATGTCCCCGGCAAGGAGCAAGGGCCCCACAGGCCACAGTCGTAACCCAACATTCTTTCCCTGGCTTTCTCTCCGGTGCAGTGACCTCAGGCCTTTCGTTACCCGAGGAGCCTTTTCGCCAAGAATATTTTGTTATTTAGGACATTGTCAGTGATTATCCGCCCTCCTCTCCTGTTTTCCAATTCCAGGCCCTGGGATTAAAGCATCACATGAAGACACGGCCAGGTTAATCCCAGCTCCACCTGCCGCGTCCTTTTGCCCTGAGCAGGTGGGATCAGCCACATCTGGGTTTATAGGATGAATTTCATTACGTTGAATGCTCTTGCTGGGATTATGTGCTTTTTTATTTAATGTTTTGCCCAGGGCTGCTCTTAATAAGTATATAATGGCCCTAAGAAGTTTAGGGATTTTTTTTTTCACTTTAATAGTAACTGAGAAAAATAAAATCCCCATGATGTTACTGGAAAAATTGTCATTGTCACTACATGTTTAAAAATGCAGGTCCATCTCCCTGAATTAAAGCCTGTTATTTCATTTACTCCCTAAGTGAAATGATCCAAAAAAAAAGTCTAATGAAAACAAAAACAACAGAGAACAGACTCTCTGCATTGCATATTATTTATAAAAGAAAAGCAATTGGAGAGTCCACTTAGATTGGGGGCCATGCTTAAACAGTTTATAATAACAGCCGACACTCGGTGGCAATTTTAATGCGCCACGATCCAGTCCAAACACTTCCTTCCTCACTAAAAACCCTGTTTAGGCCCTGATTTTCCAAATGAGGAAACCGAGGCACAGACATTAAAGAACTCACTTGCGTTCACAGACAAGGACCTGGCAGAGCGGGATTGGAACTCAGGACCGTCTCCGGGGCTCCACAAGGCCACGCCCCTGGGTGCCTCTCTTAACCAGAGGGAGCGCCAGGGTTCCTGCAGTGAGCGCACAGCGGCAGACTTGACCTCTGACCTCCGGAGGGAGAGACTTTAGTCTGAAAGTGTGACCATCTTCACTCACACAGAGAATAAAGCCATTTGATTGCTGCTGCTGTTACTGTCTGTTGTTTGTTTTAATCCTTGGGATGGAGGAAGGTGGAGGGAGGGGGAGTGGGGGGAGGCATTACAAAGAAGCCCAAATGTTTCCCCTGAAAAGCCCAGAGTGAAAATGGTGAGTACCCCAAGGAAGCCCTAAAAACTAGCCAGCTCTCTGATCCTGGTGACCAAACTTTGATTGGAACTGGGGACAAGAAATAAAAAACAGTTAGGAAAAGCTGGTCTTAAAAAAGGCACTATGGAAATGATTGGGTTTTAAAAGCCCGAAAGCCGTTAAAACTATAAGCATGCGCTCCTCAAATACCAATGTTTTTTAATGCTAGACTGATTGTTTCCATTTTCTTCCCTTATATTTACTTTTCTGTTTTGCTTTTTTCTGGTATATTTCTACTCCATCAAAGCTCCAAAGCAGTCGGCAATTTACAAATCTCCAGTTGTTTCTATTTGCATTTCGGTCCTTTCACCCAAAGTCATCACCAGGTCAAGGGAGCAAATAATGACCATTGGGAAAACCTCAGTGTCGTACGTCACAGGGACACACTGACCAGGGCCCGGGGAGGGTCGGTGGGCGGTATTAGGCATCACCCCGTGTAAGGCATGAAACGTAAGGCAGTTATCACAGCAAAGACCTTAAAAGCCACCGAGTTTAACTCTGAAGTCCTTGTTTTGGATGATTTTCATAGATAGGAATCCAGAACCTTCTAGCACTCATTCCCTGGCCTTTTCCTTCACGCTCCACTCTTGATTTTCTTTCCTAAAATATTATTCTGCTGGTAATGAACAGTTCACGTTTGCTACGTCTGTGTTACCCTCATGGTCTGTTCCTCCCCCACCAGATAAACACCTCAGCCTTACTATTGGCTCCATTCAAATAGCAATCAGCAACCTTTCTCCGGTGTGTGCGATGTGCGTGCTCTCGATGCTGGAGATGTTTGCAGCCTGATTTCTTTTTTATCAGGACTCTATTTTTAAATGCTTCTTTAAATGCTTATTCACGTATTAGGAGTGACGTAGTGCATTTTTAATTACTCAAGGTGGTAGCTGGGAGTTAAATAAATGCATGAATGAGAAGATCTTAGAAATCTCTTTTGTTGATTGGAGCGTGTGGAACCCACATTTCCCGGGAACATACTTGCGTTCTTTTAACAGGTTCACGGGGGCCGGGGGGAGGTAGGGGTGGCAGAAAGGTAAAGGTCCATCAGAGGGTGGTGGGCATAGTGGAGACACCGGCCTGGTGCACAACTTTATTCCTCACCGGTGAGTGCTCCTGAGCGGGGAAACACTGGTGCAGAATGGAGTGGAGTGAGAAGCAGCCCATAGACCACCTGGTGGCAAAGGACCGCAAACCGTTATCTCACACAAACCGCGCACGCACTCAGGCGGGAGCTGCTGTTGGAGACAGTTCTGATGAAGGAGAAGGAAAGGCCAGGCGTCGCCGCCTTCGTTGTGGCGGGGAATGGGAGTCCACAGCACCCAAAGCTTTGACACATGGCGAATCCCAATTCGTGTTCCCCTGTCCATGGCTCAGGGCCAGGCTTCTGGGAGAATGGATACGTGGACCTGAGAGTGAGTGTGGGTGTAGAAAAGTTAATAACACTTCCAAATTAGCCGGCTTGCTTTCTTTCACTCTCTCTCTCTCTCTCTCTTTTTTTTTTTCTTAATTTCCCTAAAACCTGTACGACAGGCCGGCTTATCCCGTTGAGGCCTCTACTCATTTTTGAGGCCCATTTGATACTCTTTCCATTGAGGCGTTCATCACCAAGTTGGTCTTTTCCAATCACGAGTGGTGAACACGAGCCGTTGTGAGAATGTAGTCGGAAGGGTGAGCACCATGGGGATGGCTGCTCAGTGGAGTGAGGTTGCGAATGAAGGCTTCGTGCCACCCAGCTCTTGTCTTCGGGGGTAATTAGCCTGAGCAAGGCAGGCTAGAGACGATCTTCCCAGGTTTTGTACAGCGTGACTTCCCGCTTAGCATTTGTCTCCTTCCAGGCCTATAACCCGAGGCAATCACAGAGCTTACCCCCGGGAAAGATGTCTTTCAGAGTTATGCTTCCGGCACTTGCCTTTATTAATTTTACGAGGGGCAAACCCGTTTTAACATTCATTTTAATGTTTGAGCATTCAAGGATTTGGGGGTTGCATTGGTAAGTATTGTTATTATTTTTAAAAAATAGAAATAAGGTATAATGACAATCAATCATGACCCAAACACATCTTAATTAAATATTTTAAAACTCCACATTCTTTTTAAAGAATATATTTTGCTATTTCTCTAGGAGTCTTCTTATCAGTCTATTGAAACATTGTAAGGAACTAAGCGATCGAGGTTGATGGATGTCAGAGATGGCAGGAGATTAATCTAGAATCCTAGCTCTCTAGTCATTCGATTGAACAGATCTATGCCGACATCTTTCCACTTTGTCTATAGAATACACATACACCCACAGCGCGCGCGCACACACACACACACACACACACTCACACTCACACTCACACTCACACTCACACTCACACACACCCTTCTGTTTCCCAGAATTCTTACCCACACCCCACCACCATTTTGCCACCCAGTTGCTCCATCAGGTGACAGGGAGAGAGACTTCTTATTGGTCATCTTCCCTCCCTCACAGTTTTTTGGAGGTTGACCCAGTCACTGACATTTTTCTTTTCCTTGTGAGGGCTGAAGGGGCCGTTCGTGACAGAGATTTCTCCATTAAAAATGCAACCCAGAGTGCCAGCAGGAGAAGCCACTGTCACAGAGTCAAATTCTCAGAGTAACACACCTGCTTGTGTCTTGTATCATGTCTTTAAGCTACGTAGCGGTTTCTCTGAGTTCTTGTTAGAGATCATTTTTCTTCCCTTGTTCAAACGGCTGCCTTGAAATATCAAAAGTTTAACTAAGCAGGTAGCCATCCGCAGCTTGAAGGCAGTTCTGTATTGATGTCTTCCCAACGGTGGTCCCTGCGATTGTGTCGCTGGCGTGGCCATTTCTATTCACGCTCAGCTGCCATTGAAAAGCCACAGAGTGCGACACGCCGTACGCCGATATGAAAAATACCATTCAGCTGCTGTATTATTCCAAGCTGTGCCTCTGCACAATAAATGGCTCCAAATTTGGTGAAAACCCAAAACAAGTCACCTTGAGCAGAAAGGCAGACGAAGAACAGTGAGTGGCTTTTTAAAACAGAAACAAGCTCAGCGCGTTTGCCCAATGAGAGCCATACAGCAGGGTATTAATGTTTCAATATTGTCTGACCTGTCACTTGTATGGAGTTTGTCGTGCTTTGATCAAAACGGTGTTACCATTTCTGCAGCATAGTTCCTGTAAGATCTGCAAGTCCCACTGCAGGTTGCTGTGGTTGGCTTGTTTGCTCCTTGACTGTCGTTCCTGCCAAGCTCAGGCTGTGTGATCAGGCAGATTTCAACCTGAAACGAAGCTCTTTGAATTCTCATCTGAGCAAAGTCATAAAACTATACAACACCGCCAAGACTCAGTTTCCTCGCTTATGAAATGGGAAGAATATGTTCATTATGAGGATGGAAGTAAACAGCATGTAGCATTCAGTAGGCCTTTACTCATATTTCTGTTATGATCAACTACACCGTCAGAAAGGCTCACGAAAGCTCCATTCATCTCCAGAATACCAACGCTTTGCTCACTTTCTCGCTGGAGAGCGTATGAACTTCACTCCCCAAAGAACAGTTCCCTCCTTTGTCCTTGTCAAAACCTGACGTATTTCTTTGAAGTTAAAAATTGAGTTTTTCAGTGAAAGTTATGTTCTGTAAAAAAAATGAATTAGGCCTGGCTGGTGTGGCTCAGTGGTTGAGCATCAACCTATGAACCAGGGAGTCACGGTTCAATTCTTAGTCAGAGCACATGTCCAGGTTGCAGGCTCGATCCCCAGTGTGGGGTGTGCAGGAGGCAGCTGATCAGTGAATCTCTCTCATCATTGATGTTTCTATCTCTCTCTCCCTCTCCCTTCCCCTCTGAAATCAATAATAAAAATATATTTAAAAATATTTTTAATTGAAATTATAAGAATGGTGGTCAGACGAAACCAGTTAGAGCTCAACAAGTGTGTTCTAAACAAATTTATCCTCCTCGTGCATTTGTTAGTTTAGTTTACAATGTCCAAGTTTTCCTTTCCCATTTTTTTTACAGATTCAGCTTATGAGTCATTAATAGCATATACTCAGAAGCTTGTATGTAAAGCAACAAAAGCATGCTGGAACTGACAGACACCAAGCCTCCGTGAATATGAGTCCCAAATAACCTAGTTATGCTATCAATTTTTGTCACAGTTTGGCATGGATTGATATTTAATTAAAAATAGGTAATAGAGGAATGTAAACTGTAATTGAAAAATAAAATTTAAAAAAAAGAAATAAAAGAAGCAATAGGTAGGAAAACGCACAGTCTGACACAGCTGTGTGGGCTCTCTGAGTCTGTGGCTAAACAGACATTTCTCCGTCTTTGGGTCAAAACAGGGCTACCATCTGAGCCAAAAGCCTGATTAAGGTATAGAGCTTTGCAGGCTCAACTCCAATCATGTTTGGCTCATGCATATCTATTAGTAACCTCAGAATCGAGGCCAGGCACTGTCTTTTAAATGCATTGAAAAAAAATGGCACTAATAAAAAGGGGGAATTACGGGGAGGTAAGACCCTGTGCTGTCATGTTTAATACCCGTTCTAAAAACAATGATGCAGAGTTTCCAGCGAAAACCGTCTCTTCCTGTTAAAATTCCCTTCTGACCAAGGAGCGATGCCAGGAGCTTTAAAAAGTCAAAAGGGAATCAGCTTCGGGGAAAATAGCCCCGGGGTTTCCAGCGACTCGGCCACACATGTTTATGGAGCGCCTGCCCCTGTCCACACACACCCTGCCTTCCCACAGGGCCGGCTTCCTCATCACCAGCAATAATAGCATTTAGCATTTTGAATCATAATATTCTTAAACTAGAGGCCTGACGCAGGAAAGTCGTGCAAGGGGCTCGGCCCTCGCAGCCGCGGTGCCCGGCTTCGTCCAGAAGGATGTCCAGAAGGTTGTCCGGACGGTTGTTCCGCTGTTCGGCCATCTGGTCTAATTAGCATATTACATTTTCATTATTATAGATACAACTCATCTTCTGCAAGAGACCCAAAACAGGTGGCTCGATGTGTTTTTTGAGTATTTCTTTTGCACGTGGCCGAGTGTTCCTTCTCAGTAGCTGCGTTCAGAAGGTGGAGTCACGGGCTTGGTGTCTGCCGTGGAGGAGTTTCTATCACACACTGACGACTCGCTACATCCGCTCCACAAGGTTGTCACTCTCTGCCGGGCTGACGGGCGCACAGAGTCCTCGGTGGCTTTTGACAAAGAACCGCCGGGCGTATGTGTTCCCATGAGCCCTCCAGGGCGTTCTGCTGCCGTGAAGTCCCGCAGGTGCTTGGGGCGGCAGAAGGGAGCTCGCCCTTGGGAAGGTTAGGTGCCTGCTCTGTGGACCCGAAGCCCTCAGAGGCAGCCGCGCCCCCGGGGAGCCCTGTCCCCAGTCTGGACACCACTGAGCAAGTGAAAGGGGATGTGGATCTCAAGCAAGTTGTCAAGGGGGGATGTTGAGCATTTTTGTGGGGGTTTTTTAAACATTTGTATTTTAAGAAGAGTGTAATTTACTCTTGCAGCAGCCCTGTGACTTTGTAAATTTTTTTTTCCCTTTTCTTTTTGGACTTCATGCTTTTGCTTCAGTGAGATAATTCCTTTTCTTTGTTTAAATATATTTCTTATTGTTGGTAGTATTACAGATATCTCCCATCCCCCCTCCCGCCTCCCAGCCCCTGCTCCCCACCCACCCCAGGTCTTCATGTTGAGGCTGGAGGCCGCTCCCCAGGTCGCTTGAAAAGCTACTCCTGAAAACAACCGCTAGGAATGAACGTGGCTCCCCGTGAAGTGCGCCGACATGGGAAGCACTTAGACGCTCTAGTAAAACTGTCTGTAGGACACAGCTAGCGCAACGCGTCATAAATACTTAAAGATCGCTGAGCGTCTTCCTTCCTCCCTTGTTTCCAAGCAGCTTGCTTTTTGCATGACGACAAGAAGCAACGATCAATAATTTCCCATTTCTCAGTAAAGGAACGGAATGTGTCGCTGTTCCCCCCCTTCTGTACAGGTTCTTGCTTTTTATGCTTGTGGGTTGGTTTGGGACAATGCCAGGCTTTGCTAAATGGTGTGGGTGACCCAGAAGCTGACAGAGTCCCGGACAGAAGGGCCCTGAGAAGGATGCCTGATGGGAGAGCAATGGGGGAGGGGCAGCCGTGGGGCGTGGATGGGGATGCTTGGAACTGGGGCTATGAACTTGGCCTCAGACCTTAGGGTGTTTGGGTCCTGGAGGAAGAAGGTCTTGGCTGGTGAGTTAGAGCAGGAGACGGGCTCTACAGTTACGAAACACCCCCCTAAGGATGACTCGGGTTCCCTGAGATAGGCCTTTCGAAGTGTAAAATATAAAGCCAACACAGTGATGGGGTGTGTGTGTGTGTGTGTGTGTGTGTGTGTGTGTTGGGGGGTTTTGTTTGTTGTTTTGCTTTGATTTGGGGAGGACAGAGGGGACTGGTTTGCTTTGATTTCGTTTTGTGGTGGTGGTTTCTGAATACGAGGCGCAGGGAACGGTAACCACCCCATCGCCGCCCTCTGCCCTCTGTCCTTGGCCTCTTTCCGTGTGTCTGCCCCCGAGTGCCCCGGAGCGCTGTACACCCAGTAGGTGCCAAATGAATATTTGAGAAATGAGTGGAGTTTATTTCCTCACAATCTGATTTTTTCCCCGATTTGGAATAGGAATTACGTGCTTCCCTGTAATGGTCTCATGTTGATACATGTCACCTCCTTGGTGAGTCTGGGGGCTCACGACCACACAGTGGGCAGCCCACAGCGCCCCGGGCTCTCTGCCGGTGTGCCAAACGAGCTGAGCGTGTGGTGTAGACCCGCCCCGCGTTGTCGCCTCGCTTCTCAGTGACTGTTTTTTCTGACCATGCTTTCTCCCTCGCTCCTGAATTTCACCATTATAACCATTTTATCCTGTAACCTGGGGAGGGGACCCTTTTCCCTGCCCAGGGCCATTTGGATATTTATCACGTACAGAATTATCCACTTAAAAACTAGCCTGCTCTGTTTGGTCAGACATTTAGTGAATTCACCCCTCATGCCTGGGCAGGGCCCGACCCAATGTTTCAAGGCCCGCGGGCCAGACGCTCCCCACCCTGCTATAATGGGACCGGGTGCTGGGAGTTGGAGAAGGAAGGCACAGCTCTGTGCCCTGGGAACTGACCCTTTATTAACATCAAACGTTCAGCGGGCGCCGAGGCGCCAGCCTTCCTGATTGGCTTATGGACGTGTTGCCACTTGGTTTGTACAAGAACCCACCCAGGTGGCCACCATGATCATTCACAGCTCACAAGTGCGGGCACCGAGGCTGGGGGTTCCGGCCCAGGCCCATTCAGGGGGAAGGAGGAATCCTGCAGAGCCCAGCCCCGAGGCCCTGGTCGGTCACAGCCCCTGCCGCTGGAGATACGAGAGGCCACATTTTCATGGCGACCGCAGTGGCTTGAAGCCCCTGAGGCAGTGCTTCTACAGAAATGCCCCTCAGTGTACTTTCAATCCACGAAACCTGCTCTAAGGAATGAAGCGATGGACAGTGTACCTGGAATCTTACGTCCATTGAAGTTACTTAGTCTTGGGCAAGCTTGGCTTTTGGAGAAAAATGAAATATTTCACTGAGTAAAATGTAAAATACTGCAGGAAATTTTGGGCACAATTCAGAGAAAAACCAAAGGAGGTTTGTTTGTTTTTTACACACAGTTTCTGAGGGGTAGACGTTTGCCTAAGGTCATCGCTCTCTGGACCGCAGAGGTCAAAGTCTAGCGGCTTCCTCCAAAGAATCACGTTGGACAAAGTGTTGATGCCGCGTATCTTGTGAGAAAGAACACGGGAAAAGGCTGTTGTGTAGACGAGAGCATATCTAATTTATAGGGGTTTTTAATGACAAGCCTTCTCTAAATTCCAGAAGGCTGTTAAAATGTGCCTTCTTCTGAATAAGCCAGTCTCTCTCAGAAGCAAGCCGAAGTCTAGGAAGTAAGTAGAACCCCCCCCCCGCCGTTAGTTCACATGACACTTTTGCATGCCAGGAAGACGTGACTCAAGATAAAACGTGGCAGAATGTATAGAAAGCGGTGCCATTAAAACTCCATGATAGGGATTCTCTGCTCAGGATCGACTCTACTTACCACCCCCTGCACTCAGCCACCCGCTCCCCACTCATTCCCGTCTCTGGATATTTTGTCTTTGGCTCCATCTTGTTGCAAACGTCTTTCCATGTCCTCTTCGCCCATGGGAACCCACGGCTTCCTGTGGATTCCTTGAACTGGCCAAGACCACCCTCTTCCAAGAAGTCCTTCCCAAACAGAGCGATGCTCCCAGTTTCCTTGTAGAAGCTACAAAACAGGGTGAAACACTGCCCCTGGGCATGGGCTTGCCCTCCGCTCCCATTCAGGTAACTTTTACCGGGGCTAAGGGAGCACCTACTACGTGCTGCCTTTCCCTGAGGTGTTCTCCTGTCTCATTTCACCGATTGGGTCAGCAATTCTTCAAGGAAATAAAGCACTCGTTTGTTTCTGTAACATCCCCATTCATACAGTAGATCTTCACCAAATGCTTTTGTGAGTGTGCTTGCTCTACTACCTTTTTAACAGCAGAGTAAGAACTTATGATATGAAAACCCAAGATGGAGGGTCTTTCATGCATTCAGCCTCACTGCCCAGAGACCACTTCTTTTAACCATTTCTGTTTTTATTCTTATGGCTCGCTGACCTCCATAAGTAATATGCATATACCTCTCCGTCTTCGTTCGACATTATCTACTGACCCCCTGTTACAAAATATGAAATTTTCATGTCATTGGCATAGGACTGAGGAAATGGACCAATTCTAAAATTAAAAGCAAATGCCCTCCACTTTTCTCAATTAGCTTTGACTCATTTACTTGGTTACATGGGGCTATGTGTTTAAGCCAAGCTGACCCAAAATGTGGTTAGTGGACCGGTGCAGGTCTGAGAGTTCCTTGTTACCTGCCCAGGACAAGACCAGGAACTTGCATCAGAAAATGAATCACTGAAGTTTCTAAGCACGCTATGTAGTGGGCTGACATTTTTTGCCTGGAAAGACTTCCCAATAAGAAAAGTAGCAAATCAATGACCATTTTGGCAAACGCTCCCTATCCTGTCACAGACAGGTAGCCATTTGCTGGTCAGCTCCTGTCCCTGGACCTACGCTTTGAGAAGGTGGTAGAAGCACTCGGGACCGTGCCTGGCAGAGCAGGCATTGAATAAATGTCAGCGGAGTCTGACACATGCTTTCCTTGGAATGAAATCTGCCAGCTCCCAGGGTCCTTCACAGATAGCGTGCTTAGCTGCTCATCTCTTTCATAAAACAACAAAGGGAACTTCGCTAATTTCTCACCATGGAAGTTTTGTTATTCTTCAGTTTGGCACAACCCCATACACCCCTTTGGTGTATTCAGTAGAAAACACTCATCGATGCTGCCAATGAGTCAGTCGCCAAAACGGTGCCGAGCCCCATGTGCTGCCAACGCTGGCTGGGCTGTCCTGGCTCCCCTGCTGAGAGCCCCCATCCTGAGACTGCATGCCAGCTGGTCCTCATTAATGCTCTGGAATCTGCAGACGCTGGGTGTATTTTGCTAGTGAGATGGGTAGCGAGTTAATGTATCAACATCTGTCTTCCGTCACACGTTCCCCCCAGAGTTTAGAGAGAGTCTCTCCATCGCTGCTCGCCGATGAAAGGCAAGACGCTTCGGCAATGCTTCTGAGCAAGTGCTAGCTCCTGAGAGTGCAATGCGGCAGGCCAGGCCCTGGTCAGCCCCTTTCTGCAGGCACTCGGCGCTCCCTGGTTCTCTCCTCGAGGACTTTGCCTAAGGAGGAAGTCCAGCCAAGCCCTCCCTCTGGTGCTAGTCCACCTTGGTTCCAGCCAGCTCCAGATTGCCAACCTCATGGTAGGTCCCGGTCCTCCGGTCTCGTGCCAGAGTATCCTGGGACGGCCTCATTTCTAAATGAGGCTCACACCATCTTTGCACTCCACTCCCGGAACAGCACGCAGTCCCTCTCTACAGAGACCATCCTCCCTTCTACTTCCACCACTCAGTTCACAGGAGATTCAACAGGCTACACCTAGTCCTACTTTGTGGGAGTCCCTGTGACCTTGCTCAGGCACCAGTGCTCTGTTCCCTCTGAGGACTTACCTTCTCTTCTTTCCCAGGATGCCATGATGGTCCAGGGTAACTCCTCACAGAGCTGGCTCCAGCCCCGCTCAACCTCAACCTGCAAGCTCCCCCTTGCCCAGTCCCTGAGTACGGAGTGCCAGCCACATAGGGCAGTGTTAGTGCAGATAACCCCTTTAGCTTGTCACGTATTCACTCTCCATTTTTTAAGTACATGTGATAACATTATTCCTTTGTATTCAATGGTTGCCTTGGAATTAGCAAGTCAGATCAATGGCTGTCTCACTGTTTCCAATGAGTTAGCCTCCTCCGGCCTACCCGTGTCAATAGATCTGATCCAAAGACCTTGCTGGTTACTCCTCTGCTCACCCCAATTCGCACACGACTGCCGTACCCGCTGTCTTCCTCTGCTGCGTGCACCCTCATCTCTGTGCTGCGGAGCTCTGTGGCTCCCGGGGGCATAACAGATGGAGTCCAAGCACCGTCGCCTGGTGATTAAGCCACGTCATTAACTCAGCCACTGACTCCCACACTCCAGGCTGTCTTTCAATTATCCAGTCACATGCCCTTCATGATTGCATCGAATTCTGCTCAAATGATTCTATCTGGACTCCACTTGCATGCCTCCTCTGGAAGCTCAGTTCAATGCTCTCTCTCTTGAGGACAACCTTACGGAGTATCTCAGCCCAGTGTGGCCTTCCCCTGTTTTAAACGCCTCTGGTATTTACCGTCACTTCCTTTTATTTATGGGTAAACTTCTCCCTTTTTGGTGTCAGCTCTCAGAGGGCAGGTGCTCCTCCTTCAGGCCTCATTGTTCACTCACAGAGGCCAACGCAGTCCCCTTCGCACGGAAGAAACTCCGTAAACGCGCAGTGAGTGGATACGTGATTGATCGTTAGAAACAAGGAAGAATCAGGAGAGTAACCATATGATGCGCCCTTAATGAAGCGGGTTTGCAAACGTTGAGCAGAGGCAAAAAGAACTCGCCTATTTCTTACTATACCGAGCTGCAGGCTTGACCATCCCTCCTCCCAATGCCTTATCTCCAAGTATTGACTGATAGATGCCTTTCAGAAACCTTCATTATATGTGCGCAAACGACGGCATGCGGACTGAAGGAGGGTAGGCACACCTATCAGATCTTTGAATCTTTAGCAAATCTCTACTTAAGACAATTAACTTAATAAATTCACCTCATGGGAAATTTTCTAACCATTAAAAATTGTACGTCATCGTTTGCAATAACATGGAAAATATTTACACAAGTAAAAAAAAGTAGGATAAAAATTATATAAAATATAATTTTGACTGTTTTTTTAAAATTTCTTTATTAATTAAGTTATTACATATCTCCACATTACCCCCCCATCCTCCCCACTCATGCCCTCACCCCCCGCCCCCCGTTGTCTGTGTCCATTGGTTAGGCCTATATGCTTGCACATAAGTCCTTTGGTTGATCTCTCCCCCTTACCCCCACCCTCCCCTACCTTCCCTCTGAGGTTTGACGGTCTGATCGATGCTTCTCTGTCTCTGGATCTGTGTTTGTGTTTTAAAAAAATGCATGAAAAAAGATTTGAAAGAAAGAAACATCTAAAATTATAGGATTAAATGTGATGGCATAATTATGGGTGCTTTTTGCTCTTTTATAGAGTTTTGCATATTCTAAGTTTTTATTAATGAATATACTAGACTTTACTATGATAGAAAGTGATAGGTTAAAAAAGGAAGGAAACTATAGGATAGAATGGAAGTCCCTTTATAGCTACTATTAAGTCCATTAGTCCACTGACTTGGAGGTAAGAGCACAGAATTATGTCCCTCAGGGAGGAGTACAGCACTCCCGGCCTTAAATCCATATTTTATTAGGTTGGTCATGGCTGCATCTCAGGGGTAATTTATCTCTCATTGATTGCCACTCATATAAAAAATATTTTGACATCTGTTAAGTTTTTGTGGAATAGTTGGGAAATACTGAGTTCTCCCCAAAATTGAGTTTATACCACTTGATGCTGTAGCAAAATACGGATGAAATTCAGAAATAATTTGCATAACTATGTAGAATAATTTGCAGTAGGGTGGATAAGGAATCCCACTTGTTTCTAAAGAACTATGCTGTATACTTTGCAAATCAAGGAAAGCCTACCTCCAGCCTGTGCTGAGGAGGTAGACATTTCTCTGTGGCGGTCCAGCTTTCAAACTTCCTCTTTCGTGCCCTGGTCAGGTGGCTCAGTGAGTGGGAGCATCGTCCTATATGCCACAAGGTTGTAGGTTCGATTCCGAGTCAAGGCTCAGACCTGGGTTGCGGGTTCCATCCCTGGTCGGGGCACGTACAGGAGGCAACCAATCAATCGATGTTTCTCTCTCACATGGATCTATCCTCTCTCTCTTTCCCCCTCCCCCTCCCTCTCTCTCTAAAATTAATAAAAACATATCCTCAGGTGAGGATTAAAAACAATTGGCTCTTTCGTGAGTTTTGGATTACATGCGTATTGACGATGGATCCCAGGGAAAAGGCGCGGCTGAATGATCCATGCACGTTTTTAGAAAGATGAAGGGAAATAGGTTCCGCTTCTGTTGTCATGGTTATTTCTGTTGGCTCTCCCCCATTCAGAGGCTCCCATGCACACAGGGTCACGGAGAGCTCACACGCGTGCAGCCATGATCAGAGGCGACAGGGGCGGAGTGCTGCACTTCATGGCAGGACCGAGGCCGTGTGTTCACATATGAAAACTGTGTGTCTGCGTGCAATCATCCACTCTGATTCCAGGCTTATTAGAAACGGCGGCGGACACGTTGGCAGCGTCGACGCCGGTCTGAAATGGTCAGAAACAAGGAGCGCTTGAAGACCCGCCGTGAAACGGGTTATTTTAGAAATCCGACTGGTGCCTGGAATCCACAGGTGCCGAATCGATAGCCAGGACAATGCTGGCGATGGCAGATCAGCCCAGCCCTGCGTCTCAAAGGCCCCACGTGGAGGCAGAGAGCCTTCCTTTGTTGCTGTTGCCTTTGCTGTCCTTTCCATCAGATGTGGGGAGCCCTCCGCCCCGCCCCGCCCCCAGTGGTGTTAGCAGTAGAATTAACAATAAAGAATAAATGTCAGCTTCTCCTCCCAAGGGAAGGAGGCGCGTCCGGGAGCCTATGAAGACAGACCTGCCTGCGGCCGCTTGTCATTTCGAAGGTGTTCGCTGCAGACTCCCTTAAGCAGGTGTGTCAGGCATGGAGCTGCTTTTGTTTTAGCTTCTGTGTCTGGGATTATCCAGGAGCCCCACCTTCCAGGCATCGTCCCCTGATTATTCAGGTGCTTGTGGGAAAATGAAGAGCACCCCTTCGTGTAGGAGTGGCCGAGGGTGGAAGGGGATCATGAACTTTTCTCCTCCTACTTGCTAACTGGGGAAGCCCTGAGGACCTCATTGCTGTCCCTCAGTCACAACCCCCGGCTCTGAAGAGTGTTTCAAGACATTCATTGTCGCCCTGGCCGATTTGACTCAGTGGAAAGAGCATCAGCCTGCGGACTGAAGGGTCCTGGGTTCGATTCCAGTCAAGGGCACATGCTCAGGTTGCGGGTTTCACCCTTAAGTGCAATGAGGCAGCCGATCCATGATTCTCTCTCATCATTGATGTTTCTCTCTCTCTCTCCCCCTACCTTCCTCTCTGAAATCAATAAAAATATTTTTAAAAAAGAAAAAGAAATTCATTGTATGCCTGTCACTGGTGGGGAGCTGTCCCAGTAATGCCTCGGCCTTCTGCTGAGGACATAGGAACCATCCATGGAAAAATTAGCAAGCTGAAACTTGTCGCAGCACCCATTAGCACAGCCGTGGAGGCCTGCACGCCGTAATTGTCTTGCTGTGATTTATACCTGCTTTCCCACACATAATGCGGGCGTGGTGTATGAATATTGTTGTAGCTGCACATTTTGAGAAGCAAAAAGATTTTATAACAAAAGGATGGGAGTAAGAAGAGAGAAGTGCGTTGTTGAAGTTTCTCCCTTTGGGTGAATATTTCAAGGGCAAGTGCCTTTGTCAGTGTGCTTTTTATTGTCTGCTGGTTGTGGGGTGTTTGGTTTTTTTTTTAATATAGAATGGCTTATAGATAAATATTAATTATTGGTTATTGATATGATTCGTTGTGACATCCATAACCTCTCTTATTTCAACTCCAAAGAGTTTGCAAGGAACAGTATAAATCTCATCATCCAAAGTTATGCAAATTATGAGTACACTTTTTCAGGCCAGCAAAATTTGGCATATCCTTCACCCTTATGTACAATGATGTTTAGACATTTATAAAAACTTGAAATCTGTGAAGAGTTATATAGCTACTTACAGCAGCTTTTGTGTTTTTGTTTTTTGTTGTTTTTATGTGGGCTTTTTTGAGGCATTTTGGAGACTCCTTCCTCCTGCACTTGTAGGACTCTTATTGATACAAAAGAATAATAGGCATATTCATTTATAGAAGGAAGAATAATTGCTACCAGCTGTGGACCCAGAAACCTATTAAAATGTGCATAGTGCATATATGACTGTATATAAAGTATTAGAATAAATTTCCTTCTTTTTACATATCTCCTCTCTACCCAAATAAAAAGGGTAGAAATAATACACTATTCACTCATGTTTCTGTTTCTCTCCCCCTCTCTCTTCATCTCTTCTAAAATCAATAAAAACATATTTTAAAGAATCTCAAATTTTGAGGGAAGGTGATCTAGGAAGAAGCCAAAGAGTTTGCAATTAATCCATCCGTATCTCTGAGCACTTCAATCACGAGTGCCAGGGACTGAGGAAGGAGGAGGGGGGTGAAGGAAAGGAATGCGTGTGAACCATCCTCTCAGGAAGTTTGGTGGCGAATGGACATCAAGGACCGTTTTTATTCTGAGGCGGTTTGAGACCTGAGCTTTATTGAAAGGTTATACATTCAGGGTCTCCTTGAATGAATCGTTCTGAAGTCTTTTTTGAATCAGGGTTCAATGATTTTCTTTCCTTTCTCCCTAATTTTCTCAGACGACTTCCTAGACCAGGGCTGGGCAAACTTTTTGACTCGAGGGCCACAATGGGTTCTTAAACTGGACCGGAGGGCCGGAACAAAAGCACGGATAGAGTGTTTGTGTGAACTAATATAAATTCAAAGTAAACATCATTACATAAAAGGGTACGGTCTTTTTTTTTTTTTTTAGTTTTATTCATTTCAAATGGGCCGGATCCGGCCCACGGGCCGTAGTTTGCCCGCGGCTCCCCTAACCACTCACCTGCCTGCCTGATCACCCCTAACTGCTCACCTGCCTGCCTGATTGCCCCTAACCACCTCTGCTTCAGCCACTGCCGCGGCGGCTTCATCTGGAAGGACATCTGGAAGGTCGTTCGGCTGTCCAGTCTCATTAACATATTACACTTTTGTTATCATAGATACTGCATACAGTTTGGCATTGAAGGAGCATTCAGAAAAAAATTTTGTTGAATATTTATTGCAGATTTTTGTTCATAGATTCCCCAGTACATATATTAGAATCTAATCTACCAGAGATAGATTTATTTTTTTTATATTAATTGATTTTTATCCATTGATTTGGGGAGTAAAGCAAGGAATATTTTCATATAAATTATATTTTTTTGCTAAGCATAATTATAATTTCAAATATGTTTCCACTGAAAAAGTGTTGACCTCAACATATGATAGAACCATCTTTAACATTTCTCTCTTTACTTCAACAATTATCTCTTTGCCATGTGTATTTAATTTTCCAGTATATGTATTTAATTCCTATACCACTAATAACTTAGTCAACCAGACACATAATGTTTATTTATACACATATTAAACTATAGAATTTCACAATCCATACGAGTTTCCTTATGATTTGATAACACACTTAGTCATGGCTTGAGAGCCTCCCCACCCTGCCTTCGTGCCAAGATTTTTCCAGAGCAGCCCAGCTAGAAGAGCCATCAAAATGCTAGAATAAGCTAGGCCAGTGTTGCTCAGTCATTGAGCATCAAACCATGAACCAGGAGGTCACAATTTGATTCCCAGTTGGGGCACATGCCCAGGTTGTGGGCTCAATCCCCAGTGCAGGGCACACAGGAGGCAGCCAATCAATGATCCTCTGTCATCCTTGATGTTTCTATCTCTCTCTCCATCTTCCTTCCTCTCTGAAATCAATAGAAATGTATTTTTTTAAATGCTAGAAAAAATAAAAGGTATGTGGATAGAAAGTTCCCTGGCATGAAAGCTAAGAGACCCGAGTCATTGATTGGTTGTGTGATCTTGGATAAATGATTTGATATTCCTGAGTCTGCTTCATTTACAAAATTAGTGTAAATGAATTACACTTAACTTTTAATAAAGAGAATAAATGTATCTCAAATGTGTATTGTGCATATAAGCTTACATTTTCCAAGCATTGGGAGGGGTACTTAGAAGACAGACAGTCCTTATCCACAAATAGCTTATCTTCTTCATATGGATCCAAACAAAAACTGTCTAAAATTATATAAAAACATGCTACGGTACTTGAGATGATGAAGTGCTTAATGACCAAAAGGGACCATTTGTGCCATAAAGTTTAGAGGAAAGAACTTCTTATTCAATAGTGAGACCTCTTCCCCGTCAATCCTATATAATAAAAGGCTAATATGCAAATGGTCCCCTTAACCAGGAGTTCAACTTGGAGTTCAACCAGGGGGTGGGGCCGGCCGGCCAACAGCCCTCAGCCCCTCCCCCCAGCTGGCCCCACCTTCAGTTGGCCTCTCCCACCCCAATCGGGGCCTGCCAGCTGGACCCCACCCGTGCATGATTTCATGCACCAGGCCTCTGGTATAATAATAAGATTGAGTATAAATCATCTAATTATGCTTGTATGTAGAACCTACTTATGAATATGCATTGAATAAATGAATGACAGATACAAATAAATCAATGAATTACAATATTTCACATCTTGGTTATACCTGCAGAAATATTTCAAAGTATTTCATACAAATACATACATCTGTATGTATGTATATATATATGTGTATGGATATATGTATGTGTATATATATGTATCTATATGTTGTGTGTGTGCATACATATAAACATACATATATACACAATGTTTATGTGTCTGTGTCTATATGTGTATGAGTCTTTTTCATAAATGTAAAGGTAGCATTTCACATAAGGGGAAAATTAATTTTTCAAGAAATGCTGTGGATTAAATTTATTCACTACTTGAAATATATTAAGGTTTTTTATTATACCCCACAGCAAAATGTTTCAAATGATTTAAAGATTAAATAATGCCATAAGAAGGAAATTAGATGTGAATATTTACATTTAGTGGTGTGAAAACACATTTCTCTATACCATAAAGGACTATACTGACATATGTGATCATATTAAAATTTAAACTCTACTCCATCAAAAACATTTGTAAGAAATATGCAATTGACAAACCGAGGGTACTTTGCAATGTATTCTACAGAGCTAATAGTCTTAATATAAATAACTCTTTCAAATAAATAATAAAAGGAGACTTGCAACCCAAAGAGTTTTTTTTAATATATTTTATTGATTTTTTACACAGAGGAAGGGAGTGGGATAGAGAGTTAGAAACATCGATGAGAGAGAAACATCAATCAGCTGCCCATTACCAAGGTACATGCCCTTGACCGGAATCGAACCTGGGACCCCTGAGTTCGCAGGCCAACACTCTATCCACTGAGCCAAACAGGTTAGGGCCGAAGAGTTTTTTTTAAGTAAAAACAAAGGACACAAATTTTTAAAAGCTTGCAAGAAAGAAAGAACAATAAGTCAATAAATGTGCGAAAAGCATTTCTACTTCATTAGTTCTTAAAAATTTAGACAGAGCCCTGACCAGGTGGCATCGATTGGTTGGAGTGTCATCCTATACACCAAAAGGTTGAGGGTTCAATTCCCAGTCGGGGCGCATATGGAAGCAACTGAACGATGTTTCTCCCTCACATTATGTTTCTCTTTCTGTGTCTGTCTGTCTTCTCTTTCTCTCTCTGAAATCGATGGGGAATATCCTCAGGTGAGGATTAAAATGTTCAGAAAGAAACAAAATGTTTGGTGTTGACACGGGTGTGAAGAAGTGGTCACCCACATTTCCTGCTGGGAATATAATTGTGATCCTCTGGCAGACAATTCAGAAGCACCATGGGTGTTACAGCTCTAAAACGTGGATGCCCATTGATCCAGCCACTCCATCTTTAGAAACTGAGCTTAAATAACCAGGAACTTAGGGAAAGATAAATGTACCAAGATGGTCACCTAGGATTTATAGATAGTTAGGGAAAATGAGAAATGACTTTATAAGCATTTTGGCCAGAGCAGATGAAAAATGTGTGCAGAAATTTTTATGGTCTTTTGTTAAAGCAACTTGGCGATGTGCATCAAGAGTTATATTTTTTTAATATCTATACTCTTTGACATATTGACTCACTTTCTACGAATTTATCCTAAGGAAATAATTGGAAACAGAAAGAAAATGAAATTCATGAAGATAGTGAGTGCAACATTATAGCAATTTATAATCGACTAGTGGCCCGGTGCATGAATTCCTGCATGGGTGAGGTCAGGGGCAGCCGGTAGCGTCCAAGAAGAGAAGAGTAGGGGGCCATTAGCGATGGTATTTATAAAATGTTCCCAATATCTTGGAAGTATGCATATCAAATAGTGAAGTGAGAAAGGAGACTGTTTTGCCAGTGCTTTGCCACTCTCTACCATGACTTCTCTAAGCTTTCATTTTTTTTTTGTTTTAATCCTCACCTGATGATGTTTTTCCATTGATGTTTAGAGACAGTGGAGGAGAGAGGGAAAGACAGAGAGAAGCATCGATGTGAGAGAAACACAATCGATTGGTTGCCTCTTGCACACACCCCAACCAGGGCTTGGGCCAAGGAGGAGCCTGCAACCCAACCGAGGTATGTGCCCTTGACTGGAATTGACCTAGGACGCTCTATCTACTGAGTCAAACTGACTAGGACATAAGCTTCAATTTTTAAATCTATGAAACAGTGGGGGCATAGTTGTGAATTCCTTAAAGGGATGCTGTGAGGACTCCATGAAATAATGAATATAAAGCACTTTGCACAAGGCACATGCCACTCAACGAAAACTATGATGATTTTTAACGGGGCACACAATTCCATAAAAGGGTAGTTGTAACTATCTGGATATGCAGTGCAAACAATTCCCTGCCGCCTTAACAGTGGTGATCTTGGAATGATACATGATTTTTTTCTTATATGTATTTTTCAGACATTTCCACTTTTGTAATGTTTACAGGATATTGGCTTTGTTTCTTTGTTCGTTTCCTTTTGATTCCACCTGGTAGGAAGCAGACAAGGGATTCTGCAAAGAGTAAATCCGACAGGCAGCAGTGCCAGCCAGCACCTTGGCCACCAGGCCAGAGCCGGCGTCCGCCAGCACCATCTGTTGCGCAGGGAGTAGGCAGCATCCTGGCCCATGCGGTGTGGCCCCCTGGCCGGACCGGTGACGCCTCATTTGTGAGGTCCAGCTGAATCCTCTGTGGAGCCGGAGGAGACCAGAGGTGCCAGGGCTCCACCTCCAGAGGCTGAACGTGGTAGCGCTGAGGTGGTCCAAGCGCTTGAATGTTTAATAATGACTTCACCTGTGATTCTGACTCACAGTAACATCTGAGGACCGTTGGGCGAGAGCTGGGCATTCATGAGGCCAGAATTCCAGCCTGCATCCCCAGGGACGTCGGAGCTAGCTGTTCTGTGTGCCTGCAGGCCGCATGCCCATGGGTTGCCATATGTCTAACCAAAGCTGGGCCAGCTCCGAGCATGACTGGGAAGGAGTGAATTATCTCCTCCCTTCTCTCCACTCCACCACCTCCCCACACTATCAGATAGAAAACCCCTTCAGCCATAGAAAAAAGAATGAAATCTTGCCTTTTGCAACAACCTGGGTAGACCAAGGGGGTTTTATGCTCAGTGACATAAGTCAGACAGAGAAAGACAAATACTGTATGATTTCATTTCCTTGGAAAATCTAAAAAAAAAAAAACAAAAGAAATGAACAAACAAAACAGAAACGGACTCATAAGCACAGAGAACAAAGTGTCGGTTGCCATATGGGAGGGGTGCTGGGAGAATGGGTGAAAAAGGAGAAGGGGTCAAGATATACAAATTGCCAGTTATGGAAATGGTCACGGGGATGGAAAATACAGCATAGGGAGTATAATTAAGAATATTGTTGGCCTGCGGCGTGGCTCGGTCATTGAGCATCAGCCTATGAACCAGAAGGTCACAGTTCTATTCCCAGTCAGGGCACATGTCCAAGTTGTGGGCTCAATCCCCAAAAAGGGGTGTGCAGGAGGCAGCCAATCAATGATTCTCTCTCATCATTGTGTTTCTATCTCTCTCTCGTTTTCCCATCCACTGATGACCACCGGATTCACATCGTAGGCATTGAAATCAATTAAAAAATACATATTTTTTAAAGAAGAATTTTTTAATATCTATGTATGGTGCCAGATGGTTGCTAGACTTGCCTGGGTGATCACTTCTTAAGTTATATAAATGTCTAATCACTATATTATACACTTGAAACTATATAATATTGTATGTCCACTGTAATCGAAACATTGAAAAAAAGAACCCAGATAACCCAAAGATCTGTCTGGTTATTGGTGAGTCAGTAGTCACACCGCGGCTGTCAGTAGTCACACCTCGGCTGTCAGTAGTCACACTTACGCTAGACAGTAGAGTGATGAAGATCAGATGGAGCAGGTGATCTGAAAAAGTCATCAGTTTCATGGAATCCATGGCTAGGAGGGTGGGGTCATTTTGCTTTCCCAGTGGAGTGATAGAGATTCGTGCATTGACAGCTCTTCAGTGTCCGTTGGGAATACCTCAGCATTTCCCCCACGCTTTCGTTGGCATCATTTATTTATCCACGAGTGTGTGGCATTTCCTCAGAACATCATGTGCTGTGGGTCTGAGTTCATCTCAAGTTCAGAGTGTTGCAGCGCATACAGTGAGCTGACCCGATGGGAGTGTTTTCATCCAACATCCCATCCACCAACGTGCACCCCATAAGGGACATCTCTGCAGCGCGCAGACGCCTGATTTTCACTTGCCCTTTTGCAAAATCCATTCCTGTTTGCTTTTGAGAATAACGTTTAATTAAAGGCATCCCGTGGATTTTACAGCGTGTTCGGTTTTCAGTGTCAGAGAGGGGCTGTGTAATTACGTGAGGGTTGGATGCGATGTGCAGGAGGAATCATTGTGCTCTTGCCTTTTGAAAATGGAGCCCAGTGGAGCAACTTCTGTCCCTTTGATTCTCCTGGCGGCCTCACTCACCCTCCTTTCTTTGCTTCTGGTCCCCGTTAGAGGTGATTATTTTAAGCCTCATTACCTAAAGCTTCGGTCCATTCTTTTGGTTTATTCGTTGCAGATCTCTCCCTCTTCACTTTGCTGATCCGCCTGCTTCTGCTTCTCCAGAGAATTAAATAATCCAGTTTCTCCCATGGGTTTGGAAATAGCACATATCCTTGCTGTTAATTATTGGCTTCCCGGTGTCTTCATGAAGAGATGCATCTGAAGGCATTGAGCTTAGATGGTTGAAACCTGAAGGGAGTGATGGGTTTGTGCTGTAAGTATAGAGTCAGACCTTGACATCTGCCCAACTTAGCTCCACTCCCCTCTTCTTTGAATCAGTTATGGGAACACCGTGTTTCTTCATCTTTAAAATGGAGACGATAATAAGGATTTTACAGGTTTGCTTGTAAATTAATGATATGTTTATGAAGAACCAGAGCCATCGTAGGCGCTGAATAAATCGTATCTGTTATTGTGACTGTATATAAAGTATATATACACAATAAAGTGTATGAAGGACACTATTATAAGAGAAGACAGAAGAGAGATTCAAAATTGTTCAACAAATCTATAATAATAAAAGTGTAATATGCTAATTAGACCGGATGTCCTTCCAAACAACCTTCCGGATGAAGCTGTGGTGGACGGAGGCCAAGGCAGAGGCAGCTGCCGCAGTGGCAGGTGCCGAGCCTCTTGCACGAATTTCGTGCATTGGGCCTCTAGGACTAAATATAAAGATACAGTATTTGATGTAGCTTCCCAAAGTGGACTCCTGAATCAGAAGACATTTTCCCTCTTTCCTTCACGTTCTTGCCATCTTTGTCCCACTTTCACATTCTCTCAACCCACTCTCCTTCTTTTCCTCTGACACCTTTGGCTCACCCACCTGTGCTCCTTTCTGTTCGCACCTGACTCTATTTACCCTCAGGGTGGTATCACCCAGGCTCCCTTTTCAACCTGTTGATCTTTTCACTTGATTTAACCTCCCATGGGTCTGACTGCTGGCCACTGGTGATCACCAGGTTCACACAGCCAGTTGCTAACTAAGTTTCACCCTGGAAACCTGTAGCAACACTCCAAGCGAAAGCTCATCGAGTGTCCATGCAGCTGCTGCTTCACCTAATCGCCCTGGTGCGTGGTATCACCCTTTATTCAGACACGGGAGCCAGCCGTCTCCCAGGGACCATGAGCTGCATGACAGTAGGAAGTTGCTCTCATTTGTTTTCACGTCACAGTGCCCCGAGAGCCAAGTAGCGTATGACAGTTGTCGGAAGCTGGGTGACCGGTACAGAGTGGCTCACTGTATTGTTCTTCTGTGTGATTGTACAGTTGCAAACCCCATACTAAACATTTAAATATCAGTGCCTGGCATGCCCCTCGAGCTGTGCTGCATTGAGGTCACTGGGGGTGGAGCCCTGGAATCTGCATTCTTCCTCAGCTGCCAGGGGGATGTCTCTGTGCTCTGGAACATGAGCTCTACTGGTTGAGGGTGAAGGTGGCGGGACCATAGTCATCACTTCCCATAAGAGTGACTGTCGCTGAAGACACCCAAGCAAAACCTTACCTTCAAGGTTGAAAACAGCCACACGCTGGTCATCCAGTCGGCCCCACAGACAGAGTCGAGTCCTCAGGGTTCAGGAATAAATCTGATCTATTCCATGAAATAGAGGCTATGGTTTTTGAAATTACCCACTTTTTATTCCTAATGAAATAAAAGAGGACATTGTCTCTATTGAGCCAAAGCAGGCCTGGGTAAGGAGAGCGTGCTACATAATGAAAATGACAATAACTGAAATAAAAATCTTATTTGAAAGTAGTAAAAAGCAGACCTGACATTGCGGGTAATCAAATCAGCCAAACCCAGAATACTTCGAAAATGAAATCACGGGTTTAAAAAATGAGCCCAGAATGTAATGGGCAGGGAGGTCAGTGATGGAGATAAAACCTATAGACTCAAGCAATGGATCAAAATGCATCATTGAAGATATAATAACCTATAGTTTAGAATTCTAGGGAGAAAAGGGACCCCGAAATAGCAGTTAAAGGAGTTTATCATGGCCCAGGTACTGGATAATCAGGGGAATGACACAAAGTCTTTCTTGTTAAAATTCTTAAATTATAGAAGATGGTGATGATGAATTTCTTAAGTTGCAGAGAAGAAACGTTAGGTTCCTTCAGCAGGAGTTAAAGTTACCGTTCATCCTAGTCTACAAGGGCCTTTTCATAGACCTGAAGCCCATGGAGCAATTCTAGTATTTCTCGAAGGAAATTGTTCCATTCATATAAGGAGACATCCTCAGGTGTACAAATAGTGGCAAATATGTCGCCCAAGAACCCATTTTGCCCAAGTTATTCACCAATAAAATCATTGACAAGAAATGAAGAAAAGGGCCTTCTAGGCCCTGGCACGTGTTGCGGTCATTTTCAGTCGATCCTAAGTTGCACTTTGTCCCTGGCATTAGAGCACCGCTGAGGTCAGGGTGCGTATTCCCGTCAGTGGGGTGTGACAGTTGCTGACTGATGGGTGGCAGCGGTGACGGGGTGTCGCCTACACCAGCCTGGCTGGGGTTCCATGACTTGACTGAATGTGGGCAGCCCCTCAATATTCCTGAACAAGCCCTAACTGATCAATTTATTTGCTTCGACTCCCTGATAAGTATATTCTCTGTGTCGTGCGAATTTAAAATGTTTTTCTTAGAATTGTCAAGTGCCAGGCAGGTCGACCGTCACCTGCTTATCACCAATGGAGTACCAATGGGGATGGGGTCCTAGGCATAGGAGGTTATTAGAACAGGTGGTCTTGCCTGGCAGGTGTGGCTCCGTTGGTTGAGCCATTGGCCCATGAACCAAGAGGTCACTGGTTAGAATTCCAGTCAAGGCACGTGCCCAGGTTGTGGGCTTGATCCCCAGTAGGGGGCATGCAGGAGGCAGCCCGTCAGTGATTCTCTCTCATCATTGATGTATCTATCTCTCTCTCTCCCTCTCCCTTTTGCTTTAAAATAAATATATATATATATATATATATATATATATATATATATATATATATATATATATATATATATATATTTAATGATAAGTCAGGTCCCTCATTCAATCCTGGGTTTCAGCACCAAAAATAAAAATAAAAATGAGAAGTCACACATCAAGGAGACCTGTCAAATTAGCCCAGCATTTCCCAGACTTACTTGACAATTATACTCTGTCTTGTTCTTATTACAATGACATTGAACTGGTGTCTCAGAGAAGAGACTGGGAAGCGCTGAGATGAACACCGTTGACTGGAGGGTACAACATCGCCCAGTCAGGGAGCTGAAGCAAATACTGGAGCGTCTGTTTCTACCTGTGTTACCTCACCATTAAAAACAAAACAAAACAACTTAGATTTGGTTCTTTCCATATTCTGCCAGGTCACGTAAGTCCCGGTCTCCTCAGATGCAAAATTGGAATAATAGCAGGACACTCCCCATAGGTTTGGTTTGCTGGTTTCTTTGTTTTGGAATAGAGTACTCAGTCCTAGCATGTAGTAGATCCACAGTAAATATTCACTTTGATTATTGTTGTTGTTTTAAACAAACTTACTAGTTATTTTTTTGAAGAACTTGGGCCTTTTCGTCGTCCAATAAAAATCAAATACTTGTTTCCTATGAGGGTTCAAAATTGCACGTTTTGTTTCTGGTCTTAATATTTTTTTAAAGCGTGCCTCAATACTGATTATTCTTAGCATATGGCAAAATAGTGCCGCCGGAAAGCAGTGTCAACCTGCTTTGCTCTTGTAAGTTTCGATGCTCAGAGTTATGGTCTCCATTTGTGTTTCTTCACTGCCTTTCCTATGGTGTCACATACCAGGCCGTGCCACGGCCGACAGAACGTTCCTCTGAAGGGCAGCAGCACAAATAACTCAAAACAGGTTCATCACTTCTTTCGGTTGGCTTGGTATTTGTTCCCTTGTGCGTGGCATTTCTTGTTGCAACCGTCAGATATGATCTGGCCGTCCTATGCTAATAAATGACTGCACTTAAAGTTGGCGACATTCATCTGAGAGCGTGGGCTGCCCACCCACCCTTCCATGAGCTCTGTACACATCTTTCCTCACCCGGAGGCTCCCGAGCCCTCACAGGCTGCCCTGTAAAACAATACTGATCCTGCAGCAGGGGAGAGAAGGCTCGCAATAAGGACAATGTGATTTTACACTTTAATATCTAATATTAGATCCCAAGTCCAATATAAAATAATCTAATATTTAAAATCCAATCTCTTCTGACTTCCCCGTTCTGAAATCACTTGAGTAGACTAGCGCAATCCATTCAGGACAAATAGATTTTCCGCGGATTCGGGCCTGAACTAATATCGAGGAAGATCTGAAATTGCCTCAAATCAATCCTCATATTGGTTGCTGTGCGTGAGCATTAACCACAGCAGATTAATGCAATTAGAAGGTGAGGGACGCAAGGAGACATTTCTCCAATAATTTTAGTCTTCGAGCATCCTGGTGACTAACTGGAAAGACTTAGTCAATAAAAAGGAGAGCTTTTTGCATTGGGAATCCATGTTTTGTTTCCAGAATTATGAAGTAGATACTAGCAGCTCTTTCCCACCCTTCACCCTGCTTTCATGAGTAGGTGTAATGTTTCTTTTCCCACTACATTGTTTTGCATTCTGTCGTCAAAGACGGATCAGTCTTAAAAGCTCACTGCTTTATCCTCTTCCCCATGAAACTACTACCCATTTCCTCTTTTATTCTCTGACTTCTCGATGTGTGTTTGGAATCCCTGCTTGATATTTGTTTCATTTTTGTTTGATAGTTCTTTTTTACAATGCTCAAAAGAAGCGCTACCCACCGAGCCACCCCCTTTTTTAATTATTCCACCATTCTCTAGTACAATGGCTTCTGCCTCAACACTGTTATACAGAGTATTTCCAAGCTCATTGACAACCACTTTCAAGACAAATCACAAAGATTTTTCTTACTTCTTATCTTCTCTCAAGTACCTGGCATTATTGATCTTGTACTTTTTCTTCTCCTTCTGGTATTTTTTAAAAATATGTTTGTTTGTTTGTTTGTTATTCTTTAGGATATGAATTGCCTTTTCATTTTCTTGGAGGTCAGATTAAATGTTTATTTCTCTTCTTATATACACATTCAAATATATAGATTTCTCTATGCCCTATACATGAACTCAAATGTGGATTGTAAGCCACAGTATAACCAGCTCTAACTAAATGGTATTTTTCACTTTGGGACCAAATCTGTGGACTCTCCCTTCTTCTAGGGGAGCTGGCCCTCTCGCTCTCCACGTGTTGGCCCAAAGAGGTCACTCCAGAAAGAGTCGCTACATCCTCTACCCTAAGTTCTGGAATAGCTCGAGAATAATGGAATTGAGGAATTTCTAATACCTTTCTGGAGATATGTATCATATGCATCCTTGTAGTTGGGTTTTTGGCCATCCATTTCACATTCTTCTAAATGTAATTTTTGAAGAATTTTTAGTCCTTCTGGCTGATCTGCCTTTGGCTTTTTCAACCACGAAAAGCGTTAAGACTCAGACAATTCTTCCAAAACTCCTCATCACTCTGCTTCTCATCTTGGCTTTGTTTTCACCAGCGCGTCAGGTTATGTTTTCTATCCATTCAGTACTTGTATAGCTGCTGCTGCTGGTGCTCCTCCTCCTCCTCCTCCTCCTCCTCCTCCTCCTCCTCCTCCTCCTCCTCCTCCGCCATCTTCCTCTTCTTCCTCCTCCTCCTCCTCCTCTTCCTCGACTTTATTCTTATGTGTGGGAGTGCTTACCCCCATTCCTGCACTTCTGCCCAAAGCAAACACATCAAGGACCTCGATTGCCTGTTGGCCTTTGTCGTCCACCCATTTCCATGGATCACATCCTACATCTGTCAGAGATTTGCTCCGCGGAGGCACGTCCATGCCGGGGCATTGTAAAATTGCAACCAGCTGACTCACTGCTTCTCTCGATTTTATTCAGTTCTCCATAATCACCCAAGAACAAGTCAAACTCTTGGTGTTCAACTACTCCTGTCAACTCAGAAAGATGCTGTGGGTTGGATAAACAAGGCAAGATGGGGTGAGGCAAAGAGATCTCCAGCTCTAAAGCCACCAGGAGAAATACTGCCGTGAAGGGTGGAGAGAAAAGCGAAGATAAAATGACCCCAGGAAGGGACTGGGATGCCATCGCAACTCACGCCATTTGTGTTTGCCCTCCAACCTCCCCACAGGTTCCAGGAACCCTGTCAGTCGCTCACACTGCGCTCTGCACTTGGACTTGGAGTTTCAGGTTTTGTTTGGTTCTCATTTGTGTTATACCGTGTATGCCATCATACAAATTCCATCTACAACGTAGGGGACTGGGTAGTTCTCGAAGCTTGATTATCTACTTGATCCCCAATCACAGACCTGTGGGCAAACCCCTCCCATACTTTCAGCTCTCCTTAATTGATCCTATTTATCCTATTTCCTCCCTGCTTTCCTGTCTTTCTACTTTCCTTACTTTCTTTAAATCCATAAATTTTTGTTGCACTTATTATGTGCCAATTCTCTCTCTCCTCACAGAATTCTAGTGATAGAGACATAAAAATAAACAATTGGAACTTAATGTGCTGAGTTGCCTGATAATCTATATGGCACTGTATGGTGTATATGTGCATGTATTTATATATTCATATATATGTGAATGTATATATATGTGTGTGTGTGTGTACATATATATACATATATATGTATGACTAAATTATTAGGTATGAACATGAGTTAGTAAAAAATAAAAAATACAGAGGCTAGATCTTGAAGGATCTTACAAGCTATGCTAAGGAATTTGAATTGTACCCTTGAAGGTAATGAGAAATCCGTTAAAGAGCTGTAAGTGGGGGCATGATACAGACAGATTTGGATTTTAGAAAGACCGCTGTAGCAGCTCTTAGGAAACAGGCTATCAGAGGACGATATTATATGGAGAGAGACCACTGAAGAGGCTATTACAGTAATGCTGGAGAAAGCATTCTTCATATTGTAAATATTTTGAAAACTAAAGAAAGCGTAGGCAGTGCGAATGGAGCTGTGGTGACGGGTTGCATCTAGGGAACTTGGTTGGTGAACAGATTGAGGAAAAAGAAGGAATGTCCGATGATGCCCAGGGTTCCTGCTTGGAAAGTGGAAACACTCGCTGTCATTCTCAAAGTCAAGGAATGCAGGTGGCCCGTGTTGAATGCAGCTACTAATTGTTGAGCACTTACTGCATGCCTAGGAGATGCTAAACTCTTACCATGTATTATGTAATTTTATCTCATGTTAATGTCATGCAGTACATATTATTACATTGAATTTAAAGGACAAAACCATGGCTCAAAAAAAAGCAGCTTGTCCAAAGTGATGTAATAGCTAAGTGATAGGGCAGGGATTCCCCAGAAAAAGGCAGCATTTTCTGAGACTCGAGTGAGAACTTGCAGATTCAGGATGCTCCCACCCACCCACACTGAGGGGCGATCTCTCTCGGGACCCCCACCTCCCACCCTCCTGATAGGGCCACTCCCCTCAAGTCACTGTAACCTAAACCGCAGCCAGCTCGCTTCCGCTGCGCGTTAACACTCAAGGGTTTGTTTCCTGATCTCTTTTGAGACTCTAAGTCAGCCGTGGGGCAAACTACGGCCCGTGGATCCGGCCCGTTTGAAATGAATAAAACTATTGAAAAAAAAGACCGTACCCTTTTATGTAATGATGTTTACTTTGAATTTATATTAGTTCACACAAACACTCCATCCATGCTTTTGTTCCGGCCCTCCGGTCCAGTTTAAGAACCCATTGTGGCCCTCGAGTGAAAAAGTTTGCCCACCCCTGGTCTAAGTCCACAGCTTGTACCAAAGATTCCTAAGTGCTATTTTTTTTTAAGACCACGGGTTTTAAAAAGCCATTTTCCTACCGATTGTAAATAATGTCATCTTACTCCGGTGCTTTTCTGTCAACATTCACTTTCAAACCCCCAGATTCCATTCATATTTACTCTTTTCTTCTGTTACACAGAGGAATGACTCAGGCCGTTCTATGGGAGCCATTTCTGTGGCCTGTGGCTGGAGAATGGATTTGGCTCCTTCTAGAAACTTGGCCTGTCTTGACCTCTGAGGCTGCCTGGGTTTGGAAGTCCTCGCCGCGGTCCCCCGGGGGATCTGCACGGGTGTCTGTGATGGCCATCACCTGCGACCTGGCTCCCAGCATTCCGGCTGCAGAAAGGCTCTGCTGGCTCTTTATTCCCGAGGAAAAGGCCCGCGTGGTGGTCGTACCGTCGGGCAGGACGGAACCAAGCAGCGGCTTCCCTCGGCCTCGCAGCGAGCGTGGCTTCGCCGGGCAGGAGCCTTGGGGATGCGCCGGGGTCTCATTAGAAGACGGAGCAGCCGGAGTTCAAACACAGAACTCCCTCTCCTCACGGTTATCGGGGCGGCCATAATTCCCAAACTGAAATTGGGGATTTGCGCTCTGACAAATACATAAGTACTTCTGTCACAGCAGGCTTAGAATATCTAAAGCTGGGACAGTCCCGTGATATGTAGATTATGTTGTGTGAGTGTTTGTGTGTGTGGTGTGTGTGTGTGTGTGTTTATATGTTTATACTTATTTCAGAGAGGAAGGGATAGGGAGAGAGAAAGAGAAACATCAATGATGAGAGAGAATCACTGATCGGCTGCTTCCAGCATGCCCTACACTGGGGATCGAGCCTGCAACCCGAGCATGTGCCCTGACCAGGAATCCAACCGTGACCTCCTAGTTCCTAGGTCGATGTCTAACCACTGAGCTACACCAGCTGGGTCCCACACCGTTTCTAGGGCACCAAAGCGTCCTGCCTAGGCTCTGTCCAGTAGCTTCGTCTACCTTAAGTCCTTCTTTTGTGTCCCTGTCCCAGCTTTAATGAAAGTGCTCTCAACATCACCTGGACTCATCCTGTGACATCTTTCCTGCACCAAGTCAAAAACCCACCCTCTACAGGCCAGCCTGAGGCAGATGCACTCCGGGCTGGGCCAGCCCCCGTCGGGTAACACTGACACAGCTCTCCTGGGCCACAGTGAGAGCAGGGGGGTGCTATCCCAGCATGCCTCTTCCCAACCAAACAGGCAAGGACCAGCCAGACACACATGGGTGTGAGCTAGCTCTGTCTCACTGTTCTTCACAATCAGAGTCAGTGTGACCCCGGGCGCTTCGCACAGACACTTGTATGTACACGCGTGCCTGCTTGGCACCTGACTCACAGTGCAGTCGCAGAACCCCCGGGAGAATTCCCTACATCTCCAACTGTTTTTCCCGGTAGCTTGCCAATGAGTAAAGATAGGAAGGGCAAGTTCAAAATAGCAGGAACCACAGGCACTGCCTGAATACTGCTTATTGAGGATTTTCTTCCTGTCTTCCTTTTTTAACGCCAAAGGTCTAGCGGAGATTAGGTGAACGGTGGTAGTTTTCAAAGTGTCTCTTGTCAGAAGGCAGGCCCTCCCATCTGCAGAAACAATAAAAGTGCGTCTCGAATTGTACTTATCCCTCGAAGTTCTGAAAGCACATTAGGGAAGAATAACAACACATTCCGCTTGGGCGGCAAAGTGCTAATTAAAAACGAACTTCAGGGCTCCCAGAGGTAAAATATTAGTGTTATTTTTAAAATGAAATTAAGCATCACAACCTTCCTCCTCTTTTCATTGTTATAAAAATATTTAGCAGCCGAGTCTGTTTGACGATGTAGGCCTCTCTTAAGGGTGTCGGTATTATCAGCACAGTCATAAAATATTTTCTCTTGTCCATAGACAGTTAAGGATCTGTTGCTAGTGGGACTGAAGATCTATTTTAGGATGCCTGCTGGCTACAAAATAATTACTGATACTTGCTAATGCCTGAATCTGTTGGATTTAGCAGCAAGAAGTTCTTTGTTTTCACAAGTAGGGGGAAGTTATTTTTCATATAGAAATTTCTTTGTTGGTGGTATTAGAGAGGATTAGGGTGGGGTTGAAGTACTTGAAAATGCAATTAATCTAATCCCTTTAACAGCAATTGTTTTCATATTGATAATTCTCTGTAACAACAGCATTACAGATCACAACCTTGTGAAATATTGACACTAAATATTTTAGCATAAAAAGTCTCTCCCCAGCTCTCTTTTTCTATAGAATGGTAACATTTTCAGCTTCTTTGGCCTTCTTTTCTTTCTCTCTCACCTAAAATGGGAGCTTTCTTCTCAGGGGGCCAGAATAATATATATATATTTAATCCTGCTAATTTTCTCTCAATGTCATTGTCTCTCAGTCATTATGTTAATGGCCAGCACATCATTAATCTCCTAAAAAGAGTGTGAGTAGGAAACAAGAACAGTTCTATTGATTTCTTTCTTTTCTTTCTTTCTTTTTTTTTTTTTTTGTATCTACAGTCGTTTGGTTTAGATTCTCATGTGAAATGATTTGTTTACCCATCAATTTCAATAAATTGTTATGCTGTTAGAATTACCACGAAGGTGAGAAAAGTAGATGAAGGATGAAACTGTCCTTCTGGTCAACCTCGGATCATCTCCAGTGTAAACTGGGAATTGATCTGCATCTGCTCAAATGTCACGTTCCCCAGGAGAAACTTCCCGTCACCTCCCGATATAAAATCGCCCTCAGACTCCCTCCTCGCTGCCCCTCTTCCCTTCAATAGGCTGCCTCTTTCTCTGCAGCACAGAACATTATAAAACTGTATATATTTGTTTCCTTGGTGCATCTCCCTCCAACCCGCAACAAAGACGGACGCGCTGCCAAAAGCAGGGACTCAGATGTGTTCACTGCTGTGTCTTGGGAGCCAAGACAAGGAACGGCCTTGACGATAGTGATATCATAGGCAACCAATAATTATCAAGTGTAGCAGGCACTTATCCAACGCATGAAGCTCTTCTCAGTTTTACTTGGTGCCTGAAGCAGCAGATCGGGGCAGGGCAGGGACCTTTCCTCCTTATGCTGGCCGGCATCTCGATGGCTGACCACGGGATGGGAATGTGAGCGTTTATCCTGAGCCCACGTCCAGCTCAGGCCCAGCGGAATGGCCCTGTGGGCAAAAGCAGAGACTCGGTGCTTCACCCGGGAGAGTCTTCATTGAAGGGCTAAAACTTTGGGTTGTGCGGTGCCTGTTTGGCATCCACATGTTTACCATTTTAAGAGCAGTTTAGCCCGGCTGGCGTGGGTCAGTGGTTGAGCGTGGACCTATGAACCAGGAGGTCATGGTTCAATTCCAAGTCAGGGCACATGCCTGGGTTGTAGGCTCCATTCCCAGTGGGGAGTGTGTAGGAGGCAGCTGATCCATGATTCTCTCTCACCATTGATGCTTCTCTCTCTCTCTTCCTCTCCCTTCCTCTCTGAAAGTCATACAAAGCAGAGAATCTCCAAGGATGCTCTTCCATGCACTAGCTCTGTGCTATAGAAATGGGGGTTACTAAAACAAATGGGGTCCATGGTCTGATAAGCTTCTGAAACTAGGTATCGCAGGAAGCTAAGGAAAGTTTAACTTCATGTGTGAGCATGCTCATTAGAGCTCTCAAACGCAAGACTGTGTTAGGCCGTGTTTCCCAAACTCATTTGACCTTCGACCCTTCTTTTTGTACCAGCCACCCTCCTCCAAGGCTGGGTTGCCTCATAGGAAGTCCATTGACTTGGGAGTTGAACAAGCCGGCAGGGGCAGGAGAAAGGGGGCCTGGCTCTGCCACCTTCCTGACCTTGCTCTGTGACCTCCGGCACTTTCCTCAACACTCCCTGTGTCTCCGTTTCCTGTGGTGTGAGGTGGGGATGAAAAGGACGACCCAGGATAATGTGGGTGAAGTGTCTGACCCTGAAGCGCTAAATCACTGGTGATGATCGTCGACGCCTTTGATTGAATATAGGAGTGCGTGCTATTTAGACAGACATGGTCACGGATATTTCCTAAGCCAGGCTTGCCAGCCTTGACCTGTTCTTGCTAGCAGAGTCTCCTGCTCTGCCCCTCTGAGAAGCTCTGCGCATCTCTGCTGAGGTCAAGGAGATGCTGCGTGGGCCTCCCTCAGGGTGCCCTGTCAAGTCGCCATCCTGTGTCCCATCCCCTGGACCTCCGGGGGAGCCGCCTGTGTCAGAAGGAGGGGCGGCATCCACCCTGATGATGGTGCAGATGGCTGCGTGCTGCTAGATTCGGAAGGGACCCTATTTTTTTCAGTACATTTCAAAGGAAGGTGTGATCTGTGTAAATCTGACCCCTTCCAGTTAAGTGTGCATTTCCATCTATTTAGAATTTATAAATCCCGACAGATTCTGCCGTATTTATAGCCCTCCGTAAGAAGCCCGCGCCTGGTTCGCGGAGTTTTGCATTTGGCTCCCCGGTATGCTGAAGAGAGTTTAAATAATAATAAATTTGGTGATTTATTCCACCTGGAACAGAAACGTATTCTCCCCTCCTGGCTCGTTCCGAAGGGGACACTATAAATAGCGCCACAGACGCGGGGATCAGGAGTGGGGAATGGAAATGTGAGAGGGAAGTGCAGAAACATCTCCATTATTGCGGGTGCCCTGCCTGTATTTCTGAAACAGCTCTGTTCCCCCAATCACGCGCCTTCTCTTCTTTCTCCGGCCCCGTCTCAGTTACACGCAAGGCCCGCACCTGTTGCCCGCGTTGGGATCCGGTTGCATTAATGGGGGAGAGCAAGGGGAAGAGTCGCTGACGAGGTGGGAGAAGGTGGCCTCTGGGACCTGAGCAGGTCTCCAATGCCCACCTCCCATTTCACAGGCGTCAGCGGAAACTGAGCATCCGCGTCTCAAGTGCAAATGCATCCTTGGAGACCCGGCCATTGCACCCGCGGGTCTGGCGTGACAAGCTCCCAGCTCAGGGAAAAGGGGGGTAAAGCAAGTCTAATTGCAATTCCAACAGGAAGCCTCAGGCAATGTCCCAGGGTGGGTTCTTGCTCCCGCCTCTGCTTAGCGTTCCTGGGTCAGGATCAGCCAGAAATACCTGCAGGCTTGGCTGCCAGTGACACCCCTTGCTTTCTTAAACACAAGAGAAACAGAAATCAGGAAGCCGGTTGACTGTCTGAGAAGCTCCAGGTGAGGGCTGAGAGCAGCCCTTGGGGCAGCATAGAGGGTGTCACCACCTGTGGCGGTGGAACGAGGGGCCCGCTGTCAGCTTCTTGTTTGATGGGACTGTGAAGGAAGTAGCCTTCGTGAGGCGGAAAACAATGGTAGCGGTTCACGTCCATGGACAGCCGACGGTGGCCGGCACAGAGCGCAAAGCAGTGGTCCCCTGGCTCTTTGCCACACCCTCCCAGTTAAGTACTGGCATTTCCTGGTCTGATTCCTCGGAGCACAGGCCCGCCCCCACCTTCCTGAGCGATCCCCCGGCCTCCAGCTAATGGGGTGGCAGATGTCTGGGCCCAGCCCCAGAGCCTGCAGCAGACCGCATCCTAATGATTTGCGGCCAGCAAAGTAAATGCTTTCATCGCAGGCCCTGCGGAGCGGGGACCCCGTTAAGGATGATGGATTGGAGGCCACGCGAATGGATGCCGAGTGTCCCACGGGGGTGTGGTTTCCCAAACAGGACGCAGGGATCTCGGTTCATTGCTCATCCCAAAGCTGTGCCTGGAATCTGACTGTTTGAGGAACGGGGCTCTGGAGGCACGTCCTTGAGGCTCGGAGGAATTTCCTTGCTTTTCCGGTATGGAGCCGGCAGACTCCGTGTCTCCGGTGCTTCTGGGGCCACGTTATGGGTCTAACACATACGGGATAAGTAAACGGTTTCCACTTCCTAACGCCCTTGGAAAGAAACCAGGCAAGAAAATTAGCATACTGTTTTTTTAAGCAATCAAATAGGAGACTCCAATTAGGGCAAATAAAAGTGATCACTGCAGCCCGGCTGGCATGGCTCAGTGGTTGAGTGTCAACCTATGAACCAGGAGGTCACAGTTAGAGGTCACGGTTCGATTCCCGGTCAGGGCACCTGCCCAGGTTACAGCTTGATTCCCAGTGTGGGGCGTGCAGGAGGCAGCCGATCCATGATTCTCTCTCATCATGGATGTTTCTATCTCTCTCTCCCTCTCCCTTTCTCTCTGAAATTAGTGAAAGTATATTTTTAAAAAATTATTACTGCAAGCAGGTTTTTTTCTTTCTTCTTTTCTTCCTCCTTTTCTTTCTTTCTTCCTTTTCTCCTTCCTTGCTTCCTCCCTTCCTTCCTTCCTTCCTTCCTTCCTTCCTTCCTCCCTCTCTCCCTCCCTCCCTCCCTCCCTCCCTCCCTTCCTTCCCTTCCTTCCCTCCTTCCTTCCTCCCTTCCTTCCTTCCTTCCTTCCTTCCTTCCTCCCTCCCTCCCTCTCTCCCTCCCTCCCTCCCTC